>NW_028283629.1:0-600000 GCF_059441095.1 Idiotropiscis lumnitzeri
CGTATTGCACCCACAACATTTGCCTGTCAGGTTCGCCGGTAGGCGAGGAGGAGGTGGACCCAGAGGTGCGAGGAAGCAGGGAAAAGGGTAAACTAAAGGGAATTTATTAAATTAATCAAATGAACAAACAACATGGCGTGGACAAACAAACGTGGCAGGGTGCAAAATGACTAAGACGAACTAAACGTGACTAAACAGAACAAAAGCCGATGAACAAGACAGTGACAAAAACCAGGGACATGAGATGGAGCGAGAGCAAGAACATGGCCGTGAAGGAGATCAGGGAGCGGTCGTGACAGTCCAAATGGAGTAGCAGGAGTAATGTTCCGACCATGAGTTGTTGGGATGAGGTGTTTATATAGTCCAGTCATTAGGAGTGCGGATGGGCATCAGGTGTGTGAGCTGACGGGGAACAGGTGCGTGGCTGGTGAGGGCGAGGTGCTGAGGGGAAACGCCCCTACTCAGCAGATCAAAACAATAACAAGTGCACATGGCCGGGAGGTGAAGAAAACAATAACAAAACCGCATGAACATGAAAACAATAACAAAACCCCGGTCATGTCCGACGCGGATCATGACAGTACCCCCCCCTCAAGGGACGGATTCCAGACGTCCCAAAAAAACAAACACGGAGAAAAAAAAAACACAAAAAAGGAACCCCAAAGGTCCCAGGTTCACGTTCAGTGCTCCGCCTGAACGTGAACCTGGGGCGGACGCACAACGTGCTCCGCCTGAACGTGAACCTGGGACGGACGCACAACGTGCTCCGCCTGAACGTGAACCTGGGACGGACGCACAACGTGCTCCGCCTGAACGTGAACCTGGGACGGACGCACAACGTGCTCCGCCGGGACATGGACTTGGGGCAGACGCGGAACGTGCTCCGCTGCAACATGGACTTGGGGCGAAAGCACGACGCGCACCGCCGGAACATAAACTTGGGGCGAACGCACGACGTGCACCGCCGGAACATAAACTTGGGGCGGACGCGGAACGTGCTCCGCCGCAACATGGACTTGGGGCGGGCGCAGGACGTGCACCGCCGGGACCTGGACTTGGGGCGGACGCACGACGTGCACCGCCGGAACATAGACTTGGGGCGGACGCACGACGTGCACCGCCGGAACATAGACTTGGGACAGACGCCGGACGGGCTCCGCCGGAACATAGACTTTGGACGGACGCCGGACGGGCTCCGCCGAAACGTGAGCTTGGGACGGACGCACAACGTGCTCCGCCTGAACGTGAGCTTGGGACGGACGCACAACGTGCTCCGCCTGAACGTGAACTAGCGGCGCTGGCAGGGCGCCGGAACGGGGCTCAGCAGCTGGCGAGGAGCCGGGACGGGGCTCAGCAGCTGGCGAGGAGCCGGGACGGGGCTCAGCAGCTGGCGAGGAGCCGGGACGGGGCTCAGCAGCTGGCGAGGAGCCGGGACGGGGCTCAGCAGCTGGCGAGGAGCCGGGACTGGGCTCAGCAGCTGGCGAGGAGCCGGGACTGGGCTCAGCAGCTGGCGAGGAGCCGGGACTGGGCTCAGCAGCTGGCGAGGAGCCGGGACTGGGCTCAGCAGCTGGCGAGGAGCCGGGACTGGGCTCAGCAGCTGGCGAGGAGCCGGGACTGGGCTCAGCAGCTGGCGAGGAGCCGGGACTGGGCTCAGCAGCTGGCGAGGAGCCGGGACTGGGCTCAGCAGCTGGCGAGGAGCCGGGACGGGACTGCAGCCGACGAGGAGCCGGCACTGGAGGCTGCAGCCGACGGGGAGCCGGCACTGGAGGCTGCAGCCGACGGGGAGCCGGCACAGGAGGCTGCCGCTGACGAGGAGCCGGCACTGGGGGCTGCCGCTGACGAGGGGCCGGCACTGGATGCTGCAGCTGGCGAGGGGGCGGCGCTGGAGGCTGCAGCTGACGTGGAGGCGGCGTGGGTTGCGCAGCTGACGTGGAGGCTGCAGCGGGCCGGGCGCAGCAGCCGGGCCGGGCGCAGCCGAAACGGGGGAACTGATCCCTATCAGCCTGCCGCCATAGGGAGTCAGGGGAACGGGAAACATGAGGGACCGTGACTACTGGTGCTGGTGAACGTGAGCTATGAAACGCGAGGGGAACGTGACTAGGAGCAGAAACAGACTGTGGACGTGGTGAACGACGTGGCCGTGATCTACGTGATTTGGCACGAGGTGAACGACGCGAGGTGACGTGGGAGGTGGTCTCAAAATGGTCAAAAGAAAAAGGTGACGGAAATTGTTCGGGGGGAGGAAAGTGACGGATCCTAACGGAATCTGTGTCATGCTGGGCATACAACTGGTCATAAATGTATTCAAAGTCATCCTCGTGATCTGAGTCTACTAAAATGTGAGGTGGTGTAATGGCATTGCGCTCAAAATCTTCTTGGTAATCTGAATCTATAATAAAATGGGGAGGTATGACAGGTGGGTAATCCTTAACATTATCATGAAACGCAGGGGAGAAAACCGGTGGGGAACGAAAAATAGAACCTACGTGAAGGACGCGGGATTGGTCGGCAGGCTGAGGGGGGTAGTCCGAGCAGCGACGACGATGTCGCCGAGAGCTTCCCGCTGGGTCCGTGGTTGGTCGGAACATTCTGTCAGGTTCGCCGGTAGGCGAGGAGGAGGTGGACCCAGAGGTGCGAGGAAGCAGGGAAAAGGGTAAACTAAAGGGAATTTATTAAATTAATCAAATGAACAAACAACATGGCGTGGACAAACAAACGTGGCAGGGTGCAAAATGACTAAGACGAACTAAACGTGACTAAACAGAACAAAAGCCGAAGAACAAGACAGTGACAAAAACCAGGGACATGAGATGGGGCGAGAGCAAGAACATGGCCGTGAAGGAGATCAGGGAGCGGTCGTGACAGTCCAAACGGAGTAGCAGGAGTAATGTTCCGACCATGAGTTGTTGGGATGAGGTGTTTATATAGTCCAGTCATTAGGAGTGCGGATGGGCATCAGGTGTGTGAGCTGACGGGGAACAGGTGCGTGGCTGGTGAGGGCGAGGTGCTGAGGGGAAACGCCCCTACTCAGCAGATCAAAACAATAACAAGTGCACATGGCCGGGAGGTGAAGAAAACAATAACAAAACCGCATGAACATGAAAACAATAACAAAACCCCGGTCATGTCCGACGCGGATCATGACATTGCCCAGTTTAAGCCCATGCCCACCAATCCCAGATGGCGCCCACATGGAACCCTGTACCATTGCCCACTTCTAGCCCATTCCCACTTGGTACCCAGGAATCCCGCATTTGCCCCATTTGGGGCCCAGTTGGACATGTTGGCTGGGTACAGTACTTTTATCATTGCAGTATTTTTATCATTGCAGTATTTTCAATCATTCAGTATTTTTTTTTATCATTGCAGCGTTTTTATTTATTTCCCCTCTGAACCATAGACAGGCATTAGGAGTGTTTCCTTACACTTGTATATGTTGTGGGCTGTAAGTGTGTATATACATGGGGATCTGTGTATATACGTATATACTGTGTATATTTGCATGCTTTTTATGAATGCCTGCTGCCAATGTTATACATTAACGGCTACATTACGTCGGTGCCACTGTGTGATCTATATCTTTGCTGCTGTAACACTGCAAATGTCCCCGTTATGGGACTATTAAAAGACATCTTTATCTTTATAAATTGAAGATTCACTTGCGAGGCCATTTTCAACACGGACCTTTCAAGAGAAGCTATATCGTCCAACACTCGCTCAGTGCTGTCTAAGTGCTTTTCTGTATATTGTTTGTCCACCCGTGGTGTCATAAATTATGGTATTATGAGGGGGATTTATTCAAGTTGGACGAAGTAGGACTTCATTGAAGGCCCAGGTGTGAAATGCATGGCCCTCCACTGGTTCAAATAATATCTAAAACTAAATTACCAGTTACATGTGCAATTTCAATATTCAACAATTATCTCAACAAAAAAGGACAATCGGAATTTTTTAAAAATGCACAATAAAACAGAAAAGCCATTTCCGGGTATTTTACAATTCAGTCTTCATTGGGGAAAAAACATTCAACAATTTGCTTTTCTTTTTTAATACATAGTTCAGCACAGCAGGTGGCGGACAAGCACCTTAAAACGTCATTCGCCTACACAAGGAAGAAGAACATGCCCGAGGCGCTCCCGTGTCCTCGTCTTTCGGTCAACCTGAGAATAATGTTCTTGAGGATTAAAGTTTATAAATGTAAGTATGATGTGATTTTTTATTTTATTTTATGTTGTTTAACAGTGTTTTTGTTTATTTTATAATTTCGTCATTAAAAGGCTGTGGCGGTTGGAGAGTCAGCCTCGTGTTAGGGCGTGTTAAAGATCCCGATACCCACACTACACCCTCATTGAAGTATATACGAGTAAAATTATTCGAGCGCGCAGCCAAAGTATATTGTCCACAATTATTTGCGGACTTAACCAAAATCCCATTGAACTGGCGATGTTCGGTGGAATTCTTGTGCCCATGCTGAAAAAAATTCTCTTCAAATGTACATATCGAATTATGACATTATGATAAACAGTTGCATGTGTGCAATTTCGGTCACTCTTTTAAAGTCACCTATGTGTTTTGTCCTAGTGCAGCTAGCGTACTTAGCGACCTTGTGTGCATGCGCCGCAGATTGTGAGAGCGCCTCAAATAGTACAAATGAAGCTATAGCTTGTTCCGGTGGGTCCCAAGCTAGGGTTTTTTCTTAACTACCACATTACTTAGGTTTTAATATCACTCTAAACGTCAAAATTGTTACAAATAAATAAATAATGATAACGTGCCGCCAAGCTCGATGACATAGGAGGCGGAAGTTGGTGTCGTCACACGCATTGTCCTAATTCTGCAATATCGGTACGCTTGGAACCTGTGCTCTGCAACACCCCATGTACACGTCAACGAGGAACGTATGGTGTAGAGTGTTTATTGCGATTGGGCCATTCTTTGTCACGGTCTTCTCTCTGACAAATTGGCATATTTAGCAGCCAAAATCTAATGAGCCGTTGCTGTGATAGTAGTTGCAGCCCAAGGTTATTTTAGTAAACGAAAATGAACTAAAAACTAGAATAGAAAAAAAAAAATTTCGATAATGAAAAAAATACAGTGAACCCTCGGTTATCGCGGTTAATGGGGACCGAGACCACCCGCGAAAACTGAAAATCCGCGAAGTAGCGGCGCACCTTCAAAAATGCTTAAAAAAAAAAAAGTGCGAAGTAGCGGCGCACCTTCAAAAATGCTTAAAAAATAAATAAATAAATATATATATATATATATATATATATATATATATATATATATATATATACGGGTAGAGAGAGAGAGAGTGAAATTCATGCTATAACAAAAAAAAAAAAATTATTATTAAAACTTATTATTTTTTTATTCCCCAGCCATTATTTTTGTATTTATTCAATTACTTCTTTTTGTATTTATTTAATTACTCCGACTTTTACCTGCTGGTACGCCGTCCGGTGTGCCCTGTGAAATGAAAGGTGGCATTCTTTATTTATTTATTCATTTATTCATTCATAACTGACAGCCTCGCGCTCCGCTCGTGCTCGGGCGGAAGAGGTGCTCCTCTTCGGCTTAATTGTCATGCACGCCGGACCTGCTCCCCCGAAGCGTGTCTCCGTTCGGTTGAACTCGGTTTCATTTCACCCCGCCCGTGCCCGGGGAAGGTGCTCCTATTCGGCTTAACTGTGACACACGCCCGCCCTCCTCCCCCGGAGCTTCCATTCGGTTAAACTTAAGGGCCGCTTGGCACCGCCCGTGCCCGGGGAAGGTGCTTCTCTTCGGCTTCACTGTGACGCGAGCATGCCCTCCTCCTCCGGAGCTTCCATTCTTGCCCAAGTTGGGCAAGTAATTTGGCCACTCGGGCAAGGCAAATTTTAGTGGCACTTGCCCTATGGGCAAGCAGTTTTTAAAGTTAACTTCGAACCCTGTGATGGTGTCTTGTGACCTGTCTTTATCAGCTGATGTTCCATGAAGGCGTGCCTTACCTGTCACAAGAATGAAGGCAAGTCACGCCCCCCGCTGTCCGTTCACTCCGCCAAGATGCTGCTCCAGGTGGTAGAGAGGATGAAGGCTCCCTTGTCTCTGTTCATGGTTTTTATGCCTCGCTTGCAGATCTCAATGGCCTCTCTGATCCAGCGCTGTTGTTTGTTCTCTTCGGTGCGGATGACCCTGCCCTTCTCCCAGTCCATGATGTGGTTTTCCCTTTTGCAGTGGTCAGTGATTGCTGATTTGTAATGTTCATGTTGTGCTTGTTCTTTTACTGCTCTGATTTTTTAATTTTTTTTTACAGGTAAGTCACACCCTCATGGAACATCAGCTGATAAAGACGGGTCTCAAGACACCATCATGCGACACTCTGAAGAAGGGGAAAGACTCGCCGAAACATGTCAGGTAAAAAATTAACCTAAAACATAATTGTCTGCTTTTAATGAATCAGTCAAATATCAATAATAAGAAGACAAAATGAACCTAATACAAATAAATGAATGCTTAATAACTCCCCTGCACATGCTCCTAAAAATCCAAACCTTCACCTGTAAATAAAACGTCCCGACCTGAAGACATCTTAATGTTATTATTTTGTTATACACACAGTGCCGCCAAGTGGAATCAAAAATTAGTTTTTATTTTAATTTTCACGTACTGCACGGTGCCCTTTTGACGAATCCGACTGAAAATTAGTCAGAAAAGACTCAAGACAATGATCTTACTCTCTGCCGAATTTTGTGACGTTTTGGCAAAAGGCGTGGCTATTACGGTGCTGAAAAGTCCGATTGTACTCTGTGGCAACAAAAGCTCCGGCAACATGACTCAGATGATCCTATCTTCTCGAAGTTGTACACATTTGAGGATACTTCAGCCCTGAAGACATCTACCAACTTATTTTTCATCGTAGTAGTAGCGCCACCAACTGGTAAAAGCTAATACAAGTTATTTTCTTGGATGTTTTTCTCCGTGCAACTCAACAAGGTCGCCCTCATATATGCTCGGATGACTGTTTCGGCCATGAGGGTGTCACAATACGAAATTCGTCCTTTTTCGTGAAAAGTTGTGGGAGTGGCATTGCACTGTTCGGCAATAAAACAACGCTGATTATGAGGTTCTAAATATGAACGACAACTCGTGAAACTTTACACACACATCAGGCCGAGCAAATTTATCAATATTTTATACGTTAGTTGTGCAGCTTTTTTTAAATGGCTCGCCATGGCCCTCGAGAAATGTTCAAAAAAGCAGCCCTGGTTGAGTGTTTCACCTCGCTTTTTGTAAATTTTATGGAGTACAGTGAACCCTCGGTTATCACGGTTAATGGGGACCGAGCCCACCCGTGAAAACTGAAAATCCGCGAAGTAGCGGCGCACCTTCAAAAATGCTTAAAAAAATATACAATATATATATATATATATATATATATACATACACGGGGAGAGAGAGAGAGAGAGTGAAATTCATGTTATAACAAAAAAAACAAATTATTATTAAAATGTATTATTTTTTTATTCCCCAGCCATTCTTTTTGTATTTATTTAATTACTCCGACTTTTACCTGCTGGTACGCCGTCCGGTGTGCCCTGTGAAATGAAAGGTGGCATTCTTTATTTATTTATTCATTTATTCATTCATAACTGACAGCCTCGCGCTCCGCTCGTGCCCGGGCGGAGGAGGTGCTCCAATTCGGCTTAACTGTGACACACGCCCGCCCTCCTCCGGAGCTTCCATTCGGTTAAACTTAGGGGCCGCTTGGAACCGCCCGTGCCCGGGGGACGGTGCTCCTCTTCGGCTTACTGTGACGCGAGCATGCCCTCCTCCTCCGGAGCTTCCATTCGGTTAAACTTAGGGGCCGCTTGGAACCGCCCGTGCCCGGGGAAGGTGCTCCTCTTCGGCTTACTGTGACGCGAGCATGCCCTCCTCCTCCGGAGCTTCCATTCGGTTAAACTTAGGGGCCGCTCTGCACCGCCCGGTGCTCCTCTACGGCTTAACTGCCACGCACGCCGGCCGGAGCTCTGGTACGGTCCGAACCACGCGAAACGTCGCCACCGATTGTGTCCGGGGGAACGTGCTCTTCTTCGTCCACTCTCCTCTTCGCCCACGCTCTTCTTCGGCGCACGCCGGCCGTCGAACCGCTCCAGCGCCCCGTCGTGCCGCTCGGCGAAACTGCAATGCCCCCGAATATTTTTTAGACCCGCAAAGCACTGAAGCCGCGAAAGGTGAACCGCGAAGTAGCGAGGGTTCACTGTATGTATAAGACCAAGACCTACAAAAAAGTCTCTTGGAGCAATGAGCTAGGTTTTACAGGAAGTCGGCCATTTTGAATTTACTTAAAAGGGGGCAGGTCACCACAATGGACTTTGTGTTGAAATTATTATTGGGGCCCGAGCAGCGACCGCGGCGAGGTCCCTATTGTTTTTGTAGAAATTATTATTTGGGCCCGAGCAGCGACCGCAACGAGGTCCCCATTGTTTTTGTGGAAATCATTATTATTTTTATTATTATTATTAGGGCCCGACCAGTGACCGCTGCGAGGTCCCTATTGTTTTTCTAGAAATTATTATTATTATTATTTTTCAGATTGTTCGATCGCATTTTTGACCACCGAAACATGCACAAAAACTCACCAAACTTGGCAGTCTCATCGGGCATGGCGAAAAATTTGATATTTTAACGTCTAATATGAACAGGAAGTGAGTTATGAATTTTTGAAAGTCCGACTTTTGCCCTTTTTTGCATGTTTACAGGGGTCATTCTTTTGCACCCTGATCCTAAAGGCTTCATCTGATTGCCTTAAAATTCTGTCTTTAGCATCTTAAGACCTGGGACAAACACTGGGGCTAAAATTTTTTGTTTCCGAAATACTATATGACGGGGGCGGGGCTTCAAAGTTTTCACTTAAGATTTCCTTCGCCGCAATGGACAAAATGCTTAATAACTCTCCTGCACATGCTGCTAAAAATCCAAAACTTCACATGTACATAAAGAGTCGGTACCTGAAGACATCTATATGTTTATATTCAGTTATACACCTTGCACCACCCAGTGGTGACAAAAATTATAATTTTTTACATTTTGACGTACTGCACGGTGCCCTTTTAACGAATCTGATTGAAAATTGGCCAAAAAAGACTTTAGACATTGATCTTACTCTATCCCTATTTTTGTGACTTTGCTTCGAAGGGCGTGGCTATTACGGTGCCGCAAAGTCTGATTATTCACCGTGGAAACAAAAGTTCCGGCAAGATGACTCAGATGATCCTATCTTCTTGAAAATTTTCACATTTAAGGATATTGCAGCCCTGAAGTCATCTACCAACTTATTTTTGATTGTAGTAGTAGCGCCACCAACTGGTCAAAGCAAATACAAATTATTTTCGTTGATGTTTTTCTCTGAGCAGGTTAACAAGATCGCCCTCATATTTGCTCGGCTGAGTGTTTCGTCCTTCAGGATGTCACAATACGAAATTCTTCATTTTTTGTGAAAGCTGTGGGCGTGGCATCGCACATATCACCAATAAAACAACACGTATTTTGAGGTTCTAAATATGAACGAAAACTCATGGAACTTTGCACACACATCAGGCCTGACAAAATCATGAATATTTCATTAGTTTCTCGTGCAGTTTTTTTTAAAAATGGCTCTCTATCGCCCTCTAGAAATTTTCAAAAGAGCAGCCCCGGTTGTGTGTTTCACCTAGCTTTTTGAAAAATTTATTTTGATTGTATAAGGCCAAGACCTTCAAAAAAGTCTCTTGGAGCCATGAGCGAAATAGCACAGGAAGTCGGCCATTTTTAATTAACTTCAAAGGGGGCGTGTCACCACAATGGACAAAATGCTTAATAACTCCCCTGCACATGCTCCAAAAAATCCAAAACTTCACCTGTACGTCAAACGCGGACCTGAAGACATCTATATGTTCTTATTCTGTTATATACATAGCGCCACCTAGTGTAAACAATTTTATTTTATTTTTTTACACGGAGCCCTTTTGACGAATCTGACAAAATTTTTTGACACAAGCACCTCTAGACATTGAACTCTCTGCCGAATTTTGTAACTTTTTGGCGATGGGCATGGCCGTTATGGTGCGTACTGCACGGAGCCCGTTTAACACATCTGACTAAAAATCTGTCAGAACAGCCTCAAGACATTGATCTTAGTCAATGCCGAATTTTGCGACTTTTCAGCAAAGGGCGTGGCCACGACGGTGCCGCAAAGTCTGATTTTTCTCTTTGGCAACACAAGTTCCTGTAACATCACTCAGATCATGCTATCATCTCAAATTTTTTCACATTTGAGGAGAGCCCAACCCTGAAGACATCGACAAACTAATTCTTAATCGTAGTGGTAGCGCCACCAACTGTTTAAATCAAATGCAGGTTATTTTTGTTGATGTTTTTCTCCGAGCAGGTTAATAAGGTCTAACTCATATTTGCTTGGATGAATGTTTAGCCCTTCCGGATGTCGCAATACGAAATGTATCATTTTTCGTGAAAAGCTGTGGGTGTGGCTTTGCATAGTTCGCTAATAAACTTAGGCTTATTTTGAGGTTCTAAATATGCATGAAAACTCATGAAACTTTGCATACACATCAGGCCTGGCAAAACCATCAATATTTTATTAGTTTCTCATGCAGCTTTTAAAAAATGGCTCTCTATCGCCCTCTAGAAATTTTCAAAAAAGCAGTTGGTTGAGTGTGCTACCTAGGTTTTTGAAAATTTTGTGGAGTATTTATAAGGCCAAGACCTACAAAATATTCTCTTGGAGCCAGGAGCTAAATTGCACAGGAAGTTGGCCATTTTGAATTTACTTCAAACATCGATGACGCTTTGACAACAAAAGCTGCTCTAAATTTAACAACGCAAAAATTTCTCTTGAAGGTTCCTCACGTTATTTCTCATAAATATTTAACATTAACAACAAAACTCGCCAAACTTGGCAGTCTCATCAGGCATGGCGAAAAATTTGATATTTTTGCGTCGTCGTAAACGACGCAAACAAATTGGCTCTCTAGCTCCAACTAGAGTGGGAAACATCAAAGGAAAAACTGGCCCGTTTGACGTAGGCCTCCGAAAATTGCCAGGCACGTGTAGTACCCCGAGATTTACAAATACTTTCTTTGACGACAATAGTCTATAATGAACAGAAAGTGAGTTATGAATTTTTGAAAGTCCAACTTTCGCCCATTTTTGCACGTTTACAGAGGTCATTCTTTTGCACCCTGATGCTACAGGGTTCATCCGATTGCCTTACAATTCCGGCTGTACCATTTTAAGACCTGGGACAAACACTGGGACAAAAATCTTTAGTTTCCGAAATACTATATGACGGGGGCGGGGCTTCAAAGTTTTCGTTGAATATTTCCTTCGCCGCAATGGACAAAATGCTTGATAACTCCCCTGCACAAGCTGCTAAAAATCCAAAACATCACAGGTACATAAAGAGTCGGTAGTCGAAGACATCTACATGTTTGTATTCAGTTATACACCTTGCGCCACCTAGTGGTGACAAAAAATGTTGTTTTTTTTACAATTTAACGTACTGCACGGAGCCCTTTAAACAAATTCGGCTTAAAATTGGTCAGAACAGACTCAAGAAATTGATCTTACCCCATACCAAATTTTGTGACTTTTTGTCAAAGAGCGTGGCTTTAACGGTGTTGCAAAGTCTGATTATTCACCGTGGAAACAAAAGCTCCGGCAACATGACTCAGATGATCCCATCTTCTTGAAATTTTTCACATTTGAAGATATTCCAGCCATTGAGACCTCTAGCAACTTATTTTTGATCGTAGTGGTAGTGCCACTGTCAGGTTTAAATGTCCTGACTCCTTTTGGGCGAGCTTATTGAAATGGCCAAGGCCAGAGAGGAACCAAGCTACGCTCATGTGTCACTCTTGTTACTCCTTTAAACCAATGAATTAGGCAGCCAGGATTTGCCATCTACCAATTTGCGGAACCTGTCCTCAGCAATGTTTGCACCTTTGTTATCCCAATGTGTGCGTTCAAATAGTGGTGCATTTTTCCTGGTGTGAGATCAAATTGTCAAGTTTGCTGTTCAAACTTTGACTTTCTCACACCCGCCTACGCTCTTCCTGCTTATTCTAACAATTTCTCTCTAACAAGTTATCTGTTTTGTGACCTTGGTTCTCAAACGCTTCTACTTCTTATCAGTCTGGAATGTGCACCTGGTTTTGTGTCTTACAAGCCTGAATCAGTGCAAAACATTCTGCTGCTTGTCCTGAACATACAGATTTTAATATCCCTTGAAACTAAATTTCAATTTGCAATCCTAAAAAAAATGTCTCTCCAGTCGGGAGAAAAGTGTCCAAAAGGTCAGGTCGCGGCTTGGTGGCAATTTGGATGCGGCCTCCACAGTCGTGAGGCATGTTCTACTGGTGCGGGAAAAAATGACGCAGAGCGCACCCCACCTTATCAGTGTAATGTGTCCCTGTGACAATTAGGTCGCCGTGCAATGTGAATGTGGTGGACAAGGATGTCATTTTTGGATTCCTTAAAGCAGCGGTCAGGACTGCTTGATCACACTCTGACGTGGCTCTCGCCACGGGATCCAATTGTTGTGACTAATATACAAATGGATTCACTTTGCCCTGGTTCCTTCAGTAACCTAGGCTAGTGAAGTCATTTTTTGCAGTCACTGTTTGCTCAAATGGCTCATAGTAATTTGGTAGTGCGTTAAGATGCTTTGTCAATACAATCTTCTTTTTGGTCTCATCTTCCCTTGAACATTATGTTTACTACACACTAGACATGACCTACAATTTTTTTATTTTTATTTTTTATTTTATTTGTAGAACTAGTGGTACAGCAAATGTCCTGTACTATGGCTATCAATCATCATACTATGGATATCAATTATATCAATCATCATACTATGGATATCAATCATCATCCCCCCCCTGTTGAGACATGGGAGTTCCCATGACTCAATTTATCAATTAAATATCAAGTTGGTAATGCTAATACATTGTAATCAATGATTTCATGCGTGACAAGTTCAAAAGCTTTGTCAGCCGCAAGTGTTCAAACTATTTTTTGTCATTGGCTTGTCATAAATGATGTCCAGCAATGGTCGTGTAATTTCAGAAATCAGAAATCCCTTTGTCATTGTACTCAAGTGTGCAACGATATTAGAGAGTTCCCCTCTCCAGTGCAATACAACAATAATTCAGATAAATATATAAATTCGATAAATAAGAGAATAGTTAGTGCGGGAGGGAGAGCCGTTAGCCGCTGCGTCTATGCGCGCCGCCATCTTGTATTCTTGAGTATTCTGAGTAATTTGCAATCCATGCCCGACAATAATTGCACACTTCTTTCAAAGACATCATTTACTTCTCTTTTATTGGTTTTAAGGCTTTGGCACAGTTTTTTCTTTTTGCTTATCACTGACAATGCGCCCTTTTTGAATCGAAATGAGGCCTCAGTAAGTCACTTACTTTTGATACATGTTATCTGATAGTCCCTTGCAGACTAACCATGTGTTGCACGCCATCGCCCAAACAGACTCTATTGTGAGCTACTTCTAATAATTTATTGACGTCCTATTTTGTTCTTCCAAATGTAGCAACCGATAATAATGTGCCCTTTTAAAGTTTTGACGTTTGTTTGAATTCGCCCTTGCTTATTGACTCTGATATTAAGGTCCAATTGTGTCAGTGTATCACGGCCTAATAAGTAAAACGCACGTTGATGTAGAACTGCTTCTCCACTTGCTTTTTATGTTTGTTTTTTACGTCACGTGATCCTGCGTTGCTTTCACGACTGGTCCTGACAAATCACAAATTTCTTATCAAACTTGATTCTGTCTGTGTAAATTGTAATTTCCTGGGTGGTTGACGGCAGTTTCGAGCTAAATGGCCATGTTTCCTACAGTTGTAGCAGACGTCGTCTTTTGTTGGCAGGTGTCCTCTTCCTCTTCCACGTCCTTGGTAGAAGATCGGTGCTGACGGGGTGGTCGTGAGGCCCGCAGCCCATTTACGCATATTATCTTGGATTGGTGTGATTGTTTGGCAGGCCGCTTTGCATTCATCTCTTGTGGCAGGCTTCCCAGGGCGCTGTTGTCCACTTGTTGAGGCAATCCCGGCTCCTTTTCTCGCTGGCCCGCCTCCTCAGCTCTCTCACCCTGACTTCCTTTTTCACTGTCACTGTCTCTTTGATCCTCGGCTGGTGCATTTCCTCCTTTTTTTCTCGCTCCTGTTTCTTCGTCTTTCTTTATCTCCATATTAAGTACTTTCTGCTTCTTCTCTTAAACGTCTTTCACTCTCTTTCTAAATCAGCACACATCTTTCTTGGAGATGATAACCACCGGACTGCACCACTCCGACTTGGAAGGCTCAATGACTCCAAGCTTCAGCATTTCCTGGAGCTCCTTGGCTAGTCTCTCCACCAAGTGTTGCGGAACTCGGTAGGGGCGCTGACGAATTGGTAATCCTTCTTTGAGACGAATGACGTGTTCTACCACCGTCGTCTTCCCTGGGCTGGCGGAAAAAAGAGAAGGCACCGTCTTGAAAATTAAGCACATCTCTGTGACTTGCTTGGGTTTCAGATGTGCCAGTGCAGGCGCATCTGTCGTCGTCGAGGACTCCAGCTCTGCCTCGTCATCATCATCATCATCATTGTCGTCGTCGTCCTCGTCGTCGTCGTCCTCCTCCACCTTCCGCGCGAGTATGACCTCCTTTGGAGCCTGGTTTGAACGCTCCTTCCACTCTTTGAGGAGGTTCACATGATAAGTATGTTTATTTTTTTTCTTCTCCGGATGGAAAATCTCATAGGTCACTGGACCCATCTTCCGGGTGACCTCATATGGCCCCTGCCACTTTACTAAAAGCTTGTTGTTGCATGTGGGGAGAAGCCGCAATACTTTTTGGCCGGGTTTAAACTCCCGGTGGCGAGCTTGCTGGTCATACCAGGTCTTCTGGCTTTTCTGGGCCTCCCGCAGGTTGACCTCTGCCTCCTACTGGTACCTGGCCAGTCTATCCCTCATTTCCAGCACAAATTTCACCACCCCCCGATCACTTGACGTGGTGGAAGGTGCCTCCTAGGCCTTTCGGAGCAAGTCCAATGGCCCCTGAACCTCCCAAGCATGCAAGAGTTCAAAGGGAGAGAAACCTGTTGACGCCTGAGGAACTTCGCGATAGGCAAACAGCAAAAAGGGCAGCCACCGGTCCCAGTCTTTTCCAGTATCATCCAAAAATTTCTGGAGCATCTTCTTTAAGGTCTGATTGAACCTTTCCACTAGTCCATCAGTCTGTGGGTGGTATGGAGTGGTTTTGATGGCGGAGATGCCCAGTTGTTTGTTGAACAGTTGCATTAACCTTGAAGTGAAATTGGTTCCCTGGTCTGTTAGAATCTCATCTGGTATGCCAACTCTGGAAAGGAGTTGCACCAAGGCACAAAGTACTGCCGGAGCAGTGATTGTGCGCAATGGAAATGCCTCTGGGAAACGTGTGGCGTTGTCACACACTACACCACTGCTTTTTGTCAAAGGACCCACAATGACCATAGCAATCCTGCGGAATGGAATGTGCAGCTTTTTTAAAATGGCTTGCCATGGCCCTCTAGAAATATTCAAAAACATCAGCCGTGGTTGAGTGATTCACCTACTTTTTGTAAATTCGATGGAGTATGTATAAGGCCAAGACCTACCAAAAAGTCTCTTGGAGCCATGCGCTAGGTTTTACAGGAAGTCGGCCATTTTGAATTTACTTAAATGGGGGCGGTTCACCACAATGGACTAAATGCTTAAAAACTCCCCTGCTCATGCTCTAAAAAAATCCCAAACTTACCCTGTACATAAAACGTCCCGACCTGAAGACATCTATATATTATTATACTATTATACACACAGGTCCACCTCATGGTTTCAAAACAATAGATTTTTTTTACATTTTAATATGCTGCACGGATCCCTTTTCAGGAAGCTGACTGAACATTTGTCAGAACAGCCTCAAGACGTTGATCTTAGTCTATGCTGAATTTTGTGACTTTTCAGCAAAGGGCGTAGCCATTACGGTGCTGCAGAAATTTATTAATCTCTGTGGCAACAAAAGCTACCGTAACATGAATCAAATGATCCTAACTTCTATAATATTTTCAAATTTAAGGATAGTCCAATCCTGAAGACATCTACCAACTTATTTTTCATCGTAGTGGTAGTGCCACTTACTGGTTAAAGCAAATACAAGTTATTTTTGTTGATATTTTTCTCAGAGTAGGTTAACAAGTTTGCTTATTTTGAGGTTCGAAATTTAAATGAAAACTCATGAAAAATCAGGCCTGGCAAATTCATCAATATTTTATTAGTTTGTTGTTTAATTTTTTTTAAATGGCTCGCTATCGCCGCCTTGAACATTTGAAAAAAAACAGCCCTGGATCTGTGTTTCTTCAAACTTTTTGAAAATTTGATGATGCATGTATAAAGCCAAGACATAATAAGAAGTGTCTGGGAGCCACATTCTAAATTGACAGGAAGTCGGCCATTTTGAATTTACTTAAAACATGGACGAGGCTTTGACAACAAAAACTGCTTGAACTTTAACTCCACAAAAATTCCTTGTGAGGATTCCTCACGTTTTTTCTCGTAAATATTTCACATTTCCAACGTGCCGGTACCCCAACGTTGCCAGGGCTGCGAGGGCCCTTTATCGCTGCTTGCAGCGCTAGTTATTATTTTTTTTTCTATTTTCCGATCGTTCGATCGCATTTTTGACCCCCTAAACATACACGAAAACTCACCAAACTTGACAGTCTCATATGGAGATGGTGAACGACCGTGGAAGAACAGTCAGTTAGCGATGACGCAAGAGAGGCTGTGCACCGAGAACGTTTTCTCAATGTCACTATTGTGCCCTGACAGGTATGTGTTGGTAATGTATCAACCAAGCTGAGGCACGAACGAACTCTGAGGAGACGCAACCCGTGACGTCACTTTCGGCGCGACATCTGTTCGTCTGCTTTCATCCACCGGGCGAGTAAACGCAACTATGGTTTCGTGCACCACCACATGCAACACTTGCACCATTCTCATGGAAAGACTCTCGCTGCTAGAGGGACGTGTCCGCCAGCTAGAGCAGAGTAATGTGGTAAGCGTAAATGTGGCGGACAGCACCGGTTAGCATTGGCCGTAAATGGCTTGCTAATCGCGTTGAGCCTGTTAAGACACAGAGCAGTTCCATTCCACCTCGGTCTCCTGGCTCCCGCACTTTAGTGAAAGGTGACTCAATTACTCGATACATTAAGCTTGAAAATCCAACCACAGAATGTGTATTGCTGGGGCCAGAGCACCCGACATTGAAGCTAATCTTATGGAGCTAGCACGCAAGAGACCTAGACACCAGCGCAGTGCAAACAACGCTAGCTATTCAGATATAGTGATACACGTCGGCTCCAATGACACTAGTGTTACTGCCGTTTCAATGATACGCTGGCTAAAGAAAGTTTTAACGCGCACTCACTCACCATGAGTTGAAGTTGCGATGACGTTCGCTCGGCTTCACTGGTCTTGATGTTGATGTGTAGTTATGTATGTTACGTCAAACAGTCAAGGGTTAGTCTTAATCGTAGTCATTTCAGTCCAGATGTCATGCCGTGAAGTCAAGTAAATCAAATAAATATATCAATGGCTACGGTCTTCCAAACTTCAAATCAAAAACATACGCGCATATGCGGTAATCAATACAATATACTATCTTCTATCTTCCAGTTTGTACATAAATAATGCGTCTTTGTAAGTGCGGTTGAAAAACAGTATCCGACCAGCGTTCCCCCACCTGTCCTGCATTCGTTATTTATGGATGAACGCAACCAGTGCTGACGTCATCAATTGCCCTAGTGGTGGTGTTGCCATACTGCATTACTCAAAAGAAAACTGCTCCAACATACCGGCCCCTATTATTATGGGCAAAGCGAAATAATAATACTCAAAATTTGGAGCATCGTACAATATAAATAAATACCAATTTGGCCAATCGCACTTTCGATAAGGTGCGTCATTGACTAGCTGGAACCAGCAGACAGATCTTGGTTATCGGTCTCCCTATAATACTGGTCGGCGTCTGAAGTTTCACACTTCTTACAGTTCCTCTTTGATCAGGGTTTGTATCTACCACTCTGGCAATAACCCAAGATCCTCTTGGGGAGTTGGCATCAGCAATCAGCACAACATCTCCTTTAACAAAGTTTCTTCTGCTTCTGCTCCATTTATGGCGTTCTTGCATAAGTGGAAGGTATTCCTTTACCCATCTGGACCAGAACAAATCTGCTATATACTGTACTTGTCGCCAGCGTCGTCTGGCATATGAATCGGTTTGCTTGAAGAGTCCAGGTGGCAGCAAAGGCTTTGCCTTTAATAGCAGGAGGTGATTTGGGGTCAGAGGTTCCAAATCGTTAGGATCATCGGACAGGGTGGTCAATGGACGGCTATTAAGGATGGCTTCCACCTCACAGATGACAGTGACAAGGCTCTCATCGTCCAGAATTTGCTGCCTTGTAATGGAAAGCAAAGTCCTTTTCAATATCCTGATTAATCTTTCCCACACGCCTCCATGGTGGGCAGCGGCAGGGGGATTGAAGGTCCACCTTACGCCCTTCTGCTGCATGGCTTGGGTGATCTGATCCTGATTCCATTCCCCAATCGCTTCCTTCAATTCTCTTTCTGCAGAGACAAAATTAGTCCCGTTGTCGGATCGTAGTTCATTCACTTGACCTCGTCGACAAATAAAGCGTCTGAGAGCGTTTATGCAAGAATCTGTATCAAGCGAATGGGCCACTTCAAGGTGCATTGCACGGCTGGCCAAACATGTGAAGAGGACTCCATACCGTTTCATTATGCTCCTCCCACGCTTGATTTCAATGGGGCCGAAATACCGTATTTTCGCACCCAAAAGACGCGCCGTGTCAAAGGGCGCAACACCTGTTGAGGGCGCTATTTCTGTCTTTGTAACATATACTGGACGCACCGCCTGACAAGACGATAGCACAGCTGCTGTTAGCATAGCATGAACTTGGCAGAGCTGCCCACACTGACACAGCCGATAGCAGCCTACTATGCCCCAATAACATAAGCAATCACCCCAGCAGACGCCAAGTCTCTATTGACAATAGCTGACATTGACAATGGCTCAGGCCAATATTAGGTGCATTGGCAATAGCCTACAAAGCAACGTCAGGGGAGGGACTTGGCTGCTTACCACACTCCTTAGAGTCACGGTTTAAAAAAAAAATAAAAAACTCATCATACAAGCAAACAATGAAACATAGAAATAAGATTAACACAAACATGTATCTCTCATGCCATCAATATACCCAAAAAAATTAAAATAACACAAAAGCCACTCAGCCTTAGCTAATTCAAGCAATGCATTCTGGGAGCAGAGACCCACAATCCCATAGCTGTTTAGAGAGATTTGCATGGCTGTTTAAAGAGATGTGCTGTTATGCTTTGGACTTTTTGTCTGTTGTCTAAACCTGGGACGTTTCTTGCTTGCAATAACATAAATGATAAGACAGACTAAAACATTGTGGACAGCTGCCCTTTGTCCAGCTTTTTCCAACACCATCACCCAAACATTATAGTCAGATAGTGTATTTGTCACGGTCGATTGTAAACATGAACAATTCACTCTTTGCCCAGCAGGGTGTGCTAACATGCACTTCCAACAGCTCGTTGATGACAAGGGCTGATGGACGTGAGTGGTACTTTGTCCATTTAATGGACGCATCGACTGACAAGGCGCTTTGTTTGTTAAGGGGAATTTTTGTGACTTTAAAGTGCGCCTTATGACTGCGAAAATACGGTAATCAACTCCAACATTAGTAAATGGTGGCAGATCCGGAGTGATCCTGTCTGTTGGTAAGTCTGCCATCTTCTGCTCACCAGTACTGCCTCTTAGCCTCCTGCATACTGCACAGTCGTGGATGACCTTTCGGCAAAGAGTGTTGGCACAGGGGATCCAATATTTCTGTCTTAATACTGATAGCGTGTGATTCCTCCCACTATGCCCCACTTGCCTGTGAGTATGTTCCATCAGGAGTCTTGACACGTGGTGTCCCTTTGGGAGAAGGATTGGGTGCTTCAGGCCTTCTGGCATTCCTAGCCTATTTAGTCGTCCTCCGACTCTCAATATGCCTTTATCAAGCAAATAGCTTATTCAACTCGGGCATTATTCCATTCCCAATTACAGCAGCAAACAATTTATTATTCGCTTCCATGAATATCACCAATCAGGGTTTGCCTTAGGATGTTAACCGACTCCTCTGCTAGCTAGCTTGTGGCCATAGAGTTCTGCGAGATGTTACTCAGCCACTTCGCTTGCTGTGTTTGAGACATTTCTTTTCTCTCTGGGCCCTAATGCATAATTAGCTTTGGAATACATAAGACAACAATTGTTGAACAGTTGTTTTACTCCACTTTAACTTGCATGGAAAAAAATACATTGGGGGGGGGTACATTTGAACCTGTATGGAGTATTGTAACTATATTACTGATCATAACAAAACAAAACATTAGAAAATAAGTAAACTGAGCAAGTTCAGGTAGTCGTACAACATGAACAAAATGGTGGCCGTGTAGTAGCTACAATGTAACTGGGCAGCAGCTTTTTGTGCCTCAATCAGGCCTCTACATGTGTGTGAAACTCAGAGTGGTCCTCACAAGGACTATGCCCCTCCCCCACCTACACCAATGACTTGTCTTTTTCAAGTTAAAAACAAACATATTTTCATCATAATGGTGTGCCAACGGATCTATATCTCTATATACCCGGGGTCGGGTCGCGGGGGCAGCAGCTTCAGCAGGGAAGCCCAGACTTCCCGCTCCCCAGCCACATCTTCCAGCTCTGCCGGAGGGATGCCCAGGCGTTCCCAGGCCAGCCGGGAGACGTAGTCTCTCCAGCGTGTCTTGGGTCGTCCTCTGGGCCTCCTGCCAGTGGGACATGCCCGGAACACCTCACCAGGGAGGCGTCCAGGAGGCATCTTAAACAGATGCCCGAGCCACCTCATCTGGCTCCTCTCTACGTGGAGGAGCAGCGGCTCGACACTGAGTCCCTCCCGGATGGCCGAGCTTCTCACCCTATCTCTAAGGGAGAGCCCAGACACCCTGCGGAGGAAACTCTTTTCGGCCGCTTGTTCCCGAGATCTTGTTCTTTCGGTCGCGACCCACAGCTCGTGACCATAGGTGAGGGTAGGAACGTAGATCGACCGGTAAATTGAGAGCCACGCCTTTTGGCTCAGCTCCCTCTTCACCACGACAGACCGATACAGCGTCCGCATCACAGCGGAGGCTGCACCGATCCGCCTGTCAATCTCCCGCTCCATCCTCCCCCCACTCGTGAACAAGACCCCAAGATACTTAAACTCCTCCACTTGGGGCAGGATCTCCTCCCCGACCTGGAGAGGACACTCCACCCTTTTCCGGCTGAGAACCATGGTCTCAGATTTTGAGGTGCTGATCTTCATCCCAACTGCTTCACACTCGGCTGCGAACCGCTCCAGTGAGAGTTGGAGATCACGGCCTGAGGAAGCCAACAGTACCACATCATCTGCGAAAAGCAGCGATGAAATACTCAGGTCACCAAACCGGATCCCCTCATCGCCTCGACTGCGCCTAGAAATTCTGTCCATAAAAGTTATGAACAGAATCTGTGACAAAGGGCAGCCTTGGCAGAGTCCAACCCTCACTGGAAACGAATCCGACTGACTGCCGGCAATGCGGACCAAACTCTGACATCGGTGGTACAGGAAACCAACTGCCCGTATCAAGGGGCTCTGTACCCCGTACTCCCGAAGCACGCTCCACAGAACTCCCCGTGGGACACGGTCGAACGCCT
This sequence comes from Idiotropiscis lumnitzeri, assembly GCF_059441095.1. Lineage (NCBI taxonomy): Eukaryota > Metazoa > Chordata > Actinopteri > Syngnathiformes > Syngnathidae > Idiotropiscis > Idiotropiscis lumnitzeri. The sequence continues at coordinate 21,846 of NW_028283629.1, forward strand.
TCTCCAAGTCCACAAAACACATGTAGACTGGTTGGGCGAACTCCCATGCACCCTGCAGAGAGTGTAGAGATGGTCCACTGTTCCAAGGCCAGGACGAAAACTGCACTGCTCCTCTTGGATCTGATATATATTTATATATATATTTTTATATATATATTTATATATATATATTTATATCTATCTCTATCTATCTATCTATCTATCTATCTATCTATCTATCTCTATATATCTCTCTATATATATATATAAATCATATTGCAACGTTGATTCACCCATATTTTACTAACCGGGTTTACACATTTATTTATTTTATTCTACATTTAATTAATAAATTAAACATCGAATTTGTTATTGATAATTTTAATTAAACATTTCATGGTGTATTTGTTTAATTAATTTTGGCACTTTCACTCCTTCTTGAACTCCCTCAACTGTTTGAGAAATTCTTTTACTGTACTGTAACTTGCATTGAAAAATAAATGGGCGTGGGGGGTAATTGATTTGAAGTATGTGTTTACCATAATTACATTTCTGATGTCTAAAACAGACCAAATAGAAAGTAAGTAAAACAACTAAGCAAGCTCAGGTAGTAGTACAAAAAATAACTAATAACTAATTTGGTGGCCGTGTTGCGGCTGCGATTTAACTGGACAGCCGCTTGTGTGTCTCTTTTACTTGTATGCTTGTGTGGAACAGAGAGGTCCCCAAACGTACTATCTTTCTCCCGTTACTGGTGCGAAGTCGAACAATTGCCCCCTCCTCCCCATTCACCGATCACTTGTCGTTTCAAGAAAAAACATATCATGACGAGATATAAGTTATCATGAGTTCTTGGCCGCATAATGGATTGAAAAATCTTAACCAGTTTCTCTTTTTTGCTCTTGATAACTACGTTCGCTGTTACGGTGGTGTGTGCTGTGTTAAAAACAAGCACTCCCTTTTCGACCGCTCACCTGCTTATCGGCAAATTCGCTCGACTAACCACAAGCATCGAGAGTACAGGACATTGGGCTCAAGCTGCCGGGCATTCAAGAGAAATGGTAAGTGTTTTATTTTTGTATTCCCTTTTTACTTGCCTTCAATTTTCACACGGGAGTTCGAGCAATGTAAAATGAGCTAACTTTGTGTCAGTGTGGTGGAACTTCTCCAGGATGGTTGCCGCATATTTAATGCTAAGTTATTTGTTAATAAGCGGCCTGTACACGCGCCAGCGTCGAGTAAAACAGTTGAATCCATTAATTTGGTTTATTGTTTTTGTGAAATACACGTTATAATGAAGCTTCTAAAGTCTGTGTAAAGTAGAATGCACGATGAGTGCGAAAGAGAAAGAAGCAGAGGACAGGATGATGATGGATGATGATGATTAGTTCATCTTCCTTCCATTGTCATGCGGTTTACTTTTTTTTTTTTACATGCGTCATTGTACTTTTTTAGTATAGGCCTGTTTCGCGTAGGTGCTCTAGATATTGTTCATTGAGATACGGTATATTTTGGTAAAAGCCACCTTATGACACAATAAATTATTTGATTTTTAGTCTGTTAAAACTGAATGACCAAACTGATTAATATGATAGCCCAATGGTTGTGTAAGCCAGGGGTTAAAACTATACACTGCAAATATTGGGGAGTGATATTTACTTGAAAAACTTGACAAGTTTTTTTTCAAGTAAATATTACTACAAATTATGCTATATGTGAAGTGTAGTGAGTTTAACACTCCTGGTAAGCAACACTTAAAATGTCTGAGGCTGTAAAGTGAAAGTAGTTCTGTGATCTGATGATCTTTGATTGTGTCACTGTTTACAGGAGGAAGGCACAGATTTCTTTTCCAGTGGTGACACTTTTGACGGCGCAGGTGAGTTGGGGGACGAAGGGGTGGTGGGGGCTTAGTGGTGGGGTAAATCTAATTTGTGTCAGGATAGGCCAGTAATCAATATCACTACAAAATGCGTTTGATAAACTGTTCAATTAATCAAAATCAGGAATAAATCACAGATCCCTGCATTCTCCGTGCTGTAGGCAGAATCTACAGCAGGGGTATTCAATTAAAAGTCACAGAGGCCCACTACTAAAATTTCTTCCAATCAAAAGGTTCGAATCAAAGTCCTACTTCCCTTATTGTCTAGCCCAGTGCTTCTCAATTATATCCTGTCACGCCCCTCCTACCAAGAAGAAAACAATTCGCGCCCCCCCACCAATTTTTTTTTACATTTTGTACTAATGTGCATGTTCTTTGTATGTTGATGTTAGATTGTCAATAAAATATCCCTTAACAAAGCTAAATTGATAAGAAATATAAATTTTAGGACTATTATTGTGAGGAGTTCAAAATACAGTACTCTGTTGTGCAAATATTGATGAGATGATAAATATTTAGTTTTTTTTTTTTTTTTTTTTTTTTACCAAACCAAACACAGTTATTAAAATGTACATAATATAGAAAAGACAAAAATTAGAGTCAAAGGGCTCAAACTCGTGTTGTTTGAGATCGCCTTTTTCGGTCCTAAAACAATGCATCATTCAGCCATACCACGGCGGAAAAAAAGCATCCTCAGGGTCCCACGTGCCCCCCTCAGCATGGGCGCGCCCCACAATTTGAGAATCACTGGTCTAGCCTATGTTCACATTTTTATATAGTTTTAATATTTAGAGTAATTTTAAATAGAGCACACTTATATACTAAATATTTAACAATGTTACCATTAAACACATTTCCCAGTCAAATAAATATAAGGGGTTTATTTCACATTCAAGAAAATGTAAGCGGCTCCAGGTTAAAGGATTTAAGGGCGACACTTGCAGATAAAAAAAAGGAAAATATCTCCTGCAGAAATAAATCAACTGCTGAGCATTGAGTTAATGTCTTTTCCCGTTTTTTTCCTGAAATCAAAGAGTTGTCCGCCTAAAAAAAGGGAAGGCTTAGAATTTGGTTGATTATTTCACATACCTGGTCTTTGTGTTTTCCTTTAAATAATTTTTGTTAGCCGCATTTTAGCACTCCTTCGCAACTGCCCTGACTGAACTTTTTTTTTTTTTTTAATGTTTGCCCAAAATCCATGAATGATACTTTTAGTGAACATTCGTTTGCATGCCGCTGGCTGTAAACGAAAATGGAAAATGTAAAAATCCGCAAGACTGCACTCAAAGTTCGATGTTTTTGCGTGCTCTCTCCTCAGACTTCAGCAGACAACTTTGAGCAAAAGAGCAGTGCCTTGTTTCGTAGTGGCACTTCGTGTTGGTGCGACGGTTTCGGAGCAAATGACGCACACTGGTTTTAAACCGGCTGAAGCCAGAATGAACATCAATTTCTCCGTCCATTCATTTTTAAAACAACACGCATCGACCTTGCTAACTTTTGAGCAAGCACTCTCTTCATGTCTGCTGCACATTTGGCAGTGGATCAGAAACAAAAGATTTGATTGGCTCAAATCAGTGACGCATTTACCGTAATAGAAGCGACCACATTTGCGAATGTAGCCTGAAAAAAAATTCTGTTCGTGTACATTTATCATAAATTGGTCATGGGTCCAGTCCGAACCATCAGTCAGTCCGCATCCGGACCGAGGTCCGCCATTTGGTTATGCCTGATCTACAGTATGGTGTTAGATTTGTGTCACAATTACCCGCACGTAAGAGGAACTTTATTTTGTCCTGCATTAGTCAGGACTTTCAACAACATCATCAGGACTGGACTCTCTTGCAGTCCACTTTCTTTGAGAACCACCAAGTTTGACATTGTGGAATTCCTTATTCCAGGCCTTTTTACAGCCTTTTTGCATCTTTCTGCTATAGCTGGAAAACGTTCACTTCAGAATCTTTCTTGTTTCTCTGTTTGACTTTTATTTCCGCTGTCTTTTCCCTGCGGTGCTTTTCCCTCGTTCATATTTCTTAGCTTCACTTTTGGAGCCAAGGAGGTAGTGGCGATCTGAAGAGCCCATTTTCATACAGTCTTTATTCTTGCACATGTACTGGTCTTTACACCCACCACCATGGACGTGCCTCTCAAGGCACATACATCATTCCGTTTCGCAATACCTTCTTTTTGGGCATGTCTTCAGACCTTAAACATTTTCAGTAGGATCTTGTCATGGTGTTTGTGATTCTCATCTCCACAAACAACACAATCATTTATGGATTTAGTCGCAGCATTTTTTGTGTGTGTTAGTTTGTTATCCATCTTGTCAGAGCTTTTATGTGCTTTTGAGATGCTCAAGTCTCTTGAGGTTATCCTATTGCTCATTCAGAAATGCAAGATAATAATCAAAATGATTGACTTACGTGACACTATTTTTTCGATTGACCATAAAGACAAGCTTTGCTTTCTTCACAAATTCAGGAAGCTTGTTATTGATGGCTTTTACCACAAGTGGGTTCTTCATCGCGCAAGGGCTTTCTCCAATGTTTGAATTACCTCAACCATATTCCTTGAGAATCTGACAGAAAACTACAACAAATAAAATAATGTAACAGATGGAATTGAGCCAAACTTATCCTTTTACTGAGTGACCTTTGTTCCAAGTAGTTGTGCATCTTCAGTGAAAGATGTTTCGTGTACTTAGCATGGCTGATCATGGCTTTATGTATTTTTATTGTCTCGGATGCGCTAACTCTAATAATTTTCATGGTGAGGTGAAAGTTTATAATAAAGGCACATGGCTGCTGTTAGCTCATTAGGAACCTGGTTAATGCTCTTCTCTCATGTGATTTCGTTGCAGTTGCTGATGTAATGGATAGCTGTCATGTTGAACAGAACGTAAAGGTAGGATATGTTGTATTTGAGATCTTAAAATGGAAAGTGGAAATTAAAACATGAAAATTTTTTAATGAGGTCTCCCCGGCAACATTTTTTTCATGTTATTCTGTTTTGGTTTAATTTTTGTTTTAACAGAGAAAAAGACAGACTTACTTACTTTGCCTTTGGCTCTCAATTGGCTTTCAACCTTATTTTTGTAATGTAATCTAATTTAATTTCAACACATGGGGAAAACCTTACATTTGTCCAGCTGAGCAACACACTCACATTCCTTAATATTCAGCGAGCCTTTTTCTTTGCTAACTTGCATAATAATCTCTTTATACTGATTGTTTATGGACAAGTGTAACATTAATTTACATCTCTCTCTCTCTCTCTCTCTCTCTGTCTGGGGCTGAATGATTTTAGGAAAAACTTGTCATTTTTCTGACAGATATTACGATTGCGATTTTCTGCATAATGTACAGTGACATTTACAGACATTACAGAGCATGCCATTATACCAGTAAAAACAATAAAAGCTATTACTGTAATAATGCAAAGACACTTCAGAGATTTCGTGAGCAGGGCCGTTTTTTCCAAGTTTTTAAAAAATAGTTTTATAAATTTGTATTTTTGTATTTATGTGTAATTGTGTATTTGAAATGTATTTTTTAAAGCCCAAATTGTTTTACATTTTGTACTAATGTACATTTTCTTTGTACATAAATGTCAGATTATGTCAATGAAATCATTGTCCCTTTAGCAAAGCAAAATTGCTTAAAATATATACATTTGAGACCTATTATTGTGTAGATCTCAAAACCCAATACTCTATGGTGCAAATATTATTGATGAGATTATAAATATTTACTATACGTTTGACATCGGACCTCTTCGTCATGATTAAGTCATCCGTTTACGTGTTCCGGTCGCAGAGCGTCTGCTATATTGCTATTATAGCCGTCATCTTATTGTGTCTATGCCTAGATACGTACTGATTGCAAGATAACATTTATGTTAATTGCTGCCGGCTTTCCACCCTAACGCGTTTCTAACCAGACTTCTGTGAAAAGTCGACTGTACAACTAACGCTATACTTTGCTTTTTGTTTGCCGCCTCTGAGAAAACGCTACGTGTTAGAGCGGTCGTTTATTTGTCATTATACAGCTTGATGCTGCTGCTGTGCACGGACTTTCTTATAGTACAAATAAAGTCCATAGTCCAGCGGCGCAAGATAGCTTGGCGCTGCGCACTCAAGCAGGGGGGAAAGAAATAACTTTCGGGGCTTCGGACAACAGCACAAGGCTTTTGTTTCTTTTTTTTTTTTTTTCTTTTTTTTTTTTTGTGATCTGCTTCGTGAATGTGTGACGCAAACCGCAGCTTTGACGATCTCGATATTGCGTTGTCTGAGATTTCGGTCCCAAAACGATAAATCGTTCAGCCCTTTATCTCCCCATCCATCCATTTTTTTTCCCCATTGATTGCGGTTTATCTTCTCTTCCACAAGTTAACGAGCCCCAAAAGGTTTTTACATATTTATATTTAATTATTATTAATTTTAAATAGTAATACTATAATGTTAAATTATACAATACAACTTTATATAGTTTCACAACAGCGCAAGCTGTAACATAGCCTGTTATGTATATATAATAACATCTGGTGTATTGTCTGTTATACTTTCAAAATGCTTGAACTAAAATTCTAATAATTCCCTTTACAATTTTGGCAGTTGCAGGATGAAATAGTGGTTCCGCCCTTAACACGAGAAGAGAGTGTATTTGTAAGTATAGCTCCTATGTTCTTCAGAACATGCTTGTATTTGTAATTGTCAGATTTAAATGGAAGTCACAGGAGTCAAATTTTGTTTTGTATTGTCCTTTTTGTATTGTCAGCTTAATAAATTATTCTATTTTAGGGAAGACTTGTGATGTGAAGTTGCATCTGTTTTGATTCTTATGTCTCTGTCCTGTTGTAGTTGACCAAAGGAATGCTGGAGGACAACTCTGAAGTGTCACTTTCCAATGACAGCAGTGGGGATGAGTATGTACCAGCATCATCAGAGGCCAATTCTGACGAATCATCAGAACAAAGCAGAGATGAAAAAATACATTCCAGGGAAGAAGACTCTTATGAACCCCAGCTAAAAACAGGGACGCACGACAATCTGACGTTGTTTTCTAGCAACAAAGAGGATTTAGGGGTATCAAGATTGAAAATTAAGAAAAGACACAAAAAGAGCGACAAGAGATGCTCAAGTTTGAGTGAAGATGAAGATTCTAATGATGGAAGACTGAAGACAAAAAAAAGGCGCAAGAGTGACAAGAGATATTCAAGTCTAAGAGTGAAGACCAAAATAAGACCCCAAAAGCGTGATAAGAGTTGCTTAAGTGTGAGTGAAGAAGACAATTCAGGTGAATCAAGACTGAAGACCAAAAAAAGACAGAAAAAGAGTGACAAGAGAATCAAAATTTCTCGAGTAGAAGACGACACAGATGACTCTATGTTTGAAAGAAGAAAGAAAAAGACTTACACTAGATTTAAAACATCCTATCATAAGGCACGGTCTGATAAAAAGTGTGATTCTCCTGTTGTAGCTAATGTTACAAAAGTAGATGGATCTAAAAAATACCACCAGAAGAAAAACTACTGCCTTTACTGCAGGGAACCACAATCAAAAATTGCACGACACTTGGAACGGAAACATAAGGATAAAAGTGAAGTTGCCAATGCAGTGATATATCCCAAAAAGTCGAAGGAAAGGAGAAATCTGCTGGATCTCCTTCGCAAGCAGGGAAATCGAGCACAAAACATTGATGCACTCACGAAAGGAGAAGGGACACTGGTAGCTTGTAGACAACAAAGTGAAGGCAAGAGCAATCCAAAGGACTATCAGCATTGTTTTGCATGCTTTGGGTACTTCAAGCGCAAGTCTATGTGGAAGCATGCGAAACGGTGCGTGCTTGCACAAAGTGTTCGCAGAACATTACCGGGGAAAACAAGAATACAATCACTGTGTGCTTCTGCTCAACCAGCACCTAAAGATGTGAGCACGAAAGTATGGGCCCTAGTGAATAAGATGACTCAAGATGAAATAACCCTTGCTATTAAAGGTGATAAATACATCATGAAAGTCGGAGAAAAAATGTACAACAAGCACCGTGAAACTGCTTCCCAGCACGACAACATCCGCCAAATTATGCGAGGACTGGGGAGACTTGTGATTTTCGGAAGGACAGTGACCCCTCTAAAAACACTGGAGGATTATATTAATCCACAACACTTTGAACATGTAATTCGAGCTGTGAAATTAGTAGCTGGCTTTGATGATCAGATCAATACATTTGAGAAACCCACACTAGCTACAAAGCTAGGGCAAAGCATCCAGAGGGTTGCAGACATTATGGAGGCTGTAGCCCTCTCAACACAAAACAACGAAAAGAGGCAGGTGGTCGAAGAGTTTAGGCGTATGTACAGTCTAACCTGGAACGAAATGATTTCTTCTGCTGCGTACCGCACACTGGAGGAGAAGAAGTGGAACAAACCGAAGCTCATACCATTAGCAGAGGATGTCAAAAAAATGCACATGCACATGGCGGACAAGCAAAAACAATATCACCAGCAATTATTGTACGAAAAAAACTCAAGGAATTGGAGCAATCTTGTTAAAGTTATATTAGCACAGATAATCTTTTTCAACAGAAGGCGCGAAGGTGAAGTCTCGAAGATGAGTTTAGAAGTATTTATCACACGGGATAAGTCAACATTTAATGAGGATGTTGGAGACGCCCTGACTGGACTGGAAAAAAAGCTTTGCCAACATTTTGAGCGTGTAGAAATTCGTGGGAAGCGCGGCAGGAAGGTGCCTATTATCTTAACTCCTGCTATGGTGCAGTCTCTCGAGCTACTTGTTGAGGAGCGAAGCTCATGTGGTGTTGGTGAAAATATGTATTTGTTTGCTAGACCAGGGTTTGGAACAAGACTTCGTGGGTCTGACTGTATCCGGGAGTTGGCTAAAAACTGTGGGGCCCAAAGTCCTGCAACTCTGTCTTCCACTAAACTGAGAAAACAAGTGGCCACTCTTTCAAGAGTACTCAATCTCAATGACACTGAACAAGATCTTTTGGCAGACTTTCTAGGACATGACATCAGGGTGCACAGAAAATTTTATCGCCTCCCCGAAGGAACTTTGCAATTGGCAAAGATAAGCAAGGTCTTGATGGCCTGTGAACAGGGCAGACTAGGAGAATTTAAGGGAAAAAGCCTGGATCAAATCGTGATTTGCCCCAATGGTAAGAAAATTATTCTAAGGATAAGATGCCTTTCCACCTCTATAATTTAAATTCACTGGTATTTGACTTAATCTGCCTTTGTTTGTCACCATAAAGACCAAACTGACATAATGCAAGAAAGCTCTTCATCTCAAGATGATGATCTTGGTGCTGCAGCAGATATGTCAGGTATTCTTCTGATTTGTGTGCCAGACAAGAAATTTTTTTTGTAAATTAAAGTTATGTTTCATTGACGGTCGGTTTGCATGTAAAAATAACATCAGTGCCAAATTGAATGTTTGCCAGGAGGGGAACAGGTTAATCAGAAGAAGAAATGTGCTTCAAAACAGAGGCGGCTTGCACAGAAGCAAGGCTCAGCAGGTAAGAATTTTGCATGTTGATTACGTGTCCTGATGGTCGCTAACTAATATGTCAGTCAAATATGTCCGTCAGCTCTATTAACAGTAATGTTGCTGTATAACTTTCACCAACAGATAGGTGGTGAATGTTCCTGATCTAGTGATGCCCAATGGGCTGATAAACGGAACCAATATATCTTGAGAATTTCTGCCATGTTTTCTCTGCCTATGAGGTGTCAGTAGGCTAGACAAGCTATCTACATCATTTTGCTCCTGATTACTATTTTCCAGGGGAGGATCCTGGAAAAGGTGCTTCAAAGCAACAGCTTGGACAGAATCAAGGCTCTGGTGGCTAGAATTTTGTTTTATGTGTCCTGTGTTTCGACATGAATTTTATTGCTTTGTTTTATGAATGTTTCTGTACAGTGACGCTGGATGGGCATACAATTACAAAAGTTGCAGAGGCTCATTCTTTCTCCGAGGTCATTTTCTATGAATGTTTTCCAGGCGGAGCTTCAGTTCTTCGACAAAAACAACAACCTGGAGAAGAACAGCATTCAGGTGTGTGAAACATGGCTTTGACTTTTACATTTATGTCACTGGCTCACCAAACAATGAATATATTGAGCTGAAAATTGAGAATTTTGACTTGAAAATTAAAAAAAAAAAAAAAGCGACTCGCAAAAAAGAGCCCTCTTGCAACGAGCTAGGGCAATGTTACTCAAGTAGTGTTGCCCAATGGGTGGATAAATTGTACCAGAATGAAAATATTAACTCATGCCTTGTTTTCACCACTTAATGATATGACAATAGGCTAGTGATGCATTGTAAATGATTTTATTTCCCATGAATATTTTCCAGGAGAGGAACCTCCACCTCAGGATAAGAAAGGTGGACAACTTGGACAGAAGCGAGGATCACGAGGTAAGAATGTCCTATCATTTTTAGGTCTCCTGTGCCTTGTACATGTAAATTAAATTATTGTTGTAGAAGTTTCTAGACACTGTAACTGAATAGCAAGAGGGAAACAAAATGCTCATTTACCCTTTTCATGCCAGACACAAGTTACTACGTCCAGTCTCTTCTGCTCGGCAGGGATAGTTACTCATTGCATTGCCTTTGCCTTACAAATAGTGTTAAGATGTGAAAATAACCTCCTGATGTTTCATGGAGACACCCCTAAAGATAATGTTACGTCATTGCCGTTTATGTGGTGACTACAGTTATGACAAATGTGCACTTTTTGCTTTGTTTCAAGTGGAATTAAATTAAAGATAAATATAAAGCCAATACCGTGACTCATTACAACTTTGCAGATTCACGGACAATCAAACAGTTGTCTATGCCTGCGTGAAGCGAATCAGTAAAATCAAGGATGTACATATGTGAGCCGGCTGTTCAGATTGTGGTTGCTTTGCAAAAAATCCAATAGGACCACATATAAAAGCAACCCAGGTTGGATTTGAAAAAAATCTTAATCAGACTATCACAAAAAACAAGATGCAGGTCATATATGGGCAAAAAAAAAACATCCAATCCGGATTGCATTTCTCTTCAATGTGAACCTAGTCAAACAGAACAGTCCAGTTGCAATTGATTCAATGCCTTCAGAATAAAATGACCTGCATGAATGAGAATATTCACAGGCAATGACCTGCAGATCACCCTGAGTTGACGTAAACTCCTCTTGTAGTTACCTAGTTAATCTGAGTAAAAGAACTTAAGAAGAAAAATAAGATGATAGCCTAAAGCTGGTGTGGTAGGAAAAGACAACAACAAAAAATGTAAATGAAATCGTACTGCACAAGTGAACAGTTCAACACCTAATTAACATGAAGTGAATTTTCCTTTCCTTTCCTCACCTTCCAAATGGAATGCCTTGTCTGTTTTTTTAATGATTAATTCAGAATCCTCTTTTGCTGGTAGCATCAACAACAAATGTGTCGGCTGTGATTTGTTTGAGAACAAAAAGAAGCTATCAATAAGGATAAATGTATTGTGATGTATTTATTTTATATATTATAAAATATATATTTTTTGTAATATCGTCGCAGCCCCGATTATATTCACTGACAACCTATTCAGGTCAACCCAAGTTCTTGGAAAACAATAGGCACAGAGACTACACCTATTGGGCAGGGAGGAAAGTCAAGAATGTCTTTAATTTCCAAAGTATCTGTGCTTTAAGTGTTTTTACTCTCTTTTCAAGGTACGAATCGACCCAAACGAAAGTGGTCAACTGAAGAGGTTAAGGCTGTTGAACACTCTTTGATGGACTTTATACGCACGGGTAAGACCCCGGGAAAAGCAGACTGCGAGAGATGCATCGCAGCTTCCCCGGGAGCCCTTGCTGAGAGGGACTGGAAGGCCGTTAAATTCTATGTCCACAACAGGATTGTTTCTGATCAGAGGCTATAGACACAGGTCACCACTACTTTCTCGCTGTATAATGTGCTGCACACACTGTATAATGTATATATTTATTACGTATAATAAATGACATCCTTTGATGACATAATAAGTCGGTAGGAGAAACTGCAGACTTGTCTCAAATTTGATCTATTTACTTCATTTATTATTTTTATTATTCATATTATATTATTCTTTTATTTAGTGGTTGCTCTTTTGTAACTTATTTTAAAAAAACAGGTGTAAGTGTCATCATACCGTCGACATCAATAGGATAGTTAATTTAGTTTAATTTAGATCCAACATATGGCTTACTTTAAAGAGAATTGAGCTTTAAGCCCCTCACTGCGCGGCTAACATTTGCAACTTGAGCAGCAAACGTTTGCTTTTGCTGTTGAAGGAAGCAAAATGCTTGTTCATGTCAGGGTTTATTTAACATTTGCCAAATGTGGTACTGTTAAAATACATTGTCCACACCCAAGTTGAGAGATGTATTTAATTCTGGTGATGCCAAGGAAGTGTTGTCCAAAAAAGGTAGGTATTTATTTGGGGGTTTTAAAGGTTATATTCTTAGGTAATATTGTGACACTGTTAATAAATATATATCTATTTATCTATCTATCTATATATATATTAATTCGGGGATGTCTCATTTGTTCCTATGATGTCTAAAAAAGGTGGTCTTAAAAAGGTAGGCATTTTTTGGGGGGGTGGTCTTAAAAAGGTAGGCATTTTTTTTGGGGTGGTCTTAAAAAGGTAGGCATTTTATGGGTAGTCTTAAAAAGGCAAAATCTAATGTTATATTGTGATACAATTAAAATAGATTTTTTTCCAAGTTCAAGGATGCCTTTCATTTGTTCCTGTGATGTCTAGAAAGGGTGGTCCTGGAAAGTAGGCATTTTATGGGTGGTCTTAAGAAGGTAACAAATGCAAGAAGGGGTGTGTGTGTGGGGGGGGGGGTGCGTGTGTGTGTGGGTGTTTGTCTTTGCACTATTGTGAGGACCAGTATCTGACAGCACAATCATAGCGTGGGGAGCCAAAACCTGGTCCCCACGAATTTAACCATTGATTTAGTCATAAAATGACCTAAGAAGTGTCCTGTCAAATTTTCAAAGGTAGCCCCAAGATGCACAAAAACCAACATTTTTGTGTATAACTGTGTTTGCTCTATGCTGCTCCTAGTGGCCGAAAATGGTACTGCACCCACACACAAAACACACGCTTACACACACAAAAAAATCAGTTCTTAATACAATGCGGGGACACCTTGCGCAAGATGGCTACAGCACACACAATAATTTAGGTTTTCATGCATTGTGGGTTCACCTTGAGCAAAATGGCTGCAACAGGAAGCGATCTACCTAACTCAAGATGGCAAAGTCATGGTTGAAGATGTGATTGAAATGTGAACCTTGAGCTCATCTAGATGATGGTCTAAGAGCTGTCAACATGGAGTACAATGCTACCAACAAAGTAAAAGGAGCCTTACGAAACATGTTCCTGCTGAAAGTGATAAACTGCACAATGTGATTAGTATGTCAAATCAAGTCAAATTCATTTGTATAGCCCTTAAGCTCACAAAGTCTCAAAGGGCTTCACATGCCCACAATCCACATCCCCTGATCTTAACCCCCTGGAGGGCAAGGAATAACTCAAAAGAAGTATGCAGGTACCAAAGGATGTTGGTTTTTTAAAAAAGATTACATTGACATTTACATACAATATTCACTACATGGTAATGAAAGCTGAAGAACAAGCTTATGCCTACCCCACCATACAAAATAGTACAGCAGGGGCATCCAAACCTTTTGCATCAAGAAACTCATGTTAACACAAAAAACAGAAATACTATGCAGTAGAAATAAATATGAAAATAAGAATCATCCCTACAGTACAGCTGTCTTCAATCTGAATTCATTCACTGTGGTGTTTGTAAATGCGTTTGTGATGTGTCTTTGCTTGTGTGAAGCACATTGTGCCTTGCGAATGAAATGTGCTTCATAAATTAAGCTGCCTTTCCTTACCGCTTGTTCTGGACTCCATAGAAAAATAAGTTTTTAATGTCAATGTTACATTACTGGGTAGATAAAAAAAATCCAATAAAATGGAAAATTTCAGTCAATAATGTTTGTGGTTTAAACTATTAATCCATCCATTCATCCATTTTCTACCACTTATCCTGGGATGGTTCATGGTGGCAACATCTTTAACGGGGAAGCCCAGACTTCCCTCTTCCCAGCTACTTCTTCAAACTCTTTCGGGGGATTCAAAGGTGTTAGCAGAGAAATTCCTCGGGCCCCCTGCCAGTGAGACAAGTACGGGATGCCTCACCAAGGAGGCGTCCCGGAGAAATCCTAAACAACTGCCCGAGGCTCCTCATCTGGCGCCTCTCAAGTTAGAGGAGGAGCAGATCGTCTCTGAGTCCCTCCTGGATGACCAAGCTTCTCACCCTATCTAAAAGGGATATGTGGAGGAAACTTATTTTGGCCGCTTATATCCAGGATCACATTCTTTCGATCACGACCCACATCTGGTGACCATAGCTGAGGGTAAGATTATAGATCGACCGGTCTATCGACAAGGACCAGAATTCCTGGAAGCATTTTGTTTGAGTTCGGCAAACTTCTCCCAAGCCTGAATTTTTGCTACGGCGACTGCCACAGGTGCATTTCGCTTGGCCAGCTGGTACCCGTCAGCTGTCTACAGACACCCACAGGATACACTCAGAAAGACACCTTCTCCAGCTTGTCGGCATCCCGCTCCACTGAGGTCCAACAGCGGGTTTGGGAATTGCTGAAATGACATCTACCACGACCACAGCTCAGATTGGATGCTTCAACAATTGACCCATGAATCATGGTCCACTCTGACTCAATGTCCCCCGATTCCTCCAGGACATGTTCAAAGTTCTGCTGTAGGTGGGAGTTGAAGCTCTTTCTGACAGGGGATTCTGTCAGAAGTTCCCAGCAAACCCTCACAATAGATTCGGGTTTGCCAGGTTGGACTGACGTCTCCCACAATCGTCAACGCACCACCAGGTGTTGATCAGTTGAAAGATCCGTCCCTCTCTTCACCCGAGTGTCCAAAACATGCAGTCGCAAATACGATAACCACAAAATTGATCATTGAACATGACATGACAGTCACAGAAGTCCAATGATTAAAAATTTTGTGGATCAGCACAAACAACATTCAGGACCCGCCCCCGAACTGAAGGCGGAGGGAGGCTTCACTCTCGTCCACTGGGATGAACGCCAATTTACAAGCACCAACCCAGGGGGAATAAACCCACACCTGCCCTGGAAATATCACATTGGGGAACTCCAGAGTGGAACAGAGTCCAAAACCCCTTGAGAGGACTGATACCAGAGCACACACTGTGTCTGGAGCCGAGTCCGACTCTGTCTGATTCTCAAATAGTGGGGGGGCGCGGTGCGATGCTGAGGGGGGGCGTGTGGGACCCTGGGGGACATGTTTTTTTGCATGGTTTTGGGACAGAAAAAGGCGATCTCAGACAACGCCAGTTTGAGCTCGTCAAAGCTGTTTGTGCCCCTAGTTCACGCAGTACTGGTTTTAAAAAAGTGTCGCCCTGTCACGCAGTACTGATTAAAAAAAAAAAGGGTCGCGCTGTCACGCAGCACTGATTAAAAAAAAAGTGAAGTGATTTCTTTCGCCGCTCCTTAAATGCCCCGCGCCAAGCTATCTTGCGCCGCAGCACAACGGACTTCATTGGAACTATATGTAAGTCCGCGCACAGCAGCAGCAACAAGCAACGTGATGGCAAATAAACAACACTGCAAACAAGTAGCGTTCTAAATGAGGAGGCAAGCAAGGAGGCGCTAAGCGCGCTAATCGCTAAAATGAATTGCTTCGATGGACGCTCGACTTTTAACAGAAGTCTGACTCGAACCGCGTTTGGGCGGAGAGCCAGCAGCTATGAACAGAAATGTTGCATTGCAACCATTAGTTATCGAAACAAAATAAGACGACGTCTACGTGAGCAATTTAGTAGATGCTCTCAGGCTGGACCACGGAAGTGGCTGACGTCATCACGACAAAGAGGTTCGACGTCAAACGTATTGTAAACAAAAAAAAACGTATATTATTAAAACTGTTGCTTTATGAAGAATTTTTGTTTAAAATCCCCCTTGCTCTTTTTGTCTTTTCTATATTATGTACGTATTAATAACTGTTTGATTTCTTAAAGTTAAAAAACAAAAACGTATAGTAAATATTTATCATCTCATCAATATTAGCACCACAGAGTACTGAGTTTCGAGATCCTCACAATAGTCGTTCTCAAAATGATATATTTTTTTTATCAATTTAGCTTTGTCAAGGTAAGATATTTTATTGACAATCTAACATTAAAATGCAAAGAACATCTACATTAGTACGAAATGTAAAAAAAATTGTGGTGGGGGGGGGGTGCGAATTGTTTTCTTCTTGGTAGGGGGGGCATGACAGGAAATAATTGAGAACCACTGGTCTAGTCACACACCAGCTCGGGTTCATTCCCTACCAGAGAAATGACATTCCATGTCCCCAGAGCTAGGCGCTTTATGTTGCAGGGGATTGGACTGCCTTTGACTGCCTCCTAGCTCAAAGGAAACCCAAATTCTTTGGTCCCGCCCACTGGTAGTGAGCCGAAGTCCTTGTATTAAATAATAAATAAATACATAAAATTAAAAAATTAATAAATTTAAAAAACTGACCGATCCACTGCTTGGGTTAGTTTGACCCACCTTGAGATCCGTTCCCACTCAGTGACAGTGTTTACAAGCCACTGCCACCAGGCCAGTGAACCCGACGTCCAGGCAGTGACAAAAAACATGATCAAATTACATTGCTCATCATAAGGTGTTTGTGAGATGCTCTTTGTATGTTTCCTCAATTAAGACCCGTTTTCCATTGGTGTATTTGAAAAAAGTGGTGAACCTGTTAAATTCACTACAAAACGTTAAGAAGATGAAAGTAATGTTTGAAGGAATATTATTTTTCTATCGACATGCCGGCGGGCGGGCACAGATAGAGAGTGATAAAGCAGCACCACCCGTGCGGGGCGTGCTGACGAAAAAGCAAGCGCTCCTCCTCTCGTCGCGTCCTTATTAAGTCAAGTCAAGTCAATTTTATTTGTATAGCCCTTAATCACAGACAGTCTCAAAGGGCTTTACATAGCCACAATCGACATCCCCAATCTTAACCCCCAGGAGGGAAAGGAAAAACTCACAAAACCTCATTAGGGGAAAAGTGAGAAACCTTGAGAAGGGACCACAGATGGGGGAATCCCCCTTCCAGGAGGACCAGGCTGCAATGGATGCCAACTGGGCAATATTTGACACATACAATGATGCTATGCAATAATAGATGAGATAATATAAGAGTCAATTGAATGAAGTGCTGCAGGAAGATGACTTCAGTGGAGTGGGTCCTCATCCAGGGCCGTAATATCCATGGCAGCATATCCGAAGATGAGCCTTCGATCTTGTACCAGTCAGTTGGTGTAAATTCAGTACAGCCACTTCCAAGTGAATCGCCATCACCTAATTCGGGGAATTGGGAACAGAAAAGAAAGAACAGAAATAGCAAACAGGCCAACAAGTAGTTCAATGAAGTGCTGAAATATAAGGAAATCAGAAAAGGCGCTGCATGAAGACGACTTCGGCAGAGCAGGTCCCTTCCCGGTTCGTCAGTGCCGTAATCTTCAAAGCATGTCCCCATCACCTAATTCCCAAGCAGGGGAAGGAGGGGGCAGAAAAGAGAAGAACCGGCAGTAAACAGGCCAACAAATAATTAAATTAGATGCTAAAGTATATAAATAAATTGATCAAATGTCGCGCTGCAGGAAGACGACATCACTGGAACAGGTGCATGCCCAGTTGGTCAATGCCTTAAACTTCCTAGTGGGTCACCGTCACCTAATCCCCCAGCCGGGGGAAAAGGGGGCACAAAAGAAAACAAAAGAAAAAAAAAGCGGCAGTAAACAGGCCAACAAATATTTCAGCTAAATGCACAAGAGCATAAATGAGTCTTTAATAGTGTTTTGAACATTTCTACTGAAGTGGCGCCTCTAATATCTGAGGGTAGTGCATTCCAAAGCATTGGTGCCCGAATAGAGAACGCTCTAGGACCTGCGGACTTCTTTTTGGCTCGCGGGATCACTAAAAGACCAGCATTTTGTGAGCGAAGGTTTCGGGACGGAACATATGGTACCACGAGGTCAACGAGATAAGGTGCTAAGCCGTGCAATATTTTAAAAGTAAGTAGCAGAACTTTAAAATCACATCTCAAGTGGACCGGAAGCCAATGCAAATTGGCTAATATGATCAAATTTTCTCGTCTTAGTTAAGAGTCTAGCTGCTGCATTTTGAACTAACTGCAGACTTTTAATACTCGACATGGGGAGACCCGAGAGCAAAGCGTTACAATAGTCGAGGCGAGACGTAACAAACGCATGGATTAAGATTTCCGCGTCACACGTTGATAGAATTGGGCGAATTTTAGCAATGTTACGCAGATGAAAAAAACGCAGTTCGAGTAATATTTTTAATGTGCATTTGAAATGACATAGTTGCGTCAAATATAACACCTGTTGTGCGCGCCTCCCAGCGAACACTGGGAGTCGCGGAGTGGACCCCAAAATTGCAGACACAGCAAGATGCGAGTTTACAAAGGTATTTATTGCTACAAATGGTATATATTTTCCAATCAATATAATCAATACAATCAGGGTGCCGACAACTAGAGAACTAAACGCGCTGGCGGAAAGGTCACGCCAGGAAAAAAGGAACTGACGGCAAAACAGAAATCGCTTGCAAAAGGCAAGGAACATAGAACTTAAATTGCTTACCGCTGAAGGGCAAGAGGGAGCCAAACGAACAAACGAGAAAACAAAGGAGAGTAGCCTTAGCTGGATATAAACGAGGGAACAAAAAGCGTCTACTGCAAATGCAGAGCGAGAACAAGGAGCGAGAACAAGGAGCGAGAACAAGGAGCGAGAACAAGGAGCGAGATCGAGAGGTACGAGATCGAGACGTGGGATCATGAGTCGTGAGCGATGAGCAATATTCCGACGCTGAGGAGTCCGTTCCCTTGGCTTAAGTAGCGTAGTAATCATGGTGTTGATCAGAGCCTGGTGCGCAACCGGTGGGCACGTC
Source organism: Idiotropiscis lumnitzeri (assembly GCF_059441095.1). Lineage (NCBI taxonomy): Eukaryota > Metazoa > Chordata > Actinopteri > Syngnathiformes > Syngnathidae > Idiotropiscis > Idiotropiscis lumnitzeri. The sequence continues at coordinate 40,777 of NW_028283629.1, forward strand.
TGTTCCGCAAGGGCGGCACGGATCGAGGAGGTAAGGCTGGAGGGAAACGCCCATTCAGCTGGGAAAACAATAACAACAAGACAAGGCATGACAGGACGGATCATGACAACACCGAGTGTATATATAAGGGAAAAAACACATGAAAAAGGCTCAATAGTGAGCCACGCTGCTGTAAACAGGCAGCCACTCGCGCGGCGCCGGAACCGGAAAAGAAAAAAAATTAGAATACACATTACTGTGGCTGGATTTTCAAGCTTAATGTTGCGGGTAATGGAGTCACCTATCACTAAGGTGCGGGAGCCATGAGACCGAGGTGGAATGGAACTGCTATGTGTCTTAACAGGCTCACCGCGATTAGCAAGCCGTTTTCGGCCAATGCGAACCAGACTAGCAGGTTGGCTACAACCCGTGCTAACAGTCGTGTCCGCCACGTTTACGCTTACCACATTACTCTGCTCTAGCTGGCGGACACGTCCCTCTAGCAGGGAGAGTCTTTCCATGAGAATGGTGCAAGTGTTGCATGTGGTGGTGCACGAAACCATAGTTGCGTTTACTCGCCCGGTGGATAAAAGCGGAGGAAAAGATGTCGCGCCGAAAGTGACGTCCTGTCGCGCCGAGTGTTGCAATATTAGGACAGAAAAAAGACGCTGTTGAATTTGACCTATTCGCAGTTCGAGCAGGTGCTTAACGCTGGAGAATATCACCACTTCGAAGTTCAAACTGCTGTTGAAACGGATGGGTAAGTGTTTTTCGTTTGTTTTTATTCAAAACATGCCTCGAGTGCATTTGTTCATGGTTAGAGATAGTTGTGTGGAAAACACTATACAAAGTAGCACCATGGATGTGGGCCTACAACACTGGCCTAGCAAACATGTGCTCCTACATCGACATAATTGACGAGCTCCAGTTAAGCATTGAATAATTATAAAACGTCATGGTGCTTTTACTCATTTAAAGAACTAAACCGACGCGTATTGTCATCCGGTGGTCAGGTTTGCATTGAATGTGAGCACGAGGGACGCTAGCTTGTTGCGTTAGCTTTGCGGAGCTAACAGCTTGCACTTTTGTTATAGAACAACAGAATGCAAGTACCATGATAATTTCTGTCATTAATTTTTGTGTAAGACACGATGTTCACTGGTTAATTACATGATTCTTAAAGCAAAGGTTACTGTGAATGCAATTTTGGTAAGATTTTTGTAGTCACACTGCATAAATCTGTCTGTGTCTGTTGTTTAAACTTCAATATAAACTATTATGGTTGAAATCGTTAATTGGGATGGAGGGATTGATATTTTTTTTAATTTATAATTTATTTTTCTTACGTTGATATTGTTAAAACTCCATTTAGCCTATAGTATGAATAATTATCAACACAAAACTGTCTTTTTTCTTTATAGAATAAACAATGCCTTCCCTGAGATGCAGGAAGTCCCCAAAGCAGGATACTATTGAACATGCAGTCAAGGGTCTGGACAAGACTGCAGAGTTAGAAGCGAAGTATATAAACTCATTTAAAGGTATGATGTTAACGCTTTTGCTAAGATATATTATTGTTTTCTGATAACCAAGCTGACATCGTTTTTTAAGTGGTTATTTTACATTAAGAGTATCTTGACCTTTTCTTTTGCCACAATTTGCCACTTTTGTCAGTTTCAAGTTATTTCAGTGAGCGTGAAACCTGATGGTAGGAGTTCTATCTAAATTAAGGCTGTACTTGATGACGCCCTCCGGCATTTTTATACCACAATAGACCGGTTAACAAGTCTGATTTTGATAGTCTAGTGTAAAGCACGTAATACGTCACAGACATCACGTGACGCGATCCAATATGACTGTGTACAGTGGATGTCATTGTTTTGAAACTAAATAAACTTAAAGTTTTTTTTTTTACGTAACCAGGTGCCATTGACATTTGTACTTTCAGTCCTAATACATACTGGCTAATGCAATGCTGGAAAATGAATTTTGGCTGGTCTGTTCCTTTAAAATCATAAAGAAGGGCTCTGCTCTATCCCTCACAAGAAGCAATGTTTCAAACCACCCTACATTAGTATAGTGGCCCAAATGAATACGATGACTCCTTATTTGTGTGCTTAAAAATATTACGAAGCTAACTTGATTTCCCTGTTAACTAGGTCGAGGAGTATTTACCAAGGCCCCTTTCAGGAAAGACGACTTTATTCTTTATTATGGAGTACAGAGGAAAATTGATAGATTCTGATGAATCTCAACGCAGGAAGATGGATGGAAGAGGCACTGTCTTTTTGTTTGACTTCCGCCGGCAAGAAAAAACTTGGAGGTGAGGCTAAGATTGAGATGTTATCTTATTTTTGTTTTTATTTAAAAAAATAAACACATACTCATCCCATAAGTGTTAGGGGAAAAATCATTCTCTAAGCAAAAATGTATAATTACTTTTATTCATGCGTTGAATCTTTACAAATGAAAATATAGACCTGAAGTCTCAAAGACAAGCTGTTAATAGGGTCTGATTCCAATAGTAATTTCTTGTATGATTTGATTTAGAAGATTTAAAAATTGTGGATTTCCTATTTTTATGTTTTGTGTACACAAGATTGTCTCAAAGATTAATTTCTGACATTGATTGAATAATTTTTTTTTTTTTTTTTTAAATCTATTTTAAGTGTTGATGCAGCTCAAGAAGATGGCAGTCTGGGAAGACTGGTTAATGATGACCACATGCACCCCAACTGTAAAATGAAGAAGATGACAACAGAGGACTGACCACACCTCTGTCTGTTTGCGCTCCGAGACATTGATGTTGGCGAAGAAATAACTTAAGACTATGGACCAGCTGACTGGCCTTGGAGAACACAGGTTTGTAAGATGCATCTTTAAGTACAATAACAGAGCCCACTTGTGGTGTTCTGGTGATGTAGTTTCCAATTAGTTTGGCAATCTAATAAATGTATGTGAGGTTTCTATGGAAGTTGAACATGCTGACTGACTGGGGGAGTTCTCCATTGTCCACTATCTGTAATTCAAATTTGTGGGTCTGAGTCAAAGTTTGGCTCTGCAGGAACAACGAACTGGTCAGGGAGTGACAGTATTACAAAGTTCTGCATTACTCCTTTCTGGGCGGTGGCCCTGTTAGGCCATCATATGCCATATTGCAAATATCCCCATTGTGGGACTAATAAAGGACATCTTTATGTTGTGGTTTCCCTACCAGAACCAGCACCAACCCTTTATATTCATGATATAAAACACTGTTTCAATTTGATATTTAGCCTTTCTATACTGTCAAAATAGAAGACCCCAGGCTTTCCTGCGCTCCCTTGCCCAATTGGTGGTGTTCAGGAGACAACCTGGGACTGAAATATCAGTCACAACCAGTGTTGTTTTCGTCACTGATGACTATGACGAAAATACTTCGTTAACGCCCCTTTTTTAATGACGATGACAAGCTAAACGAGGTTCTTTTATGACGAAAACATGACGTGATGTACATGAATTTTTTTCGTTGACGAGACAAAATTGTTAGCATGTGGTTCATAAATTATTTTATGTTGCTTTTAGTGAAATAAAGCCACAACAGTTGCCCAACAAAATGTTTTGCTTCTCGGCTTATTTTGGAGCAGTGAGCATTGATTCCACTGTTGCCACTTTTTTCTGTTTGTAATGAAGAATCCTTAGTAGTCCATCCAAAAGTCTTTGTTATTGGGTGGAAACCTTGAATGCCTTGTTTTAACTCAAATGGACTTAAACCCATCCATCCATCCATCCATCCGTTATCTGTACCGCTTCTCCTCACTAGGGTCGCGGGGGGTGTTGGAGCCTATCCCAGCTGTCTTCGGCAGTAGGCGAGGTACACCCTGAATTGGTGTCCAGCCAATCGCAGGGCATACATAGATGAACAACCATCCACGCTCACACTCATGCCTAGGGGCAATTAGAGTGTCCAAGCAACTTGCCATGCATGTTTTAAGAATATGGGAAGAAACCGTATTACCCAGAGGAAACCCACGCAGACACAGGGAGAACATGCAAACTCCACTCAGGAAGGCCGGAGCCAGAATCGTACCTACGACCTCAATATTGTGAGGCCATCATGCTAACCAGTTGGGCCACCGTGCCGCTTGGACTAAAACCTTTGTGAATAAATTGACGAAAACTAGGGTAAAACTTTTTTTGCGTTTCCGTCGACTAAAACTGGACTAAAACCCTTTTTTTAGTTTTCGTTGACTAAAACTGGACTAAAACTATAACGAATTGGGATGACTAAATGTGATGTAAACAAATCAGCACTTTGTCCAAATGACTTGGACAAAATCTAAAATGCCTGCCAAAAACAACACTGGTCACAACACGTGTCTACAGAAGATTAATTGGCATGGGCGAAATTAATTAGTTTTATTTCATTCATGAGCTTATGTTTTGTTTTGGGTGGCTAAGGCTTAAAATGTGTAAAAATCTAATCCAACCTCAAATATAATTAATTCAATAAATTTATGATGCTACTAAAACATCAAAGCAGCCTCCTCCAGGCTTTACAGACTCAGAAATGGAGGTATGCGTATCGTGTGCTCATCCTGTCGTGTCTTGAGATGTTAAAATTGCAGTTAGATAGACGTGTGCTGATTAGACAAGACTTCTAATATATCTGGTGTCACAGGATATTTGTCAGTGAATGTGTATGTCTGGTTTGAGGCTCACTCAGCTTTTTCTTGTGTTGTGGGGTCCAGTTGAGTTGAATTGCGAGTAGGTATGTTGGCCATCTGACACCCAACTGTCAGGTTTGTGTTTGTGGGGACCCCGTAGAGCCATTTTTATTGTTGACATAAATCATAGCTAATCATCTTTTCCTTCATTATCATATGAAATACAGTTAGGAGTTGTATGTGCCTTTACTATGTTATAATCTTAGAACCTACCAGCCACTACAGCTGTCCGACAAGAAGACTTTTGGCTGTCCTGTGCTCCATTGCGTCCCTGGTGGCATTCAAAAGACAACCTGTGACTGAAATATCAGTCACAACATATCTCTACTGAAGATTAATTGTCATGCGCTAAAGTAATTGGTTTTGTTTCATTCGTGAACTTGTTAGTTTTTGTTTTGGGTGGCCAAAGCCTAAAAATGTGTAAAATTCTGATCCATTTTCTTTTTTTAATTCATTAAATTAATATTCAACTTGTTCATTAGGATGGAGGACAATCGACAATGACTGAATCGGCTGAGGTTGATGCCACCAGAACATCGAAGCAGCCTTCTCAAGGTTTGACAGACTCTGAAAAGGAGGTATGCGTATCATGTGGTCATCCTGTCGTGTCTTGAGATGTTAAAATTACAGTTAGATAGACCTGTGCTGGTTGGACAAGTTTTCTAATATATCTGGACATAAATCGTAGCTAATAATATTTTCCCTCATCATCATATGATATACAGTTATGCGTAGTATATGTCTTTACTATGTTACAATCTAAGAACCTACCAGCCACCACAGTTCTCTCATTGGGAGATTTAAGCTTTCGTCAGGCTGTCGACTGCTGCATTGCCCTCTTATTGGCTTTAAGTACACAACCTGTAACTGAATTATCTGTCAGAACAGAACCTATGTGTCCACAGCAGGTGATTTGGCATGTGGATTCTAAGTGAATTCTTCAGATTTTTAGAAAATAGGTAAAATTGTGATCAAAAGTTTAAATTGTCTAAAATTCTGGTATAGTTTGCAATAGTATATCTATTAAATCATTTCAAAACTTCTTAACAAGGATGGAGAACATTGGCTGTGACCGAATTGGTTGAGGTTTAGATTACCAGGACCATTGAGCAGCCTCCTCGGGATCTACAAATTTAGGAATGAAGATATGCATCCCATGTTACAATCCTGTTATGGCCCGAGGTTTTGAAGTTGCAGTTTCATATTGGGCTGGGCGATATGGCTGATAAGTACATAGCGATATAAGTATTTCATATGGGTCCATCGATACACATTGAATTCTTTTTTTATATTATTTTATTTATTTATTATTTTTTTTATTTTCCAATATTTTCACTGCCCTGTAAAAAAACATTTAATGTAGTTTTCCTCCCGGGAGCTTTTTGTTACGGTCAATTAAGTGTTTTTGTTAAATATAGCTGCGTAGAATAATTATATGCATTATTATCGTACCACAATGTTTTGGTTTTGCAAATAATTTCCTAAAATCATTCTAATTTTGTTATTACATTATTTTGTCATATCATTCATCAATATTTTAGTTTGTTTTTTTTCCAAATAGAATTAAGACCTTTTTCTGTGCAGATTCCTCTGGGAATTAAGTATTTAATGGGTTCTCAATTTTCTCTAGGACTCTGATGTAACCCAGTCTCCTCCCTTGGACAAAAAATATGGGCTGAATCTTCCTTGGAATAACGACACAGATTCTGACGAATCATTGTCAAATCCTGCCCCTGAACTTTGCGCCTCAGACCCAGACCATATTACTATCCCAAGGCTCAGGACGACCAAAAGTATACAGGTAAACAACCCATATAGATTTCAGGGAATCTTACAAGCAAATTGCATATATTTTATTGGTCTCCTGCCTTCTATCCTTTATATTTCGCTGTTGTTGTTGTTTTTTAGATTAAAAAAACAGGCTGACTTTGGAATGGATAAGCATTATTACTCCAACTCAGATGACAGTGGAGATGAATATATTCCGGATACAAGTGAGGCCTCTGATTCAGACGGAAGTGAATCTTTGGAAATTGTGGACCCTCTCTTGAAGTCTAAGAATGCCTTCAAAGATTTTTCTCCCTCACCACGAATCTCAAAAGCCACCTCAACGCAGGTTGTTAATCGAGGGCGTTCACCCGTTCGGAGGAGTAGCAGCACTGGTGTGATTCTTGAATTCTATGGCTCTTCAAATATTTGTGCAGTTTAACACAAATCATCCAAAATAGAATTCAAGCACATCTGTGACAGAAATTCAAATTCAGAAGTCAAAGAGAGAGAACCAAAAAAATCTAATGCTGCGCTTCTTCCGAAGACATATACTGTAAGCATTAAATGTATGTTAGGACAATCTTGAAAAAAGTATTAGACCACCCTTTACTTTTATTTCTTGTTAATTTTATTAACCAAAATATAATGTCCATTTTTATTACAGATTAATGAATACAAAATTTAAAAAAAGGGGGGGGGGGAAACTGTTTGAGACAGTACATTGTCAAAGACAATACCCACCCAAACTCCCACCTGTTTGACCTGATGCCCTCTGGCAGGCGCTACAGATGCATCAAATCGAGGACCAATAGACTGAGAAACAGTTTCTTTCCGAGAGCCATCTCTATTCTGAACTCTCACACACACACGAGACCACCCTTACCTTGCAGAACAGCATCGTGATGTGTTTTTATATACCCTTCAGTATTATTTTCCATTGCACTCTCTTATTTATCTAATTTATATATTTGTCTGTATTATTGTTGTATTGCACTGGAGAGGGGAGCTCTCTAATCTCGTTGCACTCTTGAGTACAATGACAATAAAGGGATTTCTAATTCTAATTCTACAATGCCATCGCTATTGATGCAACTTAAGTGATTTTTGTTACTATAGTAAATAAAAAGGACAATGGCTAGATTCTCGTTATTTTCTCGAATTAAAACTCTAATCAGCTACTTTTTAATCGTTACATTTGTATAAACAAATGTTATGCAACTATATATGTGTTAACTTATACAAGAAATGACGGAAAAGCAAGGGTGGTTTAGTATTTTTTTATCGTATATAGTCTGTATAATATCTTGAACCTATGCTGATGCTGTTTAATACTGATTTAAATAATAATAATAATGTCATCTGTTGGTTTGACATGAACAAAACCTTTCAAGCACTTTTTAAAATTCTAAATACTACCTCTTGTCAGTAAGTTGGTTCACAGTACTGCCTTGGAGTGAAAGTGTGTAGTGCTGAGACAGTCGGTATGTGCTGAGTCGTCTGACGTTTGTGTGACTAGTACCCAGGAAGGTAGCGAAACCAGGCAGTGTGTATGTAGTACCCAGGAAGGCAGAGAAACCAAGCAATGTGTATGTGGTACCCACGAAGGCAGAGAAACCAAGCAGTGTGTATGTGGTACCCGGGAAGGTAGCAAAACCAGGGAGTGTGCATAGATGCAGACCCCAAAAGTGATTAAAACCAAATAAAGTCCCCAGAAGATCGTCTGTAGTCAGGTGAAGGACCCTGTACTTTGTTTAATTGGTAATTTGAAGTGGTTTTTGTGTTTAACTAAATTCCTGGACACTGCCTGATTTTATTTTTTCCAGAGCTGTACAACCACCAGAAAGGGTGGTTCCCACAATGTGAGTTTTGCTCAGGTGGCCCAACAATGTCACAAAAGCAAGTAGGGGTGTGTGTGTGTGTTCATTTTCCCTTATAGTATTGCAGTGCCAACTTTGTGGTCATGCCTTGGGCTGCCGACTTCGCTGCATTGTCAGCGAGGCAGTTTCCAATTATAATTGGGTCATTTTTATTAAGTAAGTTTTGCTTTTTCAAATAATTATTTAGACACGTTTTATGCACAACTTTAATTTTTCTGTTGTGGTTTTAAAGCCCTTGTTTGCCCAATGTCGACAGAACACATGAACATTTATTTTGACCGTCAGTTCACATTGTAACCATACAACCCATACAAGATGGGAAACCCCAAATTTTGACTAGCTCACACCCGCCTACGCTCTTCCTGCTTTTTCTCACAATTTCTCTCTTACAAATTATCTGTTTTGTGACCTTGGTTCTCAAACGCTTCTACTCCTCATCAGTCCGGAATGTGCACCTCATTTCTTTCTTATCAGTCTGGAATGTGCACCTGGTTTTTGTGTCTTACACGCCTGAATCTGTGCAAAACATCATGCTGCTTGTCCTGAACATACACAACCTAGTATCCCTTGAAACGAAATTTCTATTTGCAATCCCCAAAACAAAAAATGTTCCTCCAGTCGGGAGAAAAATGTCCTAAAAAAAAATGTCTCTCCAGTCGGGAAAAAAAAGGTGTCCATAAGGTCAAGTCGCGGTTTGGTGATAATTTGGAGCGGCTTCCACAGTCGTGTGGCGCCTTCTACTGGTGCGGGAAAAAGTGACGCTGGGCTGAAACGCACCGCACCTTATCAGTGTAATGTGTCCCTGTGACAATTAGGTCGCCGTGCAATGTGAATGTGGTGGACAAGAATGTCATTTTTTGATTCCTTAAGCAGCAGTGAAGACTGCTTGAACACACTCTGACGTGGCTCTCACCACGGGATCCAATTATTGTGACTAATATGCAAATGGATTCACTTTCCTGTGTTCCTGCAGCAACACAAGTCCATGAAGCCATTTTTTGCAGTCACTGTTTGCTCAATGCTCATAGTAATTTGGTAGTGCGTTAAGATGCTCCTTTTTGGTCTCATGTTCCCTTGAACATTATGTTTACTACACACTAGACATGACCTACAAAAATTTTAAAAAGGTTTGTTGTCCTAGCTGTACTTTGGATATCAATCCCCCCTGTTGAGACATGGGAATTTCCATGACTCAATTTAGCGGTTAAATATCAAGTTGGTAGTGCTAACACATCATAATCAATGAGTTAATGCTTGACAAGTTCAAAAAGCTTTGTCAGCCTCAAGTGTTCAAACAATTTTTCTCTTCCGCAAATGTCATTGGCTGGTCATAAATGATGTCCAGCAATGGCCGTGTGATTTCTGAGTAATTTGCAATTCATGCCGACAATAATTACACCTCTATAAAAACATCATTTACTTCTCTGTTATTGGTTTTAAGGCTCTGGTAATGTTTTTTCTTTTTGCTTATCACTGATAATGCGCGCTTTTAAAGTTTTGACGTTTGTTTGAATTCGCCCTTGCTTATTGACTCTGAAATTAAGGTCCAATTGTGTCAGTGCATCACGGCCTAATAAGTAAAACGCACGTTGATGTAGAACTGCTTCTACACTTACTTTTTTTATCTTTGTTTTTTACATCACGTGATCCTCAGTTGCTATCACGACTGGTCCTGAAAAAGTAATGTTTATAACAGGACTTTCTGGTTCTTTATTTTTCTCTCTCTTTCTGCTCAACACGTTCATACTTTTGTGCATAATTTAGGATTTTCTCCTCCATTTGACAAGTCAGCCAATTTAAATTGTGTTATTTTATTTGAAAAGCCTGTAATTTCTTTTCTCTTCACCTAATCACAAATTTCTTATCATAAAAGTAAACATGTTAATTCTATTTCATTTCCTATATTTCTAACTCTGTGACTCATTTTACTTCAACCAGTTCTACCTCAAAGTGAATAGGTACACATTAATGTTATTTGTAGTCTCTAATTTCTTTTCTATTTTAATGAAAATTCTAGCCCTTCTAGCCAAATTTTTCCCTGTGTCATTTCTATCTCTGCATTTGATTCCATTTCTGGTCTATCTTAATACAAACATAATCAACTGAAATATGAAATATAAAATATTTCTTCAATTCACCAAAAAGCAGAATCTAATTCCTATCCTCATTCATTTCTTCAAATGACACCTTCTTTAATCACTAAACTCTCTCTCTGACTTCCTTCTCCTCACTTGGGACCTGCTGTTTCTTCAACACACTCATGATTTTCGACCACACCTCCTCTTTGCCTCCTGTCAAAGTTTTCTCTTTTCCTGTTTTCCGAATTCACTGTAGCCTTGCCAAAACTACTCAAAACTATCAATGTGTTGAATCAAAAATGACAAAATCAGGAAACACCTATGCTCTTGCAAAGGTTTCTCATGCTCACTTTCAAAAGCTTCATTCAATTAAGTTTTCATAACACCTACTTCTCCCTTTCTGAAGGAGACAAAAGTATACAATTAAGTAAAAACCATCATCAAAATGATATACCTTGTCAGTTGGATCATGTAATAATAATAATAATGATAATATTCCCTTTATTAGTCCCACAATGGGGAAATTCGAGATTCGAACCCAGGCCTCCTGGGGAGACTGGGTCCTGAACGCGGCGCCTTAGACCACTCGGCCATCCTGGTAAGTAAGTATAAATTGTGTCATCACTAATCTTTTTCTGTAAATTAATCACATCCCCACAACTTGGGCTCATTGTTCTGTAAAAATAAAACTAAGTTCAATTTATGCAACCAACTCAGTGTCCTTCTGGGTACTTCAACCACACAGGTTCGAATTCTGTTACTTTCTACAGTTTTACACTTGAAAATCTGACTATGGCACCTTTCTCACTTGCCCTATCATTTGGAATTGATTTATTATAAGCAATCCTTCATGCACCAGTGTCACATAAAAAAGGGTAATCGGTGACCTATTACGAATACAGTTATTTCAGCTCAGTTATTTCATCAAAGGCCAATATCTCTTGTAAATTTAGGAGGACCTCTACATCTAGAAACTCTCATGGCAATCTCTTGCTATATGGCCTTCTTTACCACGACGCCAACAGCTTAATGTTTTTCGCCTGTGTGCTCCTCTTCTTCCTCCTCTCTGTCGTCTGTTCTCTCTCTTGAATCTGCATGTAAAGCATTCTTCAACTGCTGTTGAAATGGCCCATTTACATTACCATTTTCTTGTAGCCCGCTGTGATTTTTAAACACAGCTGCCATTCTGACTTTGTATTGCTCAAAAGTGTCATAATTTTGTTTCGCTCTTCCCATTTTTCTTTTATCTTTTTTGGGGTCTTTGTCTTTCCATATCTTCACTCATCTTTCTAAACCAGCCTAGGCGTCTGGGTTCAATCTTTTCATAAAACGCACATTAGGCTATTTTTCTATCTCTTTTCTTTGAGCCTATCCCATCGTAAAAGTTATTTTATTTTATTTTCAAATTGGAATATGTCTTTTCCCCTTTATTGATTTCTTTTTGTAAATTTTTTAATTATTTTCCTCAATAAAATCTCATCACTCATCAGTTGCCTTTTGTTGGTTACTAATTATTGATTCCATTTTATCTCTACTTCATCAATCCTTTTAGCACAATTCTAACCACTTTTATCACTCTTTCTGACATTTAGACAGACAGACAGACAAACGTACACACGGGCCCCCAAAACGACACACACAGTTCTCAACACTGAACAATTACAAACAAGAAGAACATTTTAGTAATAACAGCAACACAATCTATTCTTGTCTTTGGCCAATATTAAGTCCTTCAATTCAACTACTATCTCTCTATTGACCTTTTATTCATGCCAATGGATCCTATATCCACTATTTATTCAATTGAATATCTCCTAAATTTATATATGCGTAAATTTCTCTATCTCTTTAGAGTTCTTCTTTGTCTTGTCTATGGTTATTAATTTTGGCGGTACTATTAGTACTTTTGTGAGTGTTTAACTAACCTCCGAATTAATATAAAATTAATTTAATTTTCCATTTAACCTAAATCTTTAATTTATTTTATTAAGATCCTGTTTTTTTGGGGGTTTTTATTCTTCACATGCGTCCAATCCTTACACTGCAGCATATTTCTGGGTTTCATTTTACTACCTAATCTCCCCATTTTACAAATTTTGGTCGAGTTTGTCAACACCTAGGATGTTCTAAAAACTGGTTTCTCATCAGTAGGACAGCAACTCAAATTTCCTGTTGTGGTAATTCTCACTTCAACCTTTTCAGGTGGAGAATTCTTGCCTTTTGCTTCCACAGCAGTCTGCTGTTTATAACCCTACTGCATTACATGGGATAAAATACCAAATGGTATTTGTAATCCCCAATCACACCATTCACTCACTTTGCATACAGTTTTTCACAAACATTCACAAGCAAAATGTACATTGCACTTCCACTGATGTTGCGTTTTCTTTCCCTTTCTTATCTTCAGCTTTCTTTTTTCCATCAACGCACTTCTCACTGCTTCGAAATTCGCCGGATCTTTCAGGCGTGGCTAAAAGTCATATTTTTTCACCCACTTCTCCAAAAATTGGCAACAATCCGGGTCATACCCGTTCATAAACTTCACATCTGAATCTGCTTTCAACTCTTTGGCCACGTTTCGACCCATTTTCCATTGTTGTCTGAAGTCCGCTATCTTTACTCCCACACAACCAATCTTCCACACTCAACCTCAGCCTTTCTTTTCTTTTCCCTCACACACACGCATAGCTGCGCAGCGCCATTCACGCACACACGTACACACACAGATCTCAGTCAAACGAGTTACCAAATAAATTCAAAATAAAAATAATAAAAACCACAGAAAATAATGCCTTATGATTCCCTAAATTGAATGTGAAATTGTGAGTAGACCTTCTCGAGGCTGCCGACCACTTCCATTGTCGACATCGAGGAACACTTAATAGACACTACCGTGTTATCGGTTTGAACGAATTACGACCTAATTTCTTTTTTTTTTTATAACTCCCTAAATAACACGATCTGGTTTAGACGTACTGCAAGACGTTCTTTTACACTACCGCGTTATCCGTAATGATGAGTTGAGATGTTTAACCCTGTTTATAAACGAGTTACGGCCTAATACTATTTGTAACTCCTTGAATAACGCGATTCGGTTTCGAGACGGACCGCAGAACCGTTAATTGACACTACTGTGCTATCCGTAGGGGAGATCCAGCCTCCTGAGAAGTCCAGCTTCCCTTCAGCTCAATGAGTTATGGCCTAATTCGCTATTTCTATAACTCCTTGGACTAGCACGATCCAGTTTCTTCAACCGAACTACTGCAAAACGGTGGAGACCCGATCTCCGCGCGCGCTGTCTCACTCACCTCTTTCACTCCCCTTCCAATTGTTTTAACATTTTAAAATGTTAAAATGGTGGTACAAAATAACTTGAAAAACAAAACCTGGTTTCCTCCGGATCAGCCTTGTACGATTGGGAACCGACATCCGGGCAGACGGTCGCAACAGGAGCTCGGAGGCCCGCTTTCTCAAATGGTGAAGCGCTGACGTCAGATTCGGTGGCCCCCAAAATATCCAGCGACGAGTGTCGGTCCGGGTGTGGCTCCCGGGATCGGCACCAAATAAATATCAGGTTTAAAAATGCCCTGACGCCTTTTTTAGACTGAAATAACTTATTAAATATGACTGAAAGCCAAAATAAACCAGGCAAAGTTTTCGTTTTGTGCCGTTCAGAATGGGCGAGGGAGCCAGGAGGCGAAACGGGCGTCTTGCCAGTTCAATCCCGCACACCCTCTGACTCTCACCCTCCGTTCTGCCTTTTTATTGAAACTAACTCATCAATAACTAATCACCAGAAGACAGAAAAGCATCAACAACTAATCACCAGGAGACAGAAAACGTCAATAACTCACGGTATAAAGGTCAGTTTAACTAAAGCATCAATGACTAATCACCAGGGACTCCAGCAGGCAGAAAATCATAACTCACGGTGTAAAGGTCAGCTTAACTAAACACATCTTCTGGATACGGTGTCTGTGTGTGTGTGCGTGTGTGTGTGTGTGTGTGTTAAAATAACAAGTAAGTGTCTATGTGTGTGTTAAACATTAATGAGTGTATACAAACATGATTATGAATACACGAACTGATTACCTATCCTCAGCCCATCTTACACTTTTATGCATTTTTTAATCCAAGAAGCTCAGCTACTTTTGCGAGAGTCATTGATCAACCAACTGAACATGAGTGGACGGAATGTAAGTATTGCATTACGAACAATGGGGAATGACTCAATTGTGAACACCCACCTTGTGACTGGTCTAGAAATCAGCAGCTTGGATGGCAAGGAGTTTGTCAAACTGAAGGAAGTGTATACACAAAAGGACATTCTGAGGAGGAAGAGACAGGGATGTCGTGCGGGGGCTAAACGGCAGGCAAGGAGGAGACGATACCACCCCGTCCTCCTGTTCGTTATTATGGGGAATGTTAGATCCCTCCCCAATAAAATGGACACGCTAGCTTGCTGGTGTTCACGGAGTCGTGGCTAACAGAGCTAACGCCGGACGCCGTCGTGGAATTGGACGGCTTCCAAATAATACGTGCGGACAGGACCCTGGAAAGCGGTAAGAGGAAAGGGGGATGGCTGGCTGTGTTTGTTAATGATAGATGGTGTAACCCTGGGATCATAACTGTTAAGGATCAACTTTGCAGTCGGGACATTGAGCGGATAGCTGTGAGCATGCGTCCGTTCTATTTCCGCGAGAGTTCAGTCATGTGATCGCGGTGGCGGCGTACGTGCCACCCTCTGCTAACAGTGAGACTGCCTGTGACGTACTGACTGCAGCTGTGAGCAGGCTACAAACACAGCACCCAAATGCCTTGCTCCTTATCTCTGGTGACTTCAATCATGTTTCTCCTTCCTCATTTCTGCCTTCATTCACACAATACGTAACCTGCCACACCAGAGACAATATTGGACCTTTTCTATACCAACACCAAGGAGGCGTACATATCGCTGTCCCTCCCCCCACTGGGCAAAGCTGATCACAACTTGGTTGCTCTCCTGCCTGTGTACAAACCTCTGGTCCGCAGGCAGCCAGCTGTGACACGCACAGTTCAGAGGTGGTCTGGAGAAGCCGAGGAGGCCTTAAAGGACTGTTTCAACACAGCTGTGTGGGAGGCATTCAGCCAACCCCACGGGGAGTACATTAATGGTCTAACAGATGCAATTACAGCCTATATTAATTTCTGCATGGAGCCCACCATTCCCACCAGGACAGTAAGATGTCTCTCCAACAACAAACCCTGGATCCCACCGGACATTAAATCTCTCCTGAAGGAGAAAAAGAGGGCTTTTGTGTCAGGCGACAAGGAGGAGCTGTAGAGAGTAAAACATCAGCTGAGAAGGAGGATCAGAGAGGGGAAAAAGTACAACCGGTAGCGGATGGAGGAACAACTGCAGAGTAATAACGCCAGGGATGTCTGGATGGGCCTGAAGACCATCTCAGGCCACGGACAACCAGGTAAAACCCAGAAGGGGGGGGGGGGCTTCAGTGGGCAAATGAACCTATTTTTCCAATATGTTTGATCAGATGCCTGCCCCCGCTCAGTGTCCGCTGCTGCAGCCCCCACCAACCCCTCCTGCCGCTGCGAACGAGACCCTTTCTCCTCTCTCTCTCTCCACAGGCTTCAGTTCCGAGCCACATCAGACAACCACCACTTCCTCCTGCTCAGCCTTGTACCTCACATCTCAGGTGAAGAAACGAGGAAGGCAGCGGATCCAGATGGGATTAGCTCCTAGCTCCTCAAATCCTGCGCAGACCAGATGTGTGGAATCGTCCAGCACATGTTCAACCTGAGCCTGAACCTGGGAAGAGCCCCCCAGCTGTTGAAAATATCCTGCCTGGTTGCGGTTCCAAAGACTCCCCATCCGAAGGAGCTCACAACTTCAGACCAGTGGCGTTGCCGTCTAATCTAATGATGACACTGGAGGGATTTGTCCTCTACCACTTCATTTCGCATACCAGCCTGGCATCAGTGTGGGTGATGCCATCATCTACCTGCTCCACACTTCACTCTCCCACTTGGAGATGGCGGGGAGCACTGTGAGGATCATGTTCTTTGATTTCTCCAGTGCTTTCAACACCATCCAGCCCACCCTATTGGGAGACAAGCTGGAGCAGGTGGGAGCGGCCCACCACCTCATCACATGGATCCACGACGACCTCATAAACTGGCCACAGTACATGAGAACACAGGACTGTGTGTCTGACGCGCTCCTCTGCAGCACAGGAGCACCGCAGGGAACTGTTCTGACTCCCTTTCTGTTCACCCTCTACACCTCGGACTACAAATACAATTCCTCTACCTGTCACCTGCAGAAGTTCTCTGATGACTCTGCGATTGTCGGCCTCATCACTGACAATGACGATCGGGAGTACAGAGGGTTTACGCAGGGTTTTGTGGACTGGTGTCAGCAGAACCGCCTCCAAATCAACGCTGGGAAATCCACAGAGCTGGTGGTGGATTTCTGCAAGCGTCGGCACTCTCCACCTGCACCAGTGAATTTCCAGGGAACACATGTTGAGAGGGTCTCAACTTACAAGTACGTGGGTGTTCATCTGAACAATAAACTGGACTGGAGCAACAACACAGACGCTCTCTATAGGAAGGATCCATGTGATGAGGTGGTGGGCCGCTCCCGCCTGCTCCAGCTTGTCTCCCAATAGGGTGGGCTGGATGGTGTTGAAAGCACTGGAGAAATCAAAGAACATGATCCTCACCGTGCCCCCCGCCTTCTCCAGGTGGAAGAGTGAAGTGTGGAGCAGGTAGATGATGGCATCATCCACACTGATGCCAGGCTGGTATGCAAACTGGAGTGGGTCCATTGAGGAGCTGACCAGGGGGCGCAGATGGACGAGGACCAGTCTCTCCAGGGTCTTCATCAGATGAGACGTCAGCGCCACTGGTCTGAAGTTGTTGAGCTCCTTCGGATGGGGTGTCTTTGGAACCGGAACCAGGCAGGATGTTTTCCACAGCTGGGGCACTCTGCCTAGCTTCAAGCTCAGGTTGAACATGTGCTGGACGATTCCACACAGCTGGTCTGCGCAGGATTTGAGGAGCTGGGAGCTGATCCCATCTGGGCCTGCCGCCTTCCTCGCCTTCATCTTCCTCAGCTGGTTCTTCACCTGAGATGTTGTGAGGAACAAGGCTGAGCAGGAGGAAGTGGTGGTTGTCTGATGAAGGCTGGGAACTGGAGCCTGTGGAGAGAGAGAGGGGTGAGAGAGGGTCTTGTTCGCAGTGGCAGGAGGGGTCGGTGGGGGCTGCATCAGGGAAGCCTGAGCGGGGTCAGACATTTGATCAAACCTATTGAAAAATAGGTTCAACTCATTTGCCCACTGAAGCCCCCCCCTTCTGGGTCTTACCTGCTTGTCCGTGGCCTGAGATGGTCTTCAGGCCCCTCCAGACATCCCTGGCATTGTTCCGCTGCAGTTGTTCTTCCATCCGCATCCTGTAGGACTTTTTCCCCTCTCGGATCCTCCTTCTCAGCTGACGCTGCACTCTCTTCAGCTCGTCCTTGTCGCCTGAAACAAAAGCCCTCTTTTTCTCCTTCAGGAGAGCTTTAATGTCCGGTGTGATCCAGGGTTTGTTGTTGGAGAAACATCTTACAGTCCTGGTGGGAATGGTGTTCTCCATGCAGAAGTTAATGTAGTCTGTAACTGTGTCTGTTAGACCATTAATGTCCTCACCGTGAGCTTCGCTGAATACCTACCACACAGTTGTGTTGAAACAGTCCTTCAAGGCCTCCTCGGCTTCTCCGGACCATCGCTGAACTGTGCGTGTCACAGCTGGCTGCCTGCGGACGAGAGGTTTGTACACAGGCAGGAGAGCAACCAAGTTGTGGTCAGCTTTGCCCAGCGGGGGGAGGGGCAGTGACGTGTACGCCTCCTTGGTGTTGGCAGAGAAGAGGTCCAATATTTTATTGTCTCTGGTTTGGCATGTTACATATTGTGTGAATGAAGGCAGAGAGGAGGAAGGAGAAGCATGATTGAAGTCACCAGAGATAAGGAACAAGGCATTTGGGTGCTGTGTTTGTAGCCTGCTCACAGCTGCATTCAGTACATCACAGGCTGTCTCACCGTTAGCAGAGGGAGGCACGTACGCCGCCACCGCGATCACATGACTGAACTCTCGCGGTAAATAGACCGGACGCATGCTAACAGCTATCATCTCAATGTCCCGACTGCAAAGTTGATCCTTAACAGTTATATGCCCAGGGTTACACCATCTATCATTAACAAACACAGCCAGCCCTCCCCCTTTTCTCTTACCGCTCTCCAGTGTCCTGTCCGCGCGTAGTATTTGGAAGCCGTCCAATTCCACGACGGCGTCCGGCGTTAGCTCTGTTAGCCACGACTCCGTGAACACTAGCAAACTAGCCTCCCGGACAATCCTCTCGTGCCGGGTTAGCGCTGTTAGCGCGTCCATTTTGTTGGGGAGGGATCGAACATTCCCCATAATAACGGACGGGAGGACGGGGTGATATCGTCTCCTCCTTGCCTGCCGTTTAGCCCCCGCACGACATCCCCGTCTCTTCCTCCTCAGCTCGCGGGGGATATCGGGTCTCGCTCCGGGAGCCCACGCGGGGTTAGCACGGAGTGCTAACAGCTGATCTCTTGTGTACACGATCGATCCGTAGCTCCGAGTTTCGTCTCCGGACACGATCGCGCAAAAAACTGCCCCCAACAGCAGTAAAACCACCGCAAGTTGGATGTCCATTGCTGAGGTGAGGTAAAAATAAAATAAAAAAGGGTAAAGGGAAAAAACACACGAAAAAGGCTCAATAGTGAGCCACGCTGCTGTAAACAGGCAGCCACTCGCGCGGCGCCGGAACCGGAAGAGTTAATCACATTAGGTGAAGAAGGCAAGATGAATTTATTCAAGAGAACTGTCAAAGGAAAGTATTTGACCTGCGACGACTTGGTTAAAGCAGAAAGAGAACTTGTGAAATACTGTCAAAGGCGAAGTTTCAAAAAAGATTTAGCCAAATTTGAAAAACAAAAAAGGGTGAAGAAAAGTAGCCCACTTTACATGTTCAATATAGTACTTCAAGATGGTGTCATGAGGGTTGGTGGACAGTTGAGCCACGCAGCCATGCCTGAAACAGCAAAACAGCAAGCCATCTTGCCAAGGATTCACATAACACAAGAGATGCATTCATGAGATTACAGCTCACGCTGGAAGGAACCACATGATGGCTAATCTGCATCAACAGTTTTGGATACTTGGAGCTGCTAGAGTCATCAGAAGAGTGCTACCTGACGATCCGCCTTTCAAGAGAATTGGCGTTGATTATTTTGGTCCATTCTAAGTAAGTAGGGTTAGAGGACAGGTAAAGAGATACGGCGTGATTTTTACATGTCTCGCTGTACGAGCCGTACATCTGGAAATTGCATCTTCACGTGACACAGATGCTTGTCTCAACGCAATCCGAAGATTTCTTGCCGGAAGAGGACAAGTGAGAGAGATGTATTCTGATAACGGAACCAACTTTAGATCGGCTGACAGTGAAATGAAGAAATCAATAAAAGAATGGAACACTAAGTAAATCGAGAAACACTTGCTGCAAAAAGGTATTCAGTGGCATAGCAATCCCCCAGCAGGTTCCCACCACGGAGGAAGCTGTGAGCGACTTATTTGGTCTGTGAGAAAAATCCTGAATGTCACTGTAAAAGAACAAATTTCGGGTGAAGAAAGTCAATATACCTTGCTTGGTGAGGCTGAAGCAGTTATAAACAGCAGGCCTATCACAAAGACATCTTCCGACCTCAACGACTTGGAAGCACTCACACCCAACACTCTGTTGTGGCTGAAGGTCAAACCTGAGTTACCTCCTGGAGTCTTCTGTAAAGACGACCAATACGCCCCAATACGTACCTCTGGGAATGAGCTGGTCAGCTCTTTAAAGAGTATTATGTAAGTTGAAATACATTAATCCATTTTTCTTTTTTGGACCATCTTTAACTGTGTAGTGTGTCTAAAATACAAAATGATCTGATTTTAGGGTGCAGTTGACGACTGTGGCACAGGACCTCGCTCTACAAGTGCTAAAAGTCTTCGGCAAAGAGAAAAATCTGCCATAAGGTACAGAAAACATTGGCATCAGAGTAAATGGATGCATGTTTTTGCAATGTGCGAGGAAACTGGAGAACTCATCGAAAACTTCGCAGGCTTGGGAGAACATGCAAACTCTACACAGGAAGGCCGGAGCCGGAATCGATCCCACAACCTCTGCATTGTGAGACCATCGTGCTCACAAGTCGCCCACCGTGGCGGCCGTCCATTATAAATGCCATCCCACCATTCATTATCTGTACGGCTTCTCCCCACAAGGGTTGCGGGGGGTGCTGGAACCTATCCCAGCTATCTTGGGGCAGTAGGTGGGGTACACCCTGAACTGGTTGCCAGCCAATCGCAGGTCACACAAAGACAAACAACCATCCGCGCTCACACTCACACCAATTTAGGGTGTCCAAACAACCTGCCATGCATGTGTTTGGAATGTGGGAGGAAACCGGAGAACCCACGCAGGCGTGTGGGAAACATGCAAACTCCAAACAGGAAAGCCGGAATCAATCCCGCGACCTCTGCATTGTGAGACCATCGTGCTAACAAGTCGCCCACCATGCATCCCTGCTAAATAAATGATTAATTTTTACATTTTAGTATTTGTAAGCGATCTTGTGTTCATGACAGCATTTTCAACAGTGTGGGTGTTTGTATGAAAGCATTTCACTTGTGTATGGGCATGAGCATGTTTCAGTTGTATTTATGAATAACAATAATTTCACAATTGTGCCTGAGCGCCTTTCACTGGTGTGTATGAGAATGTTTCACCTATGTGTATGAGCGCATTTGACGAGTGTATGAGCAACAACTATTTCACTAGTGTGTATGAGAGCGTTTCACTCGTATGTATGATAGCGTTTCATAAGTATGCATGAGCAACAACAATTTCACTGGTGTGTAAGAGTGCATTTCAGAAGTGTGAAGCGATTCCTGACTTTTGTCCCCAACGGCACCTCATACTCCCCATCTCCCGCTCACTTCTCCTGACCCCATGAACCATCCCCGTTGCTACTACATTAGAATTAGAATTAGAAATCCCTTTATTGTCATTGTACTCAAGTGTGCAACGAGATTAGAGGGCTCCCCTCTCCAGTGCAATACAACAATAATACAGACAAATATATAAATTAGATAAATAAATAAGAGAGTGCAATGGAATTTAGTACTGAATAGGGTATATAAAAACACATCACGATGCTGTTCTGCAAGGTAAGGGTGTTCTCGTGTGTATGTGAGAGTTCAGAATGGAGATGGCTCTCGGAAAGAAACTGTTTCTCAGTCTATTGGTCCTCGATTTGATGCATCTGTAGCGCCTGCCAGAGGGCAACTGGTCGAATAGGTGTGAGTTTGGGTGGGTATTGTCTTTGAAGATGTAGAGAGCCTTTCTGAGGCACCGGGCGGTGTAGATGTCCGACAGTGAGGGGAGAGGGCAGCCAATAATCCTTTGCGCTGTTTTGACTGTCCTTTGGAGCCTCACTCTGTCCACCTCAGTGCAGCCGCTGTACCAGGTGGAGACACAGTACGTCAGCAGGCTCTCGATGGACGAGTGGTCGAAGGCTAGCAGCAGCTTCCTGCCCAGGTTGAATTTCCCGAGGACTCTCAGGAAGTGCAGACGCTGGTGGACCTTCTTTACCACTGCTGTGGTGTTGTGAGTCCAAGAAAGGTCGTTGGAGATCTGTACTCCCAGGAACTTGAACGTGTGGACCCTCTCCACACACATGCCTTCGATGCAGAGGGGGGGCGGCACCGTCTTGTTCCTCCTGAAGTCGACAACAATCTCCTTTGTTTTTGCAGTGTTAAGGTGCAGTCTGTTGTCCTTGCACCAAGCTGTCAGTCTCTTTACCTCCTCTCTGTAGGCTGTCTCGTCACCTTCCGAGATCAGACCGACCACTGTCGTGTCGTCAGCAAACTTGACGATGGTGTTGTTGCCGTGGGCTGGGCTGCAGTCGTAGGTGTAGAGGGCGTACAGGAGAGGGCTCAGCACGCATCCTTGAGGGGAACCGGTGCTCAGCATGCGGGTGGAGGACGTGTAGGGGCCGAGCAACACAGTCTGGGGTCTGTTGGTCAGAAAGTCCTTAATCCAGATGCGTGTGAGACATGGAGATACATGGAGATTTGATGTTTTTTTTTGTTATTAGCTTCTTCAACATCGCTTCTGATTCTCATCTCTTCTCTGGCGCTCGTCTCCGCCTGTCTGATTTGAAGTCGACCTCAGAATTTGCACTATTTTGACATGACTTCTGTGGTAGTCACTACTGACATATTGTGTCATTTGCTCAATAATACATTAAAATTATAATAAATAATAAAAATGGGTCAGGTGCCGAGCTCTGGCTTCATATCTTTAAAAGTGGTCTTCTCAAATCTGTTACTAATGGCCTCTAAATCAGCTGTGGTAGAGAAGGGGCAAATTAGACCTTATGGCATCTTAATTTGGTCAAGTCTTGTACCCATTTTCAAGGCCAGCGACTATTGCTTTAGCTATATACAAGAAAAGGATTACTCTGAATTTACACAACAACGAATCCCAGATGTCCAACCCAAATGTTGTTTCAAAATAATCCAGTTCAGATGATAAACAAATGTATTGGTATGTTGAGGTCATTATTTCAAATCAAAATATACACTTCTTTTTCAGACAATGGGGAGGATCGAAGAAGTGGAAAAGTTGGAGGAGTAACTTCAAAACAATGCAAAGAGACAGAATCTGGAAGAATGTCAAGTTTGTCCATGTTTATATTTCTGGAATTTACTGGGCGTGCATCTCGAAATGTTTGAGGATGGTTCGGGCTGCCAGACAAGACTTTCACTGCGAGCGCTGGACCACTGGATGCTGCGGCGAACAGCGGACTTCTTGCAGCTGTTTATTACCAACAAGCTACTCCTGCACATCACTGATGTGGATGGCATAGACTGCTTTGCAGACAATTATTTTGAGGCAAAACCAAGAGGTCTGTAAGCACTCTGAAAACAAAGTAAAATATTTGACACCCACGGCAAAAAAAAGCCATGCTACAGCATGTATACAGTGCAGGGTTCGCGGTTAACTTTAAAAACTGCTTGCCCATAGGGCAAGTGCCACTAAAATTTGCCTTGCCCGAGTGGCCAAATTACTTGCCTGACTTGGGCAAGTGACAATTTTTTTTCTCTAAGAATAAAATGTTTATGGTTGTAAAATGTGCGCCACAAATGTAAATAAACATATAATCTGATAAGCATAAATTAATCTTGTTTTCATCATCAACCATGAAACCCTACTCACAACAGCAAATGTATCGTCCTGTGCAGTTATTGAAAATGTTAATTGTAGTTTTAATAATTAACATGTTACATTGGGAAAATGATATTACAGCAATCCAGATGATCAATTTTAAGTCCAGGAGAGCGTATTAATTGAGGAATCACATGAGTAAATTATGAGTGTGGGAAATTTGTGTATTCCTTTAAGACCAGTGCCTGTGGCGCTGCCTCCATAAGTTTCATAGCATAAACAGAACAAAGTCACTGACACTATGTCAGGTCACATCATGGAGCGAATTAATTAACAGCCAATAATCAAATATTACTCCCTTACTTACTCACAACTGAATTGTCTACTTAAAAATATTCGAGCTATTTTAGTCATGTCAGAGGAATCCGAAATGTTCGGATTTGAACGAACTCGTCGCCACTTGTAAACATGCGCAGAAGGTAAGAAAACTTCCGGCTGTCAATTTTCGGCCGAAATATCGTAGGTTTTTGTTGTGTTTTTCAAACTTCAAATGAGGATGCTACTACAGCGAGTTCCAATACTGCGGGATTTATTGACGTCCACTTTAACTCGACATTCACTGAACTAACTGATCCCCGTAGCGCCCGCCCATATCCCCCGAAAAGGCCAATGGACCACACCACAACATAAGGGGGTGTCTGGGTTCAACCATCACCATACAGTGCACACAAACAGATCACGCCACAGTTTTCGTCGGAATTAAAGATATTTGGCTGCTTGAAAAAATGCTTGCCCGCTCGGGCAAGTTGCCCATAATTTTACCTTGCCCGTGGCCAAATTTCACTTGCCCCGGGCAATCGGGAAGCGGTTAACCGCGAACCCTGCAGTGTGAGACGTGTAGTGTTCACTTGCTCCAAGGCAATTGTTTTAGTGTATACCACATACCCAACAAATTGTGTAATTTGTATGGCGGGGGTGGGCAAGGGGTCAGGCGCGGTAGTGTACACACGCGTTGCAAAAACACATGCACACACTGTCACTCACGCACTTCGGTATATAGTTTATTTCAGCACCTTTTGTAATGCTGTTTTTATTTTATAGAAGGAAAGCATTATTTTGATGTCTGAGCTGTCACAAAAGAAAAAATAGAACTGTTGAAGTCAAGTCAAGGTTGTGCTTGAAATGTTTGTTCTTACAAGAAGCTCTTTTTCTCAGTTTTTCGTGAGCAATGGGAATTCAGTTATATTCTAACGCTGTCAGGTAAAGGCTCCATATTTTTATAGCATTATAGCACACTATTCTGTGGGCACTAGAATTGAAGGGTTTGCGCTAGTAAAAATAGGTGGGATTAAATTAGTTGAAGTGTATCTCTTGAGTGCTCCTTAAATATTTGCCTGTGTTGGTATATTTTATTTTGGTCGTGTCATGTTTATTCTTACGCTGAAAGAGACATGAGGTGTTCGAAAAAAATAAATGATTTTTTTTTTCCCGGTCAAAGCTACCAATGGTGTCTGTTTTTTTTCCTCCGTGAAATGTACGAGTTATCACTTTGACGCGCACAATGTCACGTGGCTGGAGGACTGGAAACTTGCACGAACGACATTTACGTTGAAATGTAACAATGACACATATATCGACATCTAACAAACATGCATGGGCATCTAACATTGACACTTACATTGACGACTAACATAAACCATTACAATCACATCTAACAAACACGGACATCTAACAGACACATCGACATCCATCATAAACATTTACAAAGACATCTAACATAAACACATCGACATCTAACCAACCTTTACATAGACATCTTACACACATCGACATCTAACAAACATTTACATAGACATCTAACATAAACACATCTAATATAGACACATAGATTGACATCGAACATCGACACATTCAGATCTAACATAGACATACATTGACATCTAACATAGACAGTTACATCGACAACTAACATCGACACAAGGCTTTGTCAAATGACACGTCATGACGACATATACAGAGACGCAAGGCACAACAGCATATTTTTGGTACAAATTGAACCCGATATGTTAGCTACCTCGTTCGACTTAAAGGGTTAGCGAACTTGTTATGGTGGTTGAGGCGTGGCGGCTACCCAGCTCGTGTAGTGTATATTAAACTTAAGTTAATAATTTATGACCAGTAAACACGGATGTTGTAACGCAAAACAATGTTCAAATGTTACAGTTTTTTTTCAACACATTTCATGAGAAAAAGCTCTACTTGTCTGTGAGAAATGTATGTTGTAGACCCATTATATAACACAATATTACACAATTTTACATTGGAATTTCATTTAATAAAACATTGACAATTATCTTTACAAACACTGTGTATGATTCATCTTTTCATTTGTTATACAATGAGCAAAACAGTGGCGATCAAAACAGTGCAAATTAAATAACATTTTATAGGTATCTGGCTGCAATACAGTGAACCCTCACTACTTTGCGGTTCACCTTTCGCGGGTTCAGTGCTTCGCGGGTCTAAAAAATATTCGGGGGCATTGTAGTTTTGCCTAGCGGCACGACGGGGCGCTGGAGCGGTTAGACGGCCGGCGTGCGCCGAAGAAGTGCGTGGGCGAAGAGGAGAGTGGACGAAGAAGATTTGGGGCGACGTTACGCGCGGTTCGGACCGTACCAGAGCTCCGGCCAGCGTGCGTGGCAGTTAAGCCGAAGAGGAACAACTTCCGCCCGGGCACTAGCGGGGCGACATTTCGCTCCGTTCGGGACCGTGCGAGAGCTCCGGAGGAGACCGGCCGGCGTGCGTGGTAGTTAAGCCGAAGAGGAACACCTTCCGCCCGGGCATGAGCGGAGCGCGAGGTTGTCAGTTATGAATGAATAAATGAAAAATGCCACCTTTCATTTCACAGGGCACACCGGACGGCGTACCAGCAGGTAAAAGTCGAAGTAATTAAATAAATACAAAAAGAAGTAATTGAATAAATACAAAAATAATGGCTGGGGAATAAAAAAATAAGTTTTAATAATAATTTGTTTTTTTTTGTTATAACATGAATTTCACTCTCTCTCTCTCTCTCTACCCGTATATATATATATATATATATATATATATATATATATATACTTTTTTTTTTTTTTTTTAAGCATTTTTGAAGGTGCGCCGCTACTACGCACTTTTTTTTTTTTAAGCATTTTTGAAGGTGCGCCGCTACTTCGCACTTTTTTTTTTAAAGCATTTTTGAAGGTGCGCTGCTACTTCGCGGATTTTCAGTTTTCGCGGGTGGTCTCGGTCCCCATTAACCGCGATAACCGAGGGTTCACTGTAGTAAGTTACATTCTAATTTACATTTACAGGTAATGGAAATGACTACTGGTAACCTCAATTTAACTGTATTTCAGTCAGAATGCCTCAAACATCATAAAAAAATAAAACGTTGAGTATTATTTCTCCTTCAAAATGTCAGAAGAAATACTCTATAATGGCCTGACGACATTAACATAGCTTATAGTATATAGCAGGGGTGGGAAAACTTTTTTATTGGCGGGCCACAATGGGTTCTAAAATTTGACAGAGGGGCTGGACCAGGAGCAGATGGATGGAGTGTTTTGGTAACCTCATCTCATCTGAGAAAAAAAATACATTTAATTTTAAATGAAAGTGAACAAAAGCTTGTCTTTGAAAAACCACACTATTTTGAAAATAAAACATTAACAAGGTTTATTATTTTTTTTTTTTCAAATTCGGCGGGCCGGATTAAAACGTTTAACGGGCCGCATGTGGCCCCCGGGCCGTAGTTTTCTCACGTCGGTATATAGGATAGCGGCATAGGTTCCCTCGTCAACATCAAGTGAGTTACCCTCTTACCAAGACCAAAATACGGGGCTCCCCATCTCCCGGTCATTCTCCAGACCCCAACAGTCACCCTCGTTGCGAGAACTTGGAGATTCGATGTTTATTTTTTTTTGCTTCTTCAACTTCGTGTCTGATTCTTTTCTCTTCTCTGGCTCCAGGATTCCGCTGTCAATCAGATGACGATTGAGGCGGGACTTCCGGTTCAAAGTCACCCTCAGAGTTTGCAACCATTTGAGATGGCTTCTGTGGTAATAACAACTGTCATAGGTGCAATTTGCTCTATAAAGCATGAAAAAAAAAATAATAATAATAAATTACAAAAAATAGTCAAGTACAGCACTCGTCTCATAAACTAGGTAAGAATTTAGCGTTACTAACGTTGCTACACTATAAAGAGTGTTTTACTGACTAGCTAAACCCAGTTTGCTTAAACTGATCGTACACTGGACTAAATCTTACCGTTGTCTTTTTACAAATGGATTATGAAATTGTTGCAGAAATTGTTTTGCTGTGACGGAGGGCAAGTTTTATAAGGTTCGTTCATCGGGAAGGTTTTATATTAGACGAGGATGGTCTTGCTCTTCGGATTTTTTTTTTATTTATAAAAGGCCGAGCATTTGCATTTGCGCTCAGACTGTGTTGCACAGTGCACACGAACCAAAAGCTCTAAAGAAAACACAATACCCGATCCAAACGGAGGGACGTGTTATCTTTTTCTTCCACACCGCCTATCTTGTACTGGCTTGCGGGGAGGTGCTGCCGCCTATCCCGTCTGACTTTGGGCGAAATGCGGGAGGGACGACCTGAACAGAGAAATACAAAAAGAAGCAGTACAGCGTCAGTGTAACTCCTTACGGGATAATATCCTCGTCGCATAAACAAGGTAAGAATTTCACGGAATGCATTTTGGTGAACTATAAAGCGTGCTTTACTGACTGTAGCGACGTCAAGTTAGCCTAAATGTATTGTGCACTGGACTAAATCTAGCAAGTTAGAATTATACGATTTGTTCTTCGGGAAGGTTTTATATTAGAGGAGGAATTAAGATCTTGCCCTTCGGACATTTTTTGTGATAAAAGGCCGAGCATTTGCATTTGCGCACAGTATTAGTCCACGAAACAAGAAATACCCATGTACAAATAACTTGCAATTATAATAGTTGGAGCTGTAACAAAGTGTTTTTCATACGGTGTTGTATAAATTAGCAGGAAATTAGAACATAAATTAAAACACGTACAGTAGATACAAGAAGAACAACGACAGTCACATGTTGAGTCGAAAGCTAAAGAATAAAAATGTGTCTTCAAAACGTTTTAAAAGTGGACAGAGAGGGGGCTTGCCTAACATTCAATGGAGAGTCAGGGAATGGACTCCGAGTGCAAGTTTCAGGCCATCTATCTCAAGAAAGAGCTTCTGATGCACCTCAAACGGGTACTGCAAATTTAGTAAGTTCAGCGCATAGTTAATTCCCATGAGCAGAAGACTGGCAACATTTCCACAACCTCATTTTCTTAAGCAACAATGGAAACAGAGGCATGGGATGTGTCTTCTTGTCCCTCACTTGCTTGGAAGACATAGAGCACGTGTGTCAAACTCAAGGCCCGGGGGCCAGATCTGGCCCACAACCTAATTTTATGTGGCCCGCAAAGGGCAAATCATCTGCATCAACTTCCTGTTTCTAGCATATTTTCTTCACAACAACACTGAGATATGAGATATTGCCAATTATTTGTTACCAATTCTCCCCTTTTAAAATAAATTGAAAAATTGTTGAACAATTACTTACTAGCTTCTGATTTCAAAACTGGCTTTCCAATCAATTTATATGGGTTCACAGTCATAGCGGCCCTCTGAGGGAACCCACAACTACAATGTGGCCCGTCCACAAAAATGAGTTTGACACCCCTGACATAGACTTTCAGGACTTGCTTGGCCTGGTCCTCTTTTGCTTGTTCTCTGCTGACTTCCTGAAAGAGCATATACATCCATGGTTAGGTGCATAATGTCCCAAATTTGTGTTTGCTTTTTATAGTTCTGAATATCGCTGTCTTCAGGCAGTATCCAAGAGGCTCCAGAATCTTCACCTTCCAGGAGACTTCCAATGGCACGTTTTTGCAATCATTAACACTGCATCATCCAAAGAGAGCAAACCATTTTCAACATTTGAGATTGGTCAGTAATATTTACAAGTAACACCCACTCGTGTGGATTGACCAATAGATTAGATCTAGAAAAACATGAAATTACTCAAATTATGACAACATGTTTCAGCCGGACACCAGTGATATGTGACAGTATTTGCAATCTGCATTACATGTTTATAACAGCATATATGAGAATCAAAAAATAAATAAAAAGGGCAATGAAAACGGAAATTAAAATAGAAACCTCAACCTCAAGGATAGGATTTTTGTAGAAATCTCAAAATCGAAACTTTGGACCTTCTGATTTATTTCGTCAATTACCCGAAAGTAACCTTTGCCAAATGCCAACCCTTTAGCCAGAGCAGGTCAAATACTGGCAGCAATTAATTTATTTGAATATTGTGACAAATAAAAATGTTTGCTGCACAGTCTATGAGTTAATTGCAGCTTTAAAAACGTAATACTGTTGTAATTTACCTGGTAGTCCATGATGAGTTCCTCTGCAGACTGTCCGAGGAATTTCATCAAGGAATGGATTATGCCCTCCCCTCCAGCTTCAACATTTTGCTATTTAAAAAGACACAAGATGATTAAGTGTCTTAAATAAATAAAAGCTCACATATGCATTGCTTACATCCCAAAAAGTGCATCTCAACTTTAAATAAAAAAAATAGCAAGATATCCATAAACTCTAACAGATCTTTTATTGTTTTATTCTGTTAATGCTTATGATGGATTTATCCAAAATAGTTTGATGCAAATTCTATTTGCAGTAATAAAACACAACCCTCTTACATGACTGAGTGAACTGAGCATAGGTCTTATTTCAGTGCCAGTAACTCGGCCTTTTTTTCCAAGTATCTCCTTCAATTCCGGGGTGTAAAGTTCCAGCTTGGTTAGCCAGGTTCTCTCAAATTGAACATATGTAATTTGTTTGAACTCTTCCTTAATCTGAAACATTTTTCCCTCAATTAGAACATTTTCAAAATTAAGAAATCTAAATCACGATTTAAATTTTGATTAATCGTCCAGCACTAGAAGATAAAGCAGCAGGTATTACTCCTCCTCTAAAATAATAAATGCAGTACAATCATCACTTAATTTGAGAGTTTGGATTAATTGCTGGACTATGGGCTGATATTTGTCCCACTTGAAACGGAATCTGAATATTGGTTATTTGAATGTGAATTGTTTAACTTTGATATTTGAATTGAAACCTGAAAGTTTTGAATTGAACACTGAATTATTGAATTGAAAAACTGAATTCGAATTACATAAATTGTATATTTTTAATTTGAATCTGAATTTTTCGATCAGAATTTTTTTGTTAAGAACTTTATCCCAATAAACTTGAATGTAGGACTTTAAAATGCGTTTTTAATTCCTCAAAAAAAAGGGCTCCTCACCAAAAATTCAATACTGCATATGCTCAAATTCAGTTTACTAAG
Organism: Idiotropiscis lumnitzeri; assembly: GCF_059441095.1. Taxonomy (NCBI): domain Eukaryota; kingdom Metazoa; phylum Chordata; class Actinopteri; order Syngnathiformes; family Syngnathidae; genus Idiotropiscis; species Idiotropiscis lumnitzeri. Next base: position 71,910 of record NW_028283629.1, read on the forward strand.
TAAAAATTCAAGACTCAGTGACAGACATACGGGAGCTTTAGGGTGCCACAAGGATGTGCAATGGATTCCAATCACCTTCCACCTATCACATCACCCACCATCCTTCAGCAGATCCACTGGCTTCCAGTCAATCAACAAATCATTTTCAAAATTCTTCTATATACTTTCAAATCTATGGCTGGCGACCAGTTCAGGGTGTAGTGCGCCTTTCGCCCGTAGTCAGCTGGGATAGGCTCCAGCACCCTCCCGTGACCCTGTACCGGATAAGCGGTGTGGATAATGACATGACACATGACTTTCAAATCTCTTCAAAACCTCGCCCCTCCCTACCTTTCAGACATCATCCATATTCCCACTCCATCCCGCGCTCTCCGGTCTTCATCCTCCTCACTCCACCCCTTGCCTGCCACCATGGGGGACAGAGCCTTCAGCGATTCTGTTCTCCAGCTCTGGAACTCTCTCCACCTGACCTCTGTAATTGCACCACCCTCCCTGTGTTTAAAACTAATCTCAAAACCAATCTGTTCCGCCTTAATTACTCTCTCCAATTCCAGATATGTCCCTCATCCACTTTATTGTATTTTATCCTGCTTGTTTTACGTGTTGGTGTTTCTACCCGTATTTGTGTTTTTACTTTCGTATTTTACTCTGTACAGCGTCTTGAGTGTATATATATATATATAAACACACACACACATATATGTTGTTTGGTTTTTTTTCATGGTGGAAAATGGCTTTCATCTAAATAACTCTAATGAATTTGTCTTTTATCATGGTGGTCTGTAGGATGAATTGGATCAAGAGCCTGCCAAGTGCACCATGGTGGTGTTTGTTGTCCGGGAGGAAGAGGATCTTCAGCCACCACATTACATCGGGGCAGTTATTGCAGGTGTGAAGGTTCTTTGTCAGTTGCCATCTCTTGCACATAGATGTGTCATGCTGTTTGGCCTCATCTCTCCACTAAACCTGTCTTACCTAAGTAAGTTAAAACACGCTTTTGATGCACCACAAAAAAATACTCATGGAGATAGAACCAAACAAATTGACATGAATAGTGTGCGGTTTGAGTGTCAAACTAAATATTTGATAGCCCAAAAAAAAACATTTCAGAATGTCCTTTTTAACCGTTTGTAGGTTGTATTCAGAGAAAAAAACTACAGCATTTTTCTAAAACAAAATTACATCAATTTAATGTCTTTATTCCAAAGTAACAAATATATATATATATATATATATATATATATATATGTGTGTGTGTGTGTATATATATGTGTATATATATATATACAGACCAGTTGTCCTTTCATTTTACCATGAAGAGTCCTGAGACCTCTATGGCCCTGGTTAGACTACCACCCACCGCTGTGTTGTTGGGAATAAATGTGCAACATTGTTCACCGAACATAGCACAAACACCACCTCTCTCATCCAACAATACATAAACAGTCATCCTGTTTCGGAATGCCATAAGAGATTGGTTGATGGCCGTTCATGCACAGTTTCAAACCCACTTTGCGTCCAATTACCTAATTTCTGCACGTTGTGATGATGCAGTTGACCTGTCTGCGTTCTTCGTTCTTAGTTCGAGGACTCAAATCCTGTTACTTGATCTGTTAATTTACACTTACTTACTTACACTAAGGAGAACACCGATGGCTTCCATGTATGTTGAATCATTTTTTTTTTTTTTTTTGCCGTGATACTCTGCTTTCTCTTTTTTAACGTCACCAATGTCCTGTCATGACATTGGACAGTTCACACAGTTTATTAACAAACAATATAAAACATACCATTTACGATCAATCAAGTACATTTTGTGAAATGGCACTCTCCAGAAACTACCAATAATTTATAAGCAGGGCCTAGTTATGAAAAACACATACAGATATGCACTAAGTCTCAAAACCTTTTACATTTTTGGGTGATTTATCAAATGATCTATCATATCCACACCACCATCAGATTTCCCCTCTTGATAGTGGATTGAAGTTTATTTCAACCACTATCAAAACCAGACACAGTGGTGGTGAAAAAATTCCTAACCGCTTAGCTCTGTCAGCAACATTAATGCAATTTAAATTTTCAAGAGCAACTATCATAGAAAACATGTTCATCTACATCAACTCTAGTCACAGGATACACGCTGACCCAATCCATACATGTATTATCAAGATAAGCATTAATATAATATCAATAATACAATTTCATTTGCTTATTTTGGATATCTCGTTGTCCAATTGCTATCTTTTCACGAAAGTACAGACTTTCTCCTGTAACTTTGTTCTGTGGACCAATAGTTGCCCACTTGAGTATTACTCATGGTTCCAACTCAAATCTATAAACATGTCGTCCAAGCTCCACAAATATGTCCCATAACTTTTTTTTTTCAATTATCTGCTTGGTGTTTGCAAATCCATTTTGATTAGTAATTGGGATTCTTACTGTTGGTATTGTACTATAGTCACATCATAGTTTGTTTATGTAACTCTGGGTTGTTCCCACATATAACACAACAACAAAAATATCAGAATAAAATTGTATACATCCAACATAGAACAGCTGCTTTTAACCACTTCAGGGTCATTTTGTCTGAAATATCCCCTCTACTTAGTCTGGTGTCTTATGAAATAAGACCACCCTATCATCAGACTTCCGCTCATCTCCTTTGTAGGAGATTTCAACCAAAATGACCTTTTTACATGTGTCAAATGAACCAATGTTGACTCTTCTACTATATTTACAGCTGTGAGAGCTGTCAATAAAACTTAACATGGCATTCCCCCTTGGGTAATTACAAATGTCTTATCTTCAAACTTCTTTCAAGCATCCAGTCTCCTGGCTCCACTAGTTTAGTGCCCTGCTAGGAGACAGAAAGATCCTCACCACTCTAAATTTGTGCCTGTCTTTGTTTTTCTAACACTTTTCACATGTAGTCAGCTAAAGTTGCTTCAGCATCTATTTCCCATTTGTTCTTAAATTTGAGGTATTCTATAAGGCCTTCCAAACAATGTTTTACAACGTCTCGGTCCTAAATACAATGAAATACAATACAGTGCAACTCTCTGTATATAACTCAAATTAACTCACATAAACACATTTACAGTAGATACCAGAAAAACAACAGAACAGCAACAGTCTCATGCTGAGTCAAAGGCCCGAATATTCATCTTCAAGCGAGGTTTAAAAGTGGACAGAGAGGCGACTCGCATAACATTCAATGTAAAGTCACAGTGCTTGTCGTTTTTACAAACAGTTTTACTAATTTCCATACACTGTGTCCACTGCCTCCCCGTTTCCTCAATGCATAGCCTTTTAACTTTTTTTTTTTTTGTTCATTCTTTTCACCAATCCAGAGCTTTGAGGGTGGTAAGCACAATTATCTTTCAAATCAACGTGAAACATTCCTATCTCTTTCACAAGTTAGTTAACAAAATGGGTACTATTATCACTGTTTATTTTTTTCAGGAATACCATATCTCGGAATGATATCCTTACAAAGTACTTTTGCCACTGTCAATGCATCTGGATTTGTTGGTTAGAAAGAGTTCTAACCATTTCGAATTCACATCTATGATGACCAAACATTTATTTTATTTTTTTTCTTCACTTTGGTTTTTATCAAATAAGTCCATATGAATAATTTGAAATGGATATTGTGGTGTAGGAAAGCGTCCTCTGCGTGGACTCAAATTACCTTGTGAATTGAGTTTCGCACACGTTAAACATAATAATAATAATAATAATAATATTGCCTTTATTAGTCCCACAATGGGGAAATTCGAGATTCGAACCCAGGCCTCTTGGGGAGACTGGGACCGGAACGCGGCGCCTTAGACCACTCGGCCATCCTGGCAGCCTAAACATGCCCTACAAAAATGTTTCGAATAAGCATTAAAGCCGTAAGCCGTATAATAACGTAATATCTGATGCACCATTTCCCCTGTTGAGACATGTGTTATCCCATGACTCAATATAGCAGCCCATTTGTAAAGATTATTGTTTGGTCATACAGAGATCACGTAGCAATGTTACACCATTTTCCTCCAAAGCCTTTGTTTAACTTTGGGACTTCTATCACTAAAACGTGTATGTCCGCAACAGCTTCTTTAGCTGTATTGTCTGCAATGTGTATTCAAGGAAAACACTTATGCAATATATGCGCTACACTTTTTAAGACGACTATATGTGTAAATAGTAACACAATTTACTCTCTTTAGTTTACACGCTTTTGTTTAAGCTACTAATTCTGTTGCATGAGCTGAGTAATTTGAGGAGAACTGCTAAGTTCTTTTTCCCAGTGTCATTTGATACAACTACAGTATTTTATTTATTTATTTATTTCCATCTACAAATAGCACTTCTCCGTTTTCTGAAGGCGAATCTTTTTGATGCCTTTACTTTTGGCTACTTTTTTCTACTAACTCATAACAATCTAGTTTTGTACCATCCTCCTGACATAATAATGACATAGCCGGCCGGGTTTAATGTTGTACATCTCTCTATAATCAGATGTGGTTTTGATAACAATGTATTCATACACTATAAATGTCCCGCCGGTGACAAAAACGTCATGTTCATCTGCAAAAGCAATGCAGAAACCGCACGTGGTACTCTCAAAACCAGAGGATGGAACAAAACTATGGTTGCACTTGTTTCTGCAATTTCCAGATTGTGGGACTAATAAAAGACCATCTTTATCTTAATCTTATATCTACAGCAATAGATACTGCATTAACTGTTCTCATGCAGTGCTTCAATGCACATTCTACGTTGTCTAGTTTGGAATAGAAGTATGCGATTGGTTTCATCTTATCTCCATGTCTCTACACTAAAACTAAGGCCTTTTGCATCTGGACAAAGGGTCAGTGCCATACTTAATACGAACACTTGTTTCCTTTCACAAAAGCTTTATCTGCTTTATCAGTCCAGTGTAAGGACAATGTCATTTAGAGGTTTTCCTCATTCATCATTTTACTCAGTGGCACAGTAATTTCTGCATAATTTGGAACTCAGACTTTGCAATAATTTGTTAAGCTTAAGCATGTTAATTTTATTTTTATTTCCTATTTTTCTAACTTTATGACTCATTTTACTTCAACCAGTTCTACCTCAAAGTGAACAAGTACACATCAATGTTATTTGTAGTCTCTAATTTCTTCTCTGCTTTAATGTAAATACTAGCCCTTCTTATCAAATTACCATCCTTTTTTTTCCGTGTCATTTCCATCTGTGCATTTCATTCCAGTTACTAACTACAGTTACCTTAATAGAGAGATCATCAACTGAAGTATGAAACATAAAATATTTATTTCTTCAATTCATCCTTACAGCAGAACCTAATTCTTATCCTTATTCATTTGTTCAAGTCACACCTTCTTCAATCACCGAACTCTCTCTCTGACTTCCTCCCCCTACTTGGGAACGAGCATCTAACTTCAAAGAGCTGTTAACTCTTTGTTACAGCACACTCATGAGTTACGATTACACCTATACCCATTGCCCTCTGTCAAACTTTCCTCACTCCTTTTTTTTTTTTAATTTTCCAAATTCACTGTAGCCTTACCAAAGCCACTCAAAACTATCAAGGTATCAAATCAAAAACTACAAAATCAGGAAACACCTATGCTCCTACAAGTGTTTCTCATGCTCACTTCTTCATTCAATTAAGATTTCATTTCACCTACTCCTCTCTTTCTGAAAAAGACAAGTATACAATTAAGTAAAAACCATCATCAGAATGATATACCTTGTCTGTGGGATCATGTAAGTATAAATTGTGCCATCACTAATCTTTTTCTGTAAATTAATCACATCCCCACAACTTGGGCTCTCATTGTTCTGTAAAAGTAAACCTAATTTCAATTCATGCAACCAACTCAGTGTCCTTCTGGGTCCCTCAACCACACAGGTTCTAATTCTGTTACTCTAGACAGTTTTCCACTTGCAAATCTGACGATGACACATTTCTCTTGCTCTATCATTTGGAATTGATTTATTACAAGCAATCCTACATGCACCAGTGTCACATAAAAAGGTAATTGGTGACCCATTTACCAATAAGGTTATTTCAGCTCAGTTATTTCATCAAAGGCCAATATCTCTTGTAAATTTAGGACGACCTCTTCATCTAGAAACTCATCTGTTCCTTGATCAGCCTCTAAATCCTGTTTAGATGCTTCCTATCCTTGTCATGCTGAAGGTTGCTTTTTCTCAGGGCAATCTCTTGCTATATGGCCTTCTTTACCACAACGCCAGCAGCCTGATGTGTTTTGCCTGTTTGCTCCTCTTCCTATTCTTCCTCCTCTCTGTCGTCTGCCCCTTTGTCCTCTAAAGCTACCTCGGCCCTTTCCACCTCGATAAAAGACCTCCTGTCCTACCTGTCCTACCTGACCTGTCCTGTCTATAGACCTCTGCTTCTTTTTATTTTCTATCTTCTCAGCATGGAGGGCGTGATTTACATACTCCTCCAGGGTACCTGTTGGCAGGCAAATGTAATGTTTATTTACCCACTTATGAATTACCTCTCTTGAGCCTGCATGTAAAGCATTCTTCAACTGCTGTTGAAATGGCCCATTTACATTACCATTTTCCTGTAGCCCGCTGTGATTTTTAAACACAGCTGTCATTCTCACTTTGTATTGCTCAAAAGTCTCATCATCCTTTTGTTTTACTCTTCCTATTTCAGTGTAATTTGCTCTATCTGACTTTTCGCATTCCTTTCCTTTGCTTATTTTGTTTTCATTCTCTTTTTGTTTCCTGTATCCCTCTTCTCTTTTTAAGGCTACCCTCATCCAATATTCTGTTTCCTCAAAGCCATTTTTCTTCATCTTTTTGGGGTCTTTTTTCGTCTTTCCTATGATTGATCCCTGCAATGCGGCTATTTTTTGTGTATTTAACTGACCATTAAAGCCATGTTCAGTTATCCATGTGTCTAAATACTGAGTTTTATCAGGATCCTGTTTTTCGATGAACTTCCAATCTCTACACTGCAGCGTATCCCTGGGTTTTATTTTACTACCTAATATCCCCATTTTAGAAAATTTGGACCAGTTTGTCAACACCTAAGGTGTTCTAAAAACTGGTTTCTCATCAGTAGGACAGCAACTCAAATTTCCTGTTGTGGTAATTCTCACTTCAACCTTTTCAGGTGGAGAATTCTTGCCTTTGCATCCACACCAGTCTGCTGTGTACAACCCTACTGTATTACATGGGATAAAATACCAAGTGGTATTTGTAATCCCCAATCACACCGTTCACTCACTTTACATACGGTTTGCGCAAACATTCACACACGGAATTTAAGTGTACACACAGGACTCTGCCGTCCTACTTTCTCCACGGAATTTCTCGGACTCCGCCGTCCCTCATATACCTGCCATTGACTAGTATTCACAGGGTTTTCTTATTTCTCACTCCACTGTCCTTCATGGACCTGCCATCGACTAGTATGCACAGGATTTCTTATCTATACACAATTTCTTTCTCTTTTCTCTATCTTTCTTTCTTTCTCTTTTCTTATTTCATCTCTACTTCATGTCTTTCTTTGCTTTTTTTTCTTTTTTATGTTTTATTTTTATTTATTTATTCTTAACGCTCATTTATTTATTCTGAACACTTATTTATTTATTCTTAACGCGCAATGACCTCCAGTCAGTCACTTCCCCCCTAAAAAAAAAAATATCTCACCACTGTTGTCTTCCCTCCATTGGATCGCCGTCAACCGTCAGATCCCAGCTGGTGGGGTGAGGTCCAGTCCTGGAAAATGATTTTTAGGCTCTCTCTAGTGTGCCTGCCATGGCCATGGTCTTTCTGGAGTTCACCACACCCGCTGGAATCCTCAGGTATCTTGGCTTCCCGCTCGAAGGACCAAAATAATGTCAGGTTCAATCACCTAAGCATTCACTGAACAAAGGCAAAATGAATGAAAGGAAGACAAGAGTTGGATCTTTTACTCGCGAGGAGAACGAACGGAGGTGTGCTCAGTTACATCTCCAACTTCGTTCTGGAGCACACTCCGCCGAGCCCTCTATTTTATTTGGGAAGTTCCTAAACAATACAATGTATTTGCACTAAGGAACGAAGGGGGGAGCACCAGCAGGAACATGTAAACATTTCAGACACAAGAGGAAAGACAGACATCAATGGCAGTCATTTACTGATTGAAAAGGCAGATATGCCTTTTAGTGCTCTGGCACTAAAGTCTCAGTCCTTTTGTTTCAGAGGTGTGTCTCGGCACACCTCCTTTGATGTTGCAGACGTTGATCCAGTCTTCAGGCATCCGCTTCTCTTGAAGTCTTCTCATCCATATGGTCAAACATAGGTCATGCTGTGGAACAATTCTTTTGCAATACTAATAGAGTAAAATATGGGATAAAATATATCTTCAACCTAACAATAGTGTAAACTGACATACTGAAGACTGGACAGTCATTAATTTGATTGTCCAGTCTTTCCCTCTTGAGATAATGCTTCACTTAGAAAATGTGTACAGCGCAAGCTGAAAATGCATTTGCAGTACTAAACTACCACATTTCTATAACAGCTTAATTCAACGTTTCCAATGTAAATTTCTTCCGTTATATAGTGTAAACTGACATACTGAAGACTGGACAGTCATTAATTTGATTGTCCAGTCTTTCCCTCATGAGATAATGCTTCACTTAGAAAATGTGTACAGCGCAAGCTGAAAATGCATTTGCAGTACTAAACTACCACATTTCTATAACAGCTTAATTCAACGTTTCCAATGTAAATTTCTTCCTTTATATTGTGTAAACTGACATACTGAAGACTGGACAGTCATTAATTTGATTGTCCAGTATTTCCCTTATGAGATATTGCCTCACTTTGCAAATGTGCACAGCGCAAGCTGAAAATGCATTTGCAGCACAATAAAAACCCAAACTTCTATAACAGCTAAACCAAACGTTTCCAATGAAAGATTCCACCTTCATATCGTGGAAAAAGACATCCTGAAGCCTGGACAGTCATTAATTTGATTGTCCAGTATTTCCCTTATGAGATAATGCCTCACATAGCAGATTCATAAAAACACTGGACGTGATGGTAAACTGTCCATTGTGCCGATAGATGGTATTCTCATGAGGTTAGGCTTGCTATGGAGAGTGGCATGGGGGTTGTGTCTCATGGTTGGAATGGGAAAGATATCAATTTGGGACACATCGTCAGTAGTGTTCCATCAAATCACTGGGTGTTTCGGCCTTTATCACTAGACACCCTCATCAATGGTGGCCAGCGGCCGGTTGATCACGCCCGTGCTTGTGTCCCATGCCCAATTAACTGTGGTGGATGGTTCTGCCCTGGGTACTCAAGTGGGATGACGCAGATTAGTGGTGGGATGGGGAGGGGGTATGGGGGTCATGTTGCTGATCTATGAGCCCAGTAGGGGTCCTTCCTCTTCATCCAGATCCACTGGCTGCTTCTTTCAGCCGCTTTAGAGAGCGATCTGACTGTGTGCGGCAGAGCCTGTCCATGGATTCCCAGGTCTTTCAGCAGCTTGATGGTTGATGAGGCCAGAAACCCTCTGCATCCAACTTTGACGGGATAGACCTTGGCTTTCCACCCTCGTTGTTGTGCGTCCGCCGCCAGTTCAGTGTAGCGCAACTTCTTACGCTCATAGGCCTCTTCAACTGCATTTTCCCACGGGACTGTGAGCTCTGCAATGTAGACAGCCTTCAATGAATGGGACCACAGCACTGAGTCTGGCCTTAGGGTGGTGGTTGCAATCTCTGCTGGGAAGATTAGTTGCTGACCTATATCGACCAGCATCTTCCAATCCCGAGCCTTGGTTAGCTGACCAACTTCTGGCTTGAGAAAAGGATGGTTGGGCTTTTCCTGTCCCTCTCGGACAAATTTTGGTGCTGTAATGGTAGTGGTGGCTCTTAAGGGCAAGGGGTTGATGGTAGTTCTCTTGCTTTCAAGCACTGCTGCCAAGCTCTTGAGGACCTGGTTGTGCCTCCAGGTATAGCGGCCTTGTGTGAGGCTGGTCTTACAACCAGTCAGGATGTGTTTGAGAGTTGCTGGTGTTGGGCAGAGGGCACAGGTTGGATCTTCGCCATACCACTGGTGGAGGTTTTTTGGGGATGGCAGCACGTCATTGGTAGCTCTGATGATGAAGCTGATGTTGCTAGCTTCCATCTCCCAGAGATCCCTCCAGCCAAGCTTTCTTTTCTCCAGGCCTTCCCACCTCATCCACTGTCCCTGCTTGGCAAGCGAGACAGCCTTTGCAGACCTTTCAGCCTCTTCCTGGCGGCGCACCTCCTCCACGACCATTTTATTCCTCTCTGCGGTTGAGGCCTTACACCAAGTTGGTTTGCTTGCTGTAAGGCCAAAGCCTCCTCTTCCCCTCTGGACGTGTCCCACAATATCGCTGTGCCTCAGGGCTGCTGTGGCATGCTGCACTGCACTGGATGGTGTCCATTTCCGTCCAGTTGACAGGGGTGGTGCCGTTTCACTGATGGTCCGGTCTCTGGAGTCCGTCAGCGTCATCTGTAGTCTCACTTTAGAGCACTTGTATTTTTCAGTGAGACTTGTGATGGGCAGTTCGAGGACTCCTTTGCCATAGAGGCTGATGTTATTCAGACAGCGTGGGACACCAAGCCACTGTTTCACATATACTGTGATGGCTCGCTCCATCTTCTCCACAGTTGTTAGTGGGACCTCGTATACAGTGAGTGGCCACATCACGAGAGGGAGAAGCCCAAATTGCAGACACCAGAGCTTGAGCTTCCCAGGTAGTGGAGTCTTGTTGATGTTGTTCAGGTCGTTGATGATATCCTGTCTTAGCTGCTGCACCTGGTCTTTATCCTTAAGACTTGAGTCATACCATCTGCCCAGGCTTTTGACAGGTTGTTCTGCCACCGTTGGTATTGGTTCGTCACCAATGCAGAACTTCACGTCTTTTAGCTCTCCCTTGATTATCGAGATGCTACGTGACTTGTTCGGCTTGATTTTCATCCGGGCCCAGCTGATGTTTTCCTGCAGCTTACCAAGTAGCCGCCTGGTGCAAGCTGCAGTGGTGGTCAGAGTGGTCATGTCGTCCATATATGCTCGGACGGTGGAAGGCGGATCCCGTTCCTGGTTCGCTCACCCCCCGCCACCCATTTTGAGGCCCTGATGATGACCTCCATGGTCATTGTAAAGGCCAGGGGTGAGATCGTGCAACCTGCCATGATGCCTACTTCTACTTGCTGCCATGATGTTTTGTAGTCGGGTGTTGTGAAGCACAGCTGCAGGTCTTCAAAGTAGGATTTTACCAAGGTAGTGATGGATGTTGGAACGCGGAAGAAGTTGAAGGACTCCCAGAGAAGGCTATGCGGAACTGAACCAAAGGCATTGGCTAGGTCGAGAAAGATGACATGAAGATCCCCTTTGTTTTTCTTCGCTGCTTGAATCTGATGCCAGATCATACTGGTGTGCTCCAAGCAGCCAGAGAATCCAGAAATTCCAGCCTTCTGTACGGATGTGTCAATGTACTCGTTTTTCTCCAGGTAGGTGGACAGCCTTTGTGTCAAGACGCTGAAAAAGATTTTCCCTTCAACGTTGAGAAGGCTGATTGGCCGAAATTGACTGATATCTGCCGCGTCCTTCTCTTTTGGAATTAGTACACCTCCAGCCCTTCGCCATGCCTTTGGTATTATCCCCTTCTGCCAGACGATTCTCATTAGCCTCCAAAGATAGCGTAGGACATCTGGTGAGTTCTTGTAGAGCTTATATGACACTCCATTTGGTCCTGGTGCAGATCCTGATCTTGCACGCCGCACCATGTTCTCCACTTCTTTCCATTTTGGAGGGCCAGTCTCGATGTTGACCTCTGGTGGTCGAATGGGGGGGATATCATGTGGGATGGCTAGCTGTTCATGCCTTTTCGTGTTTTGGTAGACCTTTTCCAGGTGCTCTTCAAGTTCCTTCTTTGAAGTTTGCAGGAACCTGCTTTTGTCCTTAGCGAAGAGATCTTTGACAAACATGAAGGGATTTTTATAGAACCGGGTTCTTGTGTGTTCCTTCTTCCTGCGAAGTTTCCTCAAGTTCTCTGCTCCTCGTAAGGTTTTCAACCGGAGCTTGATGTCCCCATGGAGCAGCATGAGACCTTCTCTCTCTGGATCAGAGGCTTTTCTCCACTGTTTCCGCAGGTCCCTTCTTTCCCTGATCAGTCTCTCTATCTCTTGTTGCCTCCTAGGTTTGGTTGGTGGTGGTATTTTGTTGGTGGTTTTCCAGCTGTTCACTCCAAAGCGCTCCTCTCCATAGTGGTAGATGATGTCACCGATGTGTTCCAGCTTTTTCTCTGCAGTGCCCACTTGTTGCTCCAAGATTTTCACCAGGTCGTTATTGACGGTTTCCCACTCTCTCTTCTCAATAGTTTTGGGCCACCTCACACTCGGTCTGTGCCCTTTGATCTTGTTCTCTTCGGGAGGTCTCTGTGGCTGGGTGGGTTCTACCTCCTGCAATTCTGTGTTTATAATACCCTCCTCAGTGACAGGGGTGCTGATGCTCTGCGAACTTTGGGTTTTTTCCCGTCGCTGTGCTTCACTCGACTGATTTGACGCATTACTTCGTAAGAAGTATTGGTCAATGCGAGGCCTTGACTCGGCTTTCCCAAACACCGCTTCTTTCCTTGGTGGATCTTCAACCCTGTAACTGATGTTACTTTTGCCCAGCCAGAGGTGCAGACCTGAAGTGAGTGTCCTGCTGCCATTGTCTCATGCACCGTGTTCTTGCTCGTAGTCATGTTCGTTCCTAGGTCTGTAACCGTGTGGTCAGTCATTGAGCCATCTTGCGCCCCCGCTCTCGCAGGCTGTAGGGGTGTCATTCTTTGTAGACTTTCTGTAGCACTTGGCGGGTGTCTCCAACAAACTGAACACAGTGTCAGAGACTGCCAGCATGGGTAGCTAGCCCATGTCAGCCCCAGTGGGGTCTATTCCCTCCTGTCAGCAGTCTCTCCAGGCTGTCACACAGACTTTTTCTAAGTGTTGCTGTATCTCATGAAGGAAATACTGGACAAAGAAATTAATGACTTCCCAGGCTTCAGGATGCATTTTTACACTATATAAATGTGGAAATTTACATTGGAAACGTTTGGTTTAGCTGTTAATGAAGTTTCGTTTTTTTAGTGCTGAAAATTCATTGTCTGCTGGCGCTGTACACTTTTTCTAAGTGTTGCAATATCTCATAAAGGAAATACTGGACAATCAAATTAATGACTTTCCAGGCTTCAGGATGCCTTTCTACACTATATAAAGGTGGAAATTTACATTTGAAACGTTTGGTTTAGCTGTTATAAAAGTTTGGTTTTTTAGTGCTGTAAATGCATTTTCAGCTCGCGCTGTACACATTTGCTATGAGAGGCCTTATCTCATAAGGGAAATATTGGACAATCAAATTAATGACTGCCCAGGCTTCAGGATGTCTTTTTACACTATATAAAGGTGGAAATTTACATTGGAAACGTTTGGTTTAGCTGTTATAAAAGTTTGGTTTTTTAGTGCTGAAAATGGATTTTCAGCTCGCACTGTACACATTTGCTATGTGAGGCATTATCTCATAAGGGAAATACTGGACAATCAAATTAATGACTTCCCAGGCTTCAGGATGCCTTTTTACACTCTATGAAGGTGGAAATTTACATTGGAAACGTTTGGTTTAGCTGTTATAAAAGTTTGTTTTTTTCGTGCTGTAAATGCATTTTCAGCTCGCGCTGTACACATTTGCAATGAGAGGCATTATCTCATAAGGGAAATATTGGACAATCAAATTAATGACTGCCCAGGCTTCAGGATGTCTTTTTACACTATATAAAGGTGGAAATTTACATTGGAAACGTTTAGTTTAGCTGTTAATGAAGTTTCGTTTTTTTAGTGCTGAAAATTCATTGTCTGCTGGCGCTGTACACTTTTTCTAAGTGTTGCAATATCTCATGAAGGAAATACTGGACAATCAAATTAATGACTTTCCAGGCTTCAGGATGCCTTTCTACACTATATAAAGGTGGAAATTTACATTGGAAACGTTTGGTTTAGCTGTTATAAAAGTTTGTTTTTTTAGTGCTGTAAATGCATTTTCAGCTCGCACTGTACACATTTGCTATGTGAAGCATTATCTCATAAGGGAAATACTGGACAATCAAATTAATGACTTCCCAGGCTTCAGGATGCCTTTTTACACTCTATAAATGTGGAAATTTACATTGGAAACGTTTGGTTTAGCTGTTAATGAAGTTTCGTTTTTTTAGTGCTGAAAATTCATTGTCTGCTGGCGCTGTACACTTTTTCTAAGTGTTGCAATATCTCATGAAGGAAATACTGGACAATCAAATTAATGACTTTCCAGGCTTCAGGATGCCTTTCTACACTATATAAAGGTGGAAATTTACATTGGAAACGTTTGGTTTAGCTGTTATAAAAGTTTGGTTTTTTAGTGCTGTAAATGCATTTTCAGCTCGCGCTGTACACATTTGCTATGAGAGGCATTATCTCATAAGGGAAATATTGGACAATCAAATTATTGACTGCCCAGGCTTCAGGATGTCTTTTTACACTATATAAGGGTGGAAATTTACATTGGAAACGTTTAGTTTAGCTGTTAATGAAGTTTCGTTTTTTTAGTGCTGAAAATTCATTGTCTGCTGGCGCTGTACACTTTTTCTAAGTGTTGCAATATCTCATGAAGGAAATACTGGACAATCACATTAATGACTTTCCAGGCTTCAGGATGCCTTTCTACACTATATAAAGGTGGAAATGTACATTGGAAACGTTTGGTTTAGCTGTTATAAAAGTTTGGTTTTTTAGTGCTGTAAATGCATTTTCAGCTCGCGCTGTACACATTTGCTATGAGAGGCATTATCTCATAAGGGAAATATTGGACAATCAAATTAATGACTGCCCAGGCTTCAGGATGTCTTTTTACACTATATAAAGGTGGAAATTTACATTGGAAACGTTTGGTTTAGCTGTTATAAAAGTTTGGTTTTTTAGTGCTGAAAATGCATTTTCAGCTCGCACTGTACACATTTGCTATGTGAGGCATTATCTCATAAGGGAAATACTGGACAATCAAATTAATGACTTCCCAGGCTTCAGGATGCCTTTTTACACTCTATAAATGTGGAAATTTACATTGGAAACGTTTGGTTTAGCTGTTAATGAAGTTTCGTTTTTTTAGTGCTGAAAATTCATTGTCTGCTGGCGCTGTACACTTTTTCTAAGTGTTGCAATATCTCATGAAGGAAATACTGGACAATCAAATTAATGACTTTCCAGGCTTCAGGATGCCTTTCTACACTATATAAAGGTGGAAATTTACATTTGAAACGTTTGATTTAGCTGTTATAAAAGTTTGGTTTTTTAGTGCTGTAAATGCATTTTCAGCTCGCGCTGTACACTTTTTCTAAGTGTTGCAATATCTCATGAAGGAAATACTGGACAATCAAATTAATGACTTTCCAGGCTTCAGGATGCCTTTCTACACTATATAAAGGTGGAAATTTACATTGGAAACGTTTGGTTTAGCTGTTATAAAAGTTTGGTTTTTTAGTGCTGTAAATGCATTTTCAGCTCGCGCTGTACACATTTGCTATGAGAGGCATTATCTCATAAGGGAAATATTGGACAATCAAATTAATGGCTGCCCAGGCTTCAGGATGTCTTTTTACACTATATAAAGGTGGAAATTTACATTGGAAACTTTTAGTTTAGCTGTTAATGAAGTTTCGTTTTTTTAGTGCTGTAAATGCATTTTCAGCTCGCGCTGTACACATTTGCTATGAGAGGCATTATCTCATAAGGGAAATATTGGCCAATCAAATTAATGACTGCCCAGGCTTCAGGATGTCTTTTTACACTATATAAAGGTGGAAATTTACATTGGAAACGTTTGGTTTAGCTGTTATAAAAGTTTGTTTTTTTAGTGCTGTAAATGCATTTTCAGCTCGCGCTGTACACATTTGCTATGTGAGGCATTATCTCATAAGGGAAATACTGGACAATCAAATTAATGACTGCCCAGGCTTCAGGATGTCTTTTTACACTATATAAAGGTGGAAATTTACATTGGAAACGTTTGGTTTAGCTGTTATAAAAGTTTGGTTTTTTAGTGCTGAAAATGCATTTTCAGCTCGCACTGTACACATTTGCTATGTGAGGCATTATCTCATAAGGGAAATACTGGACAATCAAATTAATGACTTCCCAGGCTTCAGGATGCCTTTTTACACTCTATAAATGTGGAAATTTACATTGGAAACGTTTGGTTTAGCTGTTAATGAAGTTTCGTTTTTTTAGTGCTGAAAATTCATTGTCTGCTGGCGCTGTACACTTTTTCTAAGTGTTGCAATATCTCATGAAGGAAATACTGGACAATCAAATTAATGACTTTCCAGGCTTCAGGATGCCTTTCTACACTATATAAAGGTGGAAATTTACATTGGAAACGTTTGGTTTAGCTGTTATAAAGTTTGGTTTTTTAGTGCTGTAAATGCATTTTCAGCTCGCGCTGGACACATTTGCTATGAGAGGCATTATCTCATAAGGGAAATATTGGACAATCAAATTAATGACTGCCCAGGCTTCAGGATGACTTTTTACACTATATAAGGGTGGAAATTTACATTGGAAACGTTTAGTTTAGCTGTTAATGAAGTTTCGTTTTTTTAGTGCTGAAAATTCATTGTCTGCTGGTGCTGTACACTTTTTCTAAGTGTTGCAATATCTCATGAAGGAAATACTGGACAATCAAATTAATGACTTTCCAGGCTTCAGGATGCCTTTCTACACTATATAAAGGTGGAAATGTACATTGGAAACGTTTGGTTTAGCTGTTATAAAAGTTTGTTTTTTTAGTGCTGTAAATGCATTTTCAGCTCGCGCTGTACACATTTGCTATGAGAGGCATTATCTCAAAAGGGAAATATTGGACAATCAAATTAATGACTGCCCAGGCTTCAGGATGTCCTTTTACACTATATAAAGGTGGAAATTTACATTGGAAACGTTTGGTTTAGCTGTTATAAAAGTTTGGTTTTTTAGTGCTGAAAATGCATTTTCAGCTCGCACTGTACACATTTGCTATGTGAGGCATTATCTCATAAGGGAAATACTGGACAATCAAATTAATGACTTCCCAGGCTTCAGGATGCCTTTTTACACTCTATAAATGTGGAAATTTACATTGGAAACGTTTGGTTTAGCTGTTAATGAAGTTTCGTTTTTTTAGTGCTGAAAATTCATTGTCTGCTGGCGCTGTACACTTTTTCTAAGTGTTGCAATATCTCATGAAGGAAATACTGGACAATAAAATTAACGACTTTCCAGGCTTCAGGATGCCTTTCTACACTATATAAAGGTGGAAATTTACATTTGAAACGTTTGGTTTAGCTGTTATAAAAGTTTGGTTTTTTAGTGCTGTAAATGCATTTTCAGCTCGCGCTGTACACATTTGCTATGTGAGGCATTATCTCATAAGGGAAATACTGGACAATCAAATTAATGACTGCCCAGGCTTCAGGATGTCTTTTTACACTATATAAGGGTGGAAATTTACATTGGAAACGTTTAGTTTAGCTGTTAATGAAGTTTCGTTTTTTTAGTGCTGAAAATTCATTGTCTGCTGGCGCTGTACACTTTTTCTAAGTGTTGCAATATCTCATGAAGGAAATACTGGACAATCAAATTAATGACTTTCCAGGCTTCAGGATGCCTTTCTACACTATATAAAGGTGGAAAATGTACATTGGAAACGTTTGGTTTAGCTGTTATAAAAGTTTGGTTTTTTAGTGCTGTAAATGCATTTTCAGCTCGCGCTGTACACATTTGCTATGAGAGGCATTATCTCAAAAGGGAAATATTGGACAATCAAATTAATGACTGCCCAGGCTTCAGGATGTCTTTTTACACTATATAAAGGTGGAAATTTACATTGGAAACGTTTGGTTTAGCTGTTATAAAAGTTTGGTTTTTTAGTGCTTAAAATGCATTTTCAGCTCGCACTGTACACATTTGCTATGTGAGGCATTATCTCATAAGGGAAATACTGGACAATCAAATTAATGACTTCCCGGGCTTCAGGATGCCTTTTTACACTCTATAAAGGTGGAAATTTACATTGGAAACGTTTGGTTTAGCTGTCATAAAAGTTTTTTTTTTCGTGCTGTAAATGCATTTTCAGCTCGCGCTGTACACATTTGCAATGAGAGGCATTATCTCATAAGGGAAATATTGGACAATCAAATTAATGACTGCCCAGGCTTCAGGATGTCTTTTTACACTATATAAAGGTGGAAATTTACATTGGAAACGTTTAGTTTAGCTGTTAATGAAGTTTCGTTTTTTTTAGTGCTGAAAATTCATTGTCTGCTGGCGCTGTACACTTTTTCTAAGTGTTGCAATATCTCATGAAGGAAATACTGGACAATCAAATTAATGACTTTCCAGGCTTCAGGATGCCTTTCTACACTATATAAAGGTGGAAATTTACATTAGAAACGTTTGGTTTAGCTGTTATAAAAGTTTGGTTTTTTAGTGCTGTAAATGCATTTTCAGCTCGCGCTGTACACATTTGCTATGAGAGGCATTATCTCATAAGGGAAATATTGGACAATCAAATTAATGACTGCCCAGGCTTCAGGATGTCTTTTTACACTATATAAGGGTGGAAATTTACATTGGAAACGTTTGGTTTAGCTGTTAATGAAGTTTCGTTTTTTTAGTGCTGAAAATTCATTGTCTGCTGGCGTTGTACACTTTTTCTAAGTGTTGCAATATCTCATGAAGTAAATACTGGACAATGACATTAATGACTTTCCAGGCTTCAGGATGCCTTTCTACACTATATAAAGGTGGAAATGTACATTGGAAACGTTTGGTTTAGCTGTTATAAAAGTTTGGTTTTTTAGTGCTGTAAATGCATTTTCAGCTCGCGCTGTACACATTTGCTATGAGAGGCATTATCTCATAAGGGAAATATTGGACAATCAAATTAATGACTGCCCAGGCTTCAGGATGTCTTTTTACACTATATAAAGGTGGAAATTTACATTGGAAACGTTTGGTTTAGCTGTTATAAAAGTTTGGTTTTTTTAGTGCTGAAAATGCATTTTCAGCTCGCACTGTCCACATTTGCTATGTGAGGCATTATCTCATAAGGGAAATACTGGACAATCAAATTAATGACTGCCCAGGCTTCAGGATGTCTTTTTACACTATATAAAGGTGGAAATTTACATTGGAAACGTTTGGTTTAGCTGTTATAAAAGTTTGGTTTTTTAGTGCTGAAAATGCATTTTCAGCTCGCACTGTACACATTTGCTATGTGAGGCATTATCTCATAAGGGAAATACTGGACAATCAAATTAATGACTTCCCAGGCTTCAGGATGCCTTTTTACACTCTATAAATGTGGAAATTTACATTGGAAACGTTTGGTTTAGCTGTTAATGAAGTTTCGTTTTTTTAGTGCTGAAAATTCATTGTCTGCTGGCGCTGTACACTTTTTCTAAGTGTTGCAATATCTCATGAAGGAAATACTGGACAATCAAATTAATGACTTTCCAGGCTTCAGGATGCCTTTCTACACTATATAAAGGTGGAAATTTACATTTGAAACGTTTGATTTAGCTGTTATAAAAGTTTGGTTTTTTAGTGCTGTAAATGCATTTTCAGCTCGCGCTGTACACATTTGCGATGAGAGGCATTATCTCATAAGGGAAATATTGGACAATCAAATTAATGACTGCCCAGGCTTCAGGATGTCTTTTTACACTATATAAAGGTGGAAATATACATTGGAAACGTTTAGTTTAGCTGTTAATGAAGTTTCGTTTTTTTAGTGCTGAAAATTCATTGTCTGCTGGCGCTGTACACTTTTTCTAAGTGTTGCAATATCTCATGAAGGAAATACTGGACAATCAAATTAATGACTTTCCAGGCTTCAGGATGCCTTTCTACACTATATAAAGGTGGAAATTTACATTGGAAACGTTTGGTTTAGCTGTTATAAAAGTTTGGTTTTTTAGTGCTGTAAATGCATTTTCAGCTCGCGCTGTACACATTTGCTATGAGAGGCATTATCTCATAAGGGAAATATTGGACAATCAAATTAATGACTGCCCAAGCTTCAGGATGTCTTTTTACACTATATAAAGGTGGAAATTTACATTGGAAACGTTTGGTTTAGCTGTTATAAAAGTTTGGTTTTTTAGTGCTGTAAATGCATTTTCAGCTCGCGCTGTACACATTTGCTATGTGAGGCATTATCTCATAAGGGAAATACTGGACAATCAAATTAATGACTGCCCAGGCTTCAGGATGTCTTTTTACACTATATAAAGGTGGAAATTTACATTGGAAACGTTTGGTTTAGCTGTTATAAAAGTTTGTTTTTTTAGTGCTGAAAATGCATTTTCAGCTCGCACTGTACACATTTGCTATGTGAGGCATTATCTCATAAGGGAAATACTGGACAATCAAATTAATGACTTCCCAGGCTTCAGGATGCCTTTTTACACTCTATAAATGTGGAAATTTACATTGGAAACGTTTGGTTTAGCTGTTAATGAAGTTTCGTTTTTTTAGTGCTGAAAATTCATTGTCTGCTGGCGCTGTACACTTTTTCTAAGTGTTGCAATATCTCATGAAGGAAATACTGGACAATCAAATTAATGACTTTCCAGGCTTCAAGGATGCCTTTCTACACTATATAAAGGTGGAAATTTACATTGGAAACGTTTGGTTTAGCTGTTATAAAAGTTTGGTTTTTTAGTGCTGTAAATGCATTTTCAGCTCGCGCTGTACACATTTGCTATGAGAGGCATTATCTCATAAGGGAAATATTGGACAATCAAATTAATGACTGCCCAGGCTTCAGGATGTCTTTGTACACTATATAAAGGTGGAAATTTACATTGGAAACGTTTAGTTTAGCTGTTAATGAAGTTTCGTTTTTTTTAGTGCTGAAAATTCATTGTCTGCTGGCGCTGTACACTTTTTCTAAGTGTTGCAATATCTCATGAAGGAAATACTGGACAATCAAATAAATGACTTTCCAGGCTTCAGGATGCCTTTCTACACTATATAAAGGTGGAAATTTACATTGGAAACGTTTGGTTTAGCTGTTATAAAAGTTTGGTTTTTTAGTGCTGTAAATGCATTTTCAGCTCGCGCTGTACACATTTGCTATGAGAGGCATTATCTCATAAGGGAAATATTGGACAATCAAATTAATGGCTGCCCAGGCTTCAGGATGTCTTTTTACACTATATAAAGGTGGAAATTTACATTGGAAACGTTTAGTTTAGCTGTTAATGAAATTTCGTTTTTTTAGTGCTGAAAATTCATTGTCTGCTGGCGCTGTACACTTTTTCTAAGTGTTGCAATATCTCATGAAGGAAATACTGGACAATCAAATTAATGACTTTCCAGGCTTCAGGATGCCTTTCTACACTATATAAAGGTGGAAATTTACATTGGAAACGTTTGGTTGAGCTGTTATAAAAGTTTGGTTTTTTAGAACTGTAAATGCATTTTCAGCTCGCACTGTACACATTTGCTATGTGAGGCATTATCTCATAAGGGAAATACTGGACAATCAAATTAATGACTTCCCAGGCTTCAGGATGCCTTTTTACACTCTATAAATGTGGAAATTTACATTGGAAACGTTTGGTTTAGCTGTTAATGAAGATTCGTTTTTTTAGTGCTGAAAATTCATTGTCTGCTGGCGCTGTACACTTTTTCTAAGTGTTGCAATATCTCATGAAGGAAATACTGGACAATCAAATTAATGACTTTCCAGGCTTCAGGATGCCTTTTTACACTATATAAAGGTGGCAATTTACATTGGAAACGTTTGGTTTAGCTGTTATAAAAGTTTGGTTTTTTTAGTGCTGAAAATGCATTTTCAGCTCGCACTGTACACATTTGCTATGTGAGGCATTATCTCATAAGGGAAATACTGGACAATCAAATTAATGACTGCCCACGCTTCAGGATGTCTTTTTACACTATATAAAGGTGGAAATTTACATTGGAAACGTTTGGTTTAGCTGTTATAAAAGTTTAGTTTTTTAGTGCTGAAAATGCATTTTCAGCTCGCACTGTACACATTTGCTATGTGAGGCATTATCTCATAAGGGAAATACTGGACAATCAAATTAATGACTTCCCAGGCTTCAGGATGCCTTTTTACACTCTATAAATGTGGAAATTTACATTGGAAACGTTTGGTTTAGCTGTTATAAAAGTTTGGTTTTTTTAGTGCTGAAAATGCATTTTCAGCTCGCACTGTACACATTTGCTATGTGAGGCATTATCTCATAAGGGAAATACTGGACAATCAAATTAATGACTGCCCAGGCTTCAGGATGTCTTTTTACACTATATAAAGGTGGAAATTTACATTGGAAACGTTTGGTTTAGCTGTTATAAAAGTTTGGTTTTTTAGTGCTGAAAATGCATTTTCAGCTCGCACTGTACACATTTGCTATGTGAGGCATTATCTCATAAGGGAAATACTGGACAATCAAATTAATGACTTCCCAGGCTTCAGGATGCCTTTTTACACTCTATAAATGTGGAAATTTACATTGGAAACGTTTGGTTTAGCTGTTAATGAAGTTTCGTTTTTTTAGTGCTGAAAATTCATTGTCTGCTGGCGCTGTACACTTTTTCTAAGTGTTGCAATATCTCATGAAGGAAATACTGGACAATCAAATTAATGACTTTCCAGGCTTCAGGATGCCTTTCTACACTATATAAAGGTGGAAATGTACATTGGAAACGTTTGGTTTAGCTGTTATAAAAGTTTGGTTTTTTAGTGCTGTAAATGCATTTTCAGCTCGCGCTGTACACATTTGCTATGAGAGGCATTATCTCATAAGGGAAATATTGGACAATCAAATTAATGACTGCCCAGGCTTCAGGATGTCTTTTTACACTATATAAGGGTGTTAATTTACATTGGAAACGTTTAGTTTAGCTGTTAATGAAGTGTCGTTTTTTTAGTGCTGAAAATTCATTGTCTGCTGGCGCTGTACACTTTTTCTAAGTGTTGCAATATCTCATGAAGGAAATACTGGACAATCAAATTAATGACTTTCCAGGCTTCAGGATGCCCTTCTACACTATATAAAGGTGGAAATGTACATTGGAAACGTTTGGTTTAGCTGTTATAAAAGTTTGGTTTTTTAGTGCTGTAAATGCATTTTCAGCTCGCGCTGTACACATTTGCTATGAGAGGCATTATCTCAAAAGGGAAATATTGGACAATCAAATTAATGACTGCCCAGGCTTCAGGATGTCTTTTTACACTATAAAGGTGGAAATTTACATTGGAAACGTTTGGTTTAGCTGTTATAAAAGTTGGGTTTTTTAATGCTGAAAATGCATTTTCAGCTCGCACTGTACACATTTGCTATGTGAGGCATTATCTCATAAGGGAAATACTGGACAATCAAATTAACGACTTCCCAGGCTTCAGGATGCCTTTTTACACTCTATAAATGTGGAAATTTACATTGGAAACGTTTGGTTTAGCTGTTAATGAAGTTTCGTTTTTTTAGTGCTGAAAATTCATTGTCTGCTGGCGCTGTACACTCTTTCTAAGTGTTGCAATATCTCATGAAGGAAATACTGGACAATCAAATTAATGACTTTCCAGGCTTCAGGATGCCTTTCTACACTATATAAAGGTGGAAATTTACATTTGAAACGTTTGGTTTAGCTGTTATAAAAGTTTGGTTTTTTAGTGCTGTAAATGCATTTTCAGCTCGCGCTGTACACATTTGCTATGAGAGGCATTATCTCATAAGGGAAATATTGGACAATCAAATTAATGACTGCCCAGGCTTCAGGATGTCTTTTTACACTATATAAAGGTGGAAATTTACATTGGAAACGTTTGGTTTAGCTGTTATAAAAGTTTGGTTTTTTAGTGCTTAAAATGCATTTTCAGCTCGCACTGTACACATTTGCTATGTGAGGCATTATCTCATAAGGGAAATACTGGACAATCAAATTAACGACTTCCCAGGCTTCAGGATGCCTTTTTACACTCTATAAATGTGGAAATTTACATTGGAAACGTTTGGTTTAGCTGTTAATGAAGTTTCGTTTTTTTAGTGCTGAAAATTCATTGTCTGCTGGCGCTGTACACTCTTTCTAAGTGTTGCCATATCTCATGAAGGAAATACTGGACAATCAAATTAATGACTTTCCAGGCTTCAGGATGCCTTTCTACACTATATAAAGGTGGAAATTTACATTTGAAACGTTTGGTTTAGCTGTTATAAAAGTTTGTTTTTTTAGTGCTGTAAATGCATTTTCAGCTCGCGCTGTACACATTTGCTATGAGAGGCATTATCTCATAAGGGAAATATTGGACAATCAAATTAATGACTGCCCAGGCTTCAGGATGTCTTTTTACACTATATAAAGGTGGAAATTTACATTGGAAACGTTTGGTTTAGCTGTTATAAATGTTTGGTTTTTTAGTGCTTAAAATGCATTTTCAGCTCGCACTGTACACATTTGCTATGTGAGGCATTATCTCATAAGGGAAATACTGGACAATCAAATTAATGACTTCCCAGGCTTCAGGATGCCTTTTTAACTCTATAAAGGTGGAAATTTACATTGGAAACGTTTGGTTTAGCTGTTATAAAAGTTTGTTTTTTTCGTGCTGTAAATGCATTTTCAGCTCGCGCTGTACACATTTGCAATGAGAGGCATTATCTCATAAGGGAAATATTGGACAATCAAATTAATGACTGCCCAGGCTTCAGGATGTCTTTTTACACTATATAAAGGTGGAAATTTACATTGGAAACGTTTAGTTTAGCTGTTAATGAAGTTTCGTTTTTTTTAGTGCTGAAAATTCATTGTCTGCTGGCCCTGTACACTTTTTCTAAGTGTTGCAATATCTCATGAAGGAAATACTGGACAATCAAATTAATGACTTTCCAGGCTTCAGGATGCCTTTCTACACTATATAAAGGTGGAAATTTACATTTGAAACGTTTGGTTTAGCTGTTATAAAAGTTTGGTTTTTTAGTGCTGTAAATGCATTTTCAGCTCGCGCTGTACACATTTGCTATGAGAGGCATTATCTCATAAGGGAAATACTGGACAATCAAATTAATGACTTCCCAGGCTTCAGGATGCCTTTTTACACTCTATAAAGGTGGAAATTTACATTGGAAACGTTTGGTTTAGCTGTTATAAAAGTTTGGTTTTTTAGTGCTGTAAATGCATTTTCAGCTCGCGCTGTACACATTTGCTATGAGAGGCATTATCTCATAAGGGAAATATTGGACAATCAAATTAATGACTGCCCAGGCTTCAGGATGTCTATTTACACTATATAAAGGTGGAAATTTACATTGGAAACGTTTGGTTTAGCTGTTATAAAAGTTTGGTTTTTTAGTGCTGTAAATGCATTTTCAGCTCGCGCTGTACACATTTGCTATGAGAGGCATTATCTCATAAGGGAAATATTGGACAATCAAATTAATGGCTGCCCAGGCTTCAGGATGTCTTTTTACACTATATAAAGGTGGAAATTTACATTGGAAACTTTTAGTTTAGCTGTTAATGAAGTTTCGTTTTTTTAGTGCTGAAAATTCATTGTCTGCTGGCGCTGTACACTTTTTCTAAGTGTTGCAATATCTCATGAAGGAAATACTGGACAATCAAATTA
The DNA here is from genome assembly GCF_059441095.1 of Idiotropiscis lumnitzeri. Taxonomy (NCBI): domain Eukaryota; kingdom Metazoa; phylum Chordata; class Actinopteri; order Syngnathiformes; family Syngnathidae; genus Idiotropiscis; species Idiotropiscis lumnitzeri. The sequence goes on from NW_028283629.1 coordinate 97,614, forward strand.
ATGACTTTCCAGGCTTCAGGATGCCTTTCTACACTATATAAAGGTGGAAATGTACATTGGAAACGTTTGGTTTAGCTGTTATAAAAGTTTGTTTTTTTAGTGCTGTAAATGCATTTTCAGCTCGCGCTGTACACATTTGCTATGAGAGGCATTATCTCAGAAGGGAAATATTGGACAATCAAATTAATGACTGCCCAGTCTTCAGGATGTCTTTTTACACTATATAAAGGAGGAAATTTACATTGGAAACGTTTGGTTTAGGTGTTATAAAAGTTTGGTTTTTTAGTGCTGAAAATGCATTTTCAGCTCGCACTGTACACATTTGCTATGTGAGGCATTATCTCATAAGGGAAATACTGGACAATCAAATTAATGACTGCCCAGGCTTCAGGATGTCTTTTTACACTATATAAAGGTGGAAATTTACATTGGAAACGTTTGGTTTAGCTGTTATAAAAGTTTGGTTTTTTAGTGCTGAAAATGCATTTTCAGCTCGCACTGTACACATTTGCTATGTGAGGCATTATCTCATAAGGGAAATACTGGACAATCAAATTAATGACTTCCCAGGCTTCAGGATGCCCTTTTACACTCTATAAATGTGGAAATTTACATTGGAAACGTTTGGTTTAGCTGTTAATGAAGTTTCGTTTTTTTAGTGCTGAAAATTCATTGTCTGCTGGCGCTGTACACTTTTTCTAAGTGTTGCAATATCTCATGAAGGAAATACTGGACAATCAAATTAATGACTTTCCAGGCTTCAGGATGCCTTTCTACACTATATAAAGGTGGAAATTTACATTGGAAACGTTTGGTTTAGCTGTTATAAAAGTTTGGTTTTTTAGTGCTGTAAATGCATTTTCAGCTCGCGCTGTACACATTTGCTATGAGAGGCATTATCTCATAAGGGAAATATTGGACAATCAAATTAATGACTGCCCAGGCTTCAGGATGTCTTTTTACACTATATAAGGGTGGAAATTTACATTGGAAACGTTTAGTTTAGCTGTTAATGAAGTGTCGTTTTTTTAGTGCTAAAAATTCATTGTCTGCTGGCGCTGTACACTTTTTCTAAGTGTTGCAATATCTCATGAAGGAAATACTGGACAATCAAATTAATGACTTTCCAGGCTTCAGGATGCCTTTCTACACTATATAAAGGTGGAAATGTACATTGGAAACGTTTGGTTTAGCTGTTATAAAAGTTTGGTTTTTTAGTGCTGTAAATGCATTTTCAGCTCGCGCTGTACACATTTGCTATGAGAGGCATTATCTCAAAAGGGAAATATTGGACAATCAAATTAATGACTGCCCAGGCTTCAGGATGTCTTTTTACACTATATAAAGGTGGAAATTTACATTGGAAACGTTTGGTTTAGCTGTTATAAAAGTTGGGTTTTTTAATGCTGAAAATGCATTTTCAGCTCGCACTGTACACATTTGCTATGTGAGGCATTATCTCATAAGGGAAATACTGGACAATCAAATTAATGACTTCCCAGGCTTCAGGATGCCTTTTTACACTCTATAAATGTGGAAATTTACATTGGAAACGTTTGGTTTAGCTGTTAATGAAGTTTCGTTTTTTTAGTGCTGAAAATTCATTGTCTGCTGGCGCTGTACACTCTTTCTAAGTGTTGCAATATCTCATGAAGGAAATACTGGACAATCAAATTAATGACTTTCCAGGCTTCAGGATGCCTTTCTACACTATATAAAGGTAGAAATTTACATTGGAAACGTTTGGTTTAGCTGTTATAAAAGTTGGGTTTTTTAATGCTGAAAATGCATTTTCAGCTCGCACTGTACACATTTGCTATGTGAGGCATTATCTCATAAGGGAAATACTGGACAATCAAATTAATGACTTCCCAGGCTTCAGGATGCCTTTTTACACTCTATAAATGTGGAAATTTACATTGGAAACGTTTGGTTTAGCTGTTAATGAAGTTTCGTTTTTTTAGTGCTGAAAATTCATTGTCTGCTGGCGCTGTACACTCTTTCTAAGTGTTGCAATATATCATGAAGGAAATACTGGACAATGAAATTAATGACTTTCCAGGCTTCAGGATGCCTTTCTACACTATATAAAGGTGGAAATTTACATTGGAAACGTTTGGTTTAGCTGTTATAAAAGTTTGTTTTTTTAGTGCTTGTAAATGCATTTTCAGCTCGCGCTGTACACATTTGCTATGAGAGGCATTATCTCATAAGGGAAATATTGGACAATCAAATTAATGACTGCCCAGGCTTCAGGATGTCTTTTTACACTATATAAAGGTGGAAATTTACATTGGAAACGTTTAGTTTAGCTGTTAATGAAGTTTCGTTTTTTTTAGTGCTGAAAATTCATTGTCTGCTGGCGCTGTACTCTTTTTCTAAGTGTTGCAATATCTCATGAAGGAAATACTGGACAATCAAATTAATGACTTTCCAGGCTTCAGGATGCCTTTCTACACTATATAAAGGTGGAAATTTACATTGGAAACGTTTGGTTTAGCTGTTATAAAAGTTTGGTTTTTTAGTGCTGTAAATGCATTTTCAGCTCGCGCTGTACACATTTGCTATGAGAGGCATTATCTCATAAGGGAAATATTGGACAATCAAATTAATGACTGCCCAGGCTTCAGGATGTCTTTTTACACTATATAAAGGTGGAAATTTACATTGGAAACGTTTGGTTTAGCTGTTATAAAAGTTTGGTTTTTTAGTGCTGTAAATGCATTTTCAGCTCGCGCTGTACACATTTGCTATGAGAGGCATTATCTCATAAGGGAAATATTGGACAATCAAATTAATGACTGCCCAGGCTTCAGGATGTCTTTTTACACTATATAAAGGTGGAAATTTACATTGGAAACGTTTGGTTTAGCTGTTATAAAAGTTTGGTTTTTTTAGTGCTGAAAATGCATTTTCAGCTCGCACTGTACACATTTGCTATGTGAGGCATTATCTCTTAAGGGAAATACTGGACAATCAAATTAATGACTGCCCAGGCTTCAGGATGTCTTTTTACACTATCTAAAGGTGGAAATTTACATTGGAAACGTTTGGTTTAGCTGTTATAAAAGTTTGGTTTTTTAGTGCTGAAAATGCATTTTCAGCTCGCATTGTACACATTTGCTATGTGAGGCATTATCTCATAAGGGAAATACTGGACAATCAAATTAATGACTTCCCAGGCTTCAGGATGCCTTTTTACACTCTATAAATGTGGAAATTTACATTGGAAACGTTTGGTTTAGCTGTTAATGAAGTTTCGTTTTTTTAGTGCTGAAAATTCATTGTCTGCTGGCGCTGTACACTTTTTCTAAGTGTTGCAATATCTCATGAAGGAAATACTGGACAATCAAATTAATGACTTTCCAGGCTTCAGGATGCCTTTCTACACTATATAAAGGTGGAAATTTACATTTGAAACGTTTGGTTTAGCTGTTATAAAAGTTTGGTTTTTTCGTGCTGTAAATGCATTTTCAGCTCGCGCTGTACACATTTGCTATGAGAGGCATTATCTCATAAGGGAAATATTGGACAATCAAATTAATGACTGCCCAGGCTTCAGGATGTCTTTTTACACTATATAAAGGTGGAAATATACATTGGAAACGTTTAGTTTAGCTGTTAATGAAGTTTCGTTTTTTTAGTGCTGAAAATTCATTGTCTGCTGGCGCTGTACACTTTTTCTAAGTGTTGCAATATCTCATGAAGGAAATACTGGACAATCAAATTAATGACTTTCCAGGCTTCAGGATGCCTTTCTACACTATATAAAGGTGGAAATGTACATTGGAAACGTTTGGTTTAGCTGTTATAAAAGTTTGGTTTTTAGTGCTGTAAATGCATTTTCAGCTCGCGCTGTACACATTTGCTATGAGAGGCATTATCTCAAAAGGGAAATATTGGACAATCAAATTAATGACTGCCCAGGCTTCAGGATGTCTTTTTACACTATATAAAGGTGGAAATTTACATTGGAAACGTTTGGTTTAGCTGTTATAAAAGTTGGGTTTTTTAATGCTGAAAATGCATTTTCAGCTCGCACTGTACACATTTGCTATGTGAGGCATTATCTCATAAGGGAAATACTGGACAATCAAATTAATGACTTCCCAGGCTTCAGGATGCCTTTTTACACTCTATAAATGTGGAAATTTACATTGGAAACGTTTGGTTTAGCTGTTAATGAAGTTTCGTTTTTTTAGTGCTGAAAATTCATTGTCTGCTGGCGCTGTACACTCTTTCTAAGTGTTGCAATATATCATGAAGGAAATACTGGACAATGAAATTAATGACTTTCCAGGCTTCAGGATGCCTTTCTACACTATATAAAGGTGGAAATTTACATTGGAAACGTTTGGTTTAGCTGTTATAAAAGTTTGGTTTTTTAGTGCTTGTAAATGCATTTTCAGCTCGCGCTGTACACATTTGCTATGAGAGGCATTATCTCATAAGGGAAATATTGGACAATCAAATTAATGACTGCCCAGGCTTCAGGATGTCTTTTTACACTATATAAAGGTGGAAATTTACATTGGAAACGTTTGGTTTAGCTGTTATAAAAGTTTGGTTTTTTTAGTGCTGTGAAAATGCATTTTCAGCTCGCACTGTACACATTTGCTATGTGAGGCATTATCTCATAAGGGAAATACTGGACAATCAAATTAATGACTGCCCAGGCTTCAGGATGTCTTTTTACACTATATAAAGGTGGAAATTTACATTGGAAACGTTTGGTTTAGCTGTTATAAAAGTTTGGTTTTTTAGTGCTGAAAATGCATTTTCAGCTCGCACTGTACACATTTGTTATGTGAGGCATTATCTCATAAGGGAAATACTGGACAATCAAATTAATGACTGCCCAGGCTTCAGGATGTCTTTTTACACTATATAAAGGTGGAAATTTACATTGGAAACGTTTGGTTTAGCTGTTATAAAAGTTTGGTTTTTTAGTGCTGTAAATGCATTTTCAGCTCGCGCTGTACACATTTGCTATGAGAGGCATTATCTCAAAAGGGAAATATTGGACAATCAAATTAATGACTGCCCAGGCTTCAGGATGTCTTTTTACACTATAAAGGTGGAAATTTACATTGGAAACGTTTGGTTTAGCTGTTATAAAAGTTGGGTTTTTTAATGCTGAAAATGCATTTTCAGCTCGCACTGTACACATTTGCTATGTGAGGCATTATCTCATAAGGGAAATACTGGACAATCAAATTAACGACTTCCCAGGCTTCAGGATGCCTTTTTACACTCTATAAATGTGGAAATTTACATTGGAAACGTTTGGTTTAGCTGTTAATGAAGTTTCGTTTTTTTAGTGCTGAAAATTCATTGTCTGCTGGCGCTGTACACTCTTTCTAAGTGTTGCAATATCTCATGAAGGAAATACTGGACAATCAAATTAATGACTTTCCAGGCTTCAGGATGCCTTTCTACACTATATAAAGGTGGAAATTTACATTTGAAACGTTTGGTTTAGCTGTTATAAAAGTTTGGTTTTTTAGTGCTGTAAATGCATTTTCAGCTCGCGCTGTACACATTTGCTATGAGAGGCATTATCTCATAAGGGAAATATTGGACAATCAAATTAATGACTGCCCAGGCTTCAGGATGTCTTTTTACACTATATAAAGGTGGAAATTTACATTGGAAACGTTTGGTTTAGCTGTTATAAAAGTTTGGTTTTTTAGTGCTTAAAATGCATTTTCAGCTCGCACTGTACACATTTGCTATGTGAGGCATTATCTCATAAGGGAAATACTGGACAATCAAATTAACGACTTCCCAGGCTTCAGGATGCCTTTTTACACTCTATAAATGTGGAAATTTACATTGGAAACGTTTGGTTTAGCTGTTAATGAAGTTTCGTTTTTTTAGTGCTGAAAATTCATTGTCTGCTGGCGCTGTACACTCTTTCTAAGTGTTGCCATATCTCATGAAGGAAATACTGGACAATCAAATTAATGACTTTCCAGGCTTCAGGATGCCTTTCTACACTATATAAAGGTGGAAATTTACATTTGAAACGTTTGGTTTAGCTGTTATAAAAGTTTGGTTTTTTAGTGCTGTAAATGCATTTTCAGCTCGCGCTGTACACATTTGCTATGAGAGGCATTATCTCATAAGGGAAATATTGGACAATCAAATTAATGACTGCCCAGGCTTCAGGATGTCTTTTTACACTATATAAAGGTGGAAATTTACATTGGAAACGTTTGGTTTAGCTGTTATAAATGTTTGGTTTTTTAGTGCTTAAAATGCATTTTCAGCTCGCACTGTACACATTTGCTATGTGAGGCATTATCTCATAAGGGAAATACTGGACAATCAAATTAATGACTTCCCAGGCTTCAGGATGCCTTTTTACACTCTATAAAGGTGGAAATTTACATTGGAAACGTTTGGTTTAGCTGTTATAAAAGTTTGTTTTTTTCGTGCTGTAAATGCATTTTCAGCTCGCGCTGTACACATTTGCAATGAGAGGCATTATCTCATAAGGGAAATATTGGACAATCAAATTAATGACTGCCCAGGCTTCAGGATGTCTTTTTACACTATATAAAGGTGGAAATTTACATTGGAAACGTTTAGTTTAGCTGTTAATGAAGTTTCGTTTTTTTTAGTGCTGAAAATTCATTGTCTGCTGGCCCTGTACACTTTTTCTAAGTGTTGCAATATCTCATGAAGGAAATACTGGACAATCAAATTAATGACTTTCCAGGCTTCAGGATGCCTTTCTACACTATATAAAGGTGGAAATTTACATTTGAAACGTTTGGTTTAGCTGTTATAAAAGTTTGGTTTTTTAGTGCTGTAAATGCATTTTCAGCTCGCGCTGTACACATTTGCTATGAGAGGCATTATCTCATAAGGGAAATACTGGACAATCAAATTAATGACTTCCCAGGCTTCAGGATGCCTTTTTACACTCTATAAAGGTGGAAATTTACATTGGAAACGTTTGGTTTAGCTGTTATAAAAGTTTGGTTTTTTAGTGCTGTAAATGCATTTTCAGCTCGCGCTGTACACATTTGCTATGAGAGGCATTATCTCATAAGGGAAATATTGGACAATCAAATTAATGACTGCCCAGGCTTCAGGATGTCTATTTACACTATATAAAGGTGGAAATTTACATTGGAAACGTTTGGTTTAGCTGTTATAAAAGTTTGGTTTTTTAGTGCTGTAAATGCATTTTCAGCTCGCGCTGTACACATTTGCTATGAGAGGCATTATCTCATAAGGGAAATATTGGACAATCAAATTAATGGCTGCCCAGGCTTCAGGATGTCTTTTTACACTATATAAAGGTGGAAATTTACATTGGAAACTTTTAGTTTAGCTGTTAATGAAGTTTCGTTTTTTTAGTGCTGAAAATTCATTGTCTGCTGGCGCTGTACACTTTTTCTAAGTGTTGCAATATCTCATGAAGGAAATACTGGACAATCAAATTAATGACTTTCCAGGCTTCAGGATGCCTTTCTACACTATATAAAGGTGGAAATGTACATTGGAAACGTTTGGTTTAGCTGTTATAAAAGTTTGTTTTTTTAGTGCTGTAAATGCATTTTCAGCTCGCGCTGTACACATTTGCTATGAGAGGCATTATCTCAGAAGGGAAATATTGGACAATCAAATTAATGACTGCCCAGTCTTCAGGATGTCTTTTTACACTATATAAAGGTGGAAATTTACATTGGAAACGTTTGGTTTAGCTGTTATAAAAGTTTGGTTTTTTTAGTGCTGAAAATGCATTTTCAGCTCGCACTGTACACATTTGCTATGTGAGGCATTATCTCATAAGGGAAATACTGGACAATCAAATTAATGACTGCCCAGGCTTCAGGATGTCTTTTTACACTATATAAAGGTGGAAATTTACATTGGAAACGTTTGGTTTAGCTGTTATAAAAGTTTGGTTTTTTAGTGCTGAAAATGCATTTTCAGCTCGCACTGTACACATTTGCTATGTGAGGCATTATCTCATAAGGGAAATACTGGACAATCAAATTAATGACTTCCCAGGCTTCAGGATGCCCTTTTACACTCTATAAATGTGGAAATTTACATTGGAAACGTTTGGTTTAGCTGTTAATGAAGTTTCGTTTTTTTAGTGCTGAAAATTCATTGTCTGCTGGCGCTGTACACTTTTTCTAAGTGTTGCAATATCTCATGAAGGAAATACTGGACAATCAAATTAATGACTTTCCAGGCTTCAGGATGCCTTTCTACACTATATAAAGGTGGAAATTTACATTGGAAACGTTTGGTTTAGCTGTTATAAAAGTTTGGTTTTTTAGTGCTGTAAATGCATTTTCAGCTCGCGCTGTACACATTTGCTATGAGAGGCATTATCTCATAAGGGAAATATTGGACAATCAAATTAATGACTGCCCAGGCTTCAGGATGTCTTTTTACACTATATAAGGGTGGACATTTACATTGGAAACGTTTAGTTTAGCTGTTAATGAAGTGTCGTTTTTTTAGTGCTAAAAATTCATTGTCTGCTGGCGCTGTACACTTTTTCTAAGTGTTGCAATATCTCATGAAGGAAATACTGGACAATCAAATTAATGACTTTCCAGGCTTCAGGATGCCTTTCTACACTATATAAAGGTGGAAATTTACATTGGAAACGTTTGGTTTAGCTGTTATAAAAGTTTGGTTTTTTATTGCTGTAAATGCATTTTCAGCTCGCGCTGTACACATTTGCTATGAGAGGCATTATCTCATAAGGGAAATATTGGACAATCAAATTAATGACTGCCCAGGCTTCAGGATGTCTTTTTACACTATATAAAGGTGGAAATTTACATTGGAAACGTTTGGTTTAGCTGTTATAAAAGTTTGGTTTTTTAGTGCTGTAAATGCATTTTCAGCTCGCGCTGTACACATTTGCTATGAGAGGCATTATCTCATAAGGGAAATATTGGACAATCAAATTAATGACTGCCCAGGCTTCAGGATGTCTTTTTACACTATATAAAGGTGGAAATTTACATTGGAAACGTTTGGTTTAGCTGTTATAAAAGTTTGGTTTTTTTAGTGCTGAAAATGCATTTTCAGCTCGCACTGTACACATTTGCTATGTGAGGCATTATCTCTTAAGGGAAATACTGGACAATCAAATTAATGACTGCCCAGGCTTCAGGATGTCTTTTTACACTATCTAAAGGTGGAAATTTACATTGGAAACGTTTGGTTTAGCTGTTATAAAAGTTTGGTTTTTTAGTGCTGAAAATGCATTTTCAGCTCGCATTGTACACATTTGCTATGTGAGGCATTATCTCATAAGGGAAATACTGGACAATCAAATTAATGACTTCCCAGGCTTCAGGATGCCTTTTTACACTCTATAAATGTGGAAATTTACATTGGAAACGTTTGGTTTAGCTGTTAATGAAGTTTCGTTTTTTTAGTGCTGAAAATTCATTGTCTGCTGGCGCTGTACACTTTTTCTAAGTGTTGCAATATCTCATGAAGGAAATACTGGACAATCAAATTAATGACTTTCCAGGCTTCAGGATGCCTTTCTACACTATATAAAGGTGGAAATTTACATTGGAAACGTTTGGTTTAGCTGTTATAAAAGTTTGGTTTTTTCGTGCTGTAAATGCATTTTCAGCTCGCGCTGTACACATTTGCTATGAGAGGCATTATCTCATAAGGGAAATATTGGACAATCAAATTAATGACTGCCCAGGCTTCAGGATGTCTTTTTACACTATATAAAGGTGGAAATATACATTGGAAACGTTTAGTTTAGCTGTTAATGAAGTTTCGTTTTTTTAGTGCTGAAAATTCATTGTCTGCTGGCGCTGTACACTTTTTCTAAGTGTTGCAATATCTCATGAAGGAAATACTGGACAATCAAATTAATGACTTTCCAGGCTTCAGGATGCCTTTCTACACTATATAAAGGTGGAAATGTACATTGGAAACGTTTGGTTTAGCTGTTATAAAAGTTTGGTTTTTAGTGCTGTAAATGCATTTTCAGCTCGCGCTGTACACATTTGCTATGAGAGGCATTATCTCAAAAGGGAAATATTGGACAATCAAATTAATGACTTCCCAGGCTTCAGGATGCCTTTTTACACTCTATAAATGTGGAAATTTACATTGGAAACGTTTGGTTTAGCTGTTAATGAAGTTTCGTTTTTTTAGTGCTGAAAATTCATTGTCTGCTGGCGCTGTACACTCTTTCTAAGTGTTGCAATATCTCATGAAGGAAATACTGGACAATCAAATTAATGACTTTCCAGGCTTCAGGATGCCTTTCTACACTATATAAAGGTGGAAATTTACATTGGAAACGTTTGGTTTAGCTGTTATAAAAGTTTGGTTTTTTAGTGCTGTAAATGCATTTTCAGCTCGCGCTGTACACATTTGCTATGAGAGGCATTATCTCATAAGGGAAATATTGGACAATCAAATTAATGACTGCCCAGGCTTCAGGATGTCTTTTTACACTATATAAAGGTGGAAATTTACATTGGAAACGTTTGGTTTAGCTGTTATAAAAGTTTGGTTTTTTAGTGCTGTAAATGCATTTTCAGCTCGCGCTGTACACATTTGCTATGAGAGGCATTATCTCATAAGGGAAATATTGGACAATCAAATTAATGGCTGCCCAGGCTTCAGGATGTCTTTTTACACCATATAAAGGTGGAAATTTACATTGGAAACGTTTAGTTTAGCTGTTAATGAAGTTTCGTTTTTTTAGTGCTGAAAATTCATTGTCTGCTGGCGCTGTACACTTTTTCTAAGTGTTGCAATATCTCATGAAGGAAATACTGGACAATCAAATTAATGACTTTCCAGGCTTCAGGATGCCTTTCTACACTATATAAAGGTGGAAATTTACATTGGAAACGTTTGGTTTAGCTGTTATAAAAGTTTGGTTTTTTAGAACTGTAAATGCATTTTCAGCTCGCACTGTACACATTTGCTATGTGAGGCATTATCTCATAAGGGAAATACTGGACAATCAAATTAATGACTTCCCAGGCTTCAGGATGCCTTTTTACACTCTATAAATGTGGAAATTTACATTGGAAACGTTTGGTTTAGCTGTTAATGAAGTTTCGTTTTTTTAGTGCTGAAAATTCATTGTCTGCTGGCGCTGTACACTTTTTCTAAGTGTTGCAATATCTCATGAAGGAAATACTGGACAATCAAATTAATGACTTTCCAGGCTTCAGGATGCCTTTCTACACTATATAAAGGTGGAAATTTACATTGGAAACGTTTGGTTTAGCTGTTATAAAAGTTTGGTTTTTTAGTGCTGTAAATGCATTTTCAGCTCGCGCTGTACACATTTGCTATGAGAGGCATTATCTCATAAGGGAAATATTGGACAATCAAATTAATGACTGCCCAGGCTTCAGGATGTCTTTTTACACTATATAAGGGTGGACATTTACATTGGAAACGTTTAGTTTAGCTGTTAATGAAGTGTCGTTTTTTTAGTGCTAAAAATTCATTGTCTGCTGGCGCTGTACACTTTTTCTAAGTGTTGCAATATCTCATGAAGGAAATACTGGACAATCAAATTAATGACTTTCCAGGCTTCAGGATGCCTTTCTACACTATATAAAGGTGGAAATTTACATTGGAAACGTTTGGTTTAGCTGTTATAAAAGTTTGGTTTTTTATTGCTGTAAATGCATTTTCAGCTCGCGCTGTACACATTTGCTATGAGAGGCATTATCTCATAAGGGAAATATTGGACAATCAAATTAATGACTGCCCAGGCTTCAGGATGTCTTTTTACACTATATAAAGGTGGAAATTTACATTGGAAACGTTTGGTTTAGCTGTTATAAAAGTTTGGTTTTTTAGTGCTGTAAATGCATTTTCAGCTCGCGCTGTACACATTTGCTATGAGAGGCATTATCTCATAAGGGAAATATTGGACAATCAAATTAATGACTGCCCAGGCTTCAGGATGTCTTTTTACACTATATAAAGGTGGAAATTTACATTGGAAACGTTTGGTTTAGCTGTTATAAAAGTTTGGTTTTTTTAGTGCTGAAAATGCATTTTCAGCTCGCACTGTACACATTTGCTATGTGAGGCATTATCTCTTAAGGGAAATACTGGACAATCAAATTAATGACTGCCCAGGCTTCAGGATGTCTTTTTACACTATCTAAAGGTGGAAATTTACATTGGAAACGTTTGGTTTAGCTGTTATAAAAGTTTGGTTTTTTAGTGCTGAAAATGCATTTTCAGCTCGCATTGTACACATTTGCTATGTGAGGCATTATCTCATAAGGGAAATACTGGACAATCAAATTAATGACTTCCCAGGCTTCAGGATGCCTTTTTACACTCTATAAATGTGGAAATTTACATTGGAAACGTTTGGTTTAGCTGTTAATGAAGTTTCGTTTTTTTAGTGCTGAAAATTCATTGTCTGCTGGCGCTGTACACTTTTTCTAAGTGTTGCAATATCTCATGAAGGAAATACTGGACAATCAAATTAATGACTTTCCAGGCTTCAGGATGCCTTTCTACACTATATAAAGGTGGAAATTTACATTGGAAACGTTTGGTTTAGCTGTTATAAAAGTTTGGTTTTTTCGTGCTGTAAATGCATTTTCAGCTCGCGCTGTACACATTTGCTATGAGAGGCATTATCTCATAAGGGAAATATTGGACAATCAAATTAATGACTGCCCAGGCTTCAGGATGTCTTTTTACACTATATAAAGGTGGAAATATACATTGGAAACGTTTAGTTTAGCTGTTAATGAAGTTTCGTTTTTTTAGTGCTGAAAATTCATTGTCTGCTGTGGCGCTGTACACTTTTTCTAAGTGTTGCAATATCTCATGAAGGAAATACTGGACAATCAAATTAATGACTTTCCAGGCTTCAGGATGCCTTTCTACACTATATAAAGGTGGAAATGTACATTGGAAACGTTTGGTTTAGCTGTTATAAAAGTTTGGTTTTTAGTGCTGTAAATGCATTTTCAGCTCGCGCTGTACACATTTGCTATGAGAGGCATTATCTCAAAAGGGAAATATTGGACAATCAAATTAATGACTTCCCAGGCTTCAGGATGCCTTTTTACACTCTATAAATGTGGAAATTTACATTGGAAACGTTTGGTTTAGCTGTTAATGAAGTTTCGTTTTTTTAGTGCTGAAAATTCATTGTCTGCTGGCGCTGTACACTCTTTCTAAGTGTTGCAATATCTCATGAAGGAAATACTGGACAATCAAATTAATGACTTTCCAGGCTTCAGGATGCCTTTCTACACTATATAAAGGTGGAAATTTACATTGGAAACGTTTGGTTTAGCTGTTATAAAAGTTTGGTTTTTTAGTGCTGTAAATGCATTTTCAGCTCGCGCTGTACACATTTGCTATGAGAGGCATTATCTCATAAGGGAAATATTGGACAATCAAATTAATGACTGCCCAGGCTTCAGGATGTCTTTTTACACTATATAAAGGTGGAAATTTACATTGGAAACGTTTGGTTTAGCTGTTATAAAAGTTTGGTTTTTTAGTGCTGTAAATGCATTTTCAGCTCGCGCTGTACACATTTGCTATGAGAGGCATTATCTCATAAGGGAAATATTGGACAATCAAATTAATGGCTGCCCAGGCTTCAGGATGTCTTTTTACACCATATAAAGGTGGAAATTTACATTGGAAACGTTTAGTTTAGCTGTTAATGAAGTTTCGTTTTTTTAGTGCTGAAAATTCATTGTCTGCTGGCGCTGTACACTTTTTCTAAGTGTTGCAATATCTCATGAAGGAAATACTGGACAATCAAATTAATGACTTTCCAGGCTTCAGGATGCCTTTCTACACTATATAAAGGTGGAAATTTACATTGGAAACGTTTGGTTTAGCTGTTATAAAAGTTTGGTTTTTTAGTGCTGTAAATGCATTTTCAGCTCGCGCTGTACACATTTGCTATGAGAGGCATTATCTCATAAGGGAAATATTGGACAATCAAATTAATGACTGCCCAGGCTTCAGGATGTCTTTTTACACTATATAAGGGTGGAAATTTACATTGGAAACGATTAGTTTAGCTGTTAATGAAGTTTCGTTTTTTTAGTGCTGAAAATTCATTGTCTGCTGGCGCTGTACACTTTTTCTAAGTGTTGCAATATCTCATGAAGGAAATACTGGACAATCAAATTAATGACTTTCCAGGCTTCAGGATGCCTTTTTACACTATATAAAGGTGGAAATGTACATTGGAAACGTTTGGTTTAGCTGTTATAAAAGTTTGGTTTTTTAGTGCTGAAAATGCATTTTCAGCTCGCACTGTACACATTTGCTATGTGAGGCATTATCTCATAAGGGAAATACTGGACAATCAAATTAATGACTTCCCAGGCTCCAGGATGCCTTTTTACACTCTATAAATGTGGAAATTTACATTGGAAACGTTTGGTTTAGCTGTTAATGAAGTTTCGTTTTTTTAGTGCTGAAAATTCATTGTCTGCTGGCGCTGTACACTTTTTCTAAGTGTTGCAATATCTCATGAAGGAAATACTGGACAATCAAATTAATGACTTTCCAGGCTTCAGGATGCCTTTTTACACTATATAAAGGTGGAAATGTACATTGGAAACGTTTGGTTTAGCTGTTATAAAAGTTTGGTTTTTTAGTGCTGAAAATGCATTTTCAGCTCGCACTGTACACATTTGCTATGTGAGGCATTATCTCATAAGGGAAATATTGGACAATCAAATTAATGACTGCCCAGGCTTCAGGATGTCTTTTTACACTATATAAGGGTGGAAATTTACATTGGAAACGTTTAGTTTAGCTGTTAATGAAGTTTCGTTTTTTTAGTGCTGAAAATTCATTGTCTGCTGGCGCTGTACACTTTTTCTAAGTGTTGCAATATCTCATGAAGGAAATACTGGACAATCAAATTAATGACTTTCCAGGCTTCAGGATGCCTTTTTACACTATATAAAGGTGGAAATGTACATTGGAAACGTTTGGTTTAGCTGTTATAAAAGTTTGGTTTTTTAGTGCTGAAAATGCATTTTCAGCTCGCACTGTACACATTTGCTATGTGAGGCATTATCTCATAAGGGAAATACTGGACAATCAAATTAATGACTTCCCAGGCTCCAGGATGCCTTTTTACACTATATAAAGGTGGAAATTTACATTGGAAACGTTTAGTTTAGCTGTTAATGAAGTTTCGTTTTTTTAGTGCTGAAAATTCATTGTCTGCTGGCGCTGTACACTTTTTCTAAGTGTTGCAATATCTCATGAAGGAAATACTGGACAATCAAATTAATGACTTTCCAGGCTTCAGGATGCCTTTCTACACTATATAAAGGTGGAAATTTACATTGGAAACGTTTGGTTTAGCTGTTATAAAAGTTTGGTTTTTTAGTGCTGTAAATGCATTTTCAGCTCGCGCTGTACACATTTGCTATGAGAGGCATTATCTCATAAGGGAAATATTGGACAATCAAATTAATGACTGCCCAGGCTTCAGGATGTCTTTTTACACTATATAAGGGTGGAAATTTACATTGGAAACGTTTAGTTTAGCTGTTAATGAAGTTTCGTTTTTTTAGTGCTGAAAATTCATTGTCTGCTGGCGCTGTACACTTTTTCTAAGTGTTGCAATATCTCATGAAGGAAATACTGGACAATCAAATTAATGACTTTCCAGGCTTCAGGATGCCTTTTTACACTATATAAAGGTGGAAATGTACATTGGAAACGTTTGGTTTAGCTGTTATAAAAGTTTGGTTTTTTAGTGCTGAAAATGCATTTTCAGCTCGCACTGTACACATTTGCTATGTGAGGCATTATCTCATAAGGGAAATACTGGACAATAAAATTAATGACTTCCCAGGCTTCAGGATGCCTTTTTACACTCTATAAATGTGGAATTTTACATTGGAAACGTTTGGTTTAGCTGTTAATGAAGTTTCGTTTTTTTAGTGCTGAAAATTCATTGTCTGCTGGCGCTGTACACTTTTTCTAAGTGTTGCAATATCTCATGAAGGAAATACTGGACAATCAAATTAATGACTTTCCAGGCTTCAGGATGCCTTTCTACACTATATAAAGGTGGAAATTTACATTGGAAACGTTTGGTTTTGCTGTTATAAAAGTTTGGTTTTTTAGTGCTGTAAATGCATTTTCAGCTCGCGCTGTACACATTTGCTATGAGAGGCATTATCTCATAAGGGAAATATTGGACAATCAAATTAATGACTGCCCAGGCTTCAGGATGTCTTTTTACACTATATAAAGGTGGAAATTTACATTGGAAACGTTTGGTTTAGCTGTTATAAAAGTTTGGTTTTTTAGTGCTGTAAATGCATTTTCAGCTCGCGCTGTACACATTTGCTATGTGAGGCATTATCTCATAAGGGAAATACTGGACAATCAAATTAATGACTGCCCAGGCTTCAGGATGTCTTTTTACACTATATAAAGGTGGAAATTTACTTTGGAAACGTTTGGTTTAGCTGTTATAAAAGTTTGGTTTTTTAGTGCTGAAAATGCATTTTCAGCTCGCACTGTACACATTTGCTATGTGAGGCATTATCTCATAAGGGAAATACTGGACAATCAAATTAATGACTTCCCAGGCTTCAGGATGCCTTTTTACACTCTATAAATGTGGAAATTTACATTGGAAACGTTTGGTTTAGCTGTTAATGAAGTTTCGTTTTTTTAGTGCTGAAAATTCATTGTCTGCTGGCGCTGTACACTTTTTCTAAGTGTTGCAATATCTCATGAAGGAAATACTGGACAATCAAATTAATGACTTTCCAGGCTTCAGGATGCCTTTCTACACTATATAAAGGTGGAAATTTACATTTGAAACGTTTGGTTTAGCTGTTATAAAAGTTTGGTTTTTTAGTGCTGTAAATGCATTTTCAGCTCGCGCTGTACACATTTGCTATGAGAGGCATTATCTCATAAGGGAAATATTGGACAATCAAATTAATGACTGCCCAGGCTTCAGGATGTCTTTTTACACTATATAAAGGTGGAAATATACATTGGAAACGTTTAGTTTAGCTGTTAATGAAGTTTCGTTTTTTTAGTGCTGAAAATTCATTGTCTGCTGGCGCTGAACACTTTTTCTAAGTGTTGCAATATCTCATGAAGGAAATACTGGACAATCAAATTAATGACTTTCCAGGCTTCAGTATGCCTTTCTACACTATATAAAGGGGGAAATTTACATCGGAAACGTTTGGTTTAGCTGTTATAAAAGTTTGGTTTTTTAGTGCTGTAAATGCATTTTCAGCTCGCGCTGTACACATTTGCTATGAGAGGCATTATCTCATAAGGGAAATATTGGACAATCAAATTAATGACTGCCCAGGCTTCAGTATGCCTTTCTACACTATATAAAGGTGGAAATTTACATTGGAAACGTTTGGTTTAGCTGTTATAAAAGTTTGGTTTTTTAGTGCTGTAAAATGCATTTTCAGCTCGCGCTGTACACATTTGCTATGTGAGGCATTATCTCATAAGGGAAATACTGGACAATCTAATTAATGACTGCCCAGGCTTCAGGATGTCTTTTTACACTATATAAAGGTGGAAATTTACATTGGAAACGTTTGGTTTAGCTGTTATAAAAGTTTGGTTTTTTAGTGCTGAAAATGCATTTTCAGCTCGCACTGTACACATTTGCTATGTGAGGCATTATCTCATAAGGGAAATACTGGACAATCAAATTAATGACTTCCCAGGCTTCAGGATGCCTTTTTACACTCTATAAATGTGGAAATTTACATTGGAAACGTTTGGTTTAGCTGTTAATGAAGTTTCGTTTTTTTAGTGCTGAAAATTCATTGTCTGCTGGCGCTGTACACTTTTTCTAAGTGTTGCAATATCTCATGAAGGAAATACTGGACAATCAAATTAATGACTTTCCAGGCTTCAGGATGCCTTTCTACACTATATAAAGGTGGAAATTTACATTGGAAACGTTTGGTTTAGCTGTTATAAAAGTTTGGTTTTTTAGTGCTGTAAATGCATTTTCAGCTCGCGCTGTACACATTTGCTATGAGAGGCATTATCTCATAAGGGAAATATTGGACAATCAAATTAATGACTGCCCAGGCTTCAGGATGTCTTTTTACACTATATAAAGGTGGAAATTTACATTGGAAACGTTTGGTTTAGCTGTTATAAAAGTTTGGTTTTTTAGTGCTGTAAATGCATTTTCAGCTCGCGCTGTACACATTTGCTATGAGAGGCATTATCTCATAAGGGAAATATTGGACAATCAAATTAATGGCTGCCCAGGCTTCAGGATGTCTTTTTACACTATATAAAGGTGGAAATTTACATTGGAAACGTTTAGTTTAGCTGTTAATGAAGTTTCGTTTTTTTAGTGCTGAAAATTCATTGTCTGCTGGCGCTGTACACTTTTTCTAAGTGTTGCAATATCTCATGAAGGAAATACTGGACAATCAAATTAATGACTTTCCAGGCTTCAGGATGCCTTTCTACACTATATAAAGGTGGAAATTTACATTGGAAACGTTTGGTTTAGCTGTTATAAAAGTTTGGTTTTTTAGTGCTGTAAATGCATTTTCAGCTCGCGCTGTACACATTTGCTATGAGAGGCATTATCTCATAAGGGAAATATTGGACAATCAAATTAATGACTGCCCAGGCTTCAGGATGTCTTTTTACACTATATAAGGGTGGAAATTTACATTGGAAACGATTAGTTTAGCTGTTAATGAAGTTTCGTTTTTTTAGTGCTGAAAATTCATTGTCTGCTGGCGCTGTACACTTTTTCTAAGTGTTGCAATATCTCATGAAGGAAATACTAGACAATCAAATTAATGACTTTCCAGGCTTCAGGATGCCTTTTTACACTATATAAAGGTGGAAATGTACATTGGAAACGTTTGGTTTAGCTGTTATAAAAGTTTGTTTTTTTAGTGCTGAAAATGCATTTTCAGCTCGCACTGTACACATTTGCTATGTGAGGCATTATCTCATAAGGGAAATACTGGACAATCAAATTAATGACTTCCCAGGCTCCAGGATGCCTTTTTACACTCTATAAATGTGGAAATTTACATTGGAAACGTTTGGTTTAGCTGTTAATGAAGTTTCGTTTTTTTAGTGCTGAAAATTCATTGTCTGCTGGCGCTGTACACTTTTTCTAAGTGTTGCAATATCTCATGAAGGAAATACTGGACAATCAAATTAATGACTTTCCAGGCTTCAGGATGCCTTTCTACACTATATAAAGGTGGAAATTTACATTTGAAACGTTTGGTTTTGCTGTTATAAAAGTTTGGTTTTTTAGTGCTGTAAATGCATTTTCAGCTCGCGCTGTACACATTTGCTATGAGAGGCATTATCTCAAAAGGGAAATATTGGACAATCAAATTAATGACTTCCCAGGCTTCAGGATGCCTTTTTACACTCTATAAATGTGGAAATTTACATTGGAAACGTTTGGTTTAGCTGTTAATGAAGTTTCGTTTTTTTAGTGCTGAAAATTCATTGTCTGCTGGCGCTGTACACTCTTTCTAAGTGTTGCAATATCTCATGAAGGAAATACTGGACAATCAAATTAATGACTTTCCAGGCTTCAGGATGCCTTTCTACACTATATAAAGGTGGAAATTTACATTGGAAACGTTTGGTTTAGCTGTTATAAAAGTTTGGTTTTTTAGTGCTGTAAATGCATTTTCAGCTCGCGCTGTACACATTTGCTATGAGAGGCATTATCTCATAAGGGAAATATTGGACAATCAAATTAATGACTGCCCAGGCTTCAGGATGTCTTTTTACACTATATAAAGGTGGAAATTTACATTGGAAACGTTTGGTTTAGCTGTTATAAAAGTTTGGTTTTTTAGTGCTGTAAATGCATTTTCAGCTCGCGCTGTACACATTTGCTATGAGAGGCATTATCTCATAAGGGAAATATTGGACAATCAAATTAATGGCTGCCCAGGCTTCAGGATGTCTTTTTACACCATATAAAGGTGGAAATTTACATTGGAAACGTTTAGTTTAGCTGTTAATGAAGTTTCGTTTTTTTAGTGCTGAAAATTCATTGTCTGCTGGCGCTGTACACTTTTTCTAAGTGTTGCAATATCTCATGAAGGAAATACTGGACAATCAAATTAATGACTTTCCAGGCTTCAGGATGCCTTTCTACACTATATAAAGGTGGAAATTTACATTGGAAACGTTTGGTTTAGCTGTTATAAAAGTTTGGTTTTTTAGTGCTGTAAATGCATTTTCAGCTCGCGCTGTACACATTTGCTATGAGAGGCATTATCTCATAAGGGAAATATTGGACAATCAAATTAATGACTGCCCAGGCTTCAGGATGTCTTTTTACACTATATAAGGGTGGAAATTTACATTGGAAACGATTAGTTTAGCTGTTAATGAAGTTTCGTTTTTTTAGTGCTGAAAATTCATTGTCTGCTGGCGCTGTACACTTTTTCTAAGTGTTGCAATATCTCATGAAGGAAATACTGGACAATCAAATTAATGACTTTCCAGGCTTCAGGATGCCTTTTTACACTATATAAAGGTGGAAATGTACATTGGAAACGTTTGGTTTAGCTGTTATAAAAGTTTGGTTTTTTAGTGCTGAAAATGCATTTTCAGCTCGCACTGTACACATTTGCTATGTGAGGCATTATCTCATAAGGGAAATACTGGACAATCAAATTAATGACTTCCCAGGCTCCAGGATGCCTTTTTACACTCTATAAATGTGGAAATTTACATTGGAAACGTTTGGTTTAGCTGTTAATGAAGTTTCGTTTTTTTAGTGCTGAAAATTCATTGTCTGCTGGCGCTGTACACTTTTTCTAAGTGTTGCAATATCTCATGAAGGAAATACTGGACAATCAAATTAATGACTTTCCAGGCTTCAGGATGCCTTTTTACACTATATAAAGGTGGAAATGTACATTGGAAACGTTTGGTTTAGCTGTTATAAAAGTTTGGTTTTTTAGTGCTGAAAATGCATTTTCAGCTCGCACTGTACACATTTGCTATGTGAGGCATTATCTCATAAGGGAAATATTGGACAATCAAATTAATGACTGCCCAGGCTTCAGGATGTCTTTTTACACTATATAAGGGTGGAAATTTACATTGGAAACGTTTAGTTTAGCTGTTAATGAAGTTTCGTTTTTTTAGTGCTGAAAATTCATTGTCTGCTGGCGCTGTACACTTTTTCTAAGTGTTGCAATATCTCATGAAGGAAATACTGGACAATCAAATTAATGACTTTCCAGGCTTCAGGATGCCTTTTTACACTATATAAAGGTGGAAATGTACATTGGAAACGTTTGGTTTAGCTGTTATAAAAGTTTGGTTTTTTAGTGCTGAAAATGCATTTTCAGCTCGCACTGTACACATTTGCTATGTGAGGCATTATCTCATAAGGGAAATACTGGACAATCAAATTAATGACTTCCCAGGCTCCAGGATGCCTTTTTACACTATATAAAGGTGGAAATTTACATTGGAAACGTTTAGTTTAGCTGTTAATGAAGTTTCGTTTTTTTAGTGCTGAAAATTCATTGTCTGCTGGCGCTGTACACTTTTTCTAAGTGTTGCAATATCTCATGAAGGAAATACTGGACAATCAAATTAATGACTTTCCAGGCTTCAGGATGCCTTTCTACACTATATAAAGGTGGAAATTTACATTGGAAACGTTTGGTTTAGCTGTTATAAAAGTTTGGTTTTTTAGTGCTGTAAATGCATTTTCAGCTCGCGCTGTACACATTTGCTATGAGAGGCATTATCTCATAAGGGAAATATTGGACAATCAAATTAATGACTGCCCAGGCTTCAGGATGTCTTTTTACACTATATAAGGGTGGAAATTTACATTGGAAACGTTTAGTTTAGCTGTTAATGAAGTTTCGTTTTTTTAGTGCTGAAAATTCATTGTCTGCTGGCGCTGTACACTTTTTCTAAGTGTTGCAATATCTCATGAAGGAAATACTGGACAATCAAATTAATGACTTTCCAGGCTTCAGGATGCCTTTTTACACTATATAAAGGTGGAAATGTACATTGGAAACGTTTGGTTTAGCTGTTATAAAAGTTTGGTTTTTTAGTGCTGAAAATGCATTTTCAGCTCGCACTGTACACATTTGCTATGTGAGGCATTATCTCATAAGGGAAATACTGGACAATAAAATTAATGACTTCCCAGGCTTCAGGATGCCTTTTTACACTCTATAAATGTGGAATTTTACATTGGAAACGTTTGGTTTAGCTGTTAATGAAGTTTCGTTTTTTTAGTGCTGAAAATTCATTGTCTGCTGGCGCTGTACACTTTTTCTAAGTGTTGCAATATCTCATGAAGGAAATACTGGACAATCAAATTAATGACTTTCCAGGCTTCAGGATGCCTTTCTACACTATATAAAGGTGGAAATTTACATTGGAAACGTTTGGTTTTGCTGTTATAAAAGTTTGGTTTTTTAGTGCTGTAAATGCATTTTCAGCTCGCGCTGTACACATTTGCTATGAGAGGCATTATCTCATAAGGGAAATATTGGACAATCAAATTAATGACTGCCCAGGCTTCAGGATGTCTTTTTACACTATATAAAGGTGGAAATTTACATTGGAAACGTTTGGTTTAGCTGTTATAAAAGTTTGGTTTTTTAGTGCTGTAAATGCATTTTCAGCTCGCGCTGTACACATTTGCTATGTGAGGCATTATCTCATAAGGGAAATACTGGACAATCAAATTAATGACTGCCCAGGCTTCAGGATGTCTTTTTACACTATATAAAGGTGGAAATTTACTTTGGAAACGTTTGGTTTAGCTGTTATAAAAGTTTGGTTTTTTAGTGCTGAAAATGCATTTTCAGCTCGCACTGTACACATTTGCTATGTGAGGCATTATCTCATAAGGGAAATACTGGACAATCAAATTAATGACTTCCCAGGCTTCAGGATGCCTTTTTACACTCTATAAATGTGGAAATTTACATTGGAAACGTTTGGTTTAGCTGTTAATGAAGTTTCGTTTTTTTAGTGCTGAAAATTCATTGTCTGCTGGCGCTGTACACTTTTTCTAAGTGTTGCAATATCTCATGAAGGAAATACTGGACAATCAAATTAATGACTTTCCAGGCTTCAGGATGCCTTTCTACACTATATAAAGGTGGAAATTTACATTTGAAACGTTTGGTTTAGCTGTTATAAAAGTTTGGTTTTTTAGTGCTGTAAATGCATTTTCAGCTCGCGCTGTACACATTTGCTATGAGAGGCATTATCTCATAAGGGAAATATTGGACAATCAAATTAATGACTGCCCAGGCTTCAGGATGTCTTTTTACACTATATAAAGGTGGAAATATACATTGGAAACGTTTAGTTTAGCTGTTAATGAAGTTTCGTTTTTTTAGTGCTGAAAATTCATTGTCTGCTGGCGCTGAACACTTTTTCTAAGTGTTGCAATATCTCATGAAGGAAATACTGGACAATCAAATTAATGACTTTCCAGGCTTCAGGATGCCTTTCTACACTATATAAAGGTGGAAATTTACATTGGAAACGTTTGGTTTAGCTGTTATAAAAGTTTGGTTTTTTAGTGCTGTAAATGCATTTTCAGCTCGCGCTGTACACATTTGCTATGAGAGGCATTATCTCATAAGGGAAATATTGGACAATCAAATTAATGACTGCCCAGGCTTCAGGATGTCTTTTTACACTATATAAGGGTGGAAATTTACATTGGAAACGATTAGTTTAGCTGTTAATGAAGTTTCGTTTTTTTAGTGCTGAAAATTCATTGTCTGCTGGCGCTGTACACTTTTTCTAAGTGTTGCAATATCTCATGAAGGAAATACTAGACAATCAAATTAATGACTTTCCAGGCTTCAGGATGCCTTTTTACACTATATAAAGGTGGAAATGTACATTGGAAACGTTTGGTTTAGCTGTTATAAAAGTTTGTTTTTTTAGTGCTGAAAATGCATTTTCAGCTCGCACTGTACACATTTGCTATGTGAGGCATTATCTCATAAGGGAAATACTGGACAATCAAATTAATGACTTCCCAGGCTCCAGGATGCCTTTTTACACTCTATAAATGTGGAAATTTACATTGGAAACGTTTGGTTTAGCTGTTAATGAAGTTTCGTTTTTTTAGTGCTGAAAATTCATTGTCTGCTGGCGCTGTACACTTTTTCTAAGTGTTGCAATATCTCATGAAGGAAATACTGGACAATCAAATTAATGACTTTCCAGGCTTCAGGATGCCTTTCTACACTATATAAAGGTGGAAATTTACATTTGAAACGTTTGGTTTTGCTGTTATAAAAGTTTGGTTTTTTAGTGCTGTAAATGCATTTTCAGCTCGCGCTGTACACATTTGCTATGAGAGGCATTATCTCATAAGGGAAATATTGGACAATCAAATTAATGACTGCCCAGGCTTCAGGATGTCTTTTTACACTATATAAAGGTGGAAATTTACATTGGAAACGTTTGGTTTAGCTGTTATAAAAGTTTGGTTTTTTAGTGCTGAAAATGCATTTTCAGCTCGCACTGTACACATTTGCTATGTGAGGCATTATCTCATAAGGGAAATACTGGACAATCAAATTAATGACTTCCCAGGCTCCAGGATGCCTTTTTACACTATATAAAGGTGGAAATTTACATTGGAAACGTTTAGTTTAGCTGTTAATGAAGTTTCGTTTTTTTAGTGCTGAAAATTCATTGTCTGCTGGCGCTGTACACTTTTTCTAAGTGTTGCAATATCTCATGAAGGAAATACTGGACAATCAAATTAATGACTTTCCAGGCTTCAGGATGCCTTTCTACACTATATAAAGGTGGAAATTTACATTGGAAACGTTTGGTTTAGCTGTTATAAAAGTTTGGTTTTTTAGTGCTGTAAATGCATTTTCAGCTCGCGCTGTACACATTTGCTATGAGAGGCATTATCTCATAAGGGAAATATTGGACAATCAAATTAATGACTGCCCAGGCTTCAGGATGTCTTTTTACACTATATAAGGGTGGAAATTTACATTGGAAACGTTTAGTTTAGCTGTTAATGAAGTTTCGTTTTTTTAGTGCTGAAAATTCATTGTCTGCTGGCGCTGTACACTTTTTCTAAGTGTTGCAATATCTCATGAAGGAAATACTGGACAATCAAATTAATGACTTTCCAGGCTTCAGGATGCCTTTTTACACTATATAAAGGTGGAAATGTACATTGGAAACGTTTGGTTTAGCTGTTATAAAAGTTTGGTTTTTTAGTGCTGAAAATGCATTTTCAGCTCGCACTGTACACATTTGCTATGTGAGGCATTATCTCATAAGGGAAATACTGGACAATAAAATTAATGACTTCCCAGGCTTCAGGATGCCTTTTTACACTCTATAAATGTGGAATTTTACATTGGAAACGTTTGGTTTAGCTGTTAATGAAGTTTCGTTTTTTTAGTGCTGAAAATTCATTGTCTGCTGGCGCTGTACACTTTTTCTAAGTGTTGCAATATCTCATGAAGGAAATACTGGACAATCAAATTAATGACTTTCCAGGCTTCAGGATGCCTTTCTACACTATATAAAGGTGGAAATTTACATTGGAAACGTTTGGTTTTGCTGTTATAAAAGTTTGGTTTTTTAGTGCTGTAAATGCATTTTCAGCTCGCGCTGTACACATTTGCTATGAGAGGCATTATCTCATAAGGGAAATATTGGACAATCAAATTAATGACTGCCCAGGCTTCAGGATGTCTTTTTACACTATATAAAGGTGGAAATTTACATTGGAAACGTTTGGTTTAGCTGTTATAAAAGTTTGGTTTTTTAGTGCTGTAAATGCATTTTCAGCTCGCGCTGTACACATTTGCTATGTGAGGCATTATCTCATAAGGGAAATACTGGACAATCAAATTAATGACTGCCCAGGCTTCAGGATGTCTTTTTACACTATATAAAGGTGGAAATTTACTTTGGAAACGTTTGGTTTAGCTGTTATAAAAGTTTGGTTTTTTAGTGCTGAAAATGCATTTTCAGCTCGCACTGTACACATTTGCTATGTGAGGCATTATCTCATAAGGGAAATACTGGACAATCAAATTAATGACTTCCCAGGCTTCAGGATGCCTTTTTACACTCTATAAATGTGGAAATTTACATTGGAAACGTTTGGTTTAGCTGTTAATGAAGTTTCGTTTTTTTAGTGCTGAAAATTCATTGTCTGCTGGCGCTGTACACTTTTTCTAAGTGTTGCAATATCTCATGAAGGAAATACTGGACAATCAAATTAATGACTTTCCAGGCTTCAGGATGCCTTTCTACACTATATAAAGGTGGAAATTTACATTGGAAACGTTTGGTTTAGCTGTTATAAAAGTTTGGTTTTTTAGAACTGTAAATGCATTTTCAGCTCGCACTGTACACATTTGCTATGTGAGGCATTATCTCATAAGGGAAATACTGGACAATAAAATTAATGACTGCGCAGGCTTCAGGATGTATTTTTACACTATATAAAGGTGGAAATTTACATTGGAAACGTTTGGTTTAGCTGTTATAAAAGTTTGGTTTTTTTAGTGCTGTAAATGCATTTTCAGCTCGCACTGTCCACATTTGCTATGTGAGGCATTATCTCAAAAGGGAAATACTGGACAATCAAATTAATGACTGCCCAGGCTTCAGGATGTCTTTTTACACTATATAAAGGTGGAAATGTACATTGGAAACGTTTGGTTTAGCTGTTATAAAAGTTTGGTTTTTTAGTGCTGAAAATGCATTTTCAGCTCGCACTGTACACATTTGCTATGTGAGGCATTATCTCATAAGGGAAATACTGGACAATCAAATTAATGACTTCCCAGGCTTCAGGATGCCTTTTTACACTCTATAAATGTGGAAATTTACATTGGAAACGTTTGGTTTAGCTGTTAATGAAGTTTCGTTTTTTTAGTGCTGAAAATTCATTGTCTGCTGGCGCTGTACACTTTTTCTAAGTGTTGCAATATCTCATGAAGGAAATACTGGACAATCAAATTAATGACTTTCCAGGCTTCAGGATGCCTTTCTACACTATATAAAGGTGGAAATTTACATTTGAAACGTTTGGTTTAGCTGTTATAAAAGTTTGGTTTTTTAGTGCTGTAAATGCATTTTCAGCTCGCGCTGTACACATTTGCTATGAGAGGCATTATCTCATAAGGGAAATATTGGACAATCAAATTAATGACTGCCCAGGCTTCAGGATGTCTTTTTACACTATATAAAGGTGGAAATATACATTGGAAACGTTTAGTTTAGCTGTTAATGAAGTTTCGTTTTTTTAGTGCTGAAAATTCATTGTCTGCTGGCGCTGAACACTTTTTCTAAGTGTTGCAATATCTCATGAAGGAAATACTGGACAATCAAATTAATGACTTTCCAGGCTTCAGTATGCCTTTCTACACTATATAAAGGTGGAAATTTACATTGGAAACGTTTGGTTTAGCTGTTATAAAAGTTTGGTTTTTTAGTGCTGTAAATGCATTTTCAGCTCGCGCTGTACACATTTGCTATGAGAGGCATTATCTCATAAGGGAAATATTGGACAATCAAATTAATGACTGCCCAGGCTTCAGGATGTCTTTTTACACTATATAAAGGTGGAAATTTACATTGGAAACGTTTGGTTTAGCTGTTATAAAAGTTTGGTTTTTTAGTGCTGTAAAATGCATTTTCAGCTCGCGCTGTACACATTTGCTATGTGAGGCATTATCTCATAAGGGAAATACTGGACAATCTAATTAATGACTGCCCAGGCTTCAGGATGTCTTTTTACACTATATAAAGGTGGAAATTTACATTGGAAACGTTTGGTTTAGCTGTTATAAAAGTTTGGTTTTTTAGTGCTGAAAATGCATTTTCAGCTCGCACTGTACACATTTGCTATGTGAGGCATTATCTCATAAGGGAAATACTGGACAATCAAATTAATGACTTCCCAGGCTTCAGGATGCCTTTTTACACTCTATAAATGTGGAAATTTACATTGGAAACGTTTGGTTTAGCTGTTAATGAAGTTTCGTTTTTTTAGTGCTGAAAATTCATTGTCTGCTGGCGCTGTACACTTTTTCTAAGTGTTGCAATATCTCATGAAGGAAATACTGGACAATCAAATTAATGACTTTCCAGGCTTCAGGATGCCTTTCTACACTATATAAAGGTGGAAATTTACATTGGAAACGTTTGGTTTAGCTGTTATAAAAGTTTGGTTTTTTAGTGCTGTAAATGCATTTTCAGCTCGCGCTGTACACATTTGCTATGAGAGGCATTATCTCATAAGGGAAATATTGGACAATCAAATTAATGACTGCCCAGGCTTCAGGATGTCTTTTTACACTATATAAAGGTGGAAATTTACATTGGAAACGTTTGGTTTAGCTGTTATAAAAGTTTGGTTTTTTAGTGCTGTAAATGCATTTTCAGCTCGCGCTGTACACATTTGCTATGAGAGGCATTATCTCATAAGGGAAATATTGGACAATCAAATTAATGGCTGCCCAGGCTTCAGGATGTCTTTTTACACTATATAAAGGTGGAAATTTACATTGGAAACGTTTAGTTTAGCTGTTAATGAAGTTTCGTTTTTTTAGTGCTGAAAATTCATTGTCTGCTGGCGCTGTACACTTTTTCTAAGTGTTGCAATATCTCATGAAGGAAATACTGGACAATCAAATTAATGACTTTCCAGGCTTCAGGATGCCTTTCTACACTATATAAAGGTGGAAATTTACATTGGAAACGTTTGGTTTAGCTGTTATAAAAGTTTGGTTTTTTAGTGCTGTAAATGCATTTTCAGCTCGCGCTGTACACATTTGCTATGAGAGGCATTATCTCATAAGGGAAATATTGGACAATCAAATTAATGACTGCCCAGGCTTCAGGATGTCTTTTTACACTATATAAGGGTGGAAATTTACATTGGAAACGATTAGTTTAGCTGTTAATGAAGTTTCGTTTTTTTAGTGCTGAAAATTCATTGTCTGCTGGCGCTGTACACTTTTTCTAAGTGTTGCAATATCTCATGAAGGAAATACTGGACAATCAAATTAATGACTTTCCAGGCTTCAGGATGCCTTTTTACACTATATAAAGGTGGAAATGTACATTGGAAACGTTTGGTTTAGCTGTTATAAAAGTTTGGTTTTTTAGTGCTGAAAATGCATTTTCAGCTCGCACTGTACACATTTGCTATGTGAGGCATTATCTCATAAGGGAAATACTGGACAATCAAATTAATGACTTCCCAGGCTTCAGGATGCCTTTTTACACTCTATAAATGTGGAAATTTACATTGGAAACGTTTGGTTTAGCTGTTATAAAAGTTTGGTTTTTTAGTGCTGAAAATGCATTTTCAGCTCGCACTGTACACATTTGCTATGTGAGGCATTATCTCATAAGGGAAATACTGGACAATCAAATTAATGACTTCCCAGGCTTCAGGATGCCTTTTTACACTCTATAAATGTGGAAATTTACATTGGAAACGTTTGGTTTAGCTGTTAATGAAGTTTCGTTTTTTTAGTGCTGAAAATTCATTGTCTGCTGGCGCTGTACACTTTTTCTAAGTGTTGCAATATCTCATGAAGGAAATACTGGACAATCAAATTAATGACTTTCCAGGCTTCAGGATGCCTTTCTACACTATATAAAGGTGGAAATTTACATTGGAAACGTTTGGTTTAGCTGTTATAAAAGTTTGGTTTTTTAGTGCTGTAAATGCATTTTCAGCTCGCGCTGTACACATTTGCTATGAGAGGCATTATCTCATAAGGGAAATATTGGACAATCAAATTAATGACTGCCCAGGCTTCAGGATGTCTTTTTACACTATATAAAGGTGGAAATTTACATTGGAAACGTTTGGTTTAGCTGTTATAAAAGTTTGGTTTTTTAGTGCTGTAAATGCATTTTCAGCTCGCGCTGTACACATTTGCTATGAGAGGCATTATCTCATAAGGGAAATATTGGACAATCAAATTAATGGCTGCCCAGGCTTCAGGATGTCTTTTTACACTATATAAAGGTGGAAATTTACATTGGAAACGTTTAGTTTAGCTGTTAATGAAGTTTCGTTTTTTTAGTGCTGAAAATTCATTGTCTGCTGGCGCTGTACACTTTTTCTAAGTGTTGCAATATCTCATGAAGGAAATACTGGACAATCAAATTAATGACTTTCCAGGCTTCAGGATGCCTTTCTACACTATATAAAGGTGGAAATTTACATTGGAAACGTTTGGTTTAGCTGTTATAAAAGTTTGGTTTTTTAGTGCTGTAAATGCATTTTCAGCTCGCGCTGTACACATTTGCTATGAGAGGCATTATCTCATAAGGGAAATATTGGACAATCAAATTAATGACTGCCCAGGCTTCAGGATGTCTTTTTACACTATATAAGGGTGGAAATTTACATTGGAAACGATTAGTTTAGCTGTTAATGAAGTTTCGTTTTTTTAGTGCTGAAAATTCATTGTCTGCTGGCGCTGTACACTTTTTCTAAGTGTTGCAATATCTCATGAAGGAAATACTGGACAATCAAATTAATGACTTTCCAGGCTTCAGGATGCCTTTTTACACTATATAAAGGTGGAAATGTACATTGGAAACGTTTGGTTTAGCTGTTATAAAAGTTTGGTTTTTTAGTGCTGAAAATGCATTTTCAGCTCGCACTGTACACATTTGCTATGAGAGGCATTATCTCAAAAGGGAAATATTGGACAATCAAATTAATGACTTCCCAGGCTTCAGGATGCCTTTTTACACTCTATAAATGTGGAAATTTACATTGGAAACGTTTGGTTTAGCTGTTAATGAAGTTTCGTTTTTTTAGTGCTGAAAATTCATTGTCTGCTGGCGCTGTACACTTTTTCTAAGTGTTGCAATATCTCATGAAGGAAATACTGGACAATCAAATTAATGACTTTCCAGGCTTCAGGATGCCTTTCTACACTATATAAAGGTGGAAATTTACATTGGAAACGTTTGGTTTAGCTGTTATAAAAGTTTGGTTTTTTAGTGCTGTAAATGCATTTTCAGCTCGCGCTGTACACATTTGCTATGAGAGGCATTATCTCATAAGGGAAATATTGGACAATCAAATTAATGACTGCCCAGGCTTCAGGATGTCTTTTTACACTATATAAGGGTGGAAATTTACATTGGAAACGTTTAGTTTAGCTGTTAATGAAGTTTCGTTTTTTTAGTGCTGAAAATTCATTGTCTGCTGGCGCTGTACACTTTTTCTAAGTGTTGCAATATCTCATGAAGGAAATACTGGACAATCAAATTAATGACTTTCCAGGCTTCAGGATGCCTTTTTACACTATCTAAAGGTGGAAATGTACATTGGAAACGTTTGGTTTAGCTGTTATAAAAGTTTGGTTTTTTAGTGCTGAAAATGCATTTTCAGCTCGCACTGTACACATTTGCTATGTGAGGCATTATCTCATAAGGGAAATACTGGACAATAAAATTAATGACTTCCCAGGCTTCAGGATGCCTTTTTACACTCTATAAATGTGGAATTTTACATTGGAAACGTTTGGTTTAGCTGTTAATGAAGTTTCGTTTTTTTAGTGCTGAAAATTCATTGTCTGCTGGCGCTGTACACTTTTTCTAAGTGTTGCAATATCTCATGAAGGAAATACTGGACAATCAAATTAATGACTTTCCAGGCTTCAGGATGCCTTTCTACACTATATAAAGGTGGAAATTTACATTGGAAACGTTTGGTTTTGCTGTTATAAAAGTTTGGTTTTTTAGTGCTGTAAATGCATTTTCAGCTCGCGCTGTACACATTTGCTATGAGAGGCATTATCTCATAAGGGAAATATTGGACAATCAAATTAATGACTGCCCAGGCTTCAGGATGTCTTTTTACACTATATAAAGGTGGAAATTTACATTGGAAACGTTTGGTTTAGCTGTTATAAAAGTTTGGTTTTTTAGTGCTGTAAATGCATTTTCAGCTCGCGCTGTACACATTTGCTATGTGAGGCATTATCTCATAAGGGAAATACTGGACAATCAAATTAATGACTGCCCAGGCTTCAGGATGGATGTCTTTTTACACTATATAAAGGTGGAAATTTACTTTGGAAACGTTTGGTTTAGCTGTTATAAAAGTTTGGTTTTTTAGTGCTGAAAATGCATTTTCAGCTCGCACTGTACACATTTGCTATGTGAGGCATTATCTCATAAGGGAAATACTGGACAATCAAATTAATGACTTCCCAGGCTTCAGGATGCCTTTTTACACTCTATAAATGTGGAAATTTACATTGGAAACGTTTGGTTTAGCTGTTAATGAAGTTTCGTTTTTTTAGTGCTGAAAATTCATTGTCTGCTGGCGCTGTACACTTTTTCTAAGTGTTGCAATATCTCATGAAGGAAATACTGGACAATCAAATTAATGACTTTCCAGGCTTCAGGATGCCTTTCTACACTATATAAAGGTGGAAATTTACATTTGAAACGTTTGGTTTAGCTGTTATAAAAGTTTGGTTTTTTAGTGCTGTAAATGCATTTTCAGCTCGCGCTGTACACATTTGCTATGAGAGGCATTATCTCATAAGGGAAATATTGGACAATCAAATTAATGACTGCCCAGGCTTCAGGATGTCTTTTTACAATATATAAAGGTGGAAATATACATTGGAAACGTTTAGTTTAGCTGTTAATGAAGTTTCGTTTTTTTAGTGCTGAAAATTCATTGTCTGCTGGCGCTGAACACTTTTTCTAAGTGTTGCAATATCTCATGAAGGAAATACTGGACAATCAAATTAATGACTTTCCAGGCTTCAGTATGCCTTTCTACACTATATAAAGGTGGAAATTTACATCGGAAACGTTTGGTTTAGCTGTTATAAAAGTTTGGTTTTTTAGTGCTGTAAATGCATTTTCAGCTCGCGCTGTACACATTTGCTATGAGAGGCATTATCTCATAAGGGAAATATTGGACAATCAAATTAATGACTGCCCAGGCTTCAGTATGCCTTTCTACACTATATAAAGGTGGAAATTTACATTGGAAACGTTTGGTTTAGCTGTTATAAAAGTTTGGTTTTTTAGTGCTGTAAAATGCATTTTCAGCTCGCGCTGTACACATTTGCTATGTGAGGCATTATCTCATAAGGGAAATACTGGACAATCTAATTAATGACTGCCCAGGCTTCAGGATGTCTTTTTACACTATATAAAGGTGGAAATTTACATTGGAAACGTTTGGTTTAGCTGTTATAAAAGTTTGGTTTTTTAGTGCTGAAAATGCATTTTCAGCTCGCACTGTACACATTTGCTATGTGAGGCATTATCTCATAAGGGAAATACTGGACAATCAAATTAATGACTTCCCAGGCTTCAGGATGCCTTTTTACACTCTATAAATGTGGAAATTTACATTGGAAACGTTTGGTTTAGCTGTTAATGAAGTTTCGTTTTTTTAGTGCTGAAAATTCATTGTCTGCTGGCGCTGTACACTTTTTCTAAGTGTTGCAATATCTCATGAAGGAAATACTGGACAATCAAATTAATGACTTTCCAGGCTTCAGGATGCCTTTCTACACTATATAAAGGTGGAAATTTACATTGGAAACGTTTGGTTTAGCTGTTATAAAAGTTTGGTTTTTTAGTGCTGTAAATGCATTTTCAGCTCGCGCTGTACACATTTGCTATGAGAGGCATTATCTCATAAGGGAAATATTGGACAATCAAATTAATGACTGCCCAGGCTTCAGGATGTCTTTTTACACTATATAAAGGTGGAAATTTACATTGGAAACGTTTGGTTTAGCTGTTATAAAAGTTTGGTTTTTTAGTGCTGTAAATGCATTTTCAGCTCGCGCTGTACACATTTGCTATGAGAGGCATTATCTCATAAGGGAAATATTGGACAATCAAATTAATGGCTGCCCAGGCTTCAGGATGTCTTTTTACACTATATAAAGGTGGAAATTTACATTGGAAACGTTTAGTTTAGCTGTTAATGAAGTTTCGTTTTTTTAGTGCTGAAAATTCATTGTCTGCTGGCGCTGTACACTTTTTCTAAGTGTTGCAATATCTCATGAAGGAAATACTGGACAATCAAATTAATGACTTTCCAGGCTTCAGGATGCCTTTCTACACTATATAAAGGTGGAAATTTACATTGGAAACGTTTGGTTTAGCTGTTATAAAAGTTTGGTTTTTTAGTGCTGTAAATGCATTTTCAGCTCGCGCTGTACACATTTGCTATGAGAGGCATTATCTCATAAGGGAAATATTGGACAATCAAATTAATGACTGCCCAGGCTTCAGGATGTCTTTTTACACTATATAAGGGTGGAAATTTACATTGGAAACGATTAGTTTAGCTGTTAATGAAGTTTCGTTTTTTTAGTGCTGAAAATTCATTGTCTGCTGGCGCTGTACACTTTTTCTAAGTGTTGCAATATCTCATGAAGGAAATACTGGACAATCAAATTAATGACTTTCCAGGCTTCAGGATGCCTTTTTACACTATATAAAGGTGGAAATGTACATTGGAAACGTTTGGTTTAGCTGTTATAAAAGTTTGGTTTTTTAGTGCTGAAAATGCATTTTCAGCTCGCACTGTACACATTTGCTATGTGAGGCATTATCTCATAAGGGAAATACTGGACAATCAAATTAATGACTTCCCAGGCTCCAGGATGCCTTTTTACACTCTATAAATGTGGAAATTTACATTGGAAACGTTTGGTTTAGCTGTTAATGAAGTTTCGTTTTTTTAGTGCTGAAAATTCATTGTCTGCTGGCGCTGTACACTTTTTCTAAGTGTTGCAATATCTCATGAAGGAAATACTGGACAATCAAATTAATGACTTTCCAGGCTTCAGGATGCCTTTCTACACTATATAAAGGTGGAAATTTACATTTGAAACGTTTGGTTTTGCTGTTATAAAAGTTTGGTTTTTTAGTGCTGTAAATGCATTTTCAGCTCGCGCTGTACACATTTGCTATGAGAGGCATTATCTCATAAGGGAAATATTGGACAATCAAATTAATGACTGCCCAGGCTTCAGGATGTCTTTTTACACTATATAAAGGTGGAAATTTACATTGGAAACGTTTGGTTTAGCTGTTATAAAAGTTTGGTTTTTTAGTGCTGTAAATGCATTTTCAGCTCGCGCTGTACACATTTGCTATGTGAGGCATTATCTCATAAGGGAAATACTGGACAATCAAATTAATGACTGCCCAGGCTTCAGGATGTCTTTTTACACTATATAAAGGTGGAAATTTACTTTGGAAACGTTTGGTTTAGCTGTTATAAAAGTTTGGTTTTTTAGTGCTGAAAATGCATTTTCAGCTCGCACTGTACACATTTGCTATGTGAGGCATTATCTCATAAGGGAAATACTGGACAATCAAATTAATGACTTCCCAGGCTTCAGGATGCCTTTTTACACTCTATAAATGTGGAATTTTACATTGGAAACGTTTGGTTTAGCTGTTAATGAAGTTTCGTTTTTTTAGTGCTGAAAATTCATTGTCTGCTGGCGCTGTACACTTTTTCTAAGTGTTGCAATATCTCATGAAGGAAATACTGGACAATCAAATTAATGACTTTCCAGGCTTCAGGATGCCTTTCTACACTATATAAAGGTGGAAATTTACATTGGAAACGTTTGGTTTAGCTGTTATAAAAGTTTGGTTTTTTAGAACTGTAAATGCATTTTCAGCTCGCACTGTACACATTTGCTATGTGAGGCATTATCTCATAAGGGAAATACTGGACAATAAAATGAATGACTTCCCAGGCTTCAGGATGCCTTTTTACACTCTATAAATGTGGAATTTTACATTGGAAACGTTTGGTTTAGCTGTTAATGAAGTTTCGTTTTTTTAGTGCTGAAAATTCATTGTCTGCTGGCGCTGTACACTTTTTCTAAGTGTTGCAATATCTCATGAAGGAAATACTGGACAATCAAATTAATGACTTTCCAGGCTTCAGGATGCCTTTCTACACTATATAAAGGTGGAAATTTACATTGGAAACGTTTGGTTTAGCTGTTATAAAAGTTTGGTTTTTTAGTGCTGTAAATGCATTTTCAGCTCGCGCTGTACACATTTGCTATGAGAGGCATTATCTCATAAGGGAAATATTGGACAATCAAATTAATGACTGCGCAGGCTTCAGGATGTATTTTTACACTATATAAAGGTGGAAATTTACATTGGAAACGTTTAGTTTAGCTGTTAATGAAGTTTCGTTTTTTTTAGTGCTGAAAATTCATTGTCTGCTGGCGCTGTACACTTTTTCTAAGTGTTGCAATATCTCATGAAGGAAATACTGGACAATCAAATTAATGACTTTCCAGGCTTCAGGATGCCTTTCTACACTATATAAAGGTGGAAATTTACATTGGAAACGTTTGGTTTAGCTGTTATAAAAGTTTGGTTTTTTATTGCTGTAAATGCATTTTCAGCTCGCGCTGTACACATTTGCTATGAGAGGCATTATCTCATAAGGGAAATATTGGACAATCAAATTAATGACTGCCCAGGCTTCAGGATGTCTTTTTACACTATATAAAGGTGGAAATTTACATTGGAAACGTTTGGTTTAGCTGTTATAAAAGTTTGGTTTTTTTAGTGCTGTAAATGCATTTTCAGCTCGCACTGTCCACATTTGCTATGTGAGGCATTATCTCAAAAGGGAAATACTGGACAATCAAATTAATGACTGCCCAGGCTTCAGGATGTCTTTTTACACTATATAAAGGTGGAAATGTACATTGGAAACGTTTGGTTTAGCTGTTATAAAAGTTTGGTTTTTTAGTGCTGAAAATGCATTTTCAGCTCGCACTGTACACATTTGCTATGTGAGGCATTATCTCATAAGGGAAATACTGGACAATCAAATTAATGACTTCCCAGGCTTCAGGATGCCTTTTTACACTCTATAAATGTGGAAATTTACATTGGAAACGTTTGGTTTAGCTGTTAATGAAGTTTCGTTTTTTTAGTGCTGAAAATTCATTGTCTGCTGGCGCTGTACACTTTTTCTAAGTGTTGCAATATCTCATGAAGGAAATACTGGACAATCAAATTAATGACTTTCCAGGCTTCAGGATGCCTTTCTACACTATATAAAGGTGGAAATTTACATTTGAAACGTTTGGTTTAGCTGTTATAAAAGTTTGGTTTTTTAGTGCTGTAAATGCATTTTCAGCTCGCGCTGTACACATTTGCTATGAGAGGCATTATCTCATAAGGGAAATATTGGACAATCAAATTAATGACTGCCCAGGCTTCAGGATGTCTTTTTACACTATATAAAGGTGGAAATATACATTGGAAACGTTTAGTTTAGCTGTTAATGAAGTTTCGTTTTTTTAGTGCTGAAAATTCATTGTCTGCTGGCGCTGAACACTTTTTCTAAGTGTTGCAATATCTCATGAAGGAAATACTGGACAATCAAATTAATGACTTTCCAGGCTTCAGTATGCCTTTCTACACTATATAAAGGTGGAAATTTACATTGGAAACGTTTGGTTTAGCTGTTATAAAAGTTTGGTTTTTTAGTGCTGTAAATGCATTTTCAGCTCGCGCTGTACACATTTGCTATGAGAGGCATTATCTCATAAGGGAAATATTGGACAATCAAATTAATGACTGCCCAGGCTTCAGGATGTCTTTTTACACTATATAAAGGTGGAAATTTACATTGGAAACGTTTGGTTTAGCTGTTATAAAAGTTTGGTTTTTTAGTGCTGTAAAATGCATTTTCAGCTCGCGCTGTACACATTTGCTATGTGAGGCATTATCTCATAAGGGAAATACTGGACAATCTAATTAATGACTGCCCAGGCTTCAGGATGTCTTTTTACACTATATAAAGGTGGAAATTTACATTGGAAACGTTTGGTTTAGCTGTTATAAAAGTTTGGTTTTTTAGTGCTGAAAATGCATTTTCAGCTCGCACTGTACACATTTGCTATGTGAGGCATTATCTCATAAGGGAAATACTGGACAATCAAATTAATGACTTCCCAGGCTTCAGGATGCCTTTTTACACTCTATAAATGTGGAAATTTACATTGGAAACGTTTGGTTTAGCTGTTAATGAAGTTTCGTTTTTTTAGTGCTGAAAATTCATTGTCTGCTGGCGCTGTACACTTTTTCTAAGTGTTGCAATATCTCATGAAGGAAATACTGGACAATCAAATTAATGACTTTCCAGGCTTCAGGATGCCTTTCTACACTATATAAAGGTGGAAATTTACATTGGAAACGTTTGGTTTAGCTGTTATAAAAGTTTGGTTTTTTAGTGCTGTAAATGCATTTTCAGCTCGCGCTGTACACATTTGCTATGAGAGGCATTATCTCATAAGGGAAATATTGGACAATCAAATTAATGACTGCCCAGGCTTCAGGATGTCTTTTTACACTATATAAAGGTGGAAATTTACATTGGAAACGTTTGGTTTAGCTGTTATAAAAGTTTGGTTTTTTAGTGCTGTAAATGCATTTTCAGCTCGCGCTGTACACATTTGCTATGAGAGGCATTATCTCATAAGGGAAATATTGGACAATCAAATTAATGGCTGCCCAGGCTTCAGGATGTCTTTTTACACTATATAAAGGTGGAAATTTACATTGGAAACGTTTAGTTTAGCTGTTAATGAAGTTTCGTTTTTTTAGTGCTGAAAATTCATTGTCTGCTGGCGCTGTACACTTTTTCTAAGTGTTGCAATATCTCATGAAGGAAATACTGGACAATCAAATTAATGACTTTCCAGGCTTCAGGATGCCTTTCTACACTATATAAAGGTGGAAATTTACATTGGAAACGTTTGGTTTAGCTGTTATAAAAGTTTGGTTTTTTAGTGCTGTAAATGCATTTTCAGCTCGCGCTGTACACATTTGCTATGAGAGGCATTATCTCATAAGGGAAATATTGGACAATCAAATTAATGACTGCCCAGGCTTCAGGATGTCTTTTTACACTATATAAGGGTGGAAATTTACATTGGAAACGATTAGTTTAGCTGTTAATGAAGTTTCGTTTTTTTAGTGCTGAAAATTCATTGTCTGCTGGCGCTGTACACTTTTTCTAAGTGTTGCAATATCTCATGAAGGAAATACTGGACAATCAAATTAATGACTTTCCAGGCTTCAGGATGCCTTTTTACACTATATAAAGGTGGAAATGTACATTGGAAACGTTTGGTTTAGCTGTTATAAAAGTTTGGTTTTTTAGTGCTGAAAATGCATTTTCAGCTCGCACTGTACACATTTGCTATGTGAGGCATTATCTCATAAGGGAAATACTGGACAATCAAATTAATGACTTCCCAGGCTCCAGGATGCCTTTTTACACTCTATAAATGTGGAAATTTACATTGGAAACGTTTAGTTTAGCTGTTAATGAAGTTTCGTTTTTTTAGTGCTGAAAATTCATTGTCTGCTGGCGCTGTACACTTTTTCTAAGTGTTGCAATATCTCATGAAGGAAATACTGGACAATCAAATTAATGACTTTCCAGGCTTCAGGATGCCTTTCTACACTATATAAAGGTGGAAATTTACATTGGAAACGTTTGGTTTAGCTGTTATAAAAGTTTGGTTTTTTAGTGCTGTAAATGCATTTTCAGCTCGCGCTGTACACATTTGCTATGAGAGGCATTATCTCATAAGGGAAATATTGGACAATCAAATTAATGACTGCCCAGGCTTCAGGATGTCTTTTTACACTATATAAGGGTGGAAATTTACATTGGAAACGTTTAGTTTAGCTGTTAATGAAGTTTCGTTTTTTTAGTGCTGAAAATTCATTGTCTGCTGGCGCTGTACACTTTTTCTAAGTGTTGCAATATCTCATGAAGGAAATACTGGACAATCAAATTAATGACTTTCCAGGCTTCAGGATGCCTTTTTACACTATCTAAAGGTGGAAATGTACATTGGAAACGTTTGGTTTAGCTGTTATAAAAGTTTGGTTTTTTAGTGCTGAAAATGCATTTTCAGCTCGCACTGTACACATTTGCTATGTGAGGCATTATCTCATAAGGGAAATACTGGACAATAAAATTAATGACTTCCCAGGCTTCAGGATGCCTTTTTACACTCTATAAATGTGGAATTTTACATTGGAAACGTTTGGTTTAGCTGTTAATGAAGTTTCGTTTTTTTAGTGCTGAAAATTCATTGTCTGCTGGCGCTGTACACTTTTTCTAAGTGTTGCAATATCTCATGAAGGAAATACTGGACAATCAAATTAATGACTTTCCAGGCTTCAGGATGCCTTTCTACACTATATAAAGGTAGAAATTTACATTGGAAACGTTTGGTTTTGCTGTTATAAAAGTTTGGTTTTTTAGTGCTGTAAATGCATTTTCAGCTCGCGCTGTACACATTTGCTATGAGAGGCATTATCTCATAAGGGAAATATTGGACAATCAAATTAATGACTGCCCAGGCTTCAGGATGTCTTTTTACACTATATAAAGGTGGAAATTTACATTGGAAACGTTTGGTTTAGCTGTTATAAAAGTTTGTTTTTTTAGTGCTGTAAATGCATTTTCAGCTCGCACTGTACACATTTGCTATGAGAGGCATTATCTCATAAGGGAAATATTGGACAATCAAATTAATGACTGCCCAGGCTTCAGGATGTCTTTTTACACTATATAAGGGTGGAAATTTACATTGGAAACGTTTAGTTTAGCTGTTAATGAAGTTTCGTTTTTTTAGTGCTGAAAATTCATTGTCTGCTGGCGCTGTACACATTTGCTATGTGAGGCATTATCTCATAAGGGAAATACTGGACAATCAAATTAATGACTTCCCAGGCTTCAGGATGCCTTTTTACACTCTATAAATGTGGAAATTTACATTGGAAACGTTTGGTTTAGCTGTTAATGAAGTTTCGTTTTTTTAGTGCTGAAAATTCATTGTCTGCTGGCGCTGTACACTTTTTCTAAG
Source organism: Idiotropiscis lumnitzeri (assembly GCF_059441095.1). NCBI lineage: Eukaryota > Metazoa > Chordata > Actinopteri > Syngnathiformes > Syngnathidae > Idiotropiscis > Idiotropiscis lumnitzeri. The sequence continues at coordinate 138,593 of NW_028283629.1, forward strand.
TGTTGCAATATCTCATGAAGGAAATACTGGACAATCAAATTAATGACTTTCCAGGCTTCAGGATGCCTTTCTACACTATATAAAGGTGGAAATTTACATTTGAAACGTTTGGTTTAGCTGTTATAAAAGTTTGGTTTTTTAGTGCTGTAAATGCATTTTCAGCTCGCGCTGTACACATTTGCTATGAGAGGCATTATCTCATAAGGGAAATATTGGACAATCAAATTAATGACTGCCCAGGCTTCAGGATGTCTTTTTACACTATATAAAGGTGGAAATATACATTGGAAACGTTTAGTTTAGCTGTTAATGAAGTTTCGTTTTTTTAGTGCTGAAAATTCATTGTCTGCTGGCGCTGAACACTTTTTCTAAGTGTTGCAATATCTCATGAAGGAAATACTGGACAATCAAATTAATGACTTTCCAGGCTTCAGTATGCCTTTCTACACTATATAAAGGTGGAAATTTACATCGGAAACGTTTGGTTTAGCTGTTATAAAAGTTTGGTTTTTTAGTGCTGTAAATGCATTTTCAGCTCGCGCTGTACACATTTGCTATGAGAGGCATTATCTCATAAGGGAAATATTGGACAATCAAATTAATGACTGCCCAGGCTTCAGGATGTCTTTTTACACTATATAAAGGTGGAAATTTACATTGGAAACGTTTGGTTTAGCTGTTATAAAAGTTTGGTTTTTTAGTGCTGTAAAATGCATTTTCAGCTCGCGCTGTACACATTTGCTATGTGAGGCATTATCTCATAAGGGAAATACTGGACAATCTAATTAATGACTGCCCAGGCTTCAGGATGTCTTTTTACACTATATAAAGGTGGAAATTTACATTGGAAACGTTTGGTTTAGCTGTTATAAAAGTTTGGTTTTTTAGTGCTGAAAATGCATTTTCAGCTCGCACTGTACACATTTGCTATGTGAGGCATTATCTCATAAGGGAAATACTGGACAATCAAATTAATGACTTCCCAGGCTTCAGGATGCCTTTTTACACTCTATAAATGTGGAAATTTACATTGGAAACGTTTGGTTTAGCTGTTAATGAAGTTTCGTTTTTTTAGTGCTGAAAATTCATTGTCTGCTGGCGCTGTACACTTTTTCTAAGTGTTGCAATATCTCATGAAGGAAATACTGGACAATCAAATTAATGACTTTCCAGGCTTCAGGATGCCTTTCTACACTATATAAAGGTGGAAATTTACATTGGAAACGTTTGGTTTAGCTGTTATAAAAGTTTGGTTTTTTAGTGCTGTAAATGCATTTTCAGCTCGCGCTGTACACATTTGCTATGAGAGGCATTATCTCATAAGGGAAATATTGGACAATCAAATTAATGACTGCCCAGGCTTCAGGATGTCTTTTTACACTATATAAAGGTGGAAATTTACATTGGAAACGTTTGGTTTAGCTGTTATAAAAGTTTGGTTTTTTAGTGCTGTAAATGCATTTTCAGCTCGCGCTGTACACATTTGCTATGAGAGGCATTATCTCATAAGGGAAATATTGGACAATCAAATTAATGGCTGCCCAGGCTTCAGGATGTCTTTTTACACTATATAAAGGTGGAAATTTACATTGGAAACGTTTAGTTTAGCTGTTAATGAAGTTTCGTTTTTTTAGTGCTGAAAATTCATTGTCTGCTGGCGCTGTACACTTTTTCTAAGTGTTGCAATATCTCATGAAGGAAATACTGGACAATCAAATTAATGACTTTCCAGGCTTCAGGATGCCTTTCTACACTATATAAAGGTGGAAATTTACATTGGAAACGTTTGGTTTAGCTGTTATAAAAGTTTGGTTTTTTAGAACTGTAAATGCATTTTCAGCTCGCACTGTACACATTTGCTATGTGAGGCATTATCTCATAAGGGAAATACTGGACAATCAAATTATTGACTTCCCAGGCTTCAGGATGCCTTTTTACACTCTATAAATGTGGAAATTTACATTGGAAACGTTTGGTTTAGCCGTTAATGAAGTTTCGTTTTTTTAGTGCTAAAAATTCATTGTCTGCTGGCGCTGTACACTTTTTCTAAGTGTTGCAATATCTCATGAAGGAAATACTGGACAATCAAATTAATGACTTTCCAGGCTTCAGGATGCCTTTCTACACTATATAAAGGTGGAAATTTACATTGGAAACGTTTGGTTTAGCTGTTATAAAAGTTTGGTTTTTTAGTGCTGTAAATGCATTTTCAGCTCGCGCTGTACACATTTGCTATGAGAGGCATTATCTCATAAGGGAAATATTGGACAATCAAATTAATGACTGCCCAGGCTTCAGGATGTCTTTTTACACTATATAAGGGTGGAAATTTACATTGGAAACGTTTAGTTTAGCTGTTAATGAAGTTTCGTTTTTTTAGTGCTGAAAATTCATTGTCTGCTGGCGCTGTACACTTTTTCTAAGTGTTGCAATATCTCATGAAGGAAATACTGGACAATCAAATTAATGACTTTCCAGGCTTCAGGATGCCTTTCTACACTATATAAAGGTGGAAATTTACATTGGAAACGTTTGGTTTAGCTGTTATAAAAGTTTGGTTTTTTAGTGCTGTAAATGCATTTTCAGCTCGCGCTGTACACATTTGCTATGAGAGGCATTATCTCATAAGGGAAATATTGGACAATCAAATTAATGACTGCGCAGGCTTCAGGATGTATTTTTACACTATATAAAGGTGGAAATTTACATTGGAAACGTTTAGTTTAGCTGTTAATGAAGTTTCGTTTTTTTTAGTGCTGAAAATTCATTGTCTGCTGGCGCTGTACACTTTTTCTAAGTGTTGCAATATCTCATGAAGGAAATACTGGACAATCAAATTAATGACTTTCCAGGCTTCAGGATGCCTTTCTACACTATATAAAGGTGGAAATTTACATTGGAAACGTTTGGTTTAGCTGTTATAAAAGTTTGGTTTTTTATTGCTGTAAATGCATTTTCAGCTCGCGCTGTACACATTTGCTATGAGAGGCATTATCTCATAAGGGAAATATTGGACAATCAAATTAATGACTGCCCAGGCTTCAGGATGTCTTTTTACACTATATAAAGGTGGAAATTTACATTGGAAACGTTTGGTTTAGCTGTTATAAAAGTTTGGTTTTTTTAGTGCTGTAAATGCATTTTCAGCTCGCACTGTCCACATTTGCTATGTGAGGCATTATCTCAAAAGGGAAATACTGGACAATCAAATTAATGACTGCCCAGGCTTCAGGATGTCTTTTTACACTATATAAAGGTGGAAATGTACATTGGAAACGTTTGGTTTAGCTGTTATAAAAGTTTGGTTTTTTAGTGCTGAAAATGCATTTTCAGCTCGCACTGTACACATTTGCTATGTGAGGCATTATCTCATAAGGGAAATACTGGACAATCAAATTAATGACTTCCCAGGCTTCAGGATGCCTTTTTACACTCTATAAATGTGGAAATTTACATTGGAAACGTTTGGTTTAGCTGTTAATGAAGTTTCGTTTTTTTAGTGCTGAAAATTCATTGTCTGCTGGCGCTGTACACTTTTTCTAAGTGTTGCAATATCTCAGGAAGGAAATACTGGACAATCAAATTAATGACTTTCCAGGCTTCAGGATGCCTTTCTACACTATATAAAGGTGGAAATTTACATTTGAAACGTTTGGTTTAGCTGTTATAAAAGTTTGGTTTTTTAGTGCTGTAAATGCATTTTCAGCTCGCGCTGTACACATTTGCTATGAGAGGCATTATCTCATAAGGGAAATATTGGACAATCAAATTAATGACTGCCCAGGCTTCAGGATGTCTTTTTACACTATATAAAGGTGGAAATATACATTGGAAACGTTTAGTTTAGCTGTTAATGAAGTTTCGTTTTTTTAGTGCTGAAAATTCATTGTCTGCTGGCGCTGAACACTTTTTCTAAGTGTTGCAATATCTCATGAAGGAAATACTGGACAATCAAATTAATGACTTTCCAGGCTTCAGTATGCCTTTCTACACTATATAAAGGTGGAAATTTACATTGGAAACGTTTGGTTTAGCTGTTATAAAAGTTTGGTTTTTTAGTGCTGTAAATGCATTTTCAGCTCGCGCTGTACACATTTGCTATGAGAGGCATTATCTCATAAGGGAAATATTGGACAATAAAATTAATGACTGCCCAGGCTTCAGGATGTCTTTTTACACTATATAAAGGTGGAAATTTACATTGGAAACGTTTGGTTTAGCTGTTATAAAAGTTTGGTTTTTTAGTGCTGTAAAATGCATTTTCAGCTCGCGCTGTACACATTTGCTATGTGAGGCATTATCTCATAAGGGAAATACTGGACAATCTAATTAATGACTGCCCAGGCTTCAGGATGTCTTTTTACACTATATAAAGGTGGAAATTTACATTGGAAACGTTTGGTTTAGCTGTTATAAAAGTTTGGTTTTTTAGTGCTGAAAATGCATTTTCAGCTCGCACTGTACACATTTGCTATGTGAGGCATTATCTCATAAGGGAAATACTGGACAATCAAATTAATGACTTCCCAGGCTTCAGGATGCCTTTTTACACTCTATAAATGTGGAAATTTACATTGGAAACGTTTGGTTTAGCTGTTAATGAAGTTTCGTTTTTTTAGTGCTGAAAATTCATTGTCTGCTGGCGCTGTACACTTTTTCTAAGTGTTGCAATATCTCATGAAGGAAATACTGGACAATCAAATTAATGACTTTCCAGGCTTCAGGATGCCTTTCTACACTATATAAAGGTGGAAATTTACATTGGAAACGTTTGGTTTAGCTGTTATAAAAGTTTGGTTTTTTAGTGCTGTAAATGCATTTTCAGCTCGCGCTGTACACATTTGCTATGAGAGGCATTATCTCATAAGGGAAATATTGGACAATCAAATTAATGACTGCCCAGGCTTCAGGATGTCTTTTTACACTATATAAAGGTGGAAATTTACATTGGAAACGTTTGGTTTAGCTGTTATAAAAGTTTGGTTTTTTAGTGCTGTAAATGCATTTTCAGCTCGCGCTGTACACATTTGCTATGAGAGGCATTATCTCATAAGGGAAATATTGGACAATCAAATTAATGGCTGCCCAGGCTTCAGGATGTCTTTTTACACTATATAAAGGTGGAAATTTACATTGGAAACGTTTAGTTTAGCTGTTAATGAAGTTTCGTTTTTTTAGTGCTGAAAATTCATTGTCTGCTGGCGCTGTACACTTTTTCTAAGTGTTGCAATATCTCATGAAGGAAATACTGGACAATCAAATTAATGACTTTCCAGGCTTCAGGATGCCTTTCTACACTATATAAAGGTGGAAATTTACATTGGAAACGTTTGGTTTAGCTGTTATAAAAGTTTGGTTTTTTAGTGCTGTAAATGCATTTTCAGCTCGCGCTGTACACATTTGCTATGAGAGGCATTATCTCATAAGGGAAATATTGGACAATCAAATTAATGACTGCCCAGGCTTCAGGATGTCTTTTTACACTATATAAGGGTGGAAATTTACATTGGAAACGATTAGTTTAGCTGTTAATGAAGTTTCGTTTTTTTAGTGCTGAAAATTCATTGTCTGCTGGCGCTGTACACTTTTTCTAAGTGTTGCAATATCTCATGAAGGAAATACTGGACAATCAAATTAATGACTTTCCAGGCTTCAGGATGCCTTTTTACACTATATAAAGGTGGAAATGTACATTGGAAACGTTTGGTTTAGCTGTTATAAAAGTTTGGTTTTTTAGTGCTGAAAATGCATTTTCAGCTCGCACTGTACACATTTGCTATGTGAGGCATTATCTCATAAGGGAAATACTGGACAATCAAATTAATGACTTCCCAGGCTCCAGGATGCCTTTTTACACTCTATAAATGTGGAAATTTACATTGGAAACGTTTAGTTTAGCTGTTAATGAAGTTTCGTTTTTTTAGTGCTGAAAATTCATTGTCTGCTGGCGCTGTACACTTTTTCTAAGTGTTGCAATATCTCATGAAGGAAATACTGGACAATCAAATTAATGACTTTCCAGGCTTCAGGATGCCTTTCTACACTATATAAAGGTGGAAATTTACATTGGAAACGTTTGGTTTAGCTGTTATAAAAGTTTGGTTTTTTAGTGCTGTAAATGCATTTTCAGCTCGCGCTGTACACATTTGCTATGAGAGGCATTATCTCATAAGGGAAATATTGGACAATCAAATTAATGACTGCCCAGGCTTCAGGATGTCTTTTTACACTATATAAGGGTGGAAATTTACATTGGAAACGTTTAGTTTAGCTGTTAATGAAGTTTCGTTTTTTTAGTGCTGAAAATTCATTGTCTGCTGGCGCTGTACACTTTTTCTAAGTGTTGCAATATCTCATGAAGGAAATACTGGACAATCAAATTAATGACTTTCCAGGCTTCAGGATGCCTTTTTACACTATCTAAAGGTGGAAATGTACATTGGAAACGTTTGGTTTAGCTGTTATAAAAGTTTGGTTTTTTAGTGCTGAAAATGCATTTTCAGCTCGCACTGTACACATTTGCTATGTGAGGCATTATCTCATAAGGGAAATACTGGACAATAAAATTAATGACTTCCCAGGCTTCAGGATGCCTTTTTACACTCTATAAATGTGGAATTTTACATTGGAAACGTTTGGTTTAGCTGTTAATGAAGTTTCGTTTTTTTAGTGCTGAAAATTCATTGTCTGCTGGCGCTGTACACTTTTTCTAAGTGTTGCAATATCTCATGAAGGAAATACTGGACAATCAAATTAATGACTTTCCAGGCTTCAGGATGCCTTTCTACACTATATAAAGGTAGAAATTTACATTGGAAACGTTTGGTTTTGCTGTTATAAAAGTTTGGTTTTTTAGTGCTGTAAATGCATTTTCAGCTCGCGCTGTACACATTTGCTATGAGAGGCATTATCTCATAAGGGAAATATTGGACAATCAAATTAATGACTGCCCAGGCTTCAGGATGTCTTTTTACACTATATAAAGGTGGAAATTTACATTGGAAACGTTTGGTTTAGCTGTTATAAAAGTTTGTTTTTTTAGTGCTGTAAATGCATTTTCAGCTCGCACTGTACACATTTGCTATGAGAGGCATTATCTCATAAGGGAAATATTGGACAATCAAATTAATGACTGCCCAGGCTTCAGGATGTCTTTTTACACTATATAAGGGTGGAAATTTACATTGGAAACGTTTAGTTTAGCTGTTAATGAAGTTTCGTTTTTTTAGTGCTGAAAATTCATTGTCTGCTGGCGCTGTACACATTTGCTATGTGAGGCATTATCTCATAAGGGAAATACTGGACAATCAAATTAATGACTTCCCAGGCTTCAGGATGCCTTTTTACACTCTATAAATGTGGAAATTTACATTGGAAACGTTTGGTTTAGCTGTTAATGAAGTTTCGTTTTTTTAGTGCTGAAAATTCATTGTCTGCTGGCGCTGTACACTTTTTCTAAGTGTTGCAATATCTCATGAAGGAAATACTGGACAATCAAATTAATGACTTTCCAGGCTTCAGGATGCCTTTCTACACTATATAAAGGTGGAAATTTACATTTGAAACGTTTGGTTTAGCTGTTATAAAAGTTTGGTTTTTTAGTGCTGTAAATGCATTTTCAGCTCGCGCTGTACACATTTGCTATGAGAGGCATTATCTCATAAGGGAAATATTGGACAATCAAATTAATGACTGCCCAGGCTTCAGGATGTCTTTTTACACTATATAAAGGTGGAAATATACATTGGAAACGTTTAGTTTAGCTGTTAATGAAGTTTCGTTTTTTTAGTGCTGAAAATTCATTGTCTGCTGGCGCTGAACACTTTTTCTAAGTGTTGCAATATCTCATGAAGGAAATACTGGACAATCAAATTAATGACTTTCCAGGCTTCAGTATGCCTTTCTACACTATATAAAGGTGGAAATTTACATCGGAAACGTTTGGTTTAGCTGTTATAAAAGTTTGGTTTTTTAGTGCTGTAAATGCATTTTCAGCTCGCGCTGTACACATTTGCTATGAGAGGCATTATCTCATAAGGGAAATATTGGACAATCAAATTAATGACTGCCCAGGCTTCAGGATGTCTTTTTACACTATATAAAGGTGGAAATTTACATTGGAAACGTTTGGTTTAGCTGTTATAAAAGTTTGGTTTTTTAGTGCTGTAAAATGCATTTTCAGCTCGCGCTGTACACATTTGCTATGTGAGGCATTATCTCATAAGGGAAATACTGGACAATCTAATTAATGACTGCCCAGGCTTCAGGATGTCTTTTTACACTATATAAAGGTGGAAATTTACATTGGAAACGTTTGGTTTAGCTGTTATAAAAGTTTGGTTTTTTAGTGCTGAAAATGCATTTTCAGCTCGCACTGTACACATTTGCTATGTGAGGCATTATCTCATAAGGGAAATACTGGACAATCAAATTAATGACTTCCCAGGCTTCAGGATGCCTTTTTACACTCTATAAATGTGGAAATTTACATTGGAAACGTTTGGTTTAGCTGTTAATGAAGTTTCGTTTTTTTAGTGCTGAAAATTCATTGTCTGCTGGCGCTGTACACTTTTTCTAAGTGTTGCAATATCTCATGAAGGAAATACTGGACAATCAAATTAATGACTTTCCAGGCTTCAGGATGCCTTTCTACACTATATAAAGGTGGAAATTTACATTGGAAACGTTTGGTTTAGCTGTTATAAAAGTTTGGTTTTTTAGTGCTGTAAATGCATTTTCAGCTCGCGCTGTACACATTTGCTATGAGAGGCATTATCTCATAAGGGAAATATTGGACAATCAAATTAATGACTGCCCAGGCTTCAGGATGTCTTTTTACACTATATAAAGGTGGAAATTTACATTGGAAACGTTTGGTTTAGCTGTTATAAAAGTTTGGTTTTTTAGTGCTGTAAATGCATTTTCAGCTCGCGCTGTACACATTTGCTATGAGAGGCATTATCTCATAAGGGAAATATTGGACAATCAAATTAATGGCTGCCCAGGCTTCAGGATGTCTTTTTACACTATATAAAGGTGGAAATTTACATTGGAAACGTTTAGTTTAGCTGTTAATGAAGTTTCGTTTTTTTAGTGCTGAAAATTCATTGTCTGCTGGCGCTGTACACTTTTTCTAAGTGTTGCAATATCTCATGAAGGAAATACTGGACAATCAAATTAATGACTTTCCAGGCTTCAGGATGCCTTTCTACACTATATAAAGGTGGAAATTTACATTGGAAACGTTTGGTTTAGCTGTTATAAAAGTTTGGTTTTTTAGAACTGTAAATGCATTTTCAGCTCGCACTGTACACATTTGCTATGTGAGGCATTATCTCATAAGGGAAATACTGGACAATCAAATTATTGACTTCCCAGGCTTCAGGATGCCTTTTTACACTCTATAAATGTGGAAATTTACATTGGAAACGTTTGGTTTAGCCGTTAATGAAGTTTCGTTTTTTTAGTGCTAAAAATTCATTGTCTGCTGGCGCTGTACACTTTTTCTAAGTGTTGCAATATCTCATGAAGGAAATACTGGACAATCAAATTAATGACTTTCCAGGCTTCAGGATGCCTTTCTACACTATATAAAGGTGGAAATTTACATTGGAAACGTTTGGTTTAGCTGTTATAAAAGTTTGGTTTTTTAGTGCTGTAAATGCATTTTCAGCTCGCGCTGTACACATTTGCTATGAGAGGCATTATCTCATAAGGGAAATATTGGACAATCAAATTAATGACTGCCCAGGCTTCAGGATGTCTTTTTACACTATATAAGGGTGGAAATTTACATTGGAAACGTTTAGTTTAGCTGTTAATGAAGTTTCGTTTTTTTAGTGCTGAAAATTCATTGTCTGCTGGCGCTGTACACTTTTTCTAAGTGTTGCAATATCTCATGAAGGAAATACTGGACAATCAAATTAATGACTTTCCAGGCTTCAGGATGCCTTTCTACACTATATAAAGGTGGAAATTTACATTGGAAACGTTTGGTTTAGCTGTTATAAAAGTTTGGTTTTTTAGTGCTGTAAATGCATTTTCAGCTCGCGCTGTACACATTTGCTATGAGAGGCATTATCTCATAAGGGAAATATTGGACAATCAAATTAATGACTGCGCAGGCTTCAGGATGTATTTTTACACTATATAAAGGTGGAAATTTACATTGGAAACGTTTAGTTTAGCTGTTAATGAAGTTTCGTTTTTTTTAGTGCTGAAAATTCATTGTCTGCTGGCGCTGTACACTTTTTCTAAGTGTTGCAATATCTCATGAAGGAAATACTGGACAATCAAATTAATGACTTTCCAGGCTTCAGGATGCCTTTCTACACTATATAAAGGTGGAAATTTACATTGGAAACGTTTGGTTTAGCTGTTATAAAAGTTTGGTTTTTTATTGCTGTAAATGCATTTTCAGCTCGCGCTGTACACATTTGCTATGAGAGGCATTATCTCATAAGGGAAATATTGGACAATCAAATTAATGACTGCCCAGGCTTCAGGATGTCTTTTTACACTATATAAAGGTGGAAATTTACATTGGAAACGTTTGGTTTAGCTGTTATAAAAGTTTGGTTTTTTTAGTGCTGTAAATGCATTTTCAGCTCGCACTGTCCACATTTGCTATGTGAGGCATTATCTCAAAAGGGAAATACTGGACAATCAAATTAATGACTGCCCAGGCTTCAGGATGTCTTTTTACACTATATAAAGGTGGAAATGTACATTGGAAACGTTTGGTTTAGCTGTTATAAAAGTTTGGTTTTTTAGTGCTGAAAATGCATTTTCAGCTCGCACTGTACACATTTGCTATGTGAGGCATTATCTCATAAGGGAAATACTGGACAATCAAATTAATGACTTCCCAGGCTTCAGGATGCCTTTTTACACTCTATAAATGTGGAAATTTACATTGGAAACGTTTGGTTTAGCTGTTAATGAAGTTTCGTTTTTTTAGTGCTGAAAATTCATTGTCTGCTGGCGCTGTACACTTTTTCTAAGTGTTGCAATATCTCAGGAAGGAAATACTGGACAATCAAATTAATGACTTTCCAGGCTTCAGGATGCCTTTCTACACTATATAAAGGTGGAAATTTACATTTGAAACGTTTGGTTTAGCTGTTATAAAAGTTTGGTTTTTTAGTGCTGTAAATGCATTTTCAGCTCGCGCTGTACACATTTGCTATGAGAGGCATTATCTCATAAGGGAAATATTGGACAATCAAATTAATGACTGCCCAGGCTTCAGGATGTCTTTTTACACTATATAAAGGTGGAAATATACATTGGAAACGTTTAGTTTAGCTGTTAATGAAGTTTCGTTTTTTTAGTGCTGAAAATTCATTGTCTGCTGGCGCTGAACACTTTTTCTAAGTGTTGCAATATCTCATGAAGGAAATACTGGACAATCAAATTAATGACTTTCCAGGCTTCAGTATGCCTTTCTACACTATATAAAGGTGGAAATTTACATTGGAAACGTTTGGTTTAGCTGTTATAAAAGTTTGGTTTTTTAGTGCTGTAAATGCATTTTCAGCTCGCGCTGTACACATTTGCTATGAGAGGCATTATCTCATAAGGGAAATATTGGACAATAAAATTAATGACTGCCCAGGCTTCAGGATGTCTTTTTACACTATATAAAGGTGGAAATTTACATTGGAAACGTTTGGTTTAGCTGTTATAAAAGTTTGGTTTTTTAGTGCTGTAAAATGCATTTTCAGCTCGCGCTGTACACATTTGCTATGTGAGGCATTATCTCATAAGGGAAATACTGGACAATCTAATTAATGACTGCCCAGGCTTCAGGATGTCTTTTTACACTATATAAAGGTGGAAATTTACATTGGAAACGTTTGGTTTAGCTGTTATAAAAGTTTGGTTTTTTAGTGCTGAAAATGCATTTTCAGCTCGCACTGTACACATTTGCTATGTGAGGCATTATCTCATAAGGGAAATACTGGACAATCAAATTAATGACTTCCCAGGCTTCAGGATGCCTTTTTACACTCTATAAATGTGGAAATTTACATTGGAAACGTTTGGTTTAGCTGTTAATGAAGTTTCGTTTTTTTAGTGCTGAAAATTCATTGTCTGCTGGCGCTGTACACTTTTTCTAAGTGTTGCAATATCTCATGAAGGAAATACTGGACAATCAAATTAATGACTTTCCAGGCTTCAGGATGCCTTTCTACACTATATAAAGGTGGAAATTTACATTGGAAACGTTTGGTTTAGCTGTTATAAAAGTTTGGTTTTTTAGTGCTGTAAATGCATTTTCAGCTCGCGCTGTACACATTTGCTATGAGAGGCATTATCTCATAAGGGAAATATTGGACAATCAAATTAATGACTGCCCAGGCTTCAGGATGTCTTTTTACACTATATAAAGGTGGAAATTTACATTGGAAACGTTTGGTTTAGCTGTTATAAAAGTTTGGTTTTTTAGTGCTGTAAATGCATTTTCAGCTCGCGCTGTACACATTTGCTATGAGAGGCATTATCTCATAAGGGAAATATTGGACAATCAAATTAATGGCTGCCCAGGCTTCAGGATGTCTTTTTACACTATATAAAGGTGGAAATTTACATTGGAAACGTTTAGTTTAGCTGTTAATGAAGTTTCGTTTTTTTAGTGCTGAAAATTCATTGTCTGCTGGCGCTGTACACTTTTTCTAAGTGTTGCAATATCTCATGAAGGAAATACTGGACAATCAAATTAATGACTTTCCAGGCTTCAGGATGCCTTTCTACACTATATAAAGGTGGAAATTTACATTGGAAACGTTTGGTTTAGCTGTTATAAAAGTTTGGTTTTTTAGTGCTGTAAATGCATTTTCAGCTCGCGCTGTACACATTTGCTATGAGAGGCATTATCTCATAAGGGAAATATTGGACAATCAAATTAATGACTGCCCAGGCTTCAGGATGTCTTTTTACACTATATAAGGGTGGAAATTTACATTGGAAACGATTAGTTTAGCTGTTAATGAAGTTTCGTTTTTTTAGTGCTGAAAATTCATTGTCTGCTGGCGCTGTACACTTTTTCTAAGTGTTGCAATATCTCATGAAGGAAATACTGGACAATCAAATTAATGACTTTCCAGGCTTCAGGATGCCTTTTTACACTATATAAAGGTGGAAATGTACATTGGAAACGTTTGGTTTAGCTGTTATAAAAGTTTGGTTTTTTAGTGCTGAAAATGCATTTTCAGCTCGCACTGTACACATTTGCTATGTGAGGCATTATCTCATAAGGGAAATACTGGACAATCAAATTAATGACTTCCCAGGCTCCAGGATGCCTTTTTACACTCTATAAATGTGGAAATTTACATTGGAAACGTTTAGTTTAGCTGTTAATGAAGTTTCGTTTTTTTAGTGCTGAAAATTCATTGTCTGCTGGCGCTGTACACTTTTTCTAAGTGTTGCAATATCTCATGAAGGAAATACTGGACAATCAAATTAATGACTTTCCAGGCTTCAGGATGCCTTTCTACACTATATAAAGGTGGAAATTTACATTGGAAACGTTTGGTTTAGCTGTTATAAAAGTTTGGTTTTTTAGTGCTGTAAATGCATTTTCAGCTCGCGCTGTACACATTTGCTATGAGAGGCATTATCTCATAAGGGAAATATTGGACAATCAAATTAATGACTGCCCAGGCTTCAGGATGTCTTTTTACACTATATAAGGGTGGAAATTTACATTGGAAACGTTTAGTTTAGCTGTTAATGAAGTTTCGTTTTTTTAGTGCTGAAAATTCATTGTCTGCTGGCGCTGTACACTTTTTCTAAGTGTTGCAATATCTCATGAAGGAAATACTGGACAATCAAATTAATGACTTTCCAGGCTTCAGGATGCCTTTTTACACTATCTAAAGGTGGAAATGTACATTGGAAACGTTTGGTTTAGCTGTTATAAAAGTTTGGTTTTTTAGTGCTGAAAATGCATTTTCAGCTCGCACTGTACACATTTGCTATGTGAGGCATTATCTCATAAGGGAAATACTGGACAATAAAATTAATGACTTCCCAGGCTTCAGGATGCCTTTTTACACTCTATAAATGTGGAATTTTACATTGGAAACGTTTGGTTTAGCTGTTAATGAAGTTTCGTTTTTTTAGTGCTGAAAATTCATTGTCTGCTGGCGCTGTACACTTTTTCTAAGTGTTGCAATATCTCATGAAGGAAATACTGGACAATCAAATTAATGACTTTCCAGGCTTCAGGATGCCTTTCTACACTATATAAAGGTAGAAATTTACATTGGAAACGTTTGGTTTTGCTGTTATAAAAGTTTGGTTTTTTAGTGCTGTAAATGCATTTTCAGCTCGCGCTGTACACATTTGCTATGAGAGGCATTATCTCATAAGGGAAATATTGGACAATCAAATTAATGACTGCCCAGGCTTCAGGATGTCTTTTTACACTATATAAAGGTGGAAATTTACATTGGAAACGTTTGGTTTAGCTGTTATAAAAGTTTGTTTTTTTAGTGCTGTAAATGCATTTTCAGCTCGCACTGTACACATTTGCTATGAGAGGCATTATCTCATAAGGGAAATATTGGACAATCAAATTAATGACTGCCCAGGCTTCAGGATGTCTTTTTACACTATATAAGGGTGGAAATTTACATTGGAAACGTTTAGTTTAGCTGTTAATGAAGTTTCGTTTTTTTAGTGCTGAAAATTCATTGTCTGCTGGCGCTGTACACATTTGCTATGTGAGGCATTATCTCATAAGGGAAATACTGGACAATCAAATTAATGACTTCCCAGGCTTCAGGATGCCTTTTTACACTCTATAAATGTGGAAATTTACATTGGAAACGTTTGGTTTAGCTGTTAATGAAGTTTCGTTTTTTTAGTGCTGAAAATTCATTGTCTGCTGGCGCTGTACACTTTTTCTAAGTGTTGCAATATCTCATGAAGGAAATACTGGACAATCAAATTAATGACTTTCCAGGCTTCAGGATGCCTTTCTACACTATATAAAGGTGGAAATTTACATTTGAAACGTTTGGTTTAGCTGTTATAAAAGTTTGGTTTTTTAGTGCTGTAAATGCATTTTCAGCTCGCGCTGTACACATTTGCTATGAGAGGCATTATCTCATAAGGGAAATATTGGACAATCAAATTAATGACTGCCCAGGCTTCAGGATGTCTTTTTACACTATATAAAGGTGGAAATATACATTGGAAACGTTTAGTTTAGCTGTTAATGAAGTTTCGTTTTTTTAGTGCTGAAAATTCATTGTCTGCTGGCGCTGAACACTTTTTCTAAGTGTTGCAATATCTCATGAAGGAAATACTGGACAATCAAATTAATGACTTTCCAGGCTTCAGTATGCCTTTCTACACTATATAAAGGTGGAAATTTACATCGGAAACGTTTGGTTTAGCTGTTATAAAAGTTTGGTTTTTTAGTGCTGTAAATGCATTTTCAGCTCGCGCTGTACACATTTGCTATGAGAGGCATTATCTCATAAGGGAAATATTGGACAATCAAATTAATGACTGCCCAGGCTTCAGGATGTCTTTTTACACTATATAAAGGTGGAAATTTACATTGGAAACGTTTGGTTTAGCTGTTATAAAAGTTTGGTTTTTTAGTGCTGTAAAATGCATTTTCAGCTCGCGCTGTACACATTTGCTATGTGAGGCATTATCTCATAAGGGAAATACTGGACAATCTAATTAATGACTGCCCAGGCTTCAGGATGTCTTTTTACACTATATAAAGGTGGAAATTTACATTGGAAACGTTTGGTTTAGCTGTTATAAAAGTTTGGTTTTTTAGTGCTGAAAATGCATTTTCAGCTCGCACTGTACACATTTGCTATGTGAGGCATTATCTCATAAGGGAAATACTGGACAATCAAATTAATGACTTCCCAGGCTTCAGGATGCCTTTTTACACTCTATAAATGTGGAAATTTACATTGGAAACGTTTGGTTTAGCTGTTAATGAAGTTTCGTTTTTTTAGTGCTGAAAATTCATTGTCTGCTGGCGCTGTACACTTTTTCTAAGTGTTGCAATATCTCATGAAGGAAATACTGGACAATCAAATTAATGACTTTCCAGGCTTCAGGATGCCTTTCTACACTATATAAAGGTGGAAATTTACATTGGAAACGTTTGGTTTAGCTGTTATAAAAGTTTGGTTTTTTAGTGCTGTAAATGCATTTTCAGCTCGCGCTGTACACATTTGCTATGAGAGGCATTATCTCATAAGGGAAATATTGGACAATCAAATTAATGACTGCCCAGGCTTCAGGATGTCTTTTTACACTATATAAAGGTGGAAATTTACATTGGAAACGTTTGGTTTAGCTGTTATAAAAGTTTGGTTTTTTAGTGCTGTAAATGCATTTTCAGCTCGCGCTGTACACATTTGCTATGAGAGGCATTATCTCATAAGGGAAATATTGGACAATCAAATTAATGGCTGCCCAGGCTTCAGGATGTCTTTTTACACTATATAAAGGTGGAAATTTACATTGGAAACGTTTAGTTTAGCTGTTAATGAAGTTTCGTTTTTTTAGTGCTGAAAATTCATTGTCTGCTGGCGCTGTACACTTTTTCTAAGTGTTGCAATATCTCATGAAGGAAATACTGGACAATCAAATTAATGACTTTCCAGGCTTCAGGATGCCTTTCTACACTATATAAAGGTGGAAATTTACATTGGAAACGTTTGGTTTAGCTGTTATAAAAGTTTGGTTTTTTAGAACTGTAAATGCATTTTCAGCTCGCACTGTACACATTTGCTATGTGAGGCATTATCTCATAAGGGAAATACTGGACAATCAAATTATTGACTTCCCAGGCTTCAGGATGCCTTTTTACACTCTATAAATGTGGAAATTTACATTGGAAACGTTTGGTTTAGCCGTTAATGAAGTTTCGTTTTTTTAGTGCTAAAAATTCATTGTCTGCTGGCGCTGTACACTTTTTCTAAGTGTTGCAATATCTCATGAAGGAAATACTGGACAATCAAATTAATGACTTTCCAGGCTTCAGGATGCCTTTCTACACTATATAAAGGTGGAAATTTACATTGGAAACGTTTGGTTTAGCTGTTATAAAAGTTTGGTTTTTTAGTGCTGTAAATGCATTTTCAGCTCGCGCTGTACACATTTGCTATGAGAGGCATTATCTCATAAGGGAAATATTGGACAATCAAATTAATGACTGCCCAGGCTTCAGGATGTCTTTTTACACTATATAAGGGTGGAAATTTACATTGGAAACGTTTAGTTTAGCTGTTAATGAAGTTTCGTTTTTTTAGTGCTGAAAATTCATTGTCTGCTGGCGCTGTACACTTTTTCTAAGTGTTGCAATATCTCATGAAGGAAATACTGGACAATCAAATTAATGACTTTCCAGGCTTCAGGATGCCTTTCTACACTATATAAAGGTGGAAATGTACATTGGAAACGTTTGGTTTAGCTGTTATAAAAGTTTGGTTTTTTAGTGCTGTAAATGCATTTTCAGCTCGCGCTGTACACATTTGCTATGAGAGGCATTATCTCAGAAGGGAAATATTGGACAATCAAATTAATGACTGCCCAGGCTTCAGGATGTCTTTTTACACTATATAAAGGTGGAAATTTACATTGGAAACGTTTGGTTTAGCTGTTATAAAAGTTTGGTTTTTTAGTGCTGTAAATGCATTTTCAGCTCGCGCTGTACACATTTGCTATGAGAGGCATTATCTCAGAAGGGAAATATTGGACAATCAAATTAATGACTGCCCAGGCTTCAGGATGTCTTTTTACACTATATAAAGGTGGAAATTTACATTGGAAACGTTTGGTTTAGCTGTTATAAAAGTTTGGTTTTTTAGTGCTGTAAATGCATTTTCAGCTCGCGCTGTACACATTTGCTATGAGAGGCATTATCTCATAAGGGAAATATTGGACAATCAAATTAATGACTGCCCAGGCTTCAGGATGTCTTTTTACACTATATAAGGGTGGAAATTTACATTGGAAACGTTTAGTTTAGCTG
Organism: Idiotropiscis lumnitzeri; assembly: GCF_059441095.1. NCBI lineage: Eukaryota > Metazoa > Chordata > Actinopteri > Syngnathiformes > Syngnathidae > Idiotropiscis > Idiotropiscis lumnitzeri. Next base: position 156,615 of record NW_028283629.1, read on the forward strand.
TTAATGAAGTTTCGTTTTTTTAGTGCTGAAAATTCATTGTCTGCTGGCGCTGTACACTTTTTCTAAGTGTTGCAATATCTCATGAAGGAAATACTGGACAATCAAATTAATGACTTTCCAGGCTTCAGGATGCCTTTCTACACTATATAAAGGTGGAAATGTACATTGGAAACGTTTGGTTTAGCTGTTATAAAAGTTTGGTTTTTTAGTGCTGTAAATGCATTTTCAGCTCGCGCTGTACACATTTGCTATGAGAGGCATTATCTCAAAAGGGAAATATTGGACAATCAAATTAATGACTGCCCAGGCTTCAGGATGCATTTTTACACTCTATAAATGTGGAAATTTACATTGGAAACGTTTGGTTTAGCTGTTAATGAAGTTTCGTTTTTTTAGTGCTGAAAATTCATTGTCTGCTGGCGCTGTACACTTTTTCTAAGTGTTGCAATATCTCATGAAGGAAATACTGGACAATCAAATTAATGACTTTCCAGGCTTCAGGATGCCTTTCTACACTATATAAAGGTGGAAATGTACATTGGAAACGTTTGGTTTAGCTGTTATAAAAGTTTGGTTTTTTAGTGCTGTAAATGCATTTTCAGCTCGCGCTGTACACATTTGCTATGAGAGGCATTATCTCATAAGGGAAATATTGGACAATCAAATTAATGACTGCCCAGGCTTCAGGATGTCTTTTTACACTATATAAAGGTGGAAATTTACATTGGAAACGTTTGGTTTAGCTGTTATAAAAGTTTGGTTTTTTAGTGCTGTAAATGCATTTTCAGCTCGCGCTGTACACATTTGCTATGAGAGGCATTATCTCATAAGGGAAATATTGGACAATCAAATTAATGGCTGCCCAGGCTTCAGGATGTCTTTTTACTCTATATAAAGTTGGAAATTTACATTGGAAACGTTTAGTTTAGCTGTTAATGAAGTTTCGTTTTTTTAGTGCTGAAAATTCATTGTCTGCTGGCGCTGTACACTTTTTCTAAGTGTTGCAATATCTCATGAAGGAAATACTGGACAATCAAATCAATGACTTTCCAGGCTTCAGGATGCCTTTCTACACTATATAAAGGTGGAAATTTACATTGGAAACGTTTGGTTTAGCTGTTATAAAAGTTTGGTTTTTTAGTGCTGTAAATGCATTTTCAGCTCGCACTGTACACATTTGCTATGTGAGGCATTATCTCATAAGGGAAATACTGGACAATCAAATTAATGACTTCCCAGGCTTCAGGATGCCTTTTTACACTCTATAAATGTGGAAATTTACATTGGAAACGTTTGGTTTAGCTGTTAATGAAGTTTCGTTTTTTTAGTGCTGAAAATTCATTGTCTGCTGGCGCTGTACACTTTTTCTAAGTGTTGCAATATCTCATGAAGGAAATACTGGACAATCAAATTAATGACTTTCCAGGCTTCAGGATGCCTTTCTACACTATATAAAGGTGGAAATGTACATTGGAAACGTTTGGTTTAGCTGTTATAAAAGTTTGGTTTTTTTAGTGCTGAAAATGCATTTTCAGCTCGCACTGTACACATTTGCTATGTGAGGCATTATCTCATAAGGGAAATACTGGACAATCAAATTAATGACTGCCCAGGCTTCAGGATGTCTTTTTACACTATATAAAGGTGGAAATATACATTGGAAACGTTTAGTTTAGCTGTTAATGAAGTTTCGTTTTTTTAGTGCTGAAAATTCATTGTCTGCTGGCGCTGTACACTTTTTCTAAGTGTTGCAATATCTCATGAAGGAAATACTGGACAATCAAATTAATGACTTTCCAGGCTTCAGGATGCCTTTCTACACTATATAAAGGTGGAAATGTACATTGGAAACGTTTGGTTTAGCTGTTATAAAAGTTTGGTTTTTTAGTGCTGTAAATGCATTTTCAGCTCGCGCTGTACACATTTGCTATGAGAGGCATTATCTCAGAAGGGAAATATTGGACAATCAAATTAATGACTGCCCAGGCTTCAGGATGTCTTTTTACACTATATAAAGGTGGAAATTTACATTGGAAACGTTTGGTTTAGCTGTTATAAAAGTTTGGTTTTTTTAGTGCTGAAAATGCATTTTCAGCTCGCACTGTACACATTTGCTATGTGAGGCATTATCTCATAAGGGAAATACTGGACAATCAAATTAATGACTGCCCAGGCTTCAGGATGTATTTTTACACTATATAAAGGTGGAAATTTACATTGGAAACGTTTGGTTTAGCTGTTATAAAAGTTTGGTTTTTTAGTGCTGAAAATGCATTTTCAGCTCGCACTGTACACATTTGCTATGTGAGGCATTATCTCATAAGGGAAATACTGGACAATCAAATTAATGACTTCCCAGGCTTCAGGATGCCTTTTTACACTCTATAAATGTGGAAATTTACATTGGAAACGTTTGGTTTAGCTGTTAATGAAGTTTCGTTTTTTTAGTGCTGAAAATTCATTGTCTGCTGGCGCTGTACACTTTTTCTAAGTGTTGCAATATCTCATGAAGGAAATACTGGACAATCAAATTAATGACTTTCCAGGCTTCAGGATGCCTTTCTACACTATATAAAGGTGGAAATGTACATTGGAAACGTTTGGTTTAGCTGTTATAAAAGTTTGGTTTTTTAGTGCTGTAAATGCATTTTCAGCTCGCGCTGTACACATTTGCTATGAGAGGCATTATCTCATAAGGGAAATATTGGACAATCAAATTAATGACTGCCCAGGCTTCAGGATGTCTTTTTACACTATATAAAGGTGGAAATTTACATTGGAAACGTTTGGTTTAGCTGTTAATGAAGTTTCGTTTTTTTAGTGCTGAAAATTCATTGTCTGCTGGCGCTGTACACTTTTTCTAAGTGTTGCAATATCTCATGAAGGAAATACTGGACAATCAAATTAATGACTTTCCAGGCTTCAGGATGCCTTTTTACACTATCTAAAGGTGGAAATGTACATTGGAAACGTTTGGTTTAGCTGTTATAAAAGTTTGGTTTTTTAGTGCTGAAAATGCATTTTCAGCTCGCACTGTACACATTTGCTATGTGAGGCATTATCTCATAAGGGAAATACTGGACAATAAAATTAATGACTTCCCAGGCTTCAGGATGCCTTTTTACACTCTATAAATGTGGAATTTTACATTGGAAACGTTTGGTTTAGCTGTTAATGAAGTTTCGTTTTTTTAGTGCTGAAAATTCATTGTCTGCTGGCGCTGTACACTTTTTCTAAGTGTTGCAATATCTCATGAAGGAAATACTGGACAATCAAATTAATGACTTTCCAGGCTTCAGGATGCCTTTCTACACTATATAAAGGTAGAAATTTACATTGGAAACGTTTGGTTTTGCTGTTATAAAAGTTTGGTTTTTTAGTGCTGTAAATGCATTTTCAGCTCGCGCTGTACACATTTGCTATGAGAGGCATTATCTCATAAGGGAAATATTGGACAATCAAATTAATGACTGCCCAGGCTTCAGGATGTCTTTTTACACTATATAAAGGTGGAAATTTACATTGGAAACGTTTGGTTTAGCTGTTATAAAAGTTTGTTTTTTTAGTGCTGTAAATGCATTTTCAGCTCGCACTGTACACATTTGCTATGAGAGGCATTATCTCATAAGGGAAATATTGGACAATCAAATTAATGACTGCCCAGGCTTCAGGATGTCTTTTTACACTATATAAGGGTGGAAATTTACATTGGAAACGTTTAGTTTAGCTGTTAATGAAGTTTCGTTTTTTTAGTGCTGAAAATTCATTGTCTGCTGGCGCTGTACACATTTGCTATGTGAGGCATTATCTCATAAGGGAAATACTGGACAATCAAATTAATGACTTCCCAGGCTTCAGGATGCCTTTTTACACTCTATAAATGTGGAAATTTACATTGGAAACGTTTGGTTTAGCTGTTAATGAAGTTTCGTTTTTTTAGTGCTGAAAATTCATTGTCTGCTGGCGCTGTACACTTTTTCTAAGTGTTGCAATATCTCATGAAGGAAATACTGGACAATCAAATTAATGACTTTCCAGGCTTCAGGATGCCTTTCTACACTATATAAAGGTGGAAATTTACATTTGAAACGTTTGGTTTAGCTGTTATAAAAGTTTGGTTTTTTAGTGCTGTAAATGCATTTTCAGCTCGCGCTGTACACATTTGCTATGAGAGGCATTATCTCATAAGGGAAATATTGGACAATCAAATTAATGACTGCCCAGGCTTCAGGATGTCTTTTTACACTATATAAAGGTGGAAATATACATTGGAAACGTTTAGTTTAGCTGTTAATGAAGTTTCGTTTTTTTAGTGCTGAAAATTCATTGTCTGCTGGCGCTGAACACTTTTTCTAAGTGTTGCAATATCTCATGAAGGAAATACTGGACAATCAAATTAATGACTTTCCAGGCTTCAGTATGCCTTTCTACACTATATAAAGGTGGAAATTTACATCGGAAACGTTTGGTTTAGCTGTTATAAAAGTTTGGTTTTTTAGTGCTGTAAATGCATTTTCAGCTCGCGCTGTACACATTTGCTATGAGAGGCATTATCTCATAAGGGAAATATTGGACAATCAAATTAATGACTGCCCAGGCTTCAGGATGTCTTTTTACACTATATAAAGGTGGAAATTTACATTGGAAACGTTTGGTTTAGCTGTTATAAAAGTTTGGTTTTTTAGTGCTGTAAAATGCATTTTCAGCTCGCGCTGTACACATTTGCTATGTGAGGCATTATCTCATAAGGGAAATACTGGACAATCTAATTAATGACTGCCCAGGCTTCAGGATGTCTTTTTACACTATATAAAGGTGGAAATTTACATTGGAAACGTTTGGTTTAGCTGTTATAAAAGTTTGGTTTTTTAGTGCTGAAAATGCATTTTCAGCTCGCACTGTACACATTTGCTATGTGAGGCATTATCTCATAAGGGAAATACTGGACAATCAAATTAATGACTTCCCAGGCTTCAGGATGCCTTTTTACACTCTATAAATGTGGAAATTTACATTGGAAACGTTTGGTTTAGCTGTTAATGAAGTTTCGTTTTTTTAGTGCTGAAAATTCATTGTCTGCTGGCGCTGTACACTTTTTCTAAGTGTTGCAATATCTCATGAAGGAAATACTGGACAATCAAATTAATGACTTTCCAGGCTTCAGGATGCCTTTCTACACTATATAAAGGTGGAAATTTACATTGGAAACGTTTGGTTTAGCTGTTATAAAAGTTTGGTTTTTTAGTGCTGTAAATGCATTTTCAGCTCGCGCTGTACACATTTGCTATGAGAGGCATTATCTCATAAGGGAAATATTGGACAATCAAATTAATGACTGCCCAGGCTTCAGGATGTCTTTTTACACTATATAAAGGTGGAAATTTACATTGGAAACGTTTGGTTTAGCTGTTATAAAAGTTTGGTTTTTTAGTGCTGTAAATGCATTTTCAGCTCGCGCTGTACACATTTGCTATGAGAGGCATTATCTCATAAGGGAAATATTGGACAATCAAATTAATGGCTGCCCAGGCTTCAGGATGTCTTTTTACACTATATAAAGGTGGAAATTTACATTGGAAACGTTTAGTTTAGCTGTTAATGAAGTTTCGTTTTTTTAGTGCTGAAAATTCATTGTCTGCTGGCGCTGTACACTTTTTCTAAGTGTTGCAATATCTCATGAAGGAAATACTGGACAATCAAATTAATGACTTTCCAGGCTTCAGGATGCCTTTCTACACTATATAAAGGTGGAAATTTACATTGGAAACGTTTGGTTTAGCTGTTATAAAAGTTTGGTTTTTTAGAACTGTAAATGCATTTTCAGCTCGCACTGTACACATTTGCTATGTGAGGCATTATCTCATAAGGGAAATACTGGACAATCAAATTATTGACTTCCCAGGCTTCAGGATGCCTTTTTACACTCTATAAATGTGGAAATTTACATTGGAAACGTTTGGTTTAGCCGTTAATGAAGTTTCGTTTTTTTAGTGCTAAAAATTCATTGTCTGCTGGCGCTGTACACTTTTTCTAAGTGTTGCAATATCTCATGAAGGAAATACTGGACAATCAAATTAATGACTTTCCAGGCTTCAGGATGCCTTTCTACACTATATAAAGGTGGAAATTTACATTGGAAACGTTTGGTTTAGCTGTTATAAAAGTTTGGTTTTTTAGTGCTGTAAATGCATTTTCAGCTCGCGCTGTACACATTTGCTATGAGAGGCATTATCTCATAAGGGAAATATTGGACAATCAAATTAATGACTGCCCAGGCTTCAGGATGTCTTTTTACACTATATAAGGGTGGAAATTTACATTGGAAACGTTTAGTTTAGCTGTTAATGAAGTTTCGTTTTTTTAGTGCTGAAAATTCATTGTCTGCTGGCGCTGTACACTTTTTCTAAGTGTTGCAATATCTCATGAAGGAAATACTGGACAATCAAATTAATGACTTTCCAGGCTTCAGGATGCCTTTCTACACTATATAAAGGTGGAAATGTACATTGGAAACGTTTGGTTTAGCTGTTATAAAAGTTTGGTTTTTTAGTGCTGTAAATGCATTTTCAGCTCGCGCTGTACACATTTGCTATGAGAGGCATTATCTCAGAAGGGAAATATTGGACAATCAAATTAATGACTGCCCAGGCTTCAGGATGTCTTTTTACACTATATAAAGGTGGAAATTTACATTGGAAACGTTTGGTTTAGCTGTTATAAAAGTTTGGTTTTTTAGTGCTGTAAATGCATTTTCAGCTCGCGCTGTACACATTTGCTATGAGAGGCATTATCTCAGAAGGGAAATATTGGACAATCAAATTAATGACTGCCCAGGCTTCAGGATGTCTTTTTACACTATATAAAGGTGGAAATTTACATTGGAAACGTTTGGTTTAGCTGTTATAAAAGTTTGGTTTTTTAGTGCTGTAAATGCATTTTCAGCTCGCGCTGTACACATTTGCTATGAGAGGCATTATCTCATAAGGGAAATATTGGACAATCAAATTAATGACTGCCCAGGCTTCAGGATGTCTTTTTACACTATATAAGGGTGGAAATTTACATTGGAAACGTTTAGTTTAGCTGTTAATGAAGTTTCGTTTTTTTAGTGCTGAAAATTCATTGTCTGCTGGCGCTGTACACTTTTTCTAAGTGTTGCAATATCTCATGAAGGAAATACTGGACAATCAAATTAATGACTTTCCAGGCTTCAGGATGCCTTTCTACACTATATAAAGGTGGAAATGTACATTGGAAACGTTTGGTTTAGCTGTTATAAAAGTTTGGTTTTTTAGTGCTGTAAATGCATTTTCAGCTCGCGCTGTACACATTTGCTATGAGAGGCATTATCTCAAAAGGGAAATATTGGACAATCAAATTAATGACTGCCCAGGCTTCAGGATGCATTTTTACACTCTATAAATGTGGAAATTTACATTGGAAACGTTTGGTTTAGCTGTTAATGAAGTTTCGTTTTTTTAGTGCTGAAAATTCATTGTCTGCTGGCGCTGTACACTTTTTCTAAGTGTTGCAATATCTCATGAAGGAAATACTGGACAATCAAATTAATGACTTTCCAGGCTTCAGGATGCCTTTCTACACTATATAAAGGTGGAAATGTACATTGGAAACGTTTGGTTTAGCTGTTATAAAAGTTTGGTTTTTTAGTGCTGTAAATGCATTTTCAGCTCGCGCTGTACACATTTGCTATGAGAGGCATTATCTCATAAGGGAAATATTGGACAATCAAATTAATGACTGCCCAGGCTTCAGGATGTCTTTTTACACTATATAAAGGTGGAAATTTACATTGGAAACGTTTGGTTTAGCTGTTATAAAAGTTTGGTTTTTTAGTGCTGTAAATGCATTTTCAGCTCGCGCTGTACACATTTGCTATGAGAGGCATTATCTCATAAGGGAAATATTGGACAATCAAATTAATGGCTGCCCAGGCTTCAGGATGTCTTTTTACTCTATATAAAGTTGGAAATTTACATTGGAAACGTTTAGTTTAGCTGTTAATGAAGTTTCGTTTTTTTAGTGCTGAAAATTCATTGTCTGCTGGCGCTGTACACTTTTTCTAAGTGTTGCAATATCTCATGAAGGAAATACTGGACAATCAAATCAATGACTTTCCAGGCTTCAGGATGCCTTTCTACACTATATAAAGGTGGAAATTTACATTGGAAACGTTTGGTTTAGCTGTTATAAAAGTTTGGTTTTTTAGTGCTGTAAATGCATTTTCAGCTCGCACTGTACACATTTGCTATGTGAGGCATTATCTCATAAGGGAAATACTGGACAATCAAATTAATGACTTCCCAGGCTTCAGGATGCCTTTTTACACTCTATAAATGTGGAAATTTACATTGGAAACGTTTGGTTTAGCTGTTAATGAAGTTTCGTTTTTTTAGTGCTGAAAATTCATTGTCTGCTGGCGCTGTACACTTTTTCTAAGTGTTGCAATATCTCATGAAGGAAATACTGGACAATCAAATTAATGACTTTCCAGGCTTCAGGATGCCTTTCTACACTATATAAAGGTGGAAATGTACATTGGAAACGTTTGGTTTAGCTGTTATAAAAGTTTGGTTTTTTTAGTGCTGAAAATGCATTTTCAGCTCGCACTGTACACATTTGCTATGTGAGGCATTATCTCATAAGGGAAATACTGGACAATCAAATTAATGACTGCCCAGGCTTCAGGATGTCTTTTTACACTATATAAAGGTGGAAATATACATTGGAAACGTTTAGTTTAGCTGTTAATGAAGTTTCGTTTTTTTAGTGCTGAAAATTCATTGTCTGCTGGCGCTGTACACTTTTTCTAAGTGTTGCAATATCTCATGAAGGAAATACTGGACAATCAAATTAATGACTTTCCAGGCTTCAGGATGCCTTTCTACACTATATAAAGGTGGAAATGTACATTGGAAACGTTTGGTTTAGCTGTTATAAAAGTTTGGTTTTTTAGTGCTGTAAATGCATTTTCAGCTCGCGCTGTACACATTTGCTATGAGAGGCATTATCTCAGAAGGGAAATATTGGACAATCAAATTAATGACTGCCCAGGCTTCAGGATGTCTTTTTACACTATATAAAGGTGGAAATTTACATTGGAAACGTTTGGTTTAGCTGTTATAAAAGTTTGGTTTTTTTAGTGCTGAAAATGCATTTTCAGCTCGCACTGTACACATTTGCTATGTGAGGCATTATCTCATAAGGGAAATACTGGACAATCAAATTAATGACTGCCCAGGCTTCAGGATGTATTTTTACACTATATAAAGGTGGAAATTTACATTGGAAACGTTTGGTTTAGCTGTTATAAAAGTTTGGTTTTTTAGTGCTGAAAATGCATTTTCAGCTCGCACTGTACACATTTGCTATGTGAGGCATTATCTCATAAGGGAAATACTGGACAATCAAATTAATGACTTCCCAGGCTTCAGGATGCCTTTTTACACTCTATAAATGTGGAAATTTACATTGGAAACGTTTGGTTTAGCTGTTAATGAAGTTTCGTTTTTTTAGTGCTGAAAATTCATTGTCTGCTGGCGCTGTACACTTTTTCTAAGTGTTGCAATATCTCATGAAGGAAATACTGGACAATCAAATTAATGACTTTCCAGGCTTCAGGATGCCTTTCTACACTATATAAAGGTGGAAATGTACATTGGAAACGTTTGGTTTAGCTGTTATAAAAGTTTGGTTTTTTAGTGCTGTAAATGCATTTTCAGCTCGCGCTGTACACATTTGCTATGAGAGGCATTATCTCATAAGGGAAACATTGGACAATCAAATTAATGACTGCCCAGGCTTCAGGATGTCTTTTTACACTATATAAAGGTGGAAATTTACATTGGAAACGTTTGGTTTAGCTGTTATAAAAGTTTGGTTTTTTAGTGCTGTAAATGCATTTTCAGCTCGCGCTGTACACATTTGCTATGAGAGGCATTATCTCATAAGGGAAATATTGGACAATCAAATTAATGGCTGCCCAGGCTTCAGGATGTCTTTTTACTCTATATAAAGTTGGAAATTTACATTGGAAACGTTTAGTTTAGCTGTTAATGAAGTTTCGTTTTTTTAGTGCTGAAAATTCATTGTCTGCTGGCGCTGTACACTTTTTCTAAGTGTTGCAATATCTCATGAAGGAAATACTGGACAATCAAATCAATGACTTTCCAGGCTTCAGGATGCCTTTCTGCACTATATAAAGGTGGAAATTTACATTGGAAACGTTTGGTTTAGCTGTTATAAAAGTTTGGTTTTTTAGTGCTGTAAATGCATTTTCAGCTCGCACTGTACACATTTGCTATGTGAGGCATTATCTCATAAGGGAAATACTGGACAATCAAATTAATGACTTCCCAGGCTTCAGGATGCCTTTTTACACTCTATAAATGTGGAAATTTACATTGGAAACGTTTGGTTTAGCTGTTAATGAAGTTTCGTTTTTTTAGTGCTGAAAATTCATTGTCTGCTGGCGCTGTACACTTTTTCTAAGTGTTGCAATATCTCATGAAGGAAATACTGGACAATCAAATTAATGACTTTCCAGGCTTCAGGATGCCTTTCTACACTATATAAAGGTGGAAATGTACATTGGAAACGTTTGGTTTAGCTGTTATAAAAGTTTGGTTTTTTTAGTGCTGAAAATGCATTTTCAGCTCGCACTGTACACATTTGCTATGTGAGGCATTATCTCATAAGGGAAATACTGGACAATCAAATTAATGACTGCCCAGGCTTCAGGATGTCTTTTTACACTATATAAAGGTGGAAATATACATTGGAAACGTTTAGTTTAGCTGTTAATGAAGTTTCTTTTTTTTAGTGCTGAAAATTCATTGTCTGCTGGCTCTGTACACTTTTTCTAAGTGTTGCAATATCTCATGAAGGAAATACTGGACAATCAAATTAATGACTTTCCAGGCTTCAGGATGCCTTTCTACACTATATAAAGGTGGAAATTTACATTGGAAACGTTTGGTTTAGCTGTTATACAAGTTTGGTTTTTTAGTGCTGTAAATGCATTTTCAGCTCGCGCTGTACACATTTGCTATGAGAGGCATTATCTCATAAGGGAAATATTGGACAATCAAATTAATGACTGCCCAGGCTTCAGGATGTCTTTTTACACTATATAAAGGTGGAAATTTACATTGGAAACGTTTAGTTTAGCTGTTAATGAAGTTTCGTTTTTTTTAGTGCTGAAAATTCATTGTCTGCTGGCGCTGTACACTTTTTCTAAGTGTTGCAATATCTCATGAAGGAAATACTGGACAATCAAATTAATGACTTTCCAGGCTTCAGGATGCCTTTCTACACTATATAAAGGTGGAAATTTACATTGGAAACGTTTGGTTTAGCTGTTATAAAAGTTTGGTTTTTTAGTGCTGTAAATGCATTTTCAGCTCGCGCTGTACACATTTGCTATGAGAGGCATTATCTCATAAGGGAAATATTGGACAATCAAATTAATGACTGCCCAGGCTTCAGGATGTCTTTTTACACTATATAAAGGTGGAAATTTACATTGGAAACGTTTGGTTTAGCTGTTATAAAAGTTTGGTTTTTTAGTGCTGTAAATGCATTTTCAGCTCGCGCTGTACACATTTGCTATGAGAGGCATTATCTCATAAGGGAAATATTGGACAATCAAATTAATGACTGCCCAGGCTTCAGGATGTATTTTTACACTATATAAAGGTGGAAATTTACATTGGAAACGTTTGGTTTAGCTGTTATAAAAGTTTGATTTTTTTAGTGCTGAAAATGCATTTTCAGCTCGCACTGTACACATTTGCTATGTGAGGCATTATCTCATAAGGGAAATACTGGACAATCAAATTAATGACTGCCCAGGCTTCAGGATGTCTTTTTACACTATCTAAAGGTGGAAATTTACATTGGAAACGTTTGGTTTAGCTGTTATAAAAGTTTGGTTTTTTAAGTGCTGAAAATGCATTTTCAGCTCGCACTGTACACATTTGCTATGTGAGGCATTATCTCATAAGGGAAATACTGGACAATCAAATTAATGACTTCCCAGGCTTCAGGATGCCTTTTTACACTCTATAAATGTGGAAATTTACATTGGAAACGTTTGGTTTAGCTGTTAATGAAGTTTCGTTTTTTTAGTGCTGAAAATTCATTGTCTGCTGGCGCTGTACACTTTTTCTAAGTGTTGCAATATCTCATGAAGGAAATACTGGACAATCAAATTAATGACTTTCCAGGCTTCAGGATGCCTTTCTACACTATATAAAGGTGGAAATTTACATTTGAAACGTTTGGTTTAGCTGTTATAAAAGTTTGGTTTTTTAGTGCTGTAAATGCATTTTCAGCTCGCGCTGTACACATTTGCTATGAGAGGCATTATCTCATAAGGGAAATATTGGACAATCAAATTAATGACTGCCCAGGCTTCAGGATGTGTTTTTACACTATATAAAGGTGGAAATTTACATTGGAAACGTTTAGTTTAGCTGTTAATGAAGTTTCGTTTTTTTTAGTGCTGAAAATTCATTGTCTGCTGGCGCTGTACACTTTTTCTAAGTGTTGCAATATCTCATGAAGGAAATACTGGACAATCAAATCAATGACTTTCCAGGCTTCAGGATGCCTTTCTACACTATATAAAGGTGGAAATTTACATTGGAAACGTTTGGTTTAGCTGTTATAAAAGTTTGGTTTTTTAGTGCTGTAAATGCATTTTCAGCTCGCACTGTACACATTTGCTATGTGAGGCATTATCTCATAAGGGAAATACTGGACAATCAAATTAATGACTTCCCAGGCTTCAGGATGCCTTTTTACACTCTATAAATGTGGAAATTTACATTGGAAACGTTTGGTTTAGCTGTTAATGAAGTTTCGTTTTTTTAGTGCTGAAAATTCATTGTCTGCTGGCGCTGTACACTTTTTCTAAGTGTTGCAATATCTCATGAAGGAAATACTGGACAATAAAATTAATGACTTTCCAGGCTTCAGGATGCCTTTCTACACTATATAAAGGTGGAAATGTACATTGGAAACGTTTGGTTTAGCTGTTATAAAAGTTTGGTTTTTTAGTGCTGTAAATGCATTTTCAGCTCGCGCTGTACACATTTGCTATGAGAGGCATTATCTCATAAGGGAAATATTGGACAATCAAATTAATGACTGCCCAGGCTTCAGGATGTATTTTTACACTATATAAAGGTGGAAATTTACATTGGAAACGTTTGGTTTAGCTGTTATAAAAGTTTGGTTTTTTAGTGCTGTAAATGCATTTTCAGCTCGCGCTGTACACATTTGCTATGAGAGGCATTATCTCATAAGGGAAATATTGGACAATCAAATTAATGACTGCCCAGGCTTCAGGATGTATTTTTACACTATATAAAGGTGGAAATTTACATTGGAAACGTTTGGTTTAGCTGTTATAAAAGTTTGATTTTTTTAGTGCTGAAAATGCATTTTCAGCTCGCACTGTACACATTTGCTATGTGAGGCATTATCTCATAAGGGAAATACTGGACAATCAAATTAATGACTGCCCAGGCTTCAGGATGTCTTTTTACACTATCTAAAGGTGGAAATTTACATTGGAAACGTTTGGTTTAGCTGTTATAAAAGTTTGATTTTTTTAGTGCTGAAAATGCATTTTCAGCTCGCACTGTACACATTTGCTATGTGAGGCATTATCTCATAAGGGAAATACTGGACAATCAAATTAATGACTGCCCAGGCTTCAGGATGTCTTTTTACACTATCTAAAGGTGGAAATTTACATTGGAAACGTTTGGTTTAGCTGTTATAAAAGTTTGGTTTTTTAAGTGCTGAAAATGCATTTTCAGCTCGCACTGTACACATTTGCTATGTGAGGCATTATCTCATAAGGGAAATACTGGACAATCAAATTAATGACTTCCCAGGCTTCAGGATGCCTTTTTACACTCTATAAATGTGGAAATTTACATTGGAAACGTTTGGTTTAGCTGTTAATGAAGTTTCGTTTTTTTAGTGCTGAAAATTCATTGTCTGCTGGCGCTGTACACTTTTTCTAAGTGTTGCAATATCTCATGAAGGAAATACTGGACAATCAAATTAATGACTTTCCAGGCTTCAGGATGCCTTTCTACACTATATAAAGGTGGAAATTTACATTTGAAACGTTTGGTTTAGCTGTTATAAAAGTTTGGTTTTTTAGTGCTGTAAATGCATTTTCAGCTCGCGCTGTACACATTTGCTATGAGAGGCATTATCTCATAAGGGAAATATTGGACAATCAAATTAATGACTGCCCAGGCTTCAGGATGTGTTTTTACACTATATAAAGGTGGAAATTTACATTGGAAACGTTTAGTTTAGCTGTTAATGAAGTTTCGTTTTTTTTAGTGCTGAAAATTCATTGTCTGCTGGCGCTGTACACTTTTTCTAAGTGTTGCAATATCTCATGAAGGAAATACTGGACAATCAAATCAATGACTTTCCAGGCTTCAGGATGCCTTTCTACACTATATAAAGGTGGAAATTTACATTGGAAACGTTTGGTTTAGCTGTTATAAAAGTTTGGTTTTTTAGTGCTGTAAATGCATTTTCAGCTCGCACTGTACACATTTGCTATGTGAGGCATTATCTCATAAGGGAAATACTGGACAATCAAATTAATGACTTCCCAGGCTTCAGGATGCCTTTTTACACTCTATAAATGTGGAAATTTACATTGGAAACGTTTGGTTTAGCTGTTAATGAAGTTTCGTTTTTTTAGTGCTGAAAATTCATTGTCTGCTGGCGCTGTACACTTTTTCTAAGTGTTGCAATATCTCATGAAGGAAATACTGGACAATCAAATTAATGACTTTCCAGGCTTCAGGATGCCTTTCTACACTATATAAAGGTGGAAATGTACATTGGAAACGTTTGGTTTAGCTGTTATAAAAGTTTGTTTTTTTAGTGCTGTAAATGCATTTTCAGCTCGCGCTGTACACATTTGCTATGAGAGGCATTGTCTCATTAGGGAAATATTGGACAATCAAATTAATGACTGCCCAGGCTTCAGGATGTCTTTTTACACTATATAAAGGTGGAAATTTACATTGGAAACGTTTGGTTTAGCTGTTATAAAAGTTTGGTTTTTTTAGTGCTGAAAATGCATTTTCAGCTCGCACTGTACACATTTGCTATGTGAGGCATTATCTCATAAGGGAAATACTGGACAATCAAATTAATGACTGCCCAGGCTTCAGGATGTCTTTTTACACTATATAAAGGTGGAAATTTACATTGGAAACGTTTGGTTTAGCTGTTATAAAAGTTTGGTTTTTTAGTGCTGAAAATGCATTTTCAGCTCGCACTGTACACATTTGCTATGTGAGGCATTATCTCATAAGGGAAATACTGGACAATCAAATTAATGACTTCCCAGGCTTCAGGATGCCTTTTTACACTCTATAAATGTGGAAATTTACATTGGAAACGTTTGGTTTTTAGCTGTTAATGAAGTTTCGTTTTTTTAGTGCTGAAAATTCATTGTCTGCTGGCGCTGTACACTTTTTCTAAGTGTTGCAATATCTCATGAAGGAAATACTGGACAATCAAATTAATGACTTTCCAGGCTTCAGGATGCCTTTCTACACTATATAAAGGTGGAAATTTACATTGGAAACGTTTGGTTTAGCTGTTGTAAAAGTTTGGTTTTTTAGTGCTGTAAATGCATTTTCAGCTCGCGCTGTACACATTTGCTATGAGAGGCATTATCTCATAAGGGAAATATTCGACAATCAAATTAATGACTGCCCAGGCTTCAGGATGTCTTTTTACACTATATAAAGGTGGAAATTTACATTGGAAACGTTTGGTTTAGCTGTTATAAAAGTTTGGTTTTTTTAGTGCTGAAAATGCATTTTCAGCTCGCACTGTACACATTTGCTCTGTGAGGCATTATCTCATAAGGGAAATACTGGACAATCAAATTAATGACTTCCCAGGCTTCAGGATGCCTTTTTACACTCTATAAATGTGGAAATTTACATTGGAAACGTTTGGTTTAGCTGTTAATGAAGTTTCGTTTTTTTAGTGCTGAAAATTCATTGTCTGCTGGCGCTGTACACTCTTTCTAAGTGTTGCAATATCTCATGAAGGAAATACTGGACAATCAAATTAATGACTTTCCAGGCTTCAGGATGCCTTTTTACACTCTATAAATGTGGAAATTTACATTGGAAACGTTTGGTTTAGCTATTAATGGAGTTTCGTTTTTTTAGTGCTGAAAATTCATTGTCTGCTGGCGCTGTACACTTTTTCTAAGTGTTGCAATATCTCATGAAGGAAATACTGGACAATCAAATTAATGACTTTCCAGGCTTCAGGATGCCTTTCTACACTATATAAAGGTGGAAATTTACATTTGAAACGTTTGGTTTAGCTGTTATAAAAGTTTGGTTTTTTAGTGCTGTAAATGCATTTTCAGCTCGCGCTGTACACATTTGCTATGAGAGGCATTATCTCATAAGGGAAATATTGGACAATCAAATTAATGACTGCCCAGGCTTCAGGATGTCTTTTTACACTATATAAAGGTGGAAATTTACATTGGAAACGTTTGGTTTAGCTGTTATAAAAGTTTGTTTTTTTAGTGCTGTAAATGCATTTTCAGCTCGCGCTGTACACATTTGCTATGTGAGGCATTATCTCATAAGGGAAATACTGGACAATCAAATTAATGACTGCCCAGGCTTCAGGATGTCTTTTTACACTATATAAAGGTGGAAATTTACATTGGAAACGTTTGGTTTAGCTGTTATAAAAGTTTGTTTTTTTAGTGCTGTAAATGCATTTTCAGCTCGCGCTGTACACATTTGCTATGAGAGGCATTATCTCATAAGGGAAATATTGGACAATCAAATTAATGACTGCCCAGGCTTCAGGATGTCTTTTTACACTATATAAAGGTGGAAATTTACATTGGAAACGTTTGGTTTAGCTGTTATAAAAGTTTGGTTTTTTAGTGCTGTAAATGCATTTTCAGCTCGCGCTGTACACATTTGCTATGAGAGGCATTATCTCATAAGGGAAATATTGGACAATCAAATTAATGGCTGCCCAGGCTTCAGGATGTCTTTTTACTCTATATAAAGTTGGAAATTTACATTGGAAACGTTTAGTTTAGCTGTTAATGAAGTTTCGTTTTTTTAGTGCTGAAAATTCATTGTCTGCTGGCGCTGTACACTTTTTCTAAGTGTTGCAATATCTCATGAAGGAAATACTGGACAATCAAATCAATGACTTTCCAGGCTTCAGGATGCCTTTCTACACTATATAAAGGTGGAAATTTACATTGGAAACGTTTAGTTTAGCTGTTATAAAAGTTTGGTTTTTTTAGTGCTGTAAATGCATTTTCAGCTCGCACTGTACACATTTGCTATGTGAGGCATTATCTCATAAGGGAAATACTGGACAATCAAATTAATGACTTCCCAGGCTTCAGGATGCCTTTTTACACTCTATAAATGTGGAAATTTACATTGGAAACGTTTGGTTTAGCTGTTAATGAAGTTTCGTTTTTTTAGTGCTGAAAATTCATTGTCTGCTGGCGCTGTACACTTTTTCTAAGTGTTGCAATATCTCATGAAGGAAATACTGGACAATCAAATTAATGACTTTCCAGGCTTCAGGATGCCTTTCTACACTATATAAAGGTGGAAATTTACATTGGAAACGTTAGGTTTAGCTGTTATAAAAGTTTGGTTTTTTAGTGCTGTAAATGCATTTTCAGCTCGCGCTGTACACATTTGCTATGAGAGGCATTATCTCAGAAGGAAATATTGGACAATCAAATTAATGACTGCCCAGGCTTCAGGATGTCTTTTTACACTATATAAAGGTGGAAATTTACATTGGAAACGTTTGGTTTAGCTGTTATAAAAGTTTGGTTTTTTTAGTGCTGAAAATGCATTTTCAGCTCGCACTGTACACATTTGCTATGTGAGGTATTATCTCATAAGGGAAATACTGGACAATCAAATTAATGACTTCCCAGGCTTCAGGATGCCTTTTTAAACTCTATAAATGTGGAATTTTACATTGGAAACGTTTGGTTTAGCTGTTAATGAAGTTTCGTTTTTTTAGTGCTGAAAATTCATTGTCTGCTGGCGCTGTACACTTTTTCTAAGTGTTGCAATATCTCATGAAGGAAATACTGGACAATCAAATTAATGACTTTCCAGGCTTCAGGATGCCTTTATACACTATATAAAGGTGGAAATTTACATTGGAAACGTTTGGTTTAGCTGTTATAAAAGTTTGGTTTTTTAGTGCTGTAAATGCATTTTCAGCTCGCGCTGTACACATTTGCTATGAGAGGCATTATCTCATAAGGGAAATATTGGACAATCAAATTAATGACTGCGCAGGCTTCAGGATGTATTTTTACACTATATAAAGGTGGAAATTTACATTGGAAACGTTTAGTTTAGCTGTTAATGAAGTTTCGTTTTTTTTAGTGCTGAAAATTCATTGTCTGCTGGCGCTGTACACTTTTTCTAAGTGTTGCAATATCTCATGAAGGAAATACTGGACAATCAAATTAATGACTTTCCAGGCTTCAGGATGCCTTTCTACACTATATAAAGGTGGAAATTTACATTGGAAACGTTAGGTTTAGCTGTTATAAAAGTTTGGTTTTTTAGTGCTGTAAATGCATTTTCAGCTCGCGCTGTACACATTTGCTATGAGAGGCATTATCTCAGAAGGAAATATTGGACAATCAAATTAATGACTGCCCAGGCTTCAGGATGTCTTTTTACACTATATAAAGGTGGAAATTTACATTGGAAACGTTTGGTTTAGCTGTTATAAAAGTTTGGTTTTTTAGTGCTGAAAATGCATTTTCAGCTCGCACTGTACACATTTGCTATGTGAGGCATTATCTCATAAGGGAAATACTGGACAATCAAATTAATGACTTCCCAGGCTTCAGGATGCCTTTTTACACTCTATAAATGTGGAATTTTACATTGGAAACGTTTGGTTTAGCTGTTAATGAAGTTTCGTTTTTTTAGTGCTGAAAATTCATTGTCTGCTGGCGCTGTACACTTTTTCTAAGTGTTGCAATATCTCATGAAGGAAATACTGGACAATCAAATTAATGACTTTCCAGGCTTCAGGATGCCTTTCTACACTATATAAAGGTGGAAATTTACATTGGAAACGTTTGGTTTAGCTGTTATAAAAGTTTGGTTTTTTAGTGCTGTAAATGCATTTTCAGCTCGCGCTGTACACATTTGCTATGAGAGGCATTATCTCATAAGGGAAATATTGGACAATCAAATTAATGACTGCGCAGGCTTCAGGATGTATTTTTACACTATATAAAGGTGGAAATTTACATTGGAAACGTTTAGTTTAGCTGTTAATGAAGTTTCGTTTTTTTTAGTGCTGAAAATTCATTGTCTGCTGGCGCTGTACACTTTTTCTAAGTGTTGCAATATCTCATGAAGGAAATACTGGACAATCAAATTAATGACTTTCCAGGCTTCAGTATGCCTTTCTACACTATATAAAGGTGGAAATTTACATTGGAAACGTTTGGTTTAGCTGTTATAAAAGTTTGGTTTTTTAGTGCTGTAAATGCATTTTCAGCTCGCGCTGTACACATTTGCTATGAGAGGCATTATCTCATAAGGGAAATATTGGACAATCAAATTAATGACTGCCCAGGCTTCAGGATGTCTTTTTACACTATATAAAGGTGGAAATTTACATTGGAAACGTTTGGTTTAGCTGTTATAAAAGTTTGGTTTTTTAGTGCTGTAAAATGCATTTTCAGCTCGCGCTGTACACATTTGCTATGTGAGGCATTATCTCATAAGGGAAATACTGGACAATCAAATTAATGACTTCCCAGGCTTCAGGATGCCTTTTTACACTCTATAAATGTGGAAATTTACATTGGAAACGTTTGGTTTAGCTGTTAATGAAGTTTCGTTTTTTTAGTGCTGAAAATTCATTGTCTGCTGGCGCTGTACACTTTTTCTAAGTGTTGCAATATCTCATGAAGGAAATACTGGACAATCAAATTAATGACTTTCCAGGCTTCAGGATGCCTTTCTACACTATATAAAGGTGGAAATTTACATTGGAAACGTTTGGTTTAGCTGTTATAAAAGTTTGGTTTTTTAGAACTGTAAATGCATTTTCAGCTCGCACTGTACACATTTGCTATGTGAGGCATTATCTCATAAGGGAAATACTGGACAATCAAATTAATGACTTCCCAGGCTTCAGGATGCCTTTTTACACTCTATAAATGTGGAAATTTACATTGGAAACGTTTGGTTTAGCCGTTAATGAAGTTTCGTTTTTTTAGTGCTAAAAATTCATTGTCTGCTGGCGCTGTACACTTTTTCTAAGTGTTGCAATATCTCATGAAGGAAATACTGGACAATCAAATTAATGACTTTCCAGGCTTCAGGATGCCTTTCTACACTATATAAAGGTGGAAATGTACATTGGAAACGTTTGGTTTAGCTGTTATAAAAGTTTGGTTTTTTAGTGCTGTAAATGCATTTTCAGCTCGCGCTGTACACATTTGCTATGAGAGGCATTATCTCAGAAGGGAAATATTGGACAATCAAATTAATGACTGCCCAGGCTTCAGGATGTCTTTTTACACTATATAAAGGTGGAAATTTACATTGGAAACGTTTGGTTTAGCTGTTATAAAAGTTTGGTTTTTTTAGTGCTGAAAATGCATTTTCAGCTCGCACTGTACACATTTGCTATGTGAGGCATTATCTCATAAGGGAAATACTGGACAATCAAATTAATGACTGCCCAGGCTTCAGGATGTCTTTTTACACTATATAAAGGTGGAAATTTACATTGGAAACGTTTGGTTTAGCTGTTATAAAAGTTTGGTTTTTTAGTGCTGAAAATGCATTTTCAGCTCGCACTGTACACATTTGCTATGTGAGGCATTATCTCATAAGGGAAATACTGGACAATCAAATTAATGACTTCCCAGGCTTCAGGATGCCTTTTTACACTCTATAAATGTGGAAATTTACATTGGAAACGTTTGGTTTAGCTGTTAATGAAGTTTCGTTTTTTTAGTGCTGAAAATTCATTGTCTGCTGGCGCTGTACACTTTTTCTAAGTGTTGCAATATCTCATGAAGGAAATACTGGACAATCAAATTAATGACTTTCCAGGCTTCAGGATGCCTTTCTACACTATATAAAGGTGGAAATGTACATTGGAAACGTTTGGTTTAGCTGTTATAAAAGTTTGGTTTTTTTAGTGCTGAAAATGCATTTTCAGCTCGCACTGTACACATTTGCTATGTGAGGCATTATCTCATAAGGGAAATACTGGACAATCAAATTAATGACTGCCCAGGCTTCAGGATGTCTTTTTACACTATATAAAGGTGGAAATATACATTGGAAACGTTTAGTTTAGCTGTTAATGAAGTTTCGTTTTTTTAGTGCTGAAAATTCATTGTCTGCTGGCGCTGTACACTTTTTCTAAGTGTTGCAATATCTCATGAAGGAAATACTGGACAATCAAATTAATGACTTTCCAGGCTTCAGGATGCCTTTCTACACTATATAAAGGTGGAAATGTACATTGGAAACGTTTGGTTTAGCTGTTATAAAAGTTTGGTTTTTTAGTGCTGTAAATGCATTTTCAGCTCGCGCTGTACACATTTGCTATGAGAGGCATTATCTCAGAAGGGAAATATTGGACAATCAAATTAATGACTGCCCAGGCTTCAGGATGTCTTTTTACACTATATAAAGGTGGAAATTTACATTGGAAACGTTTGGTTTAGCTGTTATAAAAGTTTGGTTTTTTAGTGCTGAAAATGCATTTTCAGCTCGCACTGTACACATTTGCTATGTGAGGCATTATCTCATAAGGGAAATACTGGACAATCAAATTAATGACTTCCCAGGCTTCAGGATGCCTTTTTACACTCTATAAATGTGGAAATTTACATTGGAAACGTTTGGTTTAGCTGTTAATGAAGTTTCGTTTTTTTAGTGCTGAAAATTCATTGTCTGCTGGCGCTGTACACTTTTTCTAAGTGTTGCAATATCTCATGAAGGAAATACTGGACAATCAAATTAATGACTTTCCAGGCTTCAGGATGCCTTTCTACACTATATAAAGGTGGAAATGTACATTGGAAACGTTTGGTTTAGCTGTTATAAAAGTTTGGTTTTTTAGTGCTGTAAATGCATTTTCAGCTCGCGCTGTACACATTTGCTATGTGAGGCATTATCTCATAAGGGAAATACTGGACAATCAAATTAATGACTGCCCAGGCTTCAGGATGTCTTTTTACACTATATAAAGGTGGAAATTTACATTGGAAACGTTTGGTTTAGCTGTTATAAAAGTTTGGTTTTTTAGTGCTGAAAATGCATTTTCAGCTCGCACTGTACACATTTGCTATGTGAGGCATTATCTCATAAGGGAAATACTGGACAATCAAATTAATGACTTCCCAGGCTTCAGGATGCCTTTTTACACTCTATAAATGTGGAAATTTACATTGGAAACGTTTGGTTTAGCTGTTAATGAAGTTTCGTTTTTTTAGTGCTGAAAATTCATTGTCTGCTGGCGCTGTACACTTTTTCTAAGTGTTGCAATATCTCATGAAGGAAATACTGGACAATCAAATTAATGACTTTCCAGGCTTCAGGATGCCTTTCTACACTATATAAAGGTGGAAATGTACATTGGAAACGTTTGGTTTAGCTGTTATAAAAGTTTGGTTTTTTAGTGCTGTAAATGCATTTTCAGCTCGCGCTGTACACATTTGCTATGAGAGGCATTATCTCATAAGGGAAATATTGGACAATCAAATTAATGACTGCCCAGGCTTCAGGATGTCTTTTTACACTATATAAAGGTGGAAATTTACATTGGAAACGTTTGGTTTAGCTGTTATAAAAGTTTGGTTTTTTAGTGCTGTAAATGCATTTTCAGCTCGCGCTGTACACATTTGCTATGAGAGGCATTATCTCATAAGGGAAATATTGGACAATCAAATTAATGGCTGCCCAGGCTTCAGGATGTCTTTTTACTCTATATAAAGTTGGAAATTTACATTGGAAACGTTTAGTTTAGCTGTTAATGAAGTTTCGTTTTTTTAGTGCTGAAAATTCATTGTCTGCTGGCGCTGTACACTTTTTCTAAGTGTTGCAATATCTCATGAAGGAAATACTGGACAATCAAATCAATGACTTTCCAGGCTTCAGGATGCCTTTCTACACTATATAAAGGTGGAAATTTACATTGGAAACGTTTGGTTTAGCTGTTATAAAAGTTTGGTTTTTTAGTGCTGTAAATGCATTTTCAGCTCGCACTGTACACATTTGCTATGTGAGGCATTATCTCATAAGGGAAATACTGGACAATCAAATTAATGACTTCCCAGGCTTCAGGATGCCTTTTTACACTCTATAAATGTGGAAATTTACATTGGAAACGTTTGGTTTAGCTGTTAATGAAGTTTCGTTTTTTTAGTGCTGAAAATTCATTGTCTGCTGGCGCTGTACACTTTTTCTAAGTGTTGCAATATCTCATGAAGGAAATACTGGACAATCAAATTAATGACTTTCCAGGCTTCAGGATGCCTTTCTACACTATATAAAGGTGGAAATGTACATTGGAAACGTTTGGTTTAGCTGTTATAAAAAATTGGTTTTTTTAGTGCTGAAAATGCATTTTCAGCTCGCACTGTACACATTTGCTATGTGAGGCATTATCTCATAAGGGAAATACTGGACAATCAAATTAATGACTGCCCAGGCTTCAGGATGTCTTTTTACACTATATAAAGGTGGAAATATACATTGGAAACGTTTAGTTTAGCTGTTAATGAAGTTTCGTATTTTTAGTGCTGAAAATTCATTGTCTGCTGGCGCTGTACACTTTTTCTAAGTGTTGCAATATCTCATGAAGGAAATACTGGACAATCAAATTAATGACTTTCCAGGCTTCAGGATGCCTTTCTACACTATATAAAGGTGGAAATTTACATTGGAAACGTTTGGTTTAGCTGTTATAAAAGTTTGGTTTTTTAGTGCTGTAAATGCATTTTCAGCTCGCGCTGTACACATTTGCTATGAGAGGCATTATCTCATAAGGGAAATATTGGACAATCAAATTAATGACTGCCCAGGCTTCAGGATGTCTTTTTACACTATATAAAGGTGGAAATTTACATTGGAAACGTTTAGTTTAGCTGTTAATGAAGTTTCGTTTTTTTTAGTGCTGAAAATTCATTGTCTGCTGGCGCTGTACACTTTTTCTAAGTGTTGCAATATCTCATGAAGGAAATACTGGACAATCAAATTAATGACTTTCCAGGCTTCAGGATGCCTTTCTACACTATATAAAGGTGGAAATTTACATTGGAAACGTTTGGTTTAGCTGTTATAAAAGTTTGGTTTTTTAGTGCTGTAAATGCATTTTCAGCTCGCGCTGTACACATTTGCTATGAGAGGCATTATCTCATAAGGGAAATATTGGACAATCAAATTAATGACTGCCCAGGCTTCAGGATGTCTTTTTACACTATATAAAGGTGGAAATTTACATTGGAAACGTTTGGTTTAGCTGTTATAAAAGTTTGGTTTTTTAGTGCTGTAAATGCATTTTCAGCTCGCGCTGTACACATTTGCTATGAGAGGCATTATCTCATAAGGGAAATATTGGACAATCAAATTAATGACTGCCCAGGCTTCAGGATGTCTTTTTACACTATATAAAGGTGGAAATTTACATTGGAAACGTTTGGTTTAGCTGTTATAAAAGTTTGATTTTTTTAGTGCTGAAAATGCATTTTCAGCTCGCACTGTACACATTTGCTATGTGAGGCATTATCTCATAAGGGAAATACTGGACAATCAAATTAATGACTGCCCAGGCTTCAGGATGTCTTTTTACAGTATCTAAAGGTGGAAATTTACATTGGAAACGTTTGGTTTAGCTGTTATAAAAGTTTGGTTTTTTAAGTGCTGAAAATGCATTTTCAGCTCGCACTGTACACATTTGCTATGTGAGGCATTATCTCATAAGGGAAATACTGGACAATCAAATTAATGACTTCCCAGGCTTCAGGATGCCTTTTTACACTCTATAAATGTGGAAATTTACATTGGAAACGTTTGGTTTAGCTGTTAATGAAGTTTCGTTTTTTTAGTGCTGAAAATTCATTGTCTGCTGGCGCTGTACACTTTTTCTAAGTGTTGCAATATCTCATGAAGGAAATACTGGACAATCAAATTAATGACTTTCCAGGCTTCAGGATGCCTTTCTACACTATATAAAGGTGGAAATTTACATTTGAAACGTTTGGTTTAGCTGTTATAAAAGTTTGGTTTTTTTAGTGCTGTAAATGCATTTTCAGCTCGCGCTGTACACATTTGCTATGAGAGGCATTATCTCATAAGGGAAATATTGGACAATCAAATTAATGACTGCCCAGGCTTCAGGATGTGTTTTTACACTATATAAAGGTGGAAATTTACATTGGAAACGTTTAGTTTAGCTGTTAATGAAGTTTCGTTTTTTTTAGTGCTGAAAATTCATTGTCTGCTGGCGCTGTACACTTTTTCTAAGTGTTGCAATATCTCATGAAGGAAATACTGGACAATCAAATCAATGACTTTCCAGGCTTCAGGATGCCTTTCTACACTATATAAAGGTGGAAATTTACATTGGAAACGTTTGGTTTAGCTGTTATAAAAGTTTGGTTTTTTAGTGCTGTAAATGCATTTTCAGCTCGCACTGTACACATTTGCTATGTGAGGCATTATCTCATAAGGGAAATACTGGACAATCAAATTAATGACTTCCCAGGCTTCAGGATGCCTTTTTACACTCTATAAATGTGGAAATTTACATTGGAAACGTTTGGTTTAGCTGTTAATGAAGTTTCGTTTTTTTAGTGCTGAAAATTCATTGTCTGCTGGCGCTGTACACTTTTTCTAAGTGTTGCAATATCTCATGAAGGAAATACTGGACAATCAAATTAATGACTTTCCAGGCTTCAGGTTGCCTTTCTACACTATATAAAGGTGGAAATGTACATTGGAAACGTTTGGTTTAGCTGTTATAAAAGTTTGTTTTTTTAGTGCTGAAAATGCATTTTCAGCTCGCACTGTACACATTTGCTATGTGAGGCATTATCTCATAAGGGAAATACTGGACAATCAAATTAATGACTGCCCAGGCTTCAGGATGTCTTTTTACACTATATAAAGGTGGAAATTTACATTGGAAACGTTTGGTTTAGATGTTATAAAAGTTTGGTTTTTTAGTGCTGAAAATGCATTTTCAGCTCGCACTGTACACATTTGCTATGTGAGGCATTATCTCATAAGGGAAATACTGGACAATCAAATTAATGACTTCCCAGGCTTCAGGATGCCTTTTTACACTCTATAAATGTGGAAATTTACATTGGAAACGTTTGGTTTTTAGCTGTTAATGAAGTTTCGTTTTTTTAGTGCTGAAAATTCATTGTCTGCTTGCGCTGTACACTTTTTCTAAGTGTTGCAATATCTCATGAAGGAAATACTGGACAATCAAATTAATGACTTTCCAGGCTTCAGGATGCCTTTCTACACTATATAAAGGTGGAAATTTACATTGGAAACGTTTGGTTTAGCTGTTGTAAAAGTTTGGTTTTTTAGTGCTGTAAATGCATTTTCAGCTCGCGCTGTACACATTTGCTATGAGAGGCATTATCTCATAAGGGAAATATTCGACAATCAAATTAATGACTGCCCAGGCTTCAGGATGTCTTTTTACACTATATAAAGGTGGAAATTTACATTGGAAACGTTTGGTTTAGCTGTTATAAAAGTTTGGTTTTTTTAGTGCTGAAAATGCATTTTCAGCTCGCACTGTACACATTTGCTATGTGAGGCATTATCTCATAAGGGAAATACTGGACAATCAAATTAATGACTGCCCAGGCTTCAGGATGTCTTTTTACACTATCTAAAGGTGGAAATTTACATTGGAAACGTTTGGTTTAGCTGTTATAAAAGTTTGGTTTTTTAGTGCTGAAAATGCATTTTCAGCTCGCACTGTACACATTTGCTATGTGAGGCATTATCTCATAAGGGAAATACTGGACAATCAAATTAATGACTTCCCAGGCTTCAGGATGCCTTTTTACACTCTATAAATGTGGAAATTTACATTGGAAACGTTTGGTTTAGCTGTTAATGGAGTTTCGTTTTTTTAGTGCTGAAAATTCATTGTCTGCTGGCGCTGTACACTTTTTCTAAGTGTTGCAATATCTCATGAAGGAAATACTGGACAATCAAATTAATGACTTTCCAGGCTTCAGGATGCCTTTCTACACTATATAAAGGTGGAAATTTACATTTGAAACGTTTGGTTTAGCTGTTATAAAAGTTTGGTTTTTTAGTGCTGTAAATGCATTTTCAGCTCGCGCTGTACACATTTGCTATGTGAGGCATTATCTCATAAGGGAAATACTGGACAATCAAATTAATGACTGCCCAGGCTTCAGGATGTCTTTTTACACTATATAAAGGTGGAAATTTACATTGGAAACGTTTGGTTTAGCTGTTATAAAAGTTTGGTTTTTTAGTGCTGAAAATGCATTTTCAGCTCGCACTGTACACATTTGCTATGTGAGGCATTATCTCATAAGGGAAATACTGGACAATCAAATTAATGACTTCCCAGGCTTCAGGATGCCTTTTTACACTCTATAAATGTGGAAATTTACATTGGAAACGTTTGGTTTAGCTGTTAATGAAGTTTCGTTTTTTTAGTGCTGAAAATTCATTGTCTGCTGGCGCTGTACACTTTTTCTAAGTGTTGCAATATCTCATGAAGGAAATACTGGACAATCAAATTAATGACTTTCCAGGCTTCAGGATGCCTTTCTACACTATATAAAGGTGGAAATTTACATTGGAAACGTTTGGTTTAGCTGTTATAAAAGTTTGTTTTTTTAGTGCTGTAAATGCATTTTCAGCTCGCGCTGTACACATTTGCTATGAGAGGCATTATCTCATAAGGGAAATATTGGACAATCAAATTAATGACTGCCCAGGCTTCAGGATGTCTTTTTACACTATATAAAGGTGGAAATTTACATTGGAAACGTTTGGTTTAGCTGTTATAAAAGTTTGGTTTTTTAGTGCTGTAAATGCATTTTCAGCTCGCGCTGTACACATTTGCTATGAGAGGCATTATCTCATAAGGGAAATATTGGACAATCAAATTAATGGCTGCCCAGGCTTCAGGATGTCTTTTTACTCTATATAAAGTTGGAAATTTACATTGGAAACGTTTAGTTTAGCTGTTAATGAAGTTTCGTTTTTTTAGTGCTGAAAATTCATTGTCTGCTGGCGCTGTACACTTTTTCTAAGTGTTGCAATATCTCATGAAGGAAATACTGGACAATCAAATCAATGACTTTCCAGGCTTCAGGATGCCTTTCTACACTATATAAAGGTGGAAATTTACATTGGAAACGTTTAGTTTAGCTGTTATAAAAGTTTGGTTTTTTTAGTGCTGTAAATGCATTTTCAGCTCGCACTGTACACATTTGCTATGTGAGGCATTATCTCATAAGGGAAATACTGGACAATCAAATTAATGACTTCCCAGGCTTCAGGATGCCTTTTTACACTCTATAAATGTGGAAATTTACATTGGAAACGTTTGGTTTAGCTGTTAATGAAGTTTCGTTTTTTTAGTGCTGAAAATTCATTGTCTGCTGGCGCTGTACACTTTTTCTAAGTGTTGCAATATCTCATGAAGGAAATACTGGACAATCAAATTAATGACTTTCCAGGCTTCAGGATGCCTTTCTACACTATATAAAGGTGGAAATGTACATTGGAAACGTTTGGTTTAGCTGTTATAAAAGTTTGTTTTTTTAGTGCTGTAAATGCATTTTCAGCTCGCGCTGTACACATTTGCTATGAGAGGCATTGTCTCATTAGGGAAATATTGGACAATCAAATTAATGACTGCCCAGGCTTCAGGATGTCTTTTTACACTATATAAAGGTGGAAATTTACATTGGAAACGTTTAGTTTAGCTGTTATAAAAGTTTGGTTTTTTAAGTGCTGAAAATGCATTTTCAGCTCGCACTGTACACATTTGCTATGTGAGGCATTATCTCATAAGGGAAATACTGGACAATCAAATTAATGACTTCCCAGGCTTCAGGATGCCTTTTTACACTCTATAAATGTGGAAATTTACATTGGAAACGTTTGGTTTAGCTGTTAATGAAGTTTCGTTTTTTTAGTGCTGAAAATTCATTGTCTGCTGGCGCTGTACACTTTTTCTAAGTGTTGCAATATCTCATGAAGGAAATACTGGACAATCAAATTAATGACTTTCCAGGCTTCAGGATGCCTTTCTACACTATATAAAGGTGGAAATTTACATTTGAAACGTTTGGTTTAGCTGTTATAAAAGTTTGGTTTTTTTAGTGCTGTAAATGCATTTTCAGCTCGCGCTGTACACATTTGCTATGAGAGGCATTATCTCATAAGGGAAATATTGGACAATCAAATTAATGACTGCCCAGGCTTCAGGATGTGTTTTTACACTATATAAAGGTGGAAATTTACATTGGAAACGTTTAGTTTAGCTGTTAATGAAGTTTCGTTTTTTTTAGTGCTGAAAATTCATTGTCTGCTGGCGCTGTACACTTTTTCTAAGTGTTGCAATATCTCATGAAGGAAATACTGGACAATCAAATCAATGACTTTCCAGGCTTCAGGATGCCTTTCTACACTATATAAAGGTGGAAATTTACATTGGAAACGTTTGGTTTAGCTGTTATAAAAGTTTGGTTTTTTAGTGCTGTAAATGCATTTTCAGCTCGCACTGTACACATTTGCTATGTGAGGCATTATCTCATAAGGGAAATACTGGACAATCAAATTAATGACTTCCCAGGCTTCAGGATGCCTTTTTACACTCTATAAATGTGGAAATTTACATTGGAAACGTTTGGTTTAGCTGTTAATGAAGTTTCGTTTTTTTAGTGCTGAAAATTCATTGTCTGCTGGCGCTGTACACTTTTTCTAAGTGTTGCAATATCTCATGAAGGAAATACTGGACAATCAAATTAATGACTTTCCAGGCTTCAGGTTGCCTTTCTACACTATATAAAGGTGGAAATGTACATTGGAAACGTTTGGTTTAGCTGTTATAAAAGTTTGTTTTTTTAGTGCTGAAAATGCATTTTCAGCTCGCACTGTACACATTTGCTATGTGAGGCATTATCTCATAAGGGAAATACTGGACAATCAAATTAATGACTGCCCAGGCTTCAGGATGTCTTTTTACACTATATAAAGGTGGAAATTTACATTGGAAACGTTTGGTTTAGATGTTATAAAAGTTTGGTTTTTTAGTGCTGAAAATGCATTTTCAGCTCGCACTGTACACATTTGCTATGTGAGGCATTATCTCATAAGGGAAATACTGGACAATCAAATTAATGACTTCCCAGGCTTCAGGATGCCTTTTTACACTCTATAAATGTGGAAATTTACATTGGAAACGTTTGGTTTTTAGCTGTTAATGAAGTTTCGTTTTTTTAGTGCTGAAAATTCATTGTCTGCTTGCGCTGTACACTTTTTCTAAGTGTTGCAATATCTCATGAAGGAAATACTGGACAATCAAATTAATGACTTTCCAGGCTTCAGGATGCCTTTCTACACTATATAAAGGTGGAAATTTACATTGGAAACGTTTGGTTTAGCTGTTGTAAAAGTTTGGTTTTTTAGTGCTGTAAATGCATTTTCAGCTCGCGCTGTACACATTTGCTATGAGAGGCATTATCTCATAAGGGAAATATTCGACAATCAAATTAATGACTGCCCAGGCTTCAGGATGTCTTTTTACACTATATAAAGGTGGAAATTTACATTGGAAACGTTTGGTTTAGCTGTTATAAAAGTTTGGTTTTTTTAGTGCTGAAAATGCATTTTCAGCTCGCACTGTACACATTTGCTATGTGAGGCATTATCTCATAAGGGAAATACTGGACAATCAAATTAATGACTGCCCAGGCTTCAGGATGTCTTTTTACACCATATAAAGGTGGAAATTTACATTGGAAACGTTTGGTTTAGCTGTTATAAAAGTTTGGTTTTTTAGTGCTGAAAATGCATTTTCAGCTCGCACTGTACACATTTGCTATGTGAGGCATTATGTCATAAGGGAAATACTGGACAATCAAATTAATGACTTCCCAGGCTTCAGGATGCCTTTTTACACTCTATAAATGTGGAAATTTACATTGGAAACGTTTGGTTTTTAGCTGTTAATGAAGTTTCGTTTTTTTAGTGCTGAAAATTCATTGTCTGCTGGCGCTGTACACATTTTCTAAGTGTTGCAATATCTCATGAAGGAAATACTGGACAATCAAATTAATGACTTTCCAGGCTTCAGGATGCCTTTCTACACTATATAAAGGTGGAAATTTACATTGGAAACGTTTGGTTTAGCTGTTGTAAAAGTTTGGTTTTTTAGTGCTGTAAATGCATTTTCAGCTCGCGCTGTACACATTTGCTATGAGAGGCATTATCTCATAAGGGAAATATTGGACAATCAAATTAATGACTGCCCAGGCTTCAGGATGTCTTTTTACACTATATAAAGGTGGAAATTTACATTGGAAACGTTTGGTTTAGCTGTTATAAAAGTTTGTTTTTTTAGTGCTGTAAATGCATTTTCAGCTCGCGCTGTACACATTTGCTATGTGAGGCATTATCTCATAAGGGAAATACTGGACAATCAAATTAATGACTGCCCAGGCTTCAGGATGTCTTTTTACACTATATAAAGGTGGAAATTTACATTGGAAACGTTTGGTTTAGCTGTTATAAAAGTTTGGTTTTTTAGTGCTGAAAATGCATTTTCAGCTCGCACTGTACACATTTGCTATGTGAGGCATTATCTCATAAGGGAAATACTGGACAATCAAATTAATGACTTCCCAGGCTTCAGGATGCCTTTTTACACTCTATAAATGTGGAAATTTACATTGGAAACGTTTGGTTTAGCTGTTAATGAAGTTTCGTTTTTTTAGTGCTGAAAATTCATTGTCTGCTGGCGCTGTACACTTTTTCTAAGTGTTGCAATATCTCATGAAGGAAATACTGGACAATCAAATTAATGACTTTCCAGGCTTCAGGATGCCTTTCTACACTATATAAAGGTGGAAATTTACATTGGAAACGTTTGGTTTAGCTGTTATAAAAGTTTGTTTTTTTAGTGCTGTAAATGCATTTTCAGCTCGCGCTGTACACATTTGCTATGAGAGGCATTATCTCATAAGGGAAATATTGGACAATCAAATTAATGACTGCCCAGGCTTCAGGATGTCTTTTTACACTATATAAAGGTGGAAATTTACATTGGAAACGTTTGGTTTAGCTGTTATAAAAGTTTGGTTTTTTAGTGCTGTAAATGCATTTTCAGCTCGCGCTGTACACATTTGCTATGAGAGGCATTATCTCATAAGGGAAATATTGGACAATCAAATTAATGGCTGCCCAGGCTTCAGGATGTCTTTTTACTCTATATAAAGTTGGAAATTTACATTGGAAACGTTTAGTTTAGCTGTTAATGAAGTTTCGTTTTTTTAGTGCTGAAAATTCATTGTCTGCTGGCGCTGTACACTTTTTCTAAGTGTTGCAATATCTCATGAAGGAAATACTGGACAATCAAATCAATGACTTTCCAGGCTTCAGGATGCCTTTCTACACTATATAAAGGTGGAAATTTACATTGGAAACGTTTAGTTTAGCTGTTATAAAAGTTTGGTTTTTTTAGTGCTGTAAATGCATTTTCAGCTCGCACTGTACACATTTGCTATGTGAGGCATTATCTCATAAGGGAAATACTGGACAATCAAATTAATGACTTCCCAGGCTTCAGGATGCCTTTTTACACTCTATAAATGTGGAAATTTACATTGGAAACGTTTGGTTTAGCTGTTAATGAAGTTTCGTTTTTTTAGTGCTGAAAATTCATTGTCTGCTGGCGCTGTACACTTTTTCTAAGTGTTGCAATATCTCATGAAGGAAATACTGGACAATCAAATTAATGACTTTCCAGGCTTCAGGATGCCTTTCTACACTATATAAAGGTGGAAATGTACATTGGAAACGTTTGGTTTAGCTGTTATAAAAGTTTGTTTTTTTAGTGCTGTAAATGCATTTTCAGCTCGCGCTGTACACATTTGCTATGAGAGGCATTGTCTCATTAGGGAAATACTGGACAATCAAATTAATGACTGCCCAGGCTTCAGGATGTCTTTTTACACTATATAAAGGTGGAAATTTACATTGGAAACGTTTGGTTTAGCTGTTATAAAAGTTTGGTTTTTTTAGTGCTGAAAATGCATTTTCAGCTCGCACTGTACACATTTGCTATGTGAGGCATTATCTCATAAGGGAAATACTGGACAATCAAATTAATGACTGCCCAGGCTTCAGGATGTCTTTTTACACTATATAAAGGTGGAAATTTACATTGGAAACGTTTGGTTTAGCTGTTATAAAAGTTTGGTTTTTTAGTGCTGAAAATGCATTTTCAGCTCGCACTGTACACATTTGCTATGTGAGGCATTATCTCATAAGGGAAATACTGGACAATCAAATTAATGACTTCCCAGGCTTCAGGATGCCTTTTTACACTCTATAAATGTGGAAATTTACATTGGAAACGTTTGGTTTTTAGCTGTTAATGAAGTTTCGTTTTTTTAGTGCTGAAAATTCATTGTCTGCTGGCGCTGTACACATTTTCTAAGTGTTGCAATATCTCATGAAGGAAATACTGGACAATCAAATTAATGACTTTCCAGGCTTCAGGATGCCTTTCTACACTATATTAAGGTGGAAATTTACATTGGAAACGTTTGGTTTAGCTGTTGTAAAAGTTTGGTTTTTTAGTGCTGTAAATGCATTTTCAGCTTGCGCTGTACACATTTGCTATGAGAGGCATTATCTCATAAGGGAAATATTGGACAATCAAATTAATGACTGCCCAGGCTTCAGGATGTCTTTTTACATATATAAAGGTGGAAATTTACATTGGAAACGTTTGGTTTAGCTGTTATAAAAGTTTGGTTTTTTAGTGCTGAAAATGCATTTTCAGCTCGCACTGTACACATTTGCTATGTGAGGCATTATCTCATAAGGGAAATACTGGATAATCAAATTAATGACTTCCCAGGCTTCAGGATGCCTTTTTACACTCTATAAATGTGGAAATTTACATTGGAAACGTTTGGTTTAGCTGTTAATGGAGTTTCGTTTTTTTAGTGCTGAAAATTCATTGTCTGCTGGCGCTGTACACTTTTTCTAAGTGTTGCAATATCTCATGAAGGAAATACTGGACAATCAAATTAATGACTGCCCAGGCTTCAGGATGTCTTTTTACACTATATAAAGGTGCAAATTTACATTGGAAACGTTTGGTTTAGCTGTTATAAAAGTTTGGTTTTTTTAGTGCTGAAAATGCATTTTCAGCTCGCACTGTACACATTTGCTATGTGAGGCATTATCTCATAAGGGAAATACTGGACAATCAAATTAATGACTGCCCAGGCTTCAGGATGTCTTTTTACACTATATAAAGGTGGAAATTTACATTGGAAACGTTTGGTTTAGCTGTTATAAAAGTTTGTTTTTTTAGTGCTGAAAATGCATTTTCAGCTCGCACTGTACACATTTGCTATGTGAGGCATTATCTCATAAGGGAAATACTGGACAATCAAATTAATGACTTCCCAGGCTTCAGGATGCCTTTTTACACTCTATAAATGTGGAAATTTACATTGGAAACGTTTGGTTTTTAGCTGTTAATGAAGTTTCGTTTTTTTAGTGCTGAAAATTCATTGTCTGCTGGCGCTGTACACTTTTTCTAAGTGTTGCAATATCTCATGAAGGAAATACTGGACAATCAAATTAATGACTTTCCAGGCTTCAGGATGCCTTTCTACACTATATAAAGGTGGAAATTTACATTGGAAACGTTTGGTTTAGCTGTTGTAAAAGTTTGGTTTTTTAGTGCTGTAAATGCATTTTCAGCTCGCGCTGTACACATTTGCTATGAGAGGCATTATCTCATAAGGGAAATATTCGACAATCAAATTAATGACTGCCCAGGCTTCAGGATGTCTTTTTACACTATATAAAGGTGGAAATTTACATTGGAAACGTTTGGTTTAGCTGTTAAAAAAGTTTGGTTTTTTTAGTGCTGAAAATGCATTTTCAGCTCGCACTGTACACATTTGCTATGTGAGGCATTATCTCATAAGGGAAATACTGGACAATCAAATTAATGACTTCCCAGGCTTCAGGATGCCTTTTTACACTCTATAAATGTGGAAATTTACATTGGAAACGTTTGGTTTAGCTGTTAATGGAGTTTCGTTTTTTTAGTGCTGAAAATTCATTGTCTGCTGGCGCTGTACACTTTTTCTAAGTGTTGCAATATCTCATGAAGGAAATACTGGACAATCAAATTAATGACTTTCCAGGCTTCAGGATGCCTTTCTACACTATATAAAAGTGGAAATTTACATTTGAAACGTTTGGTTTAGCTGTTATAAAAGTTTGGTTTTTTAGTGCTGTAAATGCATTTTCAGCTCGCGCTGTACACATTTGCTATGAGAGGCATTATCTCATAAGGGAAATATTGGACAATCAAATTAATGACTGCCCAGGCTTCAGGATGTCTTTTTACACTATATAAAGGTGGAAATTTACATTGGAAACGTTTGGTTTAGCTGTTATAAAAGTTTGGTTTTTTAGTGCTGAAAATGCATTTTCAGCTCGCACTGTACACATTTGCTATGTGAGGCATTATCTCATAAGGGAAATACTGGACAATCAAATTAATGACTTCCCAGGCTTCAGGATGCCTTTTTACACTCTATAAATGTGGAAATTTACATTGGAAACGTTTGGTTTAGCTGTTAATGAAGTTTCGTTTTTTTAGTGCTGAAAATTCATTGTCTGCTGGCGCTGTACACTTTTTCTAAGTGTTGCAATATCTCATGAAGGAAATACTGGACAATCAAATTAATGACTTTCCAGGCTTCAGGATGCCTTTCTACACTATATAAAGGTGGAAATTTACATTTGAAACGTTTGGTTTAGCTGTTATAAAAGTTTGGTTTTTTAGTGCTGTAAATGCATTTTCAGCTCGCGCTGTACACATTTGCTATGAGAGGCATTATCTCATAAGGGAAATATTGGACAATCAAATTAATGACTGCCCAGGCTTCAGGATGTCTTTTTACACTATATAAAGGTGGAAATATACATTGGAAACGTTTAGTTTAGCTGTTAATGAAGTTTCGTTTTTTTAGTGCTGAAAATTCATTGTCTGCTGGCGCTGAACACTTTTTCTAAGTGTTGCAATATCTCATGAAGGAAATACTGGACAATCAAATTAATGACTTTCCAGGCTTCAGTATGCCTTTCTACACTATATAAAGGTGGAAATTTACATCGGAAACGTTTGGTTTAGCTGTTATAAAAGTTTGTTTTTTTAGTGCTGTAAATGCATTTTCAGCTCGCGCTGTACACATTTGCTATGAGAGGCATTATCTCATAAGGGAAATATTGGACAATCAAATTAATGACTGCCCAGGCTTCAGTATGCCTTTCTACACTATATAAAGGTGGAAATTTACATTGGAAACGTTTGGTTTAGCTGTTATAAAAGTTTGGTTTTTTAGTGCTGTAAAATGCATTTTCAGCTCGCGCTGTACACATTTGCTATGTGAGGCATTATCTCATAAGGGAAATACTGGACAATCTAATTAATGACTGCCCAGGCTTCAGGATGTCTTTTTACACTATATAAAGGTGGAAATTTACATTGGAAACGTTTGGTTTAGCTGTTATAAAAGTTTGGTTTTTTAGTGCTGAAAATGCATTTTCAGCTCGCACTGTACACATTTGCTATGTGAGGCATTATCTCATAAGGGAAATACTGGACAATCAAATTAATGACTTCCCAGGCTTCAGGATGCCTTTTTACACTCTATAAATGTGGAAATTTACATTGGAAACGTTTGGTTTAGCTGTTAATGAAGTTTCGTTTTTTTAGTGCTGAAAATTCATTGTCTGCTGGCGCTGTACACTTTTTCTAAGTGTTGCAATATCTCATGAAGGAAATACTGGACAATCAAATTAATGACTTTCCAGGCTTCAGGATGCCTTTCTACACTATATAAAGGTGGAAATTTACATTGGAAACGTTTGGTTTAGCTGTTATAAAAGTTTGGTTTTTTAGTGCTGTAAATGCATTTTCAGCTCGCGCTGTACACATTTGCTATGAGAGGCATTATCTCATAAGGGAAATATTGGACAATCAAATTAATGACTGCCCAGGCTTCAGGATGTCTTTTTACACTATATAAAGGTGGAAATTTACATTGGAAACGTTTGGTTTAGCTGTTATAAAAGTTTGGTTTTTTAGTGCTGTAAATGCATTTTCAGCTCGCGCTGTACACATTTGCTATGAGAGGCATTATCTCATAAGGGAAATATTGGACAATCAAATTAATGGCTGCCCAGGCTTCAGGATGTCTTTTTACACCATATAAAGGTGGAAATTTACATTGGAAACGTTTAGTTTAGCTGTTAATGAAGTTTCGTTTTTTTAGTGCTGAAAATTCATTGTCTGCTGGCGCTGTACACTTTTTCTAAGTGTTGCAATATCTCATGAAGGAAATACTGGACAATCAAATTAATGACTTTCCAGGCTTCAGGATGCCTTTCTACACTATATAAAGGTGGAAATTTACATTGGAAACGTTTGGTTTAGCTGTTATAAAAGTTTGGTTTTTTAGTGCTGTAAATGCATTTTCAGCTCGCGCTGTACACATTTGCTATGAGAGGCATTATCTCATAAGGGAAATATTGGACAATCAAATTAATGACTGCCCAGGCTTCAGGATGTCTTTTTACACTATATAAGGGTGGAAATTTACATTGGAAACGATTAGTTTAGCTGTTAATGAAGTTTCGTTTTTTTAGTGCTGAAAATTCATTGTCTGCTGGCGCTGTACACTTTTTCTAAGTGTTGCAATATCTCATGAAGGAAATACTGGACAATCAAATTAATGACTTTCCAGGCTTCAGGATGCCTTTTTACACTATATAAAGGTGGAAATGTACATTGGAAACGTTTGGTTTAGCTGTTATAAAAGTTTGGTTTTTTAGTGCTGAAAATGCATTTTCAGCTCGCACTGTACACATTTGCTATGTGAGGCATTATCTCATAAGGGAAATACTGGACAATCAAATTAATGACTTCCCAGGCTCCAGGATGCCTTTTTACACTCTATAAATGTGGAAATTTACATTGGAAACGTTTGGTTTAGCTGTTAATGAAGTTTCGTTTTTTTAGTGCTGAAAATTCATTGTCTGCTGGCGCTGTACACTTTTTCTAAGTGTTGCAATATCTCATGAAGGAAATACTGGACAATCAAATTAATGACTTTCCAGGCTTCAGGATGCCTTTTTACACTATATAAAGGTGGAAATGTACATTGGAAACGTTTGGTTTAGCTGTTATAAAAGTTTGGTTTTTTAGTGCTGAAAATGCATTTTCAGCTCGCACTGTACACATTTGCTATGTGAGGCATTATCTCATAAGGGAAATATTGGACAATCAAATTAATGACTGCCCAGGCTTCAGGATGTCTTTTTACACTATATAAGGGTGGAAATTTACATTGGAAACGTTTAGTTTAGCTGTTAATGAAGTTTCGTTTTTTTAGTGCTGAAAATTCATTGTCTGCTGGCGCTGTACACTTTTTCTAAGTGTTGCAATATCTCATGAAGGAAATACTGGACAATCAAATTAATGACTTTCCAGGCTTCAGGATGCCTTTTTACACTATATAAAGGTGGAAATGTACATTGGAAACGTTTGGTTTAGCTGTTATAAAAGTTTGGTTTTTTAGTGCTGAAAATGCATTTTCAGCTCGCACTGTACACATTTGCTATGTGAGGCATTATCTCATAAGGGAAATACTGGACAATCAAATTAATGACTTCCCAGGCTCCAGGATGCCTTTTTACACTATATAAAGGTGGAAATTTACATTGGAAACGTTTAGTTTAGCTGTTAATGAAGTTTCGTTTTTTTAGTGCTGAAAATTCATTGTCTGCTGGCGCTGTACACTTTTTCTAAGTGTTGCAATATCTCATGAAGGAAATACTGGACAATCAAATTAATGACTTTCCAGGCTTCAGGATGCCTTTCTACACTATATAAAGGTGGAAATTTACATTGGAAACGTTTGGTTTAGCTG
The DNA here is from genome assembly GCF_059441095.1 of Idiotropiscis lumnitzeri. Lineage (NCBI taxonomy): Eukaryota > Metazoa > Chordata > Actinopteri > Syngnathiformes > Syngnathidae > Idiotropiscis > Idiotropiscis lumnitzeri. Next base: position 195,988 of record NW_028283629.1, read on the forward strand.
TTATAAAAGTTTGGTTTTTTAGTGCTGTAAATGCATTTTCAGCTCGCGCTGTACACATTTGCTATGAGAGGCATTATCTCATAAGGGAAATATTGGACAATCAAATTAATGACTGCCCAGGCTTCAGGATGTCTTTTTACACTATATAAGGGTGGAAATTTACATTGGAAACGTTTAGTTTAGCTGTTAATGAAGTTTCGTTTTTTTAGTGCTGAAAATTCATTGTCTGCTGGCGCTGTACACTTTTTCTAAGTGTTGCAATATCTCATGAAGGAAATACTGGACAATCAAATTAATGACTTTCCAGGCTTCAGGATGCCTTTTTACACTATATAAAGGTGGAAATGTACATTGGAAACGTTTGGTTTAGCTGTTATAAAAGTTTGGTTTTTTAGTGCTGAAAATGCATTTTCAGCTCGCACTGTACACATTTGCTATGTGAGGCATTATCTCATAAGGGAAATACTGGACAATAAAATTAATGACTTCCCAGGCTTCAGGATGCCTTTTTACACTCTATAAATGTGGAATTTTACATTGGAAACGTTTGGTTTAGCTGTTAATGAAGTTTCGTTTTTTTAGTGCTGAAAATTCATTGTCTGCTGGCGCTGTACACTTTTTCTAAGTGTTGCAATATCTCATGAAGGAAATACTGGACAATCAAATTAATGACTTTCCAGGCTTCAGGATGCCTTTCTACACTATATAAAGGTGGAAATTTACATTGGAAACGTTTGGTTTTGCTGTTATAAAAGTTTGGTTTTTTAGTGCTGTAAATGCATTTTCAGCTCGCGCTGTACACATTTGCTATGAGAGGCATTATCTCATAAGGGAAATATTGGACAATCAAATTAATGACTGCCCAGGCTTCAGGATGTCTTTTTACACTATATAAAGGTGGAAATTTACATTGGAAACGTTTGGTTTAGCTGTTATAAAAGTTTGGTTTTTTAGTGCTGTAAATGCATTTTCAGCTCGCGCTGTACACATTTGCTATGTGAGGCATTATCTCATAAGGGAAATACTGGACAATCAAATTAATGACTGCCCAGGCTTCAGGATGTCTTTTTACACTATATAAAGGTGGAAATTTACTTTGGAAACGTTTGGTTTAGCTGTTATAAAAGTTTGGTTTTTTAGTGCTGAAAATGCATTTTCAGCTCGCACTGTACACATTTGCTATGTGAGGCATTATCTCATAAGGGAAATACTGGACAATCAAATTAATGACTTCCCAGGCTTCAGGATGCCTTTTTACACTCTATAAATGTGGAAATTTACATTGGAAACGTTTGGTTTAGCTGTTAATGAAGTTTCGTTTTTTTAGTGCTGAAAATTCATTGTCTGCTGGCGCTGTACACTTTTTCTAAGTGTTGCAATATCTCATGAAGGAAATACTGGACAATCAAATTAATGACTTTCCAGGCTTCAGGATGCCTTTCTACACTATATAAAGGTGGAAATTTACATTTGAAACGTTTGGTTTAGCTGTTATAAAAGTTTGGTTTTTTAGTGCTGTAAATGCATTTTCAGCTCGCGCTGTACACATTTGCTATGAGAGGCATTATCTCATAAGGGAAATATTGGACAATCAAATTAATGACTGCCCAGGCTTCAGGATGTCTTTTTACACTATATAAAGGTGGAAATATACATGGGAAACGTTTAGTTTAGCTGTTAATGAAGTTTCGTTTTTTTAGTGCTGAAAATTCATTGTCTGCTGGCGCTGAACACTTTTTCTAAGTGTTGCAATATCTCATGAAGGAAATACTGGACAATCAAATTAATGACTTTCCAGGCTTCAGTATGCCTTTCTACACTATATAAAGGGGGAAATTTACATCGGAAACGTTTGGTTTAGCTGTTATAAAAGTTTGGTTTTTTAGTGCTGTAAATGCATTTTCAGCTCGCGCTGTACACATTTGCTATGAGAGGCATTATCTCATAAGGGAAATATTGGACAATCAAATTAATGACTGCCCAGGCTTCAGTATGCCTTTCTACACTATATAAAGGTGGAAATTTACATTGGAAACGTTTGGTTTAGCTGTTATAAAAGTTTGGTTTTTTAGTGCTGTAAAATGCATTTTCAGCTCGCGCTGTACACATTTGCAATGTGAGGCATTATCTCATAAGGGAAATACTGGACAATCTAATTAATGACTGCCCAGGCTTCAGGATGTCTTTTTACACTATATAAAGGTGGAAATTTACATTGGAAACGTTTGGTTTAGCTGTTATAAAAGTTTGGTTTTTTAGTGCTGAAAATGCATTTTCAGCTCGCACTGTACACATTTGCTATGTGAGGCATTATCTCATAAGGGAAATACTGGACAATCAAATTAATGACTTCCCAGGCTTCAGGATGCCTTTTTACACTCTATAAATGTGGAAATTTACATTGGAAACGTTTGGTTTAGCTGTTAATGAAGTTTCGTTTTTTTAGTGCTGAAAATTCATTGTCTGCTGGCGCTGTACACTTTTTCTAAGTGTTGCAATATCTCATGAAGGAAATACTGGACAATCAAATTAATGACTTTCCAGGCTTCAGGATGCCTTTCTACACTATATAAAGGTGGAAATTTACATTGGAAACGTTTGGTTTAGCTGTTATAAAAGTTTGGTTTTTTAGTGCTGTAAATGCATTTTCAGCTCGCGCTGTACACATTTGCTATGAGAGGCATTATCTCATAAGGGAAATATTGGACAATCAAATTAATGACTGCCCAGGCTTCAGGATGTCTTTTTACACTATATAAAGGTGGAAATTTACATTGGAAACGTTTGGTTTAGCTGTTATAAAAGTTTGGTTTTTTAGTGCTGTAAATGCATTTTCAGCTCGCGCTGTACACATTTGCTATGAGAGGCATTATCTCATAAGGGAAATATTGGACAATCAAATTAATGGCTGCCCAGGCTTCAGGATGTCTTTTTACACTATATAAAGGTGGAAATTTACATTGGAAACGTTTAGTTTAGCTGTTAATGAAGTTTCGTTTTTTTAGTGCTGAAAATTCATTGTCTGCTGGCGCTGTACACTTTTTCTAAGTGTTGCAATATCTCATGAAGGAAATACTGGACAATCAAATTAATGACTTTCCAGGCTTCAGGATGCCTTTCTACACTATATAAAGGTGGAAATTTACATTGGAAACGTTTGGTTTAGCTGTTATAAAAGTTTGGTTTTTTAGTGCTGTAAATGCATTTTCAGCTCGCGCTGTACACATTTGCTATGAGAGGCATTATCTCATAAGGGAAATATTGGACAATCAAATTAATGACTGCCCAGGCTTCAGGATGTCTTTTTACACTATATAAGGGTGGAAATTTACATTGGAAACGATTAGTTTAGCTGTTAATGAAGTTTCGTTTTTTTAGTGCTGAAAATTCATTGTCTGCTGGCGCTGTACACTTTTTCTAAGTGTTGCAATATCTCATGAAGGAAATACTGGACAATCAAATTAATGACTTTCCAGGCTTCAGGATGCCTTTTTACACTATATAAAGGTGGAAATGTACATTGGAAACGTTTGGTTTAGCTGTTATAAAAGTTTGGTTTTTTAGTGCTGAAAATGCATTTTCAGCTCGCACTGTACACATTTGCTATGTGAGGCATTATCTCATAAGGGAAATACTGGACAATCAAATTAATGACTTCCCAGGCTCCAGGATGCCTTTTTACACTCTATAAATGTGGAAATTTACATTGGAAACGTTTGGTTTAGCTGTTAATGAAGTTTCGTTTTTTTAGTGCTGAAAATTCATTGTCTGCTGGCGCTGTACACTTTTTCTAAGTGTTGCAATATCTCATGAAGGAAATACTGGACAATCAAATTAATGACTTTCCAGGCTTCAGGATGCCTTTCTACACTATATAAAGGTGGAAATTTACATTTGAAACGTTTGGTTTTGCTGTTATAAAAGTTTGGTTTTTTAGTGCTGTAAATGCATTTTCAGCTCGCGCTGTACACATTTGCTATGAGAGGCATTATCTCATAAGGGAAATATTGGACAATCAAATTAATGACTGCCCAGGCTTCAGGATGTCTTTTTACACTATATAAAGGTGGAAATTTACATTGGAAACGTTTGGTTTAGCTGTTATAAAAGTTTGGTTTTTTAGTGCTGTAAATGCATTTTCAGCTCGCGCTGTACACATTTGCTATGTGAGGCATTATCTCATAAGGGAAATACTGGACAATCAAATTAATGACTGCCCAGGCTTCAGGATGTCTTTTTACACTATATAAAGGTGGAAATTTACTTTGGAAACGTTTGGTTTAGCTGTTATAAAAGTTTGGTTTTTTAGTGCTGAAAATGCATTTTCAGCTCGCACTGTACACATTTGCTATGTGAGGCATTATCTCATAAGGGAAATACTGGACAATCAAATTAATGACTTCCCAGGCTTCAGGATGCCTTTTTACACTCTATAAATGTGGAATTTTACATTGGAAACGTTTGGTTTAGCTGTTAATGAAGTTTCGTTTTTTTAGTGCTGAAAATTCATTGTCTGCTGGCGCTGTACACTTTTTCTAAGTGTTGCAATATCTCATGAAGGAAATACTGGACAATCAAATTAATGACTTTCCAGGCTTCAGGATGCCTTTTTACACTATATAAGGGTGGAAATTTACATTGGAAACGTTTAGTTTAGCTGTTAATGAAGTTTCGTTTTTTTAGTGCTGAAAATTCATTGTCTGCTGGCGCTGTACACTTTTTCTAAGTGTTGCAATATCTCATGAAGGAAATACTGGACAATCAAATTAATGACTTTCCAGGCTTCAGGATGCCTTTCTACACTATATAAAGGTGGAAATTTACATTTGAAACGTTTGGTTTAGCTGTTATAAAAGTTTGGTTTTTTAGTGCTGTAAATGCATTTTCAGCTCGCGCTGTACACATTTGCTATGAGAGGCATTATCTCATAAGGGAAATATTGGACAATCAAATTAATGACTGCCCAGGCTTCAGGATGTCTTTTTACACTATATAAAGGTGGAAATATACATTGGAAACGTTTAGTTTAGCTGTTAATGAAGTTTCGTTTTTTTAGTGCTGAAAATTCATTGTCTGCTGGCGCTGAACACTTTTTCTAAGTGTTGCAATATCTCATGAAGGAAATACTGGACAATCAAATTAATGACTTTCCAGGCTTCAGTATGCCTTTCTACACTATATAAAGGTGGAAATTTACATCGGAAACGTTTGGTTTAGCTGTTATAAAAGTTTGGTTTTTTAGTGCTGTAAATGCATTTTCAGCTCGCGCTGTACACATTTGCTATGAGAGGCATTATCTCATAAGGGAAATATTGGACAATCAAATTAATGACTGCCCAGGCTTCAGTATGCCTTTCTACACTATATAAAGGTGGAAATTTACATTGGAAACGTTTGGTTTAGCTGTTATAAAAGTTTGGTTTTTTAGTGCTGTAAAATGCATTTTCAGCTCGCGCTGTACACATTTGCTATGTGAGGCATTATCTCATAAGGGAAATACTGGACAATCTAATTAATGACTGCCCAGGCTTCAGGATGTCTTTTTACACTATATAAAGGTGGAAATTTACATTGGAAACGTTTGGTTTAGCTGTTATAAAAGTTTGGTTTTTTAGTGCTGAAAATGCATTTTCAGCTCGCACTGTACACATTTGCTATGTGAGGCATTATCTCATAAGGGAAATACTGGACAATCAAATTAATGACTTCCCAGGCTTCAGGATGCCTTTTTACACTCTATAAATGTGGAAATTTACATTGGAAACGTTTGGTTTAGCTGTTAATGAAGTTTCGTTTTTTTAGTGCTGAAAATTCATTGTCTGCTGGCGCTGCACACTTTTTCTAAGTGTTGCAATATCTCATGAAGGAAATACTGGACAATCAAATTAATGACTTTCCAGGCTTCAGGATGCCTTTCTACACTATATAAAGGTGGAAATTTACATTGGAAACGTTTGGTTTAGCTGTTATAAAAGTTTGGTTTTTTAGTGCTGTAAATGCATTTTCAGCTCGCGCTGTACACATTTGCTATGAGAGGCATTATCTCATAAGGGAAATATTGGACAATCAAATTAATGACTGCCCAGGCTTCAGGATGTCTTTTTACACTATATAAAGGTGGAAATTTACATTGGAAACGTTTGGTTTAGCTGTTATAAAAGTTTGGTTTTTTAGTGCTGTAAATGCATTTTCAGCTCGCGCTGTACACATTTGCTATGAGAGGCATTATCTCATAAGGGAAATATTGGACAATCAAATTAATGGCTGCCCAGGCTTCAGGATGTCTTTTTACACTATATAAAGGTGGAAATTTACATTGGAAACGTTTAGTTTAGCTGTTAATGAAGTTTCGTTTTTTTAGTGCTGAAAATTCATTGTCTGCTGGCGCTGTACACTTTTTCTAAGTGTTGCAATATCTCATGAAGGAAATACTGGACAATCAAATTAATGACTTTCCAGGCTTCAGGATGCCTTTCTACACTATATAAAGGTGGAAATTTACATTGGAAACGTTTGGTTTAGCTGTTATAAAAGTTTGGTTTTTTAGTGCTGTAAATGCATTTTCAGCTCGCGCTGTACACATTTGCTATGAGAGGCATTATCTCATAAGGGAAATATTGGACAATCAAATTAATGACTGCCCAGGCTTCAGGATGTCTTTTTACACTATATAAGGGTGGAAATTTACATTGGAAACGATTAGTTTAGCTGTTAATGAAGTTTCGTTTTTTTAGTGCTGAAAATTCATTGTCTGCTGGCGCTGTACACTTTTTCTAAGTGTTGCAATATCTCATGAAGGAAATACTGGACAATCAAATTAATGACTTTCCAGGCTTCAGGATGCCTTTTTACACTATATAAAGGTGGAAATGTACATTGGAAACGTTTGGTTTAGCTGTTATAAAAGTTTGGTTTTTTAGTGCTGAAAATGCATTTTCAGCTCGCACTGTACACATTTGCTATGTGAGGCATTATCTCATAAGGGAAATACTGGACAATCAAATTAATGACTTCCCAGGCTCCAGGATGCCTTTTTACACTCTATAAATGTGGAAATTTACATTGGAAACGTTTGGTTTAGCTGTTAATGAAGTTTCGTTTTTTTAGTGCTGAAAATTCATTGTCTGCTGGCGCTGTACACTTTTTCTAAGTGTTGCAATATCTCATGAAGGAAATACTGGACAATCAAATTAATGACTTTCCAGGCTTCAGGATGCCTTTCTACACTATATAAAGGTGGAAATTTACATTTGAAACGTTTGGTTTTGCTGTTATAAAAGTTTGGTTTTTTAGTGCTGTAAATGCATTTTCAGCTCGCGCTGTACACATTTGCTATGAGAGGCATTATCTCATAAGGGAAATATTGGACAATCAAATTAATGACTGCCCAGGCTTCAGGATGTCTTTTTACACTATATAAAGGTGGAAATTTACATTGGAAACGTTTGGTTTAGCTGTTATAAAAGTTTGGTTTTTTAGTGCTGTAAATGCATTTTCAGCTCGCGCTGTACACATTTGCTATGTGAGGCATTATCTCATAAGGGAAATACTGGACAATCAAATTAATGACTGCCCAGGCTTCAGGATGTCTTTTTACACTATATAAAGGTGGAAATTTACTTTGGAAACGTTTGGTTTAGCTGTTATAAAAGTTTGGTTTTTTAGTGCTGAAAATGCATTTTCAGCTCGCACTGTACACATTTGCTATGTGAGGCATTATCTCATAAGGGAAATACTGGACAATCAAATTAATGACTTCCCAGGCTTCAGGATGCCTTTTTACACTCTATAAATGTGGAAATTTACATTGGAAACGTTTGGTTTAGCTGTTAATGAAGTTTCGTTTTTTTAGTGCTGAAAATTCATTGTCTGCTGGCGCTGTACACTTTTTCTAAGTGTTGCAATATCTCATGAAGGAAATACTGGACAATCAAATTAATGACTTTCCAGGCTTCAGGATGCCTTTCTACACTATATAAAGGTGGAAATTTACATTGGAAACGTTTGGTTTAGCTGTTATAAAAGTTTGGTTTTTTAGAACTGTAAATGCATTTTCAGCTCGCACTGTACACATTTGCTATGTGAGGCATTATCTCATAAGGGAAATACTGGACAATAAAATTAATGACTTCCCAGGCTTCAGGATGCCTTTTTACACTCTATAAATGTGGAATTTTACATTGGAAACGTTTGGTTTAGCTGTTAATGTAGTTTCGTTTTTTTAGTGCTGAAAATTCATTGTCTGCTGGCGCTGTACACTTTTTCTAAGTGTTGCAATATCTCATGAAGGAAATACTGGACAATCAAATTAATGACTTTCCAGGCTTCAGGATGCCTTTCTACACTATATAAAGGTGGAAATTTACATTGGAAACGTTTGGTTTAGCTGTTATAAAAGTTTGGTTTTTTAGTGCTGTAAATGCATTTTCAGCTCGCGCTGTACACATTTGCTATGAGAGGCATTATCTCATAAGGGAAATATTGGACAATCAAATTAATGACTGCGCAGGCTTCAGGATTTATTTTTACACTATATAAAGGTGGAAATTTACATTGGAAACGTTTAGTTTAGCTGTTAATGAAGTTTCGTTTTTTTTAGTGCTGAAAATTCATTGTCTGCTGGCGCTGTACACTTTTTCTAAGTGTTGCAATATCTCATGAAGGAAATACTGGACAATCAAATTAATGACTTTCCAGGCTTCAGGATGCCTTTCTACACTATATAAAGGTGGAAATTTACATTGGAAACGTTTGGTTTAGCTGTTATAAAAGTTTGGTTTTTTATTGCTGTAAATGCATTTTCAGCTCGCGCTGTACACATTTGCTATGAGAGGCATTATCTCATAAGGGAAATATTGGACAATCAAATTAATGACTGCCCAGGCTTCAGGATGTCTTTTTACACTATATAAAGGTGGAAATGTACATTGGAAACGTTTGGTTTAGCTGTTATAAAAGTTTGGTTTTTTAGTGCTGAAAATGCATTTTCAGCTCGCACTGTACACATTTGCTATGTGAGGCATTATCTCATAAGGGAAATACTGGACAATCAAATTAATGACTTCCCAGGCTTCAGGATGCCTTTTTACACTCTATAAATGTGGAAATTTACATTGGAAACGTTTGGTTTAGCTGTTAATGAAGTTTCGTTTTTTTAGTGCTGAAAATTCATTGTCTGCTGGCGCTGTACACTTTTTCTAAGTGTTGCAATATCTCATGAAGGAAATACTGGACAATCAAATTAATGACTTTCCAGGCTTCAGGATGCCTTTCTACACTATATAAAGGTGGAAATTTACATTTGAAACGTTTGGTTTAGCTGTTATAAAAGTTTGGTTTTTTAGTGCTGTAAATGCATTTTCAGCTCGCGCTGTACACATTTGCTATGAGAGGCATTATCTCATAAGGGAAATATTGGACAATCAAATTAATGACTGCCCAGGCTTCAGGATGTCTTTTTACACTATATAAAGGTGGAAATATACATTGGAAACGTTTAGTTTAGCTGTTAATGAAGTTTCGTTTTTTTAGTGCTGAAAATTCATTGTCTGCTGGCGCTGAACACTTTTTCTAAGTGTTGCAATATCTCATGAAGGAAATACTGGACAATCAAATTAATGACTTTCCAGGCTTCAGTATGCCTTTCTACACTATATAAAGGTGGAAATTTACATTGGAAACGTTTGGTTTAGCTGTTATAAAAGTTTGGTTTTTTAGTGCTGTAAATGCATTTTCAGCTCGCGCTGTACACATTTGCTATGAGAGGCATTATCTCATAAGGGAAATATTGGACAATCAAATTAATGACTGCCCAGGCTTCAGGATGTCTTTTTACACTATATAAAGGTGGAAATTTACATTGGAAACGTTTGGTTTAGCTGTTATAAAAGTTTGGTTTTTTAGTGCTGTAAAATGCATTTTCAGCTCGCGCTGTACACATTTGCTATGTGAGGCATTATCTCATAAGGGAAATACTGGACAATCTAATTAATGACTGCCCAGGCTTCAGGATGTCTTTTTACACTATATAAAGGTGGAAATTTACATTGGAAACGTTTGGTTTAGCTGTTATAAAAGTTTGGTTTTTTAGTGCTGAAAATGCATTTTCAGCTCGCACTGTACACATTTGCTATGTGAGGCATTATCTCATAAGGGAAATACTGGACAATCAAATTAATGACTTCCCAGGCTTCAGGATGCCTTTTTACACTCTATAAATGTGGAAATTTACATTGGAAACGTTTGGTTTAGCTGTTAATGAAGTTTCGTTTTTTTAGTGCTGAAAATTCATTGTCTGCTGGCGCTGTACACTTTTTCTAAGTGTTGCAATATCTCATGAAGGAAATACTGGACAATCAAATTAATGACTTTCCAGGCTTCAGGATGCCTTTCTACACTATATAAAGGTGGAAATTTACATTGGAAACGTTTGGTTTAGCTGTTATAAAAGTTTGGTTTTTTAGTGCTGTAAATGCATTTTCAGCTCGCGCTGTACACATTTGCTATGAGAGGCATTATCTCATAAGGGAAATATTGGACAATCAAATTAATGACTGCCCAGGCTTCAGGATGTCTTTTTACACTATATAAAGGTGGAAATTTACATTGGAAACGTTTGGTTTAGCTGTTATAAAAGTTTGGTTTTTTAGTGCTGTAAATGCATTTTCAGCTCGCGCTGTACACATTTGCTATGAGAGGCATTATCTCATAAGGGAAATATTGGACAATCAAATTAATGGCTGCCCAGGCTTCAGGATGTCTTTTTACACTATATAAAGGTGGAAATTTACATTGGAAACGTTTAGTTTAGCTGTTAATGAAGTTTCGTTTTTTTAGTGCTGAAAATTCATTGTCTGCTGGCGCTGTACACTTTTTCTAAGTGTTGCAATATCTCATGAAGGAAATACTGGACAATCAAATTAATGACTTTCCAGGCTTCAGGATGCCTTTCTACACTATATAAAGGTGGAAATTTACATTGGAAACGTTTGGTTTAGCTGTTATAAAAGTTTGGTTTTTTAGTGCTGTAAATGCATTTTCAGCTCGCGCTGTACACATTTGCTATGAGAGGCATTATCTCATAAGGGAAATATTGGACAATCAAATTAATGACTGCCCAGGCTTCAGGATGTCTTTTTACACTATATAAGGGTGGAAATTTACATTGGAAACGATTAGTTTAGCTGTTAATGAAGTTTCGTTTTTTTAGTGCTGAAAATTCATTGTCTGCTGGCGCTGTACACTTTTTCTAAGTGTTGCAATATCTCATGAAGGAAATACTGGACAATCAAATTAATGACTTTCCAGGCTTCAGGATGCCTTTTTACACTATATAAAGGTGGAAATGTACATTGGAAACGTTTGGTTTAGCTGTTATAAAAGTTTGGTTTTTTAGTGCTGAAAATGCATTTTCAGCTCGCACTGTACACATTTGCTATGTGAGGCATTATCTCATAAGGGAAATACTGGACAATCAAATTAATGACTTCCCAGGCTCCAGGATGCCTTTTTACACTCTATAAATGTGGAAATTTACATTGGAAACGTTTAGTTTAGCTGTTAATGAAGTTTCGTTTTTTTAGTGCTGAAAATTCATTGTCTGCTGGCGCTGTACACTTTTTCTAAGTGTTGCAATATCTCATGAAGGAAATACTGGACAATCAAATTAATGACTTTCCAGGCTTCAGGATGCCTTTCTACACTATATAAAGGTGGAAATTTACATTGGAAACGTTTGGTTTAGCTGTTATAAAAGTTTGGTTTTTTAGTGCTGTAAATGCATTTTCAGCTCGCGCTGTACACATTTGCTATGAGAGGCATTATCTCATAAGGGAAATATTGGACAATCAAATTAATGACTGCCCAGGCTTCAGGATGTCTTTTTACACTATATAAGGGTGGAAATTTACATTGGAAACGTTTAGTTTAGCTGTTAATGAAGTTTCGTTTTTTTAGTGCTGAAAATTCATTGTCTGCTGGCGCTGTACACTTTTTCTAAGTGTTGCAATATCTCATGAAGGAAATACTGGACAATCAAATTAATGACTTTCCAGGCTTCAGGATGCCTTTTTACACTATATAAAGGTGGAAATGTACATTGGAAACGTTTGGTTTAGCTGTTATAAAAGTTTGGTTTTTTAGTGCTGTAAATGCATTTTCAGCTCGCGCTGTACACATTTGCTATGAGAGGCATTATCTCATAAGGGAAATATTGGACAATCAAATTAATGACTGCCCAGGCTTCAGGATGTCTTTTTACACTATATAAAGGTGGAAATTTACATTGGAAACGTTTGGTTTAGCTGTTATAAAAGTTTGGTTTTTTAGTGCTGTAAATGCATTTTCAGCTCGCGCTGTACACATTTGCTATGTGAGGCATTATCTCATAAGGGAAATACTGGACAATCAAATTAATGACTGCCCAGGCTTCAGGATGTCTTTTTACACTATATAAAGGTGGAAATTTACTTTGGAAACGTTTGGTTTAGCTGTTATAAAAGTTTGGTTTTTTAGTGCTGAAAATGCATTTTCAGCTCGCACTGTACACATTTGCTATGTGAGGCATTATCTCATAAGGGAAATACTGGACAATCAAATTAATGACTTCCCAGGCTTCAGGATGCCTTTTTACACTCTATAAATGTGGAAATTTACATTGGAAACGTTTGGTTTAGCTGTTAATGAATTTTCGTTTTTTTAGTGCTGAAAATTCATTGTCTGCTGGCGCTGTACACTTTTTCTAAGTGTTGCAATATCTCATGAAGGAAATACTGGACAATCAAATTAATGACTTTCCAGGCTTCAGGATGCCTTTCTACACTATATAAAGGTGGAAATTTACATTTGAAACGTTTGGTTTAGCTGTTATAAAAGTTTGGTTTTTTAGTGCTGTAAATGCATTTTCAGCTCGCGCTGTACACATTTGCTATGAGAGGCATTATCTCATAAGGGAAATATTGGACAATCAAATTAATGACTGCCCAGGCTTCAGGATGTCTTTTTACACGATATAAAGGTGGAAATATACATTGGAAACGTTTAGTTTAGCTGTTAATGAAGTTTCGTTTTTTTAGTGCTGAAAATTCATTGTCTGCTGGCGCTGAACACTTTTTCTAAGTGTTGCAATATCTCATGAAGGAAATACTGGACAATCAAATTAATGACTTTCCAGGCTTCAGTATGCCTTTCTACACTATATAAAGGTGGAAATTTACATCGGAAACGTTTGGTTTAGCTGTTATAAAAGTTTGGTTTTTTAGTGCTGTAAATGCATTTTCAGCTCGCGCTGTACACATTTGCTATGAGAGGCATTATCTCATAAGGGAAATATTGGACAATCAAATTAATGACTGCCCAGGCTTCAGGATGTCTTTTTACACTATATAAAGGTGGAAATTTACATTGGAAACGTTTGGTTTAGCTGTTATAAAAGTTTGGTTTTTTAGTGCTGTAAAATGCATTTTCAGCTCGCGCTGTACACATTTGCTATGTGAGGCATTATCTCATAAGGGAAATACTGGACAATCTAATTAATGACTGCCCAGGCTTCAGGATGTCTTTTTACACTATATAAAGGTGGAAATTTACATTGGAAACGTTTGGTTTAGCTGTTATAAAAGTTTGGTTTTTTAGTGCTGAAAATGCATTTTCAGCTCGCACTGTACACATTTGCTATGTGAGGCATTATCTCATAAGGGAAATACTGGACAATCAAATTAATGACTTCCCAGGCTTCAGGATGCCTTTTTACACTCTATAAATGTGGAAATTTACATTGGAAACGTTTGGTTTAGCTGTTAATGAAGTTTCGTTTTTTTAGTGCTGAAAATTCATTGTCTGCTGGCGCTGTACACTTTTTCTAAGTGTTGCAATATCTCATGAAGGAAATACTGGACAATCAAATTAATGACTTTCCAGGCTTCAGGATGCCTTTCTACACTATATAAAGGTGGAAATTTACATTGGAAACGTTTGGTTTAGCTGTTATAAAAGTTTGGTTTTTTAGTGCTGTAAATGCATTTTCAGCTCGCGCTGTACACATTTGCTATGAGAGGCATTATCTCATAAGGGAAATATTGGACAATCAAATTAATGACTGCCCAGGCTTCAGGATGTCTTTTTACACTATATAAAGGTGGAAATTTACATTGGAAACGTTTGGTTTAGCTGTTATAAAAGTTTGGTTTTTTAGTGCTGTAAATGCATTTTCAGCTCGCGCTGTACACATTTGCTATGAGAGGCATTATCTCATAAGGGAAATATTGGACAATCAAATTAATGGCTGCCCAGGCTTCAGGATGTCTTTTTACACTATATAAAGGTGGAAATTTACATTGGAAACGTTTAGTTTAGCTGTTAATGAAGTTTCGTTTTTTTAGTGCTGAAAATTCATTGTCTGCTGGCGCTGTACACTTTTTCTAAGTGTTGCAATATCTCATGAAGGAAATACTGGACAATCAAATTAATGACTTTCCAGGCTTCAGGATGCCTTTCTACACTATATAAAGGTGGAAATTTACATTGGAAACGTTTGGTTTAGCTGTTATAAAAGTTTGGTTTTTTAGTGCTGTAAATGCATTTTCAGCTCGCGCTGTACACATTTGCTATGAGAGGCATTATCTCATAAGGGAAATATTGGACAATCAAATTAATGACTGCCCAGGCTTCAGGATGTCTTTTTACACTATATAAGGGTGGAAATTTACATTGGAAACGTTTAGTTTAGCTGTTAATGAAGTTTCGTTTTTTTAGTGCTGAAAATTCATTGTCTGCTGGCGCTGTACACTTTTTCTAAGTGTTGCAATATCTCATGAAGGAAATACTGGACAATCAAATTAATGACTTTCCAGGCTTCAGGATGCCTTTTTACACTATATAAAGGTGGAAATGTACATTGGAAACGTTTGGTTTAGCTGTTATAAAAGTTTGGTTTTTTAGTGCTGAAAATGCATTTTCAGCTCGCACTGTACACATTTGCTATGTGAGGCATTATCTCATAAGGGAAATACTGGACAATCAAATTAATGACTTCCCAGGCTCCAGGATGCCTTTTTACACTATATAAAGGTGGAAATTTACATTGGAAACGTTTAGTTTAGCTGTTAATGAAGTTTCGTTTTTTTAGTGCTGAAAATTCATTGTCTGCTGGCGCTGTACACTTTTTCTAAGTGTTGCAATATCTCATGAAGGAAATACTGGACAATCAAATTAATGACTTTCCAGGCTTCAGGATGCCTTTCTACACTATATAAAGGTGGAAATTTACATTGGAAACGTTTGGTTTAGCTGTTATAAAAGTTTGGTTTTTTAGTGCTGTAAATGCATTTTCAGCTCGCGCTGTACACATTTGCTATGAGAGGCATTATCTCATAAAGGAAATATTGGACAATCAAATTAATGACTGCCCAGGCTTCAGGATGTCTTTTTACACTATATAAGGGTGGAAATTTACATTGGAAACGTTTAGTTTAGCTGTTAATGAAGTTTCGTTTTTTTAGTGCTGAAAATTCATTGTCTGCTGGCGCTGTACACTTTTTCTAAGTGTTGCAATATCTCATGAAGGAAATACTGGACAATCAAATTAATGACTTTCCAGGCTTCAGGATGCCTTTTTACACTATATAAAGGTGGAAATGTACATTGGAAACGTTTGGTTTAGCTGTTATAAAAGTTTGGTTTTTTAGTGCTGAAAATGCATTTTCAGCTCGCACTGTACACATTTGCTATGTGAGGCATTATCTCATAAGGGAAATACTGGACAATAAAATTAATGACTTCCCAGGCTTCAGGATGCCTTTTTACACTCTATAAATGTGGAATTTTACATTGGAAACGTTTGGTTTAGCTGTTAATGAAGTTTCGTTTTTTTAGTGCTGAAAATTCATTGTCTGCTGGCGCTGTACACTTTTTCTAAGTGTTGCAATATCTCATGAAGGAAATACTGGACAATCAAATTAATGACTTTCCAGGCTTCAGGATGCCTTTCTACACTATATAAAGGTGGAAATTTACATTGGAAACGTTTGGTTTTGCTGTTATAAAAGTTTGGTTTTTTAGTGCTGTAAATGCATTTTCAGCTCGCGCTGTACACATTTGCTATGAGAGGCATTATCTCATAAGGGAAATATTGGACAATCAAATTAATGACTGCCCAGGCTTCAGGATGTCTTTTTACACTATATAAAGGTGGAAATTTACATTGGAAACGTTTGGTTTAGCTGTTATAAAAGTTTGGTTTTTTAGTGCTGTAAATGCATTTTCAGCTCGCGCTGTACACATTTGCTATGTGAGGCATTATCTCATAAGGGAAATACTGGACAATCAAATTAATGACTGCCCAGGCTTCAGGATGTCTTTTTACACTATATAAAGGTGGAAATTTACTTTGGAAACGTTTGGTTTAGCTGTTATAAAAGTTTGGTTTTTTAGTGCTGAAAATGCATTTTCAGCTCGCACTGTACACATTTGCTATGTGAGGCATTATCTCATAAGGGAAATACTGGACAATCAAATTAATGACTTCCCAGGCTTCAGGATGCCTTTTTACACTCTATAAATGTGGAATTTTACATTGGAAACGTTTGGTTTAGCTGTTAATGAAGTTTCGTTTTTTTAGTGCTGAAAATTCATTGTCTGCTGGCGCTGTACACTTTTTCTAAGTGTTGCAATATCTCATGAAGGAAATACTGGACAATCAAATTAATGACTTTCCAGGCTTCAGGATGCCTTTCTACACTATATAAAGGTGGAAATTTACATTGGAAACGTTTGGTTTTGCTGTTATAAAAGTTTGGTTTTTTAGTGCTGTAAATGCATTTTCAGCTCGCGCTGTACACATTTGCTATGAGAGGCATTATCTCATAAGGGAAATATTGGACAATCAAATTAATGACTGCCCAGGCTTCAGGATGTCTTTTTACACTATATAAAGGTGGAAATTTACATTGGAAACGTTTGGTTTAGCTGTTATAAGAGTTTGGTTTTTTAGTGCTGTAAATGCATTTTCAGCTCGCGCTGTACACATTTGCTATGTGAGGCATTATCTCATAAGGGAAATACTGGACAATCAAATTAATGACTGCCCAGGCTTCAGGATGTCTTTTTACACTATATAAAGGTGGAAATTTACTTTGGAAACGTTTGGTTTAGCTGTTATAAAAGTTTGGTTTTTTAGTGCTGAAAATGCATTTTCAGCTCGCACTGTACACATTTGCTATGTGAGGCATTATCTCATAAGGGAAATACTGGACAATCAAATTAATGACTTCCCAGGCTTCAGGATGCCTTTTTACACTCTATAAATGTGGAAATTTACATTGGAAACGTTTGGTTTAGCTGTTAATGAAGTTTCGTTTTTTTAGTGCTGAAAATTCATTGTCTGCTGGCGCTGTACACTTTTTCTAAGTGTTGCAATATCTCATGAAGGAAATACTGGACAATCAAATTAATGACTTTCCAGGCTTCAGGATGCCTTTCTACACTATATAAAGGTGGAAATTTACATTTGAAACGTTTGGTTTAGCTGTTATAAAAGTTTGGTTTTTTAGTGCTGTAAATGCATTTTCAGCTCGCGCTGTACACATTTGCTATGAGAGGCATTATCTCATAAGGGAAATATTGGACAATCAAATTAATGACTGCCCAGGCTTCAGGATGTCTTTTTACACTATATAAAGGTGGAAATATACATTGGAAACGTTTAGTTTAGCTGTTAATGAAGTTTCGTTTTTTTAGTGCTGAAAATTCATTGTCTGCTGGCGCTGAACACTTTTTCTAAGTGTTGCAATATCTCATGAAGGAAATACTGGACAATCAAATTAATGACTTTCCAGGCTTCAGTATGCCTTTCTACACTATATAAAGGTGGAAATTTACATCGGAAACGTTTGGTTTAGCTGTTATAAAAGTTTGGTTTTTTAGTGCTGTAAATGCATTTTCAGCTCGCGCTGTACACATTTGCTATGAGAGGCATTATCTCATAAGGGAAATATTGGACAATCAAATTAATGACTGCCCAGGCTTCAGTATGCCTTTCTACACTATATAAAGGTGGAAATTTACATTGGAAACGTTTGGTTTAGCTGTTATAAAAGTTTGGTTTTTTAGTGCTGTAAAATGCATTTTCAGCTCGCGCTGTACACATTTGCTATGTGAGGCATTATCTCATAAGGGAAATACTGGACAATCTAATTAATGACTGCCCAGGCTTCAGGATGTCTTTTTACACTATATAAAGGTGGAAATTTACATTGGAAACGTTTGGTTTAGCTGTTATAAAAGTTTGGTTTTTTAGTGCTGAAAATGCATTTTCAGCTCGCACTGTACACATTTGCTATGTGAGGCATTATCTCATAAGGGAAATACTGGACAATCAAATTAATGACTTCCCAGGCTTCAGGATGCCTTTTTACACTCTATAAATGTGGAAATTTACATTGGAAACGTTTGGTTTAGCTGTTAATGAAGTTTCGTTTTTTTAGTGCTGAAAATTCATTGTCTGCTGGCGCTGTACACTTTTTCTAAGTGTTGCAATATCTCATGAAGGAAATACTGGACAATCAAATTAATGACTTTCCAGGCTTCAGGATGCCTTTCTACACTATATAAAGGTGGAAATTTACATTGGAAACGTTTGGTTTAGCTGTTATAAAAGTTTGGTTTTTTAGTGCTGTAAATGCATTTTCAGCTCGCGCTGTACACATTTGCTATGAGAGGCATTATCTCATAAGGGAAATATTGGACAATCAAATTAATGACTGCCCAGGCTTCAGGATGTCTTTTTACACTATATAAAGGTGGAAATTTACATTGGAAACGTTTGGTTTAGCTGTTATAAAAGTTTGGTTTTTTAGTGCTGTAAATGCATTTTCAGCTCGCGCTGTACACATTTGCTATGAGAGGCATTATCTCATAAGGGAAATATTGGACAATCAAATTAATGGCTGCCCAGGCTTCAGGATGTCTTTTTACACTATATAAAGGTGGAAATTTACATTGGAAACGTTTAGTTTAGCTGTTAATGAAGTTTCGTTTTTTTAGTGCTGAAAATTCATTGTCTGCTGGCGCTGTACACTTTTTCTAAGTGTTGCAATATCTCATGAAGGAAATACTGGACAATCAAATTAATGACTTTCCAGGCTTCAGGATGCCTTTCTACACTATATAAAGGTGGAAATTTACATTGGAAACGTTTGGTTTAGCTGTTATAAAAGTTTGGTTTTTTAGTGCTGTAAATGCATTTTCAGCTCGCGCTGTACACATTTGCTATGAGAGGCATTATCTCATAAGGGAAATATTGGACAATCAAATTAATGACTGCCCAGGCTTCAGGATGTCTTTTTACACTATATAAGGGTGGAAATTTACATTGGAAACGATTAGTTTAGCTGTTAATGAAGTTTCGTTTTTTTAGTGCTGAAAATTCATTGTCTGCTGGCGCTGTACACTTTTTCTAAGTGTTGCAATATCTCATGAAGGAAATACTGGACAATCAAATTAATGACTTTCCAGGCTTCAGGATGCCTTTTTACACTATATAAAGGTGGAAATGTACATTGGAAACGTTTGGTTTAGCTGTTATAAAAGTTTGGTTTTTTAGTGCTGAAAATGCATTTTCAGCTCGCACTGTACACATTTGCTATGTGAGGCATTATCTCATAAGGGAAATACTGGACAATCAAATTAATGACTTCCCAGGCTCCAGGATGCCTTTTTACACTCTATAAATGTGGAAATTTACATTGGAAACGTTTGGTTTAGCTGTTAATGAAGTTTCGTTTTTTTAGTGCTGAAAATTCATTGTCTGCTGGCGCTGTACACTTTTTCTAAGTGTTGCAATATCTCATGAAGGAAATACTGGACAATCAAATTAATGACTTTCCAGGCTTCAGGATGCCTTTCTACACTATATAAAGGTGGAAATTTACATTTGAAACGTTTGGTTTTGCTGTTATAAAAGTTTGGTTTTTTAGTGCTGTAAATGCATTTTCAGCTCGCGCTGTACACATTTGCTATGAGAGGCATTATCTCATAAGGGAAATATTGGACAATCAAATTAATGACTGCCCAGGCTTCAGGATGTCTTTTTACACTATATAAAGGTGGAAATTTACATTGGAAACGTTTGGTTTAGCTGTTATAAAAGTTTGGTTTTTTAGTGCTGTAAATGCATTTTCAGCTCGCGCTGTACACATTTGCTATGTGAGGCATTATCTCATAAGGGAAATACTGGACAATCAAATTAATGACTGCCCAGGCTTCAGGATGTCTTTTTACACTATATAAAGGTGGAAATTTACTTTGGAAACGTTTGGTTTAGCTGTTATAAAAGTTTGGTTTTTTAGTGCTGAAAATGCATTTTCAGCTCGCACTGTACACATTTGCTATGTGAGGCATTATCTCATAAGGGAAATACTGGACAATCAAATTAATGACTTCCCAGGCTTCAGGATGCCTTTTTACACTCTATAAATGTGGAAATTTACATTGGAAACGTTTGGTTTAGCTGTTAATGAAGTTTCGTTTTTTTAGTGCTGAAAATTCATTGTCTGCTGGCGCTGTACACTTTTTCTAAGTGTTGCAATATCTCATGAAGGAAATACTGGACAATCAAATTAATGACTTTCCAGGCTTCAGGATGCCTTTCTACACTATATAAAGGTGGAAATTTACATTGGAAACGTTTGGTTTAGCTGTTATAAAAGTTTGGTTTTTTAGAACTGTAAATGCATTTTCAGCTCGCACTGTACACATTTGCTATGTGAGGCATTATCTCATAAGGGAAATACTGGACAATAAAATTAATGACTTCCCAGGCTTCAGGATGCCTTTTTACACTCTATAAATGTGGAATTTTACATTGGAAACGTTTGGTTTAGCTGTTAATGTAGTTTCGTTTTTTTAGTGCTGAAAATTCATTGTCTGCTGGCGCTGTACACTTTTTCTAAGTGTTGCAATATCTCATGAAGGAAATACTGGACAATCAAATTAATGACTTTCCAGGCTTCAGGATGCCTTTCTACACTATATAAAGGTGGAAATTTACATTGGAAACGTTTGGTTTAGCTGTTATAAAAGTTTGGTTTTTTAGTGCTGTAAATGCATTTTCAGCTCGCGCTGTACACATTTGCTATGAGAGGCATTATCTCATAAGGGAAATATTGGACAATCAAATTAATGACTGCGCAGGCTTCAGGATGTATTTTTACACTATATAAAGGTGGAAATTTACATTGGAAACGTTTAGTTTAGCTGTTAATGAAGTTTCGTTTTTTTTAGTGCTGAAAATTCATTGTCTGCTGGCGCTGTACACTTTTTCTAAGTGTTGCAATATCTCATGAAGGAAATACTGGACAATCAAATTAATGACTTTCCAGGCTTCAGGATGCCTTTCTACACTATATAAAGGTGGAAATTTACATTGGAAACGTTTGGTTTAGCTGTTATAAAAGTTTGGTTTTTTATTGCTGTAAATGCATTTTCAGCTCGCGCTGTACACATTTGCTATGAGAGGCATTATCTCATAAGGGAAATATTGGACAATCAAATTAATGACTGCCCAGGCTTCAGGATGTCTTTTTACACTATATAAAGGTGGAAATGTACATTGGAAACGTTTGGTTTAGCTGTTATAAAAGTTTGGTTTTTTAGTGCTGAAAATGCATTTTCAGCTCGCACTGTACACATTTGCTATGTGAGGCATTATCTCATAAGGGAAATACTGGACAATCAAATTAATGACTTCCCAGGCTTCAGGATGCCTTTTTACACTCTATAAATGTGGAAATTTACATTGGAAACGTTTGGTTTAGCTGTTAATGAAGTTTCGTTTTTTTAGTGCTGAAAATTCATTGTCTGCTGGCGCTGTACACTTTTTCTAAGTGTTGCAATATCTCATGAAGGAAATACTGGACAATCAAATTAATGACTTTCCAGGCTTCAGGATGCCTTTCTACACTATATAAAGGTGGAAATTTACATTTGAAACGTTTGGTTTAGCTGTTATAAAAGTTTGGTTTTTTAGTGCTGTAAATGCATTTTCAGCTCGCGCTGTACACATTTGCTATGAGAGGCATTATCTCATAAGGGAAATATTGGACAATCAAATTAATGACTGCCCAGGCTTCAGGATGTCTTTTTACACTATATAAAGGTGGAAATATACATTGGAAACGTTTAGTTTAGCTGTTAATGAAGTTTCGTTTTTTTAGTGCTGAAAATTCATTGTCTGCTGGCGCTGAACACTTTTTCTAAGTGTTGCAATATCTCATGAAGGAAATACTGGACAATCAAATTAATGACTTTCCAGGCTTCAGTATGCCTTTCTACACTATATAAAGGTGGAAATTTACATCGGAAACGTTTGGTTTAGCTGTTATAAAAGTTTGGTTTTTTAGTGCTGTAAATGCATTTTCAGCTCGCGCTGTACACATTTGCTATGAGAGGCATTATCTCATAAGGGAAATATTGGACAATCAAATTAATGACTGCCCAGGCTTCAGTATGCCTTTCTACACTATATAAAGGTGGAAATTTACATTGGAAACGTTTGGTTTAGCTGTTATAAAAGTTTGGTTTTTTAGTGCTGTAAAATGCATTTTCAGCTCGCGCTGTACACATTTGCTATGTGAGGCATTATCTCATAAGGGAAATACTGGACAATCTAATTAATGACTGCCCAGGCTTCAGGATGTCTTTTTACACTATATAAAGGTGGAAATTTACATTGGAAACGTTTGGTTTAGCTGTTATAAAAGTTTGGTTTTTTAGTGCTGAAAATGCATTTTCAGCTCGCACTGTACACATTTGCTATGTGAGGCATTATCTCATAAGGGAAATACTGGACAATCAAATTAATGACTTCCCAGGCTTCAGGATGCCTTTTTACACTCTATAAATGTGGAAATTTACATTGGAAACGTTTGGTTTAGCTGTTAATGAAGTTTCGTTTTTTTAGTGCTGAAAATTCATTGTCTGCTGGCGCTGTACACTTTTTCTAAGTGTTGCAATATCTCATGAAGGAAATACTGGACAATCAAATTAATGACTTTCCAGGCTTCAGGATGCCTTTCTACACTATATAAAGGTGGAAATTTACATTGGAAACGTTTGGTTTAGCTGTTATAAAAGTTTGGTTTTTTAGTGCTGTAAATGCATTTTCAGCTCGCGCTGTACACATTTGCTATGAGAGGCATTATCTCATAAGGGAAATATTGGACAATCAAATTAATGACTGCCCAGGCTTCAGGATGTCTTTTTACACTATATAAAGGTGGAAATTTACATTGGAAACGTTTGGTTTAGCTGTTATAAAAGTTTGGTTTTTTAGTGCTGTAAATGCATTTTCAGCTCGCGCTGTACACATTTGCTATGAGAGGCATTATCTCATAAGGGAAATATTGGACAATCAAATTAATGGCTGCCCAGGCTTCAGGATGTCTTTTTACACTATATAAAGGTGGAAATTTACATTGGAAACGTTTAGTTTAGCTGTTAATGAAGTTTCGTTTTTTTAGTGCTGAAAATTCATTGTCTGCTGGCGCTGTACACTTTTTCTAAGTGTTGCAATATCTCATGAAGGAAATACTGGACAATCAAATTAATGACTTTCCAGGCTTCAGGATGCCTTTCTACACTATATAAAGGTGGAAATTTACATTGGAAACGTTTGGTTTAGCTGTTATAAAAGTTTGGTTTTTTAGTGCTGTAAATGCATTTTCAGCTCGCGCTGTACACATTTGCTATGAGAGGCATTATCTCATAAGGGAAATACTGGACAATCAAATTAATGACTTCCCAGGCTCCAGGATGCCTTTTTACACTCTATAAATGTGGAAATTTACATTGGAAACGTTTGGTTTAGCTGTTAATGAAGTTTCGTTTTTTTAGTGCTGAAAATTCATTGTCTGCTGGCGCTGTACACTTTTTCTAAGTGTTGCAATATCTCATGAAGGAAATACTGGACAATCAAATTAATGACTTTCCAGGCTTCAGGATGCCTTTCTACACTATATAAAGGTGGAAATTTACATTTGAAACGTTTGGTTTTGCTGTTATAAAAGTTTGGTTTTTTAGTGCTGTAAATGCATTTTCAGCTCGCGCTGTACACATTTGCTATGAGAGGCATTATCTCATAAGGGAAATATTGGACAATCAAATTAATGACTGCCCAGGCTTCAGGATGTCTTTTTACACTATATAAGGGTGGAAATTTACATTGGAAACGATTAGTTTAGCTGTTAATGAAGTTTCGTTTTTTTAGTGCTGAAAATTCATTGTCTGCTGGCGCTGTACACTTTTTCTAAGTGTTGCAATATCTCATGAAGGAAATACTGGACAATCAAATTAATGACTTTCCAGGCTTCAGGATGTCTTTTTACACTATATAAAGGTGGAAATTTACATTGGAAACGTTTGGTTTAGCTGTTATAAAAGTTTGGTTTTTTAGTGCTGTAAATGCATTTTCAGCTCGCGCTGTACACATTTGCTATGAGAGGCATTATCTCATAAGGGAAATATTGGACAATCAAATTAATGACTGCCCAGGCTTCAGGATGTCTTTTTACACTATATAAGGGTGGAAATTTACATTGGAAACGATTAGTTTAGCTGTTAATGAAGTTTCGTTTTTTTAGTGCTGAAAATTCATTGTCTGCTGGCGCTGTACACTTTTTCTAAGTGTTGCAATATCTCATGAAGGAAATACTGGACAATCAAATTAATGACTTTCCAGGCTTCAGGATGCCTTTTTACACTATATAAAGGTGGAAATGTACATTGGAAACGTTTGGTTTAGCTGTTATAAAAGTTTGGTTTTTTAGTGCTGAAAATGCATTTTCAGCTCGCACTGTACACATTTGCTATGTGAGGCATTATCTCATAAGGGAAATACTGGACAATCAAATTAATGACTTCCCAGGCTCCAGGATGCCTTTTTACACTCTATAAATGTGGAAATTTACATTGGAAACGTTTGGTTTAGCTGTTAATGAAGTTTCGTTTTTTTAGTGCTGAAAATTCATTGTCTGCTGGCGCTGTACACTTTTTCTAAGTGTTGCAATATCTCATGAAGGAAATACTGGACAATCAAATTAATGACTTTCCAGGCTTCAGGATGCCTTTCTACACTATATAAAGGTGGAAATTTACATTTGAAACGTTTGGTTTTGCTGTTATAAAAGTTTGGTTTTTTAGTGCTGTAAATGCATTTTCAGCTCGCGCTGTACACATTTGCTATGAGAGGCATTATCTCATAAGGGAAATATTGGACAATCAAATTAATGACTGCCCAGGCTTCAGGATGTCTTTTTACACTATATAAAGGTGGAAATTTACATTGGAAACGTTTGGTTTAGCTGTTATAAAAGTTTGGTTTTTTAGTGCTGTAAATGCATTTTCAGCTCGCGCTGTACACATTTGCTATGTGAGGCATTATCTCATAAGGGAAATACTGGACAATCAAATTAATGACTGCCCAGGCTTCAGGATGTCTTTTTACACTATATAAAGGTGGAAATTTACTTTGGAAACGTTTGGTTTAGCTGTTATAAAAGTTTGGTTTTTTAGTGCTGAAAATGCATTTTCAGCTCGCACTGTACACATTTGCTATGTGAGGCATTATCTCATAAGGGAAATACTGGACAATCAAATTAATGACTTCCCAGGCTTCAGGATGCCTTTTTACACTCTATAAATGTGGAAATTTACATTGGAAACGTTTGGTTTAGCTGTTAATGAAGTTTCGTTTTTTTAGTGCTGAAAATTCATTGTCTGCTGGCGCTGTACACTTTTTCTAAGTGTTGCAATATCTCATGAAGGAAATACTGGACAATCAAATTAATGACTTTCCAGGCTTCAGGATGCCTTTCTACACTATATAAAGGTGGAAATTTACATTGGAAACGTTTGGTTTAGCTGTTATAAAAGTTTGGTTTTTTAGAACTGTAAATGCATTTTCAGCTCGCACTGTACACATTTGCTATGTGAGGCATTATCTCATAAGGGAAATACTGGACAATAAAATTAATGACTTCCCAGGCTTCAGGATGCCTTTTTACACTCTATAAATGTGGAATTTTACATTGGAAACGTTTGGTTTAGCTGTTAATGTAGTTTCGTTTTTTTAGTGCTGAAAATTCATTGTCTGCTGGCGCTGTACACTTTTTCTAAGTGTTGCAATATCTCATGAAGGAAATACTGGACAATCAAATTAATGACTTTCCAGGCTTCAGGATGCCTTTCTACACTATATAAAGGTGGAAATTTACATTGGAAACGTTTGGTTTAGCTGTTATAAAAGTTTGGTTTTTTAGTGCTGTAAATGCATTTTCAGCTCGCGCTGTACACATTTGCTATGAGAGGCATTATCTCATAAGGGAAATATTGGACAATCAAATTAATGACTGCGCAGGCTTCAGGATGTATTTTTACACTATATAAAGGTGGAAATTTACATTGGAAACGTTTAGTTTAGCTGTTAATGAAGTTTCGTTTTTTTTAGTGCTGAAAATTCATTGTCTGCTGGCGCTGTACACTTTTTCTAAGTGTTGCAATATCTCATGAAGGAAATACTGGACAATCAAATTAATGACTTTCCAGGCTTCAGGATGCCTTTCTACACTATATAAAGGTGGAAATTTACATTGGAAACGTTTGGTTTAGCTGTTATAAAAGTTTGGTTTTTTATTGCTGTAAATGCATTTTCAGCTCGCGCTGTACACATTTGCTATGAGAGGCATTATCTCATAAGGGAAATATTGGACAATCAAATTAATGACTGCCCAGGCTTCAGGATGTCTTTTTACACTATATAAAGGTGGAAATGTACATTGGAAACGTTTGGTTTAGCTGTTATAAAAGTTTGGTTTTTTAGTGCTGAAAATGCATTTTCAGCTCGCACTGTACACATTTGCTATGTGAGGCATTATCTCATAAGGGAAATACTGGACAATCAAATTAATGACTTCCCAGGCTTCAGGATGCCTTTTTACACTCTATAAATGTGGAAATTTACATTGGAAACGTTTGGTTTAGCTGTTAATGAAGTTTCGTTTTTTTAGTGCTGAAAATTCATTGTCTGCTGGCGCTGTACACTTTTTCTAAGTGTTGCAATATCTCATGAAGGAAATACTGGACAATCAAATTAATGACTTTCCAGGCTTCAGGATGCCTTTCTACACTATATAAAGGTGGAAATTTACATTTGAAACGTTTGGTTTAGCTGTTATAAAAGTTTGGTTTTTTAGTGCTGTAAATGCATTTTCAGCTCGCGCTGTACACATTTGCTATGAGAGGCATTATCTCATAAGGGAAATATTGGACAATCAAATTAATGACTGCCCAGGCTTCAGGATGTCTTTTTACACTATATAAAGGTGGAAATATACATTGGAAACGTTTAGTTTAGCTGTTAATGAAGTTTCGTTTTTTTAGTGCTGAAAATTCATTGTCTGCTGGCGCTGAACACTTTTTCTAAGTGTTGCAATATCTCATGAAGGAAATACTGGACAATCAAATTAATGACTTTCCAGGCTTCAGTATGCCTTTCTACACTATATAAAGGTGGAAATTTACATTGGAAACGTTTGGTTTAGCTGTTATAAAAGTTTGGTTTTTTAGTGCTGTAAATGCATTTTCAGCTCGCGCTGTACACATTTGCTATGAGAGGCATTATCTCATAAGGGAAATATTGGACAATCAAATTAATGACTGCCCAGGCTTCAGGATGTCTTTTTACACTATATAAAGGTGGAAATTTACATTGGAAACGTTTGGTTTAGCTGTTATAAAAGTTTGGTTTTTTAGTGCTGTAAAATGCATTTTCAGCTCGCGCTGTACACATTTGCTATGTGAGGCATTATCTCATAAGGGAAATACTGGACAATCTAATTAATGACTGCCCAGGCTTCAGGATGTCTTTTTACACTATATAAAGGTGGAAATTTACATTGGAAACGTTTGGTTTAGCTGTTATAAAAGTTTGGTTTTTTAGTGCTGAAAATGCATTTTCAGCTCGCACTGTACACATTTGCTATGTGAGGCATTATCTCATAAGGGAAATACTGGACAATCAAATTAATGACTTCCCAGGCTTCAGGATGCCTTTTTACACTCTATAAATGTGGAAATTTACATTGGAAACGTTTGGTTTAGCTGTTAATGAAGTTTCGTTTTTTTAGTGCTGAAAATTCATTGTCTGCTGGCGCTGTACACTTTTTCTAAGTGTTGCAATATCTCATGAAGGAAATACTGGACAATCAAATTAATGACTTTCCAGGCTTCAGGATGCCTTTCTACACTATATAAAGGTGGAAATTTACATTGGAAACGTTTGGTTTAGCTGTTATAAAAGTTTGGTTTTTTAGTGCTGTAAATGCATTTTCAGCTCGCGCTGTACACATTTGCTATGAGAGGCATTATCTCATAAGGGAAATATTGGACAATCAAATTAATGACTGCCCAGGCTTCAGGATGTCTTTTTACACTATATAAAGGTGGAAATTTACATTGGAAACGTTTGGTTTAGCTGTTATAAAAGTTTGGTTTTTTAGTGCTGTAAATGCATTTTCAGCTCGCGCTGTACACATTTGCTATGAGAGGCATTATCTCATAAGGGAAATATTGGACAATCAAATTAATGGCTGCCCAGGCTTCAGGATGTCTTTTTACACTATATAAAGGTGGAAATTTACATTGGAAACGTTTAGTTTAGCTGTTAATGAAGTTTCGTTTTTTTAGTGCTGAAAATTCATTGTCTGCTGGCGCTGTACACTTTTTCTAAGTGTTGCAATATCTCATGAAGGAAATACTGGACAATCAAATTAATGACTTTCCAGGCTTCAGGATGCCTTTCTACACTATATAAAGGTGGAAATTTACATTGGAAACGTTTGGTTTAGCTGTTATAAAAGTTTGGTTTTTTAGTGCTGTAAATGCATTTTCAGCTCGCGCTGTACACATTTGCTATGAGAGGCATTATCTCATAAGGGAAATATTGGACAATCAAATTAATGACTGCCCAGGCTTCAGGATGTCTTTTTACACTATATAAGGGTGGAAATTTACATTGGAAACGATTAGTTTAGCTGTTAATGAAGTTTCGTTTTTTTAGTGCTGAAAATTCATTGTCTGCTGGCGCTGTACACTTTTTCTAAGTGTTGCAATATCTCATGAAGGAAATACTGGACAATCAAATTAATGACTTTCCAGGCTTCAGGATGCCTTTTTACACTATATAAAGGTGGAAATGTACATTGGAAACGTTTGGTTTAGCTGTTATAAAAGTTTGGTTTTTTAGTGCTGAAAATGCATTTTCAGCTCGCACTGTACACATTTGCTATGTGAGGCATTATCTCATAAGGGAAATACTGGACAATCAAATTAATGACTTCCCAGGCTCCAGGATGCCTTTTTACACTCTATAAATGTGGAAATTTACATTGGAAACATTTAGTTTAGCTGTTAATGAAGTTTCGTTTTTTTAGTGCTGAAAATTCATTGTCTGCTGGCGCTGTACACTTTTTCTAAGTGTTGCAATATCTCATGAAGGAAATACTGGACAATCAAATTAATGACTTTCCAGGCTTCAGGATGCCTTTCTACACTATATAAAGGTGGAAATTTACATTGGAAACGTTTGGTTTAGCTGTTATAAAAGTTTGGTTTTTTAGTGCTGTAAATGCATTTTCAGCTCGCGCTGTACACATTTGCTATGAGAGGCATTATCTCATAAGGGAAATATTGGACAATCAAATTAATGACTGCCCAGGCTTCAGGATGTCTTTTTACACTATATAAGGGTGGAAATTTACATTGGAAACGTTTAGTTTAGCTGTTAATGAAGTTTCGTTTTTTTAGTGCTGAAAATTCATTGTCTGCTGGCGCTGTACACTTTTTCTAAGTGTTGCAATATCTCATGAAGGAAATACTGGACAATCAAATTAATGACTTTCCAGGCTTCAGGATGCCTTTTTACACTATATAAAGGTGGAAATGTACATTGGAAACGTTTGGTTTAGCTGTTATAAAAGTTTGGTTTTTTAGTGCTGTAAATGCATTTTCAGCTCGCGCTGTACACATTTGCTATGAGAGGCATTATCTCATAAGGGAAATATTGGACAATCAAATTAATGACTGCCCAGGCTTCAGGATGTCTTTTTACACTATATAAAGGTGGAAATTTACATTGGAAACGTTTGGTTTAGCTGTTATAAAAGTTTGGTTTTTTAGTGCTGTAAATGCATTTTCAGCTCGCGCTGTACACATTTGCTATGTGAGGCATTATCTCATAAGGGAAATACTGGACAATCAAATTAATGACTGCCCAGGCTTCAGGATGTCTTTTTACACTATATAAAGGTGGAAATTTACTTTGGAAACGTTTGGTTTAGCTGTTATAAAAGTTTGGTTTTTTAGTGCTGAAAATGCATTTTCAGCTCGGACTGTACACATTTGCTATGTGAGGCATTATCTCATAAGGGAAATACTGGACAATCAAATTAATGACTTCCCAGGCTTCAGGATGCCTTTTTACACTCTATAAATGTGGAAATTTACATTGGAAACGTTTGGTTTAGCTGTTAATGAATTTTCGTTTTTTTAGTGCTGAAAATTCATTGTCTGCTGGCGCTGTACACTTTTTCTAAGTGTTGCAATATCTCATGAAGGAAATACTGGACAATCAAATTAATGACTTTCCAGGCTTCAGGATGCCTTTCTACACTATATAAAGGTGGAAATTTACATTTGAAACGTTTGGTTTAGCTGTTATAAAAGTTTGGTTTTTTAGTGCTGTAAATGCATTTTCAGCTCGCGCTGTACACATTTGCTATGAGAGGCATTATCTCATAAGGGAAATATTGGACAATCAAATTAATGACTGCCCAGGCTTCAGGATGTCTTTTTACACTATATAAAGGTGGAAATATACATTGGAAACGTTTAGTTTAGCTGTTAATGAAGTTTCGTTTTTTTAGTGCTGAAAATTCATTGTCTGCTGGCGCTGAACACTTTTTCTAAGTGTTGCAATATCTCATGAAGGAAATACTGGACAATCAAATTAATGACTTTCCAGGCTTCAGTATGCCTTTCTACACTATATAAAGGTGGAAATTTACATCGGAAACGTTTGGTTTAGCTGTTATAAAAGTTTGGTTTTTTAGTGCTGTAAATGCATTTTCAGCTCGCGCTGTACACATTTGCTATGAGAGGCATTATCTCATAAGGGAAATATTGGACAATCAAATTAATGACTGCCCAGGCTTCAGGATGTCTTTTTACACTATATAAAGGTGGAAATTTACATTGGAAACGTTTGGTTTAGCTGTTATAAAAGTTTGGTTTTTTAGTGCTGTAAAATGCATTTTCAGCTCGCGCTGTACACATTTGCTATGTGAGGCATTATCTCATAAGGGAAATACTGGACAATCTAATTAATGACTGCCCAGGCTTCAGGATGTCTTTTTACACTATATAAAGGTGGAAATTTACATTGGAAACGTTTGGTTTAGCTGTTATAAAAGTTTGGTTTTTTAGTGCTGAAAATGCATTTTCAGCTCGCACTGTACACATTTGCTATGTGAGGCATTATCTCATAAGGGAAATACTGGACAATCAAATTAATGACTTCCCAGGCTTCAGGATGCCTTTTTACACTCTATAAATGTGGAAATTTACATTGGAAACGTTTGGTTTAGCTGTTAATGAAGTTTCGTTTTTTTAGTGCTGAAAATTCATTGTCTGCTGGCGCTGTACACTTTTTCTAAGTGTTGCAATATCTCATGAAGGAAATACTGGACAATCAAATTAATGACTTTCCAGGCTTCAGGATGCCTTTCTACACTATATAAAGGTGGAAATTTACATTGGAAACGTTTGGTTTAGCTGTTATAAAAGTTTGGTTTTTTAGTGCTGTAAATGCATTTTCAGCTCGCGCTGTACACATTTGCTATGAGAGGCATTATCTCATAAGGGAAATATTGGACAATCAAATTAATGACTGCCCAGGCTTCAGGATGTCTTTTTACACTATATAAAGGTGGAAATTTACATTGGAAACGTTTGGTTTAGCTGTTATAAAAGTTTGGTTTTTTAGTGCTGTAAATGCATTTTCAGCTCGCGCTGTACACATTTGCTATGAGAGGCATTATCTCATAAGGGAAATATTGGACAATCAAATTAATGGCTGCCCAGGCTTCAGGATGTCTTTTTACACTATATAAAGGTGGAAATTTACATTGGAAACGTTTAGTTTAGCTGTTAATGAAGTTTCGTTTTTTTAGTGCTGAAAATTCATTGTCTGCTGGCGCTGTACACTTTTTCTAAGTGTTGCAATATCTCATGAAGGAAATACTGGACAATCAAATTAATGACTTTCCAGGCTTCAGGATGCCTTTCTACACTATATAAAGGTGGAAATTTACATTGGAAACGTTTGGTTTAGCTGTTATAAAAGTTTGGTTTTTTAGTGCTGTAAATGCATTTTCAGCTCGCGCTGTACACATTTGCTATGAGAGGCATTATCTCATAAGGGAAATATTGGACAATCAAATTAATGACTGCCCAGGCTTCAGGATGTCTTTTTACACTATATAAGGGTGGAAATTTACATTGGAAACGTTTAGTTTAGCTGTTAATGAAGTTTCGTTTTTTTAGTGCTGAAAATTCATTGTCTGCTGGCGCTGTACACTTTTTCTAAGTGTTGCAATATCTCATGAAGGAAATACTGGACAATCAAATTAATGACTTTCCAGGCTTCAGGATGCCTTTTTACACTATATAAAGGTGGAAATGTACATTGGAAACGTTTGGTTTAGCTGTTATAAAAGTTTGGTTTTTTAGTGCTGAAAATGCATTTTCAGCTCGCACTGTACACATTTGCTATGTGAGGCATTATCTCATAAGGGAAATACTGGACAATCAAATTAATGACTTCCCAGGCTCCAGGATGCCTTTTTACACTATATAAAGGTGGAAATTTACATTGGAAACGTTTAGTTTAGCTGTTAATGAAGTTTCGTTTTTTTAGTGCTGAAAATTCATTGTCTGCTGGCGCTGTACACTTTTTCTAAGTGTTGCAATATCTCATGAAGGAAATACTGGACAATCAAATTAATGACTTTCCAGGCTTCAGGATGCCTTTCTACACTATATAAAGGTGGAAATTTACATTGGAAACGTTTGGTTTAGCTGTTATAAAAGTTTGGTTTTTTAGTGCTGTAAATGCATTTTCAGCTCGCGCTGTACACATTTGCTATGAGAGGCATTATCTCATAAGGGAAATATTGGACAATCAAATTAATGACTGCCCAGGCTTCAGGATGTCTTTTTACACTATATAAGGGTGGAAATTTACATTGGAAACGTTTAGTTTAGCTGTTAATGAAGTTTCGTTTTTTTAGTGCTGAAAATTCATTGTCTGCTGGCGCTGTACACTTTTTCTAAGTGTTGCAATATCTCATGAAGGAAATACTGGACAATCAAATTAATGACTTTCCAGGCTTCAGGATGCCTTTTTACACTATATAAAGGTGGAAATGTACATTGGAAACGTTTGGTTTAGCTGTTATAAAAGTTTGGTTTTTTAGTGCTGAAAATGCATTTTCAGCTCGCACTGTACACATTTGCTATGTGAGGCATTATCTCATAAGGGAAATACTGGACAATAAAATTAATGACTTCCCAGGCTTCAGGATGCCTTTTTACACTCTATAAATGTGGAATTTTACATTGGAAACGTTTGGTTTAGCTGTTAATGAAGTTTCGTTTTTTTAGTGCTGAAAATTCATTGTCTGCTGGCGCTGTACACTTTTTCTAAGTGTTGCAATATCTCATGAAGGAAATACTGGACAATCAAATTAATGACTTTCCAGGCTTCAGGATGCCTTTCTACACTATATAAAGGTGGAAATTTACATTGGAAACGTTTGGTTTTGCTGTTATAAAAGTTTGGTTTTTTAGTGCTGTAAATGCATTTTCAGCTCGCGCTGTACACATTTGCTATGAGAGGCATTATCTCATAAGGGAAATATTGGACAATCAAATTAATGACTGCCCAGGCTTCAGGATGTCTTTTTACACTATATAAAGGTGGAAATTTACATTGGAAACGTTTGGTTTAGCTGTTATAAAAGTTTGGTTTTTTAGTGCTGTAAATGCATTTTCAGCTCGCGCTGTACACATTTGCTATGTGAGGCATTATCTCATAAGGGAAATACTGGACAATCAAATTAATGACTGCCCAGGCTTCAGGATGTCTTTTTACACTATATAAAGGTGGAAATTTACTTTGGAAACGTTTGGTTTAGCTGTTATAAAAGTTTGGTTTTTTAGTGCTGAAAATGCATTTTCAGCTCGCACTGTACACATTTGCTATGTGAGGCATTATCTCATAAGGGAAATACTGGACAATCAAATTAATGACTTCCCAGGCTTCAGGATGCCTTTTTACACTCTATAAATGTGGAAATTTACATTGGAAACGTTTGGTTTAGCTGTTAATGAAGTTTCGTTTTTTTAGTGCTGAAAATTCATTGTCTGCTGGCGCTGTACACTTTTTCTAAGTGTTGCAATATCTCATGAAGGAAATACTGGACAATCAAATTAATGACTTTCCAGGCTTCAGGATGCCTTTCTACACTATATAAAGGTGGAAATTTACATTTGAAACGTTTGGTTTAGCTGTTATAAAAGTTTGGTTTTTTAGTGCTGTAAATGCATTTTCAGCTCGCGCTGTACACATTTGCTATGAGAGGCATTATCTCATAAGGGAAATATTGGACAATCAAATTAATGACTGCCCAGGCTTCAGGATGTCTTTTTACACTATATAAAGGTGGAAATATACATTGGAAACGTTTAGTTTAGCTGTTAATGAAGTTTCGTTTTTTTAGTGCTGAAAATTCATTGTCTGCTGGCGCTGAACACTTTTTCTAAGTGTTGCAATATCTCATGAAGGAAATACTGGACAATCAAATTAATGACTTTCCAGGCTTCAGTATGCCTTTCTACACTATATAAAGGTGGAAATTTACATCGGAAACGTTTGGTTTAGCTGTTATAAAAGTTTGTTTTTTTAGTGCTGTAAATGCATTTTCAGCTCGCGCTGTACACATTTGCTATGAGAGGCATTATCTCATAAGGGAAATATTGGACAATCAAATTAATGACTGCCCAGGCTTCAGTATGCCTTTCTACACTATATAAAGGTGGAAATTTACATTGGAAACGTTTGGTTTAGCTGTTATAAAAGTTTGGTTTTTTAGTGCTGTAAAATGCATTTTCAGCTCGCGCTGTACACATTTGCTATGTGAGGCATTATCTCATAAGGGAAATACTGGACAATCTAATTAATGACTGCCCAGGCTTCAGGATGTCTTTTTACACTATATAAAGGTGGAAATTTACATTGGAAACGTTTGGTTTAGCTGTTATAAAAGTTTGGTTTTTTAGTGCTGAAAATGCATTTTCAGCTCGCACTGTACACATTTGCTATGTGAGGCATTATCTCATAAGGGAAATACTGGACAATCAAATTAATGACTTCCCAGGCTTCAGGATGCCTTTTTACACTCTATAAATGTGGAAATTTACATTGGAAACGTTTGGTTTAGCTGTTAATGAAGTTTCGTTTTTTTAGTGCTGAAAATTCATTGTCTGCTGGCGCTGTACACTTTTTCTAAGTGTTGCAATATCTCATGAAGGAAATACTGGACAATCAAATTAATGACTTTCCAGGCTTCAGGATGCCTTTCTACACTATATAAAGGTGGAAATTTACATTGGAAACGTTTGGTTTAGCTGTTATAAAAGTTTGGTTTTTTAGTGCTGTAAATGCATTTTCAGCTCGCGCTGTACACATTTGCTATGAGAGGCATTATCTCATAAGGGAAATATTGGACAATCAAATTAATGACTGCCCAGGCTTCAGGATGTCTTTTTACACTATATAAAGGTGGAAATTTACATTGGAAACGTTTGGTTTAGCTGTTATAAAAGTTTGGTTTTTTAGTGCTGTAAATGCATTTTCAGCTCGCGCTGTACACATTTGCTATGAGAGGCATTATCTCATAAGGGAAATATTGGACAATCAAATTAATGGCTGCCCAGGCTTCAGGATGTCTTTTTACACTATATAAAGGTGGAAATTTACATTGGAAACGTTTAGTTTAGCTGTTAATGAAGTTTCGTTTTTTTAGTGCTGAAAATTCATTGTCTGCTGGCGCTGTACACTTTTTCTAAGTGTTGCAATATCTCATGAAGGAAATACTGGACAATCAAATTAATGACTTTCCAGGCTTCAGGATGCCTTTCTACACTATATAAAGGTGGAAATTTACATTGGAAACGTTTGGTTTAGCTGTTATAAAAGTTTGGTTTTTTAGTGCTGTAAATGCATTTTCAGCTCGCGCTGTACACATTTGCTATGAGAGGCATTATCTCATAAGGGAAATATTGGACAATCAAATTAATGACTGCCCAGGCTTCAGGATGTCTTTTTACACTATATAAGGGTGGAAATTTACATTGGAAACGATTAGTTTAGCTGTTAATGAAGTTTCGTTTTTTTAGTGCTGAAAATTCATTGTCTGCTGGCGCTGTACACTTTTTCTAAGTGTTGCAATATCTCATGAAGGAAATACTGGACAATCAAATTAATGACTGCCCAGGCTTCAGGATGTCTTTTTACACTATATAAAGGTGGAAATATACATTGGAAACGTTTAGTTTAGCTGTTAATGAAGTTTCGTTTTTTTAGTGCTGAAAATTCATTGTCTGCTGGCGCTGAACACTTTTTCTAAGTGTTGCAATATCTCATGAAGGAAATACTGGACAATCAAATTAATGACTTTCCAGGCTTCAGTATGCCTTTCTACACTATATAAAGGGGGAAATTTACATCGGAAACGTTTGGTTTAGCTGTTATAAAAGTTTGGTTTTTTAGTGCTGTAAATGCATTTTCAGCTCGCGCTGTACACATTTGCTATGAGAGGCATTATCTCATAAGGGAAATATTGGACAATCAAATTAATGACTGCCCAGGCTTCAGTATGCCTTTCTACACTATATAAAGGTGGAAATTTACATTGGAAACGTTTGGTTTAGCTGTTATAAAAGTTTGGTTTTTTAGTGCTGTAAAATGCATTTTCAGCTCGCGCTGTACACATTTGCTATGTGAGGCATTATCTCATAAGGGAAATACTGGACAATCTAATTAATGACTGCCCAGGCTTCAGGATGTCTTTTTACACTATATAAAGGTGGAAATTTACATTGGAAACGTTTGGTTTAGCTGTTATAAAAGTTTGGTTTTTTAGTGCTGAAAATGCATTTTCAGCTCGCACTGTACACATTTGCTATGTGAGGCATTATCTCATAAGGGAAATATTGGACAATCAAATTAATGACTGCCCAGGCTTCAGGATGTCTTTTTACACTATATAAGGGTGGAAATTTACATTGGAAACGTTTAGTTTAGCTGTTAATGAAGTTTCGTTTTTTTAGTGCTGAAAATTCATTGTCTGCTGGCGCTGTACACTTTTTCTAAGTGTTGCAATATCTCATGAAGGAAATACTGGACAATCAAATTAATGACTTTCCAGGCTTCAGGATGCCTTTTTACACTATATAAAGGTGGAAATGTACATTGGAAACGTTTGGTTTAGCTGTTATAAAAGTTTGGTTTTTTAGTGCTGAAAATGCATTTTCAGCTCGCACTGTACACATTTGCTATGTGAGGCATTATCTCATAAGGGAAATACTGGACAATCAAATTAATGACTTCCCAGGCTCCAGGATGCCTTTTTACACTATATAAAGGTGGAAATTTACATTGGAAACGTTTAGTTTAGCTGTTAATGAAGTTTCGTTTTTTTAGTGCTGAAAATTCATTGTCTGCTGGCGCTGTACACTTTTTCTAAGTGTTGCAATATCTCATGAAGGAAATACTGGACAATCAAATTAATGACTTTCCAGGCTTCAGGATGCCTTTCTACACTATATAAAGGTGGAAATTTACATTGGAAACGTTTGGTTTAGCTGTTATAAAAGTTTGGTTTTTTAGTGCTGTAAATGCATTTTCAGCTCGCGCTGTACACATTTGCTATGAGAGGCATTATCTCATAAGGGAAATATTGGACAATCAAATTAATGACTGCCCAGGCTTCAGGATGTCTTTTTACACTATATAAGGGTGGAAATTTACATTGGAAACGTTTAGTTTAGCTGTTAATGAAGTTTCGTTTTTTTAGTGCTGAAAATTCATTGTCTGCTGGCGCTGTACACTTTTTCTAAGTGTTGCAATATCTCATGAAGGAAATACTGGACAATCAAATTAATGACTTTCCAGGCTTCAGGATGCCTTTTTACACTATATAAAGGTGGAAATGTACATTGGAAACGTTTGGTTTAGCTGTTATAAAAGTTTGGTTTTTTAGTGCTGAAAATGCATTTTCAGCTCGCACTGTACACATTTGCTATGTGAGGCATTATCTCATAAGGGAAATACTGGACAATAAAATTAATGACTTCCCAGGCTTCAGGATGCCTTTTTACACTCTATAAATGTGGAATTTTACATTGGAAACGTTTGGTTTAGCTGTTAATGAAGTTTCGTTTTTTTAGTGCTGAAAATTCATTGTCTGCTGGCGCTGTACACTTTTTCTAAGTGTTGCAATATCTCATGAAGGAAATACTGGACAATCAAATTAATGACTTTCCAGGCTTCAGGATGCCTTTCTACACTATATAAAGGTGGAAATTTACATTGGAAACGTTTGGTTTTGCTGTTATAAAAGTTTGGTTTTTTAGTGCTGTAAATGCATTTTCAGCTCGCGCTGTACACATTTGCTATGAGAGGCATTATCTCATAAGGGAAATATTGGACAATCAAATTAATGACTGCCCAGGCTTCAGGATGTCTTTTTACACTATATAAAGGTGGAAATTTACATTGGAAACGTTTGGTTTAGCTGTTATAAAAGTTTGGTTTTTTAGTGCTGTAAATGCATTTTCAGCTCGCGCTGTACACATTTGCTATGTGAGGCATTATCTCATAAGGGAAATACTGGACAATCAAATTAATGACTGCCCAGGCTTCAGGATGTCTTTTTACACTATATAAAGGTGGAAATTTACTTTGGAAACGTTTGGTTTAGCTGTTATAAAAGTTTGGTTTTTTAGTGCTGAAAATGCATTTTCAGCTCGCACTGTACACATTTGCTATGTGAGGCATTATCTCATAAGGGAAATACTGGACAATCAAATTAATGACTTCCCAGGCTTCAGGATGCCTTTTTACACTCTATAAATGTGGAAATTTACATTGGAAACGTTTGGTTTAGCTGTTAATGAAGTTTCGTTTTTTTAGTGCTGAAAATTCATTGTCTGCTGGCGCTGTACACTTTTTCTAAGTGTTGCAATATCTCATGAAGGAAATACTGGACAATCAAATTAATGACTTTCCAGGCTTCAGGATGCCTTTCTACACTATATAAAGGTGGAAATTTACATTTGAAACGTTTGGTTTAGCTGTTATAAAAGTTTGGTTTTTTAGTGCTGTAAATGCATTTTCAGCTCGCGCTGTACACATTTGCTATGAGAGGCATTATCTCATAAGGGAAATATTGGACAATCAAATTAATGACTGCCCAGGCTTCAGGATGTCTTTTTACACTATATAAAGGTGGAAATATACATTGGAAACGTTTAGTTTAGCTGTTAATGAAGTTTCGTTTTTTTAGTGCTGAAAATTCATTGTCTGCTGGCGCTGAACACTTTTTCTAAGTGTTGCAATATCTCATGAAGGAAATACTGGACAATCAAATTAATGACTTTCCAGGCTTCAGTATGCCTTTCTACACTATATAAAGGGGGAAATTTACATCGGAAACGTTTGGTTTAGCTGTTATAAAAGTTTGGTTTTTTAGTGCTGTAAATGCATTTTCAGCTCGCGCTGTACACATTTGCTATGAGAGGCATTATCTCATAAGGGAAATATTGGACAATCAAATTAATGACTGCCCAGGCTTCAGTATGCCTTTCTACACTATATAAAGGTGGAAATTTACATTGGAAACGTTTGGTTTAGCTGTTATAAAAGTTTGGTTTTTTAGTGCTGTAAAATGCATTTTCAGCTCGCGCTGTACACATTTGCTATGTGAGGCATTATCTCATAAGGGAAATACTGGACAATCTAATTAATGACTGCCCAGGCTTCAGGATGTCTTTTTACACTATATAAAGGTGGAAATTTACATTGGAAACGTTTGGTTTAGCTGTTATAAAAGTTTGGTTTTTTAGTGCTGAAAATGCATTTTCAGCTCGCACTGTACACATTTGCTATGTGAGGCATTATCTCATAAGGGAAATACTGGACAATCAAATTAATGACTTCCCAGGCTTCAGGATGCCTTTTTACACTCTATAAATGTGGAAATTTACATTGGAAACGTTTGGTTTAGCTGTTAATGAAGTTTCGTTTTTTTAGTGCTGAAAATTCATTGTCTGCTGGCGCTGTACACTTTTTCTAAGTGTTGCAATATCTCATGAAGGAAATACTGGACAATCAAATTAATGACTTTCCAGGCTTCAGGATGCCTTTCTACACTATATAAAGGTGGAAATTTACATTGGAAACGTTTGGTTTAGCTGTTATAAAAGTTTGGTTTTTTAGTGCTGTAAATGCATTTTCAGCTCGCGCTGTACACATTTGCTATGAGAGGCATTATCTCATAAGGGAAATATTGGACAATCAAATTAATGACTGCCCAGGCTTCAGGATGTCTTTTTACACTATATAAAGGTGGAAATTTACATTGGAAACGTTTGGTTTAGCTGTTATAAAAGTTTGGTTTTTTAGTGCTGTAAATGCATTTTCAGCTCGCGCTGTACACATTTGCTATGAGAGGCATTATCTCATAAGGGAAATATTGGACAATCAAATTAATGGCTGCCCAGGCTTCAGGATGTCTTTTTACACTATATAAAGGTGGAAATTTACATTGGAAACGTTTAGTTTAGCTGTTAATGAAGTTTCGTTTTTTTAGTGCTGAAAATTCATTGTCTGCTGGCGCTGTACACTTTTTCTAAGTGTTGCAATATCTCATGAAGGAAATACTGGACAATCAAATTAATGACTTTCCAGGCTTCAGGATGCCTTTCTACACTATATAAAGGTGGAAATTTACATTGGAAACGTTTGGTTTAGCTGTTATAAAAGTTTGGTTTTTTAGTGCTGTAAATGCATTTTCAGCTCGCGCTGTACACATTTGCTATGAGAGGCATTATCTCATAAGGGAAATATTGGACAATCAAATTAATGACTGCCCAGGCTTCAGGATGTCTTTTTACACTATATAAGGGTGGAAATTTACATTGGAAACGATTAGTTTAGCTGTTAATGAAGTTTCGTTTTTTTAGTGCTGAAAATTCATTGTCTGCTGGCGCTGTACACTTTTTCTAAGTGTTGCAATATCTCATGAAGGAAATACTGGACAATCAAATTAATGACTGCCCAGGCTTCAGGATGTCTTTTTACACTATATAAAGGTGGAAATATACATTGGAAACGTTTAGTTTAGCTGTTAATGAAGTTTCGTTTTTTTAGTGCTGAAAATTCATTGTCTGCTGGCGCTGAACACTTTTTCTAAGTGTTGCAATATCTCATGAAGGAAATACTGGACAATCAAATTAATGACTTTCCAGGCTTCAGTATGCCT
Organism: Idiotropiscis lumnitzeri; assembly: GCF_059441095.1. Taxonomy (NCBI): domain Eukaryota; kingdom Metazoa; phylum Chordata; class Actinopteri; order Syngnathiformes; family Syngnathidae; genus Idiotropiscis; species Idiotropiscis lumnitzeri. Next base: position 237,699 of record NW_028283629.1, read on the forward strand.
TTCTACACTATATAAAGGGGGAAATTTACATCGGAAACGTTTGGTTTAGCTGTTATAAAAGTTTGGTTTTTTAGTGCTGTAAATGCATTTTCAGCTCGCGCTGTACACATTTGCTATGAGAGGCATTATCTCATAAGGGAAATATTGGACAATCAAATTAATGACTGCCCAGGCTTCAGTATGCCTTTCTACACTATATAAAGGTGGAAATTTACATTGGAAACGTTTGGTTTAGCTGTTATAAAAGTTTGGTTTTTTAGTGCTGTAAAATGCATTTTCAGCTCGCGCTGTACACATTTGCTATGTGAGGCATTATCTCATAAGGGAAATACTGGACAATCTAATTAATGACTGCCCAGGCTTCAGGATGTCTTTTTACACTATATAAAGGTGGAAATTTACATTGGAAACGTTTGGTTTAGCTGTTATAAAAGTTTGGTTTTTTAGTGCTGAAAATGCATTTTCAGCTCGCACTGTACACATTTGCTATGTGAGGCATTATCTCATAAGGGAAATACTGGACAATCAAATTAATGACTTCCCAGGCTTCAGGATGCCTTTTTACACTCTATAAATGTGGAAATTTACATTGGAAACGTTTGGTTTAGCTGTTAATGAAGTTTCGTTTTTTTAGTGCTGAAAATTCATTGTCTGCTGGCGCTGTACACTTTTTCTAAGTGTTGCAATATCTCATGAAGGAAATACTGGACAATCAAATTAATGACTTTCCAGGCTTCAGGATGCCTTTCTACACTATATAAAGGTGGAAATTTACATTGGAAACGTTTGGTTTAGCTGTTATAAAAGTTTGGTTTTTTAGTGCTGTAAATGCATTTTCAGCTCGCGCTGTACACATTTGCTATGAGAGGCATTATCTCATAAGGGAAATATTGGACAATCAAATTAATGACTGCCCAGGCTTCAGGATGTCTTTTTACACTATATAAAGGTGGAAATTTACATTGGAAACGTTTGGTTTAGCTGTTATAAAAGTTTGGTTTTTTAGTGCTGTAAATGCATTTTCAGCTCGCGCTGTACACATTTGCTATGAGAGGCATTATCTCATAAGGGAAATATTGGACAATCAAATTAATGGCTGCCCAGGCTTCAGGATGTCTTTTTACACTATATAAAGGTGGAAATTTACATTGGAAACGTTTAGTTTAGCTGTTAATGAAGTTTCGTTTTTTTAGTGCTGAAAATTCATTGTCTGCTGGCGCTGTACACTTTTTCTAAGTGTTGCAATATCTCATGAAGGAAATACTGGACAATCAAATTAATGACTTTCCAGGCTTCAGGATGCCTTTCTACACTATATAAAGGTGGAAATTTACATTGGAAACGTTTGGTTTAGCTGTTATAAAAGTTTGGTTTTTTAGTGCTGTAAATGCATTTTCAGCTCGCGCTGTACACATTTGCTATGAGAGGCATTATCTCATAAGGGAAATATTGGACAATCAAATTAATGACTGCCCAGGCTTCAGGATGTCTTTTTACACTATATAAGGGTGGAAATTTACATTGGAAACGATTAGTTTAGCTGTTAATGAAGTTTCGTTTTTTTAGTGCTGAAAATTCATTGTCTGCTGGCGCTGTACACTTTTTCTAAGTGTTGCAATATCTCATGAAGGAAATACTGGACAATCAAATTAATGACTTTCCAGGCTTCAGGATGCCTTTTTACACTATATAAAGGTGGAAATGTACATTGGAAACGTTTGGTTTAGCTGTTATAAAAGTTTGGTTTTTTAGTGCTGAAAATGCATTTTCAGCTCGCACTGTACACATTTGCTATGTGAGGCATTATCTCATAAGGGAAATACTGGACAATCAAATTAATGACTTCCCAGGCTCCAGGATGCCTTTTTACACTCTATAAATGTGGAAATTTACATTGGAAACGTTTGGTTTAGCTGTTAATGAAGTTTCGTTTTTTTAGTGCTGAAAATTCATTGTCTGCTGGCGCTGTACACTTTTTCTAAGTGTTGCAATATCTCATGAAGGAAATACTGGACAATCAAATTAATGACTTTCCAGGCTTCAGGATGCCTTTCTACACTATATAAAGGTGGAAATTTACATTTGAAACGTTTGGTTTTGCTGTTATAAAAGTTTGGTTTTTTAGTGCTGTAAATGCATTTTCAGCTCGCGCTGTACACATTTGCTATGAGAGGCATTATCTCATAAGGGAAATATTGGACAATCAAATTAATGACTGCCCAGGCTTCAGGATGTCTTTTTACACTATATAAAGGTGGAAATTTACATTGGAAACGTTTGGTTTAGCTGTTATAAAAGTTTGGTTTTTTAGTGCTGTAAATGCATTTTCAGCTCGCGCTGTACACATTTGCTATGTGAGGCATTATCTCATAAGGGAAATACTGGACAATCAAATTAATGACTGCCCAGGCTTCAGGATGTCTTTTTACACTATATAAAGGTGGAAATTTACTTTGGAAACGTTTGGTTTAGCTGTTATAAAAGTTTGGTTTTTTAGTGCTGAAAATGCATTTTCAGCTCGCACTGTACACATTTGCTATGTGAGGCATTATCTCATAAGGGAAATACTGGACAATCAAATTAATGACTTCCCAGGCTTCAGGATGCCTTTTTACACTCTATAAATGTGGAAATTTACATTGGAAACGTTTGGTTTAGCTGTTAATGAAGTTTCGTTTTTTTAGTGCTGAAAATTCATTGTCTGCTGGCGCTGTACACTTTTTCTAAGTGTTGCAATATCTCATGAAGGAAATACTGGACAATCAAATTAATGACTTTCCAGGCTTCAGGATGCCTTTCTACACTATATAAAGGTGGAAATTTACATTTGAAACGTTTGGTTTAGCTGTTATAAAAGTTTGGTTTTTTAGTGCTGTAAATGCATTTTCAGCTCGCGCTGTACACATTTGCTATGAGAGGCATTATCTCATAAGGGAAATATTGGACAATCAAATTAATGACTGCCCAGGCTTCAGGATGTCTTTTTACACTATATAAAGGTGGAAATATACATTGGAAACGTTTAGTTTAGCTGTTAATGAAGTTTCGTTTTTTTAGTGCTGAAAATTCATTGTCTGCTGGCGCTGAACACTTTTTCTAAGTGTTGCAATATCTCATGAAGGAAATACTGGACAATCAAATTAATGACTTTCCAGGCTTCAGTATGCCTTTCTACACTATATAAAGGTGGAAATTTACATCGGAAACGTTTGGTTTAGCTGTTATAAAAGTTTGGTTTTTTAGTGCTGTAAATGCATTTTCAGCTCGCGCTGTACACATTTGCTATGAGAGGCATTATCTCATAAGGGAAATATTGGACAATCAAATTAATGACTGCCCAGGCTTCAGTATGCCTTTCTACACTATATAAAGGTGGAAATTTACATTGGAAACGTTTGGTTTAGCTGTTATAAAAGTTTGGTTTTTTAGTGCTGTAAAATGCATTTTCAGCTCGCGCTGTACACATTTGCTATGTGAGGCATTATCTCATAAGGGAAATACTGGACAATCTAATTAATGACTGCCCAGGCTTCAGGATGTCTTTTTACACTATATAAAGGTGGAAATTTACATTGGAAACGTTTGGTTTAGCTGTTATAAAAGTTTGGTTTTTTAGTGCTGAAAATGCATTTTCAGCTCGCACTGTACACATTTGCTATGTGAGGCATTATCTCATAAGGGAAATACTGGACAATCAAATTAATGACTTCCCAGGCTTCAGGATGCCTTTTTACACTCTATAAATGTGGAAATTTACATTGGAAACGTTTGGTTTAGCTGTTAATGAAGTTTCGTTTTTTTAGTGCTGAAAATTCATTGTCTGCTGGCGCTGTACACTTTTTCTAAGTGTTGCAATATCTCATGAAGGAAATACTGGACAATCAAATTAATGACTTTCCAGGCTTCAGGATGCCTTTCTACACTATATAAAGGTGGAAATTTACATTGGAAACGTTTGGTTTAGCTGTTATAAAAGTTTGGTTTTTTAGTGCTGTAAATGCATTTTCAGCTCGCGCTGTACACATTTGCTATGAGAGGCATTATCTCATAAGGGAAATATTGGACAATCAAATTAATGACTGCCCAGGCTTCAGGATGTCTTTTTACACTATATAAAGGTGGAAATTTACATTGGAAACGTTTGGTTTAGCTGTTATAAAAGTTTGGTTTTTTAGTGCTGTAAATGCATTTTCAGCTCGCGCTGTACACATTTGCTATGAGAGGCATTATCTCATAAGGGAAATATTGGACAATCAAATTAATGGCTGCCCAGGCTTCAGGATGTCTTTTTACACTATATAAAGGTGGAAATTTACATTGGAAACGTTTAGTTTAGCTGTTAATGAAGTTTCGTTTTTTTAGTGCTGAAAATTCATTGTCTGCTGGCGCTGTACACTTTTTCTAAGTGTTGCAATATCTCATGAAGGAAATACTGGACAATCAAATTAATGACTTTCCAGGCTTCAGGATGCCTTTCTACACTATATAAAGGTGGAAATTTACATTGGAAACGTTTGGTTTAGCTGTTATAAAAGTTTGGTTTTTTAGTGCTGTAAATGCATTTTCAGCTCGCGCTGTACACATTTGCTATGAGAGGCATTATCTCATAAGGGAAATATTGGACAATCAAATTAATGACTGCCCAGGCTTCAGGATGTCTTTTTACACTATATAAGGGTGGAAATTTACATTGGAAACGATTAGTTTAGCTGTTAATGAAGTTTCGTTTTTTTAGTGCTGAAAATTCATTGTCTGCTGGCGCTGTACACTTTTTCTAAGTGTTGCAATATCTCATGAAGGAAATACTGGACAATCAAATTAATGACTTTCCAGGCTTCAGGATGCCTTTTTACACTATATAAAGGTGGAAATGTACATTGGAAACGTTTGGTTTAGCTGTTATAAAAGTTTGGTTTTTTAGTGCTGAAAATGCATTTTCAGCTCGCACTGTACACATTTGCTATGTGAGGCATTATCTCATAAGGGAAATACTGGACAATCAAATTAATGACTTCCCAGGCTCCAGGATGCCTTTTTACACTCTATAAATGTGGAAATTTACATTGGAAACGTTTGGTTTAGCTGTTAATGAAGTTTCGTTTTTTTAGTGCTGAAAATTCATTGTCTGCTGGCGCTGTACACTTTTTCTAAGTGTTGCAATATCTCATGAAGGAAATACTGGACAATCAAATTAATGACTTTCCAGGCTTCAGGATGCCTTTCTACACTATATAAAGGTGGAAATTTACATTTGAAACGTTTGGTTTTGCTGTTATAAAAGTTTGGTTTTTTAGTGCTGTAAATGCATTTTCAGCTCGCGCTGTACACATTTGCTATGAGAGGCATTATCTCATAAGGGAAATATTGGACAATCAAATTAATGACTGCCCAGGCTTCAGGATGTCTTTTTACACTATATAAAGGTGGAAATTTACATTGGAAACGTTTGGTTTAGCTGTTATAAAAGTTTGGTTTTTTAGTGCTGTAAATGCATTTTCAGCTCGCGCTGTACACATTTGCTATGTGAGGCATTATCTCATAAGGGAAATACTGGACAATCAAATTAATGACTGCCCAGGCTTCAGGATGTCTTTTTACACTATATAAAGGTGGAAATTTACTTTGGAAACGTTTGGTTTAGCTGTTATAAAAGTTTGGTTTTTTAGTGCTGAAAATGCATTTTCAGCTCGCACTGTACACATTTGCTATGTGAGGCATTATCTCATAAGGGAAATACTGGACAATCAAATTAATGACTTCCCAGGCTTCAGGATGCCTTTTTACACTCTATAAATGTGGAAATTTACATTGGAAACGTTTGGTTTAGCTGTTAATGAAGTTTCGTTTTTTTAGTGCTGAAAATTCATTGTCTGCTGGCGCTGTACACTTTTTCTAAGTGTTGCAATATCTCATGAAGGAAATACTGGACAATCAAATTAATGACTTTCCAGGCTTCAGGATGCCTTTCTACACTATATAAAGGTGGAAATTTACATTGGAAACGTTTGGTTTAGCTGTTATAAAAGTTTGGTTTTTTAGAACTGTAAATGCATTTTCAGCTCGCACTGTACACATTTGCTATGTGAGGCATTATCTCATAAGGGAAATACTGGACAATAAAATTAATGACTGCGCAGGCTTCAGGATGTATTTTTACACTATATAAAGGTGGAAATTTACATTGGAAACGTTTGGTTTAGCTGTTATAAAAGTTTGGTTTTTTTAGTGCTGTAAATGCATTTTCAGCTCGCACTGTCCACATTTGCTATGTGAGGCATTATCTCAAAAGGGAAATACTGGACAATCAAATTAATGACTGCCCAGGCTTCAGGATGTCTTTTTACACTATATAAAGGTGGAAATGTACATTGGAAACGTTTGGTTTAGCTGTTATAAAAGTTTGGTTTTTTAGTGCTGAAAATGCATTTTCAGCTCGCACTGTACACATTTGCTATGTGAGGCATTATCTCATAAGGGAAATACTGGACAATCAAATTAATGACTTCCCAGGCTTCAGGATGCCTTTTTACACTCTATAAATGTGGAAATTTACATTGGAAACGTTTGGTTTAGCTGTTAATGAAGTTTCGTTTTTTTAGTGCTGAAAATTCATTGTCTGCTGGCGCTGTACACTTTTTCTAAGTGTTGCAATATCTCATGAAGGAAATACTGGACAATCAAATTAATGACTTTCCAGGCTTCAGGATGCCTTTCTACACTATATAAAGGTGGAAATTTACATTTGAAACGTTTGGTTTAGCTGTTATAAAAGTTTGGTTTTTTAGTGCTGTAAATGCATTTTCAGCTCGCGCTGTACACATTTGCTATGAGAGGCATTATCTCATAAGGGAAATATTGGACAATCAAATTAATGACTGCCCAGGCTTCAGGATGTCTTTTTACACTATATAAAGGTGGAAATATACATTGGAAACGTTTAGTTTAGCTGTTAATGAAGTTTCGTTTTTTTAGTGCTGAAAATTCATTGTCTGCTGGCGCTGAACACTTTTTCTAAGTGTTGCAATATCTCATGAAGGAAATACTGGACAATCAAATTAATGACTTTCCAGGCTTCAGTATGCCTTTCTACACTATATAAAGGTGGAAATTTACATTGGAAACGTTTGGTTTAGCTGTTATAAAAGTTTGGTTTTTTAGTGCTGTAAATGCATTTTCAGCTCGCGCTGTACACATTTGCTATGAGAGGCATTATCTCATAAGGGAAATATTGGACAATCAAATTAATGACTGCCCAGGCTTCAGGATGTCTTTTTACACTATATAAAGGTGGAAATTTACATTGGAAACGTTTGGTTTAGCTGTTATAAAAGTTTGGTTTTTTAGTGCTGTAAAATGCATTTTCAGCTCGCGCTGTACACATTTGCTATGTGAGGCATTATCTCATAAGGGAAATACTGGACAATCTAATTAATGACTGCCCAGGCTTCAGGATGTCTTTTTACACTATATAAAGGTGGAAATTTACATTGGAAACGTTTGGTTTAGCTGTTATAAAAGTTTGGTTTTTTAGTGCTGAAAATGCATTTTCAGCTCGCACTGTACACATTTGCTATGTGAGGCATTATCTCATAAGGGAAATACTGGACAATCAAATTAATGACTTCCCAGGCTTCAGGATGCCTTTTTACACTCTATAAATGTGGAAATTTACATTGGAAACGTTTGGTTTAGCTGTTAATGAAGTTTCGTTTTTTTAGTGCTGAAAATTCATTGTCTGCTGGCGCTGTACACTTTTTCTAAGTGTTGCAATATCTCATGAAGGAAATACTGGACAATCAAATTAATGACTTTCCAGGCTTCAGGATGCCTTTCTACACTATATAAAGGTGGAAATTTACATTGGAAACGTTTGGTTTAGCTGTTATAAAAGTTTGGTTTTTTAGTGCTGTAAATGCATTTTCAGCTCGCGCTGTACACATTTGCTATGAGAGGCATTATCTCATAAGGGAAATATTGGACAATCAAATTAATGACTGCCCAGGCTTCAGGATGTCTTTTTACACTATATAAAGGTGGAAATTTACATTGGAAACGTTTGGTTTAGCTGTTATAAAAGTTTGGTTTTTTAGTGCTGTAAATGCATTTTCATCGCGCTGTACACATTTGCTATGAGAGGCATTATCTCATAAGGGAAATATTGGACAATCAAATTAATGGCTGCCCAGGCTTCAGGATGTCTTTTTACACTATATAAAGGTGGAAATTTACATTGGAAACGTTTAGTTTAGCTGTTAATGAAGTTTCGTTTTTTTAGTGCTGAAAATTCATTGTCTGCTGGCGCTGTACACTTTTTCTAAGTGTTGCAATATCTCATGAAGGAAATACTGGACAATCAAATTAATGACTTTCCAGGCTTCAGGATGCCTTTCTACACTATATAAAGGTGGAAATTTACATTGGAAACGTTTGGTTTAGCTGTTATAAAAGTTTGGTTTTTTAGTGCTGTAAATGCATTTTCAGCTCGCGCTGTACACATTTGCTATGAGAGGCATTATCTCATAAGGGAAATATTGGACAATCAAATTAATGACTGCCCAGGCTTCAGGATGTCTTTTTACACTATATAAGGGTGGAAATTTACATTGGAAACGATTAGTTTAGCTGTTAATGAAGTTTCGTTTTTTTAGTGCTGAAAATTCATTGTCTGCTGGCGCTGTACACTTTTTCTAAGTGTTGCAATATCTCATGAAGGAAATACTGGACAATCAAATTAATGACTTTCCAGGCTTCAGGGTGCCTTTTTACACTATATAAAGGTGGAAATGTACATTGGAAACGTTTGGTTTAGCTGTTATAAAAGTTTGGTTTTTTAGTGCTGAAAATGCATTTTCAGCTCGCACTGTACACATTTGCTATGTGAGGCATTATCTCATAAGGGAAATACTGGACAATCAAATTAATGACTTCCCAGGCTCCAGGATGCCTTTTTACACTCTATAAATGTGGAAATTTACATTGGAAACGTTTAGTTTAGCTGTTAATGAAGTTTCGTTTTTTTAGTGCTGAAAATTCATTGTCTGCTGGCGCTGTACACTTTTTCTAAGTGTTGCAATATCTCATGAAGGAAATACTGGACAATCAAATTAATGACTTTCCAGGCTTCAGGATGCCTTTTTACACTATCTAAAGGTGGAAATGTACATTGGAAACGTTTGGTTTAGCTGTTATAAAAGTTTGGTTTTTTAGTGCTGAAAATGCATTTTCAGCTCGCACTGTACACATTTGCTATGTGAGGCATTATCTCATAAGGGAAATACTGGACAATAAAATTAATGACTTCCCAGGCTTCAGGATGCCTTTTTACACTCTATAAATGTGGAATTTTACATTGGAAACGTTTGGTTTAGCTGTTAATGAAGTTTCGTTTTTTTAGTGCTGAAAATTCATTGTCTGCTGGCGCTGTACACTTTTTCTAAGTGTTGCAATATCTCATGAAGGAAATACTGGACAATCAAATTAATGACTTTCCAGGCTTCAGGATGCCTTTCTACACTATATAAAGGTAGAAATTTACATTGGAAACGTTTGGTTTTGCTGTTATAAAAGTTTGGTTTTTTAGTGCTGTAAATGCATTTTCAGCTCGCGCTGTACACATTTGCTATGAGAGGCATTATCTCATAAGGGAAATATTGGACAATCAAATTAATGACTGCCCAGGCTTCAGGATGTCTTTTTACACTATATAAAGGTGGAAATTTACATTGGAAACGTTTGGTTTAGCTGTTATAAAAGTTTGTTTTTTTAGTGCTGTAAATGCATTTTCAGCTCGCACTGTACACATTTGCTATGAGAGGCATTATCTCATAAGGGAAATATTGGACAATCAAATTAATGACTGCCCAGGCTTCAGGATGTCTTTTTACACTATATAAGGGTGGAAATTTACATTGGAAACGTTTAGTTTAGCTGTTAATGAAGTTTCGTTTTTTTAGTGCTGAAAATTCATTGTCTGCTGGCGCTGTACACATTTGCTATGTGAGGCATTATCTCATAAGGGAAATACTGGACAATCAAATTAATGACTTCCCAGGCTTCAGGATGCCTTTTTACACTCTATAAATGTGGAAATTTACATTGGAAACGTTTGGTTTAGCTGTTAATGAAGTTTCGTTTTTTTAGTGCTGAAAATTCATTGTCTGCTGGCGCTGTACACTTTTTCTAAGTGTTGCAATATCTCATGAAGGAAATACTGGACAATCAAATTAATGACTTTCCAGGCTTCAGGATGCCTTTCTACACTATATAAAGGTGGAAATTTACATTTGAAACGTTTGGTTTAGCTGTTATAAAAGTTTGGTTTTTTAGTGCTGTAAATGCATTTTCAGCTCGCGCTGTACACATTTGCTATGAGAGGCATTATCTCATAAGGGAAATATTGGACAATCAAATTAATGACTGCCCAGGCTTCAGGATGTCTTTTTACACTATATAAAGGTGGAAATATACATTGGAAACGTTTAGTTTAGCTGTTAATGAAGTTTCGTTTTTTTAGTGCTGAAAATTCATTGTCTGCTGGCGCTGAACACTTTTTCTAAGTGTTGCAATATCTCATGAAGGAAATACTGGACAATCAAATTAATGACTTTCCAGGCTTCAGGATGCCTTTTTACACTATATAAAGGTGGAAATGTACATTGGAAACGTTTGGTTTAGCTGTTATAAAAGTTTGGTTTTTTAGTGCTGAAAATGCATTTTCAGCTCGCACTGTACACATTTGCTATGTGAGGCATTATCTCATAAGGGAAATACTGGACAATCAAATTAATGACTTCCCAGGCTCCAGGATGCCTTTTTACACTCTATAAATGTGGAAATTTACATTGGAAACGTTTGGTTTAGCTGTTAATGAAGTTTCGTTTTTTTAGTGCTGAAAATTCATTGTCTGCTGGCGCTGTACACTTTTTCTAAGTGTTGCAATATCTCATGAAGGAAATACTGGACAATCAAATTAATGACTTTCCAGGCTTCAGGATGCCTTTCTACACTATATAAAGGTGGAAATGTACATTGGAAACGTTTGGTTTTGCTGTTATAAAAGTTTGGTTTTTTAGTGCTGTAAATGCATTTTCAGCTCGCGCTGTACACATTTGCTATGAGAGGCATTATCTCATAAGGGAAATATTGGACAATCAAATTAATGACTGCCCAGGCTTCAGGATGTCTTTTTACACTATATAAAGGTGGAAATTTACATTGGAAACGTTTGGTTTAGCTGTTATAAAAGTTTGGTTTTTTAGTGCTGTAAATGCATTTTCAGCTCGCGCTGTACACATTTGCTATGTGAGGCATTATCTCATAAGGGAAATACTGGACAATCAAATTAATGACTGCCCAGGCTTCAGGATGTCTTTTTACACTATATAAAGGTGGAAATTTACTTTGGAAACGTTTGGTTTAGCTGTTATAAAAGTTTCGTTTTTTTAGTGCTGAAAATGCATTTTCAGCTCGCACTGTACACATTTGCTATGTGAGGCATTATCTCATAAGGGAAATACTGGACAATCAAATTAATGACTTCCCAGGCTTCAGGATGCCTTTTTACACTCTATAAATGTGGAAATTTACATTGGAAACGTTTGGTTTAGCTGTTAATGAAGTTTCGTTTTTTTAGTGCTGAAAATTCATTGTCTGCTGGCGCTGTACACTTTTTCTAAGTGTTGCAATATCTCATGAAGGAAATACTGGACAATCAAATTAATGACTTTCCAGGCTTCAGGATGCCTTTCTACACTATATAAAGGTGGAAATTTACATTGGAAACGTTTGGTTTAGCTGTTATAAAAGTTTGGTTTTTTAGAACTGTAAATGCATTTTCAGCTCGCACTGTACACATTTGCTATGTGAGGCATTATCTCATAAGGGAAATACTGGACAATAAAATTAATGACTGCGCAGGCTTCAGGATGTATTTTTACACTATATAAAGGTGGAAATTTACATTGGAAACGTTTGGTTTAGCTGTTATAAAAGTTTGGTTTTTTTAGTGCTGTAAATGCATTTTCAGCTCGCACTGTCCACATTTGCTATGTGAGGCATTATCTCAAAAGGGAAATACTGGACAATCAAATTAATGACTGCCCAGGCTTCAGGATGTCTTTTTACACTATATAAAGGTGGAAATGTACATTGGAAACGTTTGGTTTAGCTGTTATAAAAGTTTGGTTTTTTAGTGCTGAAAATGCATTTTCAGCTCGCACTGTACACATTTGCTATGTGAGGCATTATCTCATAAGGGAAATACTGGACAATCAAATTAATGACTTCCCAGGCTTCAGGATGCCTTTTTACACTCTATAAATGTGGAAATTTACATTGGAAACGTTTGGTTTAGCTGTTAATGAAGTTTCGTTTTTTTAGTGCTGAAAATTCATTGTCTGCTGGCGCTGTACACTTTTTCTAAGTGTTGCAATATCTCATGAAGGAAATACTGGACAATCAAATTAATGACTTTCCAGGCTTCAGGATGCCTTTCTACACTATATAAAGGTGGAAATTTACATTTGAAACGTTTGGTTTAGCTGTTATAAAAGTTTGGTTTTTTAGTGCTGTAAATGCATTTTCAGCTCGCGCTGTACACATTTGCTATGAGAGGCATTATCTCATAAGGGAAATATTGGACAATCAAATTAATGACTGCCCAGGCTTCAGGATGTCTTTTTACACTATATAAAGGTGGAAATATACATTGGAAACGTTTAGTTTAGCTGTTAATGAAGTTTCGTTTTTTTAGTGCTGAAAATTCATTGTCTGCTGGCGCTGAACACTTTTTCTAAGTGTTGCAATATCTCATGAAGGAAATACTGGACAATCAAATTAATGACTTTCCAGGCTTCAGTATGCCTTTCTACACTATATAAAGGTGGAAATTTACATTGGAAACGTTTGGTTTAGCTGTTATAAAAGTTTGGTTTTTTAGTGCTGTAAATGCATTTTCAGCTCGCGCTGTACACATTTGCTATGAGAGGCATTATCTCATAAGGGAAATATTGGACAATCAAATTAATGACTGCCCAGGCTTCAGGATGTCTTTTTACACTATATAAAGGTGGAAATTTACATTGGAAACGTTTGGTTTAGCTGTTATAAAAGTTTGGTTTTTTAGTGCTGTAAAATGCATTTTCAGCTCGCGCTGTACACATTTGCTATGTGAGGCATTATCTCATAAGGGAAATACTGGACAATCTAATTAATGACTGCCCAGGCTTCAGGATGTCTTTTTACACTATATAAAGGTGGAAATTTACATTGGAAACGTTTGGTTTAGCTGTTATAAAAGTTTGGTTTTTTAGTGCTGAAAATGCATTTTCAGCTCGCACTGTACACATTTGCTATGTGAGGCATTATCTCATAAGGGAAATACTGGACAATCAAATTAATGACTTCCCAGGCTTCAGGATGCCTTTTTACACTCTATAAATGTGGAAATTTACATTGGAAACGTTTGGTTTAGCTGTTAATGAAGTTTCGTTTTTTTAGTGCTGAAAATTCATTGTCTGCTGGCGCTGTACACTTTTTCTAAGTGTTGCAATATCTCATGAAGGAAATACTGGACAATCAAATTAATGACTTTCCAGGCTTCAGGATGCCTTTCTACACTATATAAAGGTGGAAATTTACATTGGAAACGTTTGGTTTAGCTGTTATAAAAGTTTGGTTTTTTAGTGCTGTAAATGCATTTTCAGCTCGCGCTGTACACATTTGCTATGAGAGGCATTATCTCATAAGGGAAATATTGGACAATCAAATTAATGACTGCCCAGGCTTCAGGATGTCTTTTTACACTATATAAAGGTGGAAATTTACATTGGAAACGTTTGGTTTAGCTGTTATAAAAGTTTGGTTTTTTAGTGCTGTAAATGCATTTTCAGCTCGCGCTGTACACATTTGCTATGAGAGGCATTATCTCATAAGGGAAATATTGGACAATCAAATTAATGGCTGCCCAGGCTTCAGGATGTCTTTTTACACTATATAAAGGTGGAAATTTACATTGGAAACGTTTAGTTTAGCTGTTAATGAAGTTTCGTTTTTTTAGTGCTGAAAATTCATTGTCTGCTGGCGCTGTACACTTTTTCTAAGTGTTGCAATATCTCATGAAGGAAATACTGGACAATCAAATTAATGACTTTCCAGGCTTCAGGATGCCTTTCTACACTATATAAAGGTGGAAATTTACATTGGAAACGTTTGGTTTAGCTGTTATAAAAGTTTGGTTTTTTAGTGCTGTAAATGCATTTTCAGCTCGCGCTGTACACATTTGCTATGAGAGGCATTATCTCATAAGGGAAATATTGGACAATCAAATTAATGACTGCCCAGGCTTCAGGATGTCTTTTTACACTATATAAGGGTGGAAATTTACATTGGAAACGATTAGTTTAGCTGTTAATGAAGTTTCGTTTTTTTAGTGCTGAAAATTCATTGTCTGCTGGCGCTGTACACTTTTTCTAAGTGTTGCAATATCTCATGAAGGAAATACTGGACAATCAAATTAATGACTTTCCAGGCTTCAGGATGCCTTTTTACACTATATAAAGGTGGAAATGTACATTGGAAACGTTTGGTTTAGCTGTTATAAAAGTTTGGTTTTTTAGTGCTGAAAATGCATTTTCAGCTCGCACTGTACACATTTGCTATGTGAGGCATTATCTCATAAGGGAAATACTGGACAATCAAATTAATGACTTCCCAGGCTCCAGGATGCCTTTTTACACTCTATAAATGTGGAAATTTACATTGGAAACGTTTAGTTTAGCTGTTAATGAAGTTTCGTTTTTTTAGTGCTGAAAATTCATTGTCTGCTGGCGCTGTACACTTTTTCTAAGTGTTGCAATATCTCATGAAGGAAATACTGGACAATCAAATTAATGACTTTCCAGGCTTCAGGATGCCTTTTTACACTATCTAAAGGTGGAAATGTACATTGGAAACGTTTGGTTTAGCTGTTATAAAAGTTTGGTTTTTTAGTGCTGAAAATGCATTTTCAGCTCGCACTGTACACATTTGCTATGTGAGGCATTATCTCATAAGGGAAATACTGGAAAATAAAATTAATGACTTCCCAGGCTTCAGGATGCCTTTTTACACTCTATAAATGTGGAATTTTACATTGGAAACGTTTGGTTTAGCTGTTAATGAAGTTTCGTTTTTTTAGTGCTGAAAATTCATTGTCTGCTGGCGCTGTACACTTTTTCTAAGTGTTGCAATATCTCATGAAGGAAATACTGGACAATCAAATTAATGACTTTCCAGGCTTCAGGATGCCTTTCTACACTATATAAAGGTAGAAATTTACATTGGAAACGTTTGGTTTTGCTGTTATAAAAGTTTGGTTTTTTAGTGCTGTAAATGCATTTTCAGCTCGCGCTGTACACATTTGCTATGAGAGGCATTATCTCATAAGGGAAATATTGGACAATCAAATTAATGACTGCCCAGGCTTCAGGATGTCTTTTTACACTATATAAAGGTGGAAATTTACATTGGAAACGTTTGGTTTAGCTGTTATAAAAGTTTGTTTTTTTAGTGCTGTAAATGCATTTTCAGCTCGCACTGTACACATTTGCTATGAGAGGCATTATCTCATAAGGGAAATATTGGACAATCAAATTAATGACTGCCCAGGCTTCAGGATGTCTTTTTACACTATATAAGGGTGGAAATTTACATTGGAAACGTTTAGTTTAGCTGTTAATGAAGTTTCGTTTTTTTAGTGCTGAAAATTCATTGTCTGCTGGCGCTGTACACATTTGCTATGTGAGGCATTATCTCATAAGGGAAATACTGGACAATCAAATTAATGACTTCCCAGGCTTCAGGATGCCTTTTTACACTCTATAAATGTGGAAATTTACATTGGAAACGTTTGGTTTAGCTGTTAATGAAGTTTCGTTTTTTTAGTGCTGAAAATTCATTGTCTGCTGGCGCTGTACACTTTTTCTAAGTGTTGCAATATCTCATGAAGGAAATACTGGACAATCAAATTAATGACTTTCCAGGCTTCAGGATGCCTTTCTACACTATATAAAGGTGGAAATTTACATTGGAAACGTTTGGTTTAGCTGTTATAAAAGTTTGGTTTTTTAGTGCTGTAAATGCATTTTCAGCTCGCGCTGTACACATTTGCTATGAGAGGCATTATCTCATAAGGGAAATATTGGACAATCAAATTAATGACTGCCCAGGCTTCAGGATGTCTTTTTACACTATATAAGGGTGGAAATTTACATTGGAAACGTTTAGTTTAGCTGTTAATGAAGTTTCGTTTTTTTAGTGCTGAAAATTCATTGTCTGCTGGCGCTGTACACTTTTTCTAAGTGTTGCAATATCTCATGAAGGAAATACTGGACAATCAAATTAATGACTTTCCAGGCTTCAGGATGCCTTTCTACACTATATAAAGGTGGAAATGTACATTGGAAACGTTTGGTTTAGCTGTTATAAAAGTTTGGTTTTTTAGTGCTGTAAATGCATTTTCAGCTCGCGCTGTACACATTTGCTATGAGAGGCATTATCTCAGAAGGGAAATATTGGACAATCAAATTAATGACTGCCCAGGCTTCAGGATGTCTTTTTACACTATATAAAGGTGGAAATTTACATTGGAAACGTTTGGTTTAGCTGTTATAAAAGTTTGGTTTTTTAGTGCTGTAAATGCATTTTCAGCTCGCGCTGTACACATTTGCTATGAGAGGCATTATCTCATAAGGGAAATATTGGACAATCAAATTAATGACTGCCCAGGCTTCAGGATGTCTTTTTACACTATATAAAGGTGGAAATATACATTGGAAACGTTTAGTTTAGCTGTTAATGAAGTTTCGTTTTTTTAGTGCTGAAAATTCATTGTCTGCTGGCGCTGAACACTTTTTCTAAGTGTTGCAATATCTCATGAAGGAAATACTGGACAATCAAATTAATGACTTTCCAGGCTTCAGTATGCCTTTCTACACTATATAAAGGTGGAAATTTACATCGGAAACGTTTGGTTTAGCTGTTATAAAAGTTTGGTTTTTTAGTGCTGTAAATGCATTTTCAGCTCGCGCTGTACACATTTGCTATGAGAGGCATTATCTCATAAGGGAAATATTGGACAATCAAATTAATGACTGCCCAGGCTTCAGGATGTCTTTTTACACTATATAAAGGTGGAAATTTACATTGGAAACGTTTGGTTTAGCTGTTATAAAAGTTTGGTTTTTTAGTGCTGTAAAATGCATTTTCAGCTCGCGCTGTACACATTTGCTATGTGAGGCATTATCTCATAAGGGAAATACTGGACAATCTAATTAATGACTGCCCAGGCTTCAGGATGTCTTTTTACACTATATAAAGGTGGAAATTTACATTGGAAACGTTTGGTTTAGCTGTTATAAAAGTTTGGTTTTTTAGTGCTGAAAATGCATTTTCAGCTCGCACTGTACACATTTGCTATGTGAGGCATTATCTCATAAGGGAAATACTGGACAATCAAATTAATGACTTCCCAGGCTTCAGGATGCCTTTTTACACTCTATAAATGTGGAAATTTACATTGGAAACGTTTGGTTTAGCTGTTAATGAAGTTTCGTTTTTTTAGTGCTGAAAATTCATTGTCTGCTGGCGCTGTACACTTTTTCTAAGTGTTGCAATATCTCATGAAGGAAATACTGGACAATCAAATTAATGACTTTCCAGGCTTCAGGATGCCTTTCTACACTATATAAAGGTGGAAATTTACATTGGAAACGTTTGGTTTAGCTGTTATAAAAGTTTGGTTTTTTAGTGCTGTAAATGCATTTTCAGCTCGCGCTGTACACATTTGCTATGAGAGGCATTATCTCATAAGGGAAATATTGGACAATCAAATTAATGACTGCCCAGGCTTCAGGATGTCTTTTTACACTATATAAAGGTGGAAATTTACATTGGAAACGTTTGGTTTAGCTGTTATAAAAGTTTGGTTTTTTAGTGCTGTAAATGCATTTTCAGCTCGCGCTGTACACATTTGCTATGAGAGGCATTATCTCATAAGGGAAATATTGGACAATCAAATTAATGACTGCCCAGGCTTCAGGATGTCTTTTTACACTATATAAAGGTGGAAATATACATTGGAAACGTTTAGTTTAGCTGTTAATGAAGTTTCGTTTTTTTAGTGCTGAAAATTCATTGTCTGCTGGCGCTGAACACTTTTTCTAAGTGTTGCAATATCTCATGAAGGAAATACTGGACAATCAAATTAATGACTTTCCAGGCTTCAGTATGCCTTTCTACACTATATAAAGGTGGAAATTTACATTGGAAACGTTTGGTTTAGCTGTTATAAAAGTTTGGTTTTTTAGTGCTGTAAATGCATTTTCAGCTCGCGCTGTACACATTTGCTATGAGAGGCATTATCTCATAAGGGAAATATTGGACAATCAAATTAATGACTGCCCAGGCTTCAGGATGTCTTTTTACACTATATAAAGGTGGAAATTTACATTGGAAACGTTTGGTTTAGCTGTTATAAAAGTTTGGTTTTTTAGTGCTGTAAAATGCATTTTCAGCTCGCGCTGTACACATTTGCTATGTGAGGCATTATCTCATAAGGGAAATACTGGACAATCTAATTAATGACTGCCCAGGCTTCAGGATGTCTTTTTACACTATATAAAGGTGGAAATTTACATTGGAAACGTTTGGTTTAGCTGTTATAAAAGTTTGGTTTTTTAGTGCTGAAAATGCATTTTCAGCTCGCACTGTACACATTTGCTATGTGAGGCATTATCTCATAAGGGAAATACTGGACAATCAAATTAATGACTTCCCAGGCTTCAGGATGCCTTTTTACACTCTATAAATGTGGAAATTTACATTGGAAACGTTTGGTTTAGCTGTTAATGAAGTTTCGTTTTTTTAGTGCTGAAAATTCATTGTCTGCTGGCGCTGTACACTTTTTCTAAGTGTTGCAATATCTCATGAAGGAAATACTGGACAATCAAATTAATGACTTTCCAGGCTTCAGGATGCCTTTCTACACTATATAAAGGTGGAAATTTACATTGGAAACGTTTGGTTTAGCTGTTATAAAAGTTTGGTTTTTTAGTGCTGTAAATGCATTTTCAGCTCGCGCTGTACACATTTGCTATGAGAGGCATTATCTCATAAGGGAAATATTGGACAATCAAATTAATGACTGCCCAGGCTTCAGGATGTCTTTTTACACTATATAAAGGTGGAAATTTACATTGGAAACGTTTGGTTTAGCTGTTATAAAAGTTTGGTTTTTTAGTGCTGTAAATGCATTTTCAGCTCGCGCTGTACACATTTGCTATGAGAGGCATTATCTCATAAGGGAAATATTGGACAATCAAATTAATGGCTGCCCAGGCTTCAGGATGTCTTTTTACACTATATAAAGGTGGAAATTTACATTGGAAACGTTTAGTTTAGCTGTTAATGAAGTTTCGTTTTTTTAGTGCTGAAAATTCATTGTCTGCTGGCGCTGTACACTTTTTCTAAGTGTTGCAATATCTCATGAAGGAAATACTGGACAATCAAATTAATGACTTTCCAGGCTTCAGGATGCCTTTCTACACTATATAAAGGTGGAAATTTACATTGGAAACGTTTGGTTTAGCTGTTATAAAAGTTTGGTTTTTTAGTGCTGTAAATGCATTTTCAGCTCGCGCTGTACACATTTGCTATGAGAGGCATTATCTCATAAGGGAAATATTGGACAATCAAATTAATGACTGCCCAGGCTTCAGGATGTCTTTTTACACTATATAAGGGTGGAAATTTACATTGGAAACGATTAGTTTAGCTGTTAATGAAGTTTCGTTTTTTTAGTGCTGAAAATTCATTGTCTGCTGGCGCTGTACACTTTTTCTAAGTGTTGCAATATCTCATGAAGGAAATACTGGACAATCAAATTAATGACTTTCCAGGCTTCAGGATGCCTTTTTACACTATATAAAGGTGGAAATGTACATTGGAAACGTTTGGTTTAGCTGTTATAAAAGTTTGGTTTTTTAGTGCTGAAAATGCATTTTCAGCTCGCACTGTACACATTTGCTATGTGAGGCATTATCTCATAAGGGAAATACTGGACAATCAAATTAATGACTTCCCAGGCTCCAGGATGCCTTTTTACACTCTATAAATGTGGAAATTTACATTGGAAACGTTTAGTTTAGCTGTTAATGAAGTTTCGTTTTTTTAGTGCTGAAAATTCATTGTCTGCTGGCGCTGTACACTTTTTCTAAGTGTTGCAATATCTCATGAAGGAAATACTGGACAATCAAATTAATGACTTTCCAGGCTTCAGGATGCCTTTTTACACTATCTAAAGGTGGAAATGTACATTGGAAACGTTTGGTTTAGCTGTTATAAAAGTTTGGTTTTTTAGTGCTGAAAATGCATTTTCAGCTCGCACTGTACACATTTGCTATGTGAGGCATTATCTCATAAGGGAAATACTGGAAAATAAAATTAATGACTTCCCAGGCTTCAGGATGCCTTTTTACACTCTATAAATGTGGAATTTTACATTGGAAACGTTTGGTTTAGCTGTTAATGAAGTTTCGTTTTTTTAGTGCTGAAAATTCATTGTCTGCTGGCGCTGTACACTTTTTCTAAGTGTTGCAATATCTCATGAAGGAAATACTGGACAATCAAATTAATGACTTTCCAGGCTTCAGGATGCCTTTCTACACTATATAAAGGTAGAAATTTACATTGGAAACGTTTGGTTTTGCTGTTATAAAAGTTTGGTTTTTTAGTGCTGTAAATGCATTTTCAGCTCGCGCTGTACACATTTGCTATGAGAGGCATTATCTCATAAGGGAAATATTGGACAATCAAATTAATGACTGCCCAGGCTTCAGGATGTCTTTTTACACTATATAAAGGTGGAAATTTACATTGGAAACGTTTGGTTTAGCTGTTATAAAAGTTTGTTTTTTTAGTGCTGTAAATGCATTTTCAGCTCGCACTGTACACATTTGCTATGAGAGGCATTATCTCATAAGGGAAATATTGGACAATCAAATTAATGACTGCCCAGGCTTCAGGATGTCTTTTTACACTATATAAGGGTGGAAATTTACATTGGAAACGTTTAGTTTAGCTGTTAATGAAGTTTCGTTTTTTTAGTGCTGAAAATTCATTGTCTGCTGGCGCTGTACACATTTGCTATGTGAGGCATTATCTCATAAGGGAAATACTGGACAATCAAATTAATGACTTCCCAGGCTTCAGGATGCCTTTTTACACTCTATAAATGTGGAAATTTACATTGGAAACGTTTGGTTTAGCTGTTAATGAAGTTTCGTTTTTTTAGTGCTGAAAATTCATTGTCTGCTGGCGCTGTACACTTTTTCTAAGTGTTGCAATATCTCATGAAGGAAATACTGGACAATCAAATTAATGACTTTCCAGGCTTCAGGATGCCTTTCTACACTATATAAAGGTGGAAATTTACATTGGAAACGTTTGGTTTAGCTGTTATAAAAGTTTGGTTTTTTAGTGCTGTAAATGCATTTTCAGCTCGCGCTGTACACATTTGCTATGAGAGGCATTATCTCATAAGGGAAATATTGGACAATCAAATTAATGACTGCCCAGGCTTCAGGATGTCTTTTTACACTATATAAGGGTGGAAATTTACATTGGAAACGTTTAGTTTAGCTGTTAATGAAGTTTCGTTTTTTTAGTGCTGAAAATTCATTGTCTGCTGGCGCTGTACACTTTTTCTAAGTGTTGCAATATCTCATGAAGGAAATACTGGACAATCAAATTAATGACTTTCCAGGCTTCAGGATGCCTTTCTACACTATATAAAGGTGGAAATGTACATTGGAAACGTTTGGTTTAGCTGTTATAAAAGTTTGGTTTTTTAGTGCTGTAAATGCATTTTCAGCTCGCGCTGTACACATTTGCTATGAGAGGCATTATCTCAGAAGGGAAATATTGGACAATCAAATTAATGACTGCCCAGGCTTCAGGATGTCTTTTTACACTATATAAAGGTGGAAATTTACATTGGAAACGTTTGGTTTAGCTGTTATAAAAGTTTGGTTTTTTAGTGCTGTAAATGCATTTTCAGCTCGCGCTGTACACATTTGCTATGAGAGGCATTATCTCATAAGGGAAATATTGGACAATCAAATTAATGACTGCCCAGGCTTCAGGATGTCTTTTTACACTATATAAAGGTGGAAATATACATTGGAAACGTTTAGTTTAGCTGTTAATGAAGTTTCGTTTTTTTAGTGCTGAAAATTCATTGTCTGCTGGCGCTGAACACTTTTTCTAAGTGTTGCAATATCTCATGAAGGAAATACTGGACAATCAAATTAATGACTTTCCAGGCTTCAGTATGCCTTTCTACACTATATAAAGGTGGAAATTTACATCGGAAACGTTTGGTTTAGCTGTTATAAAAGTTTGGTTTTTTAGTGCTGTAAATGCATTTTCAGCTCGCGCTGTACACATTTGCTATGAGAGGCATTATCTCATAAGGGAAATATTGGACAATCAAATTAATGACTGCCCAGGCTTCAGGATGTCTTTTTACACTATATAAAGGTGGAAATTTACATTGGAAACGTTTGGTTTAGCTGTTATAAAAGTTTGGTTTTTTAGTGCTGTAAAATGCATTTTCAGCTCGCGCTGTACACATTTGCTATGTGAGGCATTATCTCATAAGGGAAATACTGGACAATCTAATTAATGACTGCCCAGGCTTCAGGATGTCTTTTTACACTATATAAAGGTGGAAATTTACATTGGAAACGTTTGGTTTAGCTGTTATAAAAGTTTGGTTTTTTAGTGCTGAAAATGCATTTTCAGCTCGCACTGTACACATTTGCTATGTGAGGCATTATCTCATAAGGGAAATACTGGACAATCAAATTAATGACTTCCCAGGCTTCAGGATGCCTTTTTACACTCTATAAATGTGGAAATTTACATTGGAAACGTTTGGTTTAGCTGTTAATGAAGTTTCGTTTTTTTAGTGCTGAAAATTCATTGTCTGCTGGCGCTGTACACTTTTTCTAAGTGTTGCAATATCTCATGAAGGAAATACTGGACAATCAAATTAATGACTTTCCAGGCTTCAGGATGCCTTTCTACACTATATAAAGGTGGAAATTTACATTGGAAACGTTTGGTTTAGCTGTTATAAAAGTTTGGTTTTTTAGTGCTGTAAATGCATTTTCAGCTCGCGCTGTACACATTTGCTATGAGAGGCATTATCTCATAAGGGAAATATTGGACAATCAAATTAATGACTGCCCAGGCTTCAGGATGTCTTTTTACACTATATAAAGGTGGAAATTTACATTGGAAACGTTTGGTTTAGCTGTTATAAAAGTTTGGTTTTTTAGTGCTGTAAATGCATTTTCAGCTCGCGCTGTACACATTTGCTATGAGAGGCATTATCTCATAAGGGAAATATTGGACAATCAAATTAATGGCTGCCCAGGCTTCAGGATGTCTTTTTACACTATATAAAGGTGGAAATTTACATTGGAAACGTTTGGTTTAGCTGTTAATGAAGTTTCGTTTTTTTAGTGCTGAAAATTCATTGTCTGCTGGCGCTGTACACTTTTTCTAAGTGTTGCAATATCTCATGAAGGAAATACTGGACAATCAAATTAATGACTTTCCAGGCTTCAGGATGCCTTTCTACACTATATAAAGGTGGAAATTTACATTGGAAACGTTTGGTTTAGCTGTTATAAAAGTTTGGTTTTTTAGTGCTGTAAATGCATTTTCAGCTCGCACTGTACACATTTGCTATGTGAGGCATTATCTCATAAGGGAAATACTGGACAATCAAATTAATGACTTCCCAGGCTTCAGGATGCCTTTTTACACTCTATAAATGTGGAAATTTACATTGGAAACGTTTGGTTTAGCTGTTATAAAAGTTTGGTTTTTTAGTGCTGAAAATGCATTTTCAGCTCGCACTGTACACATTTGCTATGTGAGGCATTATCTCATAAGGGAAATACTGGACAATCAAATTAATGACTTCCCAGGCTTCAGGATGCCTTTTTACACTCTATAAATGTGGAAATTTACATTGGAAACGTTTGGTTTAGCTGTTAATGAAGTTTCGTTTTTTTAGTGCTGAAAATTCATTGTCTGCTGGCGCTGTACACTTTTTCTAAGTGTTGCAATATCTCATGAAGGAAATACTGGACAATCAAATTAATGACTTTCCAGGCTTCAGGATGCCTTTCTACACTATATAAAGGTGGAAATTTACATTTGAAACGTTTGGTTTAGCTGTTATAAAAGTTTGGTTTTTTAGTGCTGTAAATGCATTTTCAGCTCGCGCTGTACACATTTGCTATGAGAGGCATTATCTCATAAGGGAAATATTGGACAATCAAATTAATGACTGCCCAGGCTTCAGGATGTCTTTTTACACTATATAAAGGTGGAAATATACATTGGAAACGTTTAGTTTAGCTGTTAATGAAGTTTCGTTTTTTTAGTGCTGAAAATTCATTGTCTGCTGGCGCTGAACACTTTTTCTAAGTGTTGCAATATCTCATGAAGGAAATACTGGACAATCAAATTAATGACTTTCCAGGCTTCAGTATGCCTTTCTACACTATATAAAGGTGGAAATTTACATTGGAAACGTTTGGTTTAGCTGTTATAAAAGTTTGGTTTTTTAGTGCTGTAAATGCATTTTCAGCTCGCGCTGTACACATTTGCTATGAGAGGCATTATCTCATAAGGGAAATATTGGACAATCAAATTAATGACTGCCCAGGCTTCAGGATGTCTTTTTACACTATATAAAGGTGGAAATTTACATTGGAAACGTTTGGTTTAGCTGTTATAAAAGTTTGGTTTTTTAGTGCTGTAAAATGCATTTTCAGCTCGCGCTGTACACATTTGCTATGTGAGGCATTATCTCATAAGGGAATTACTGGACAATCTAATTAATGACTGCCCAGGCTTCAGGATGTCTTTTTACACTATATAAAGGTGGAAATTTACATTGGAAACGTTTGGTTTAGCTGTTATAAAAGTTTGGTTTTTTAGTGCTGAAAATGCATTTTCAGCTCGCACTGTACACATTTGCTATGTGAGGCATTATCTCATAAGGGAAATACTGGACAATCAAATTAATGACTTCCCAGGCTTCAGGATGCCTTTTTACACTCTATAAATGTGGAAATTTACATTGGAAACGTTTGGTTTAGCTGTTAATGAAGTTTCGTTTTTTTAGTGCTGAAAATTCATTGTCTGCTGGCGCTGTACACTTTTTCTAAGTGTTGCAATATCTCATGAAGGAAATACTGGACAATCAAATTAATGACTTTCCAGGCTTCAGGATGCCTTTCTACACTATATAAAGGTGGAAATTTACATTGGAAACGTTTGGTTTAGCTGTTATAAAAGTTTGGTTTTTTAGTGCTGTAAATGCATTTTCAGCTCGCGCTGTACACATTTGCTATGAGAGGCATTATCTCATAAGGGAAATATTGGACAATCAAATTAATGACTGCCCAGGCTTCAGGATGTCTTTTTACACTATATAAAGGTGGAAATTTACATTGGAAACGTTTGGTTTAGCTGTTATAAAAGTTTGGTTTTTTAGTGCTGTAAATGCATTTTCAGCTCGCGCTGTACACATTTGCTATGAGAGGCATTATCTCATAAGGGAAATATTGGACAATCAAATTAATGGCTGCCCAGGCTTCAGGATGTCTTTTTACACTATATAAAGGTGGAAATTTACATTGGAAACGTTTAGTTTAGCTGTTAATGAAGTTTCGTTTTTTTAGTGCTGAAAATTCATTGTCTGCTGGCGCTGTACACTTTTTCTAAGTGTTGCAATATCTCATGAAGGAAATACTGGACAATCAAATTAATGACTTTCCAGGCTTCAGGATGCCTTTCTACACTATATAAAGGTGGAAATTTACATTGGAAACGTTTGGTTTAGCTGTTATAAAAGTTTGGTTTTTTAGTGCTGTAAATGCATTTTCAGCTCGCGCTGTACACATTTGCTATGAGAGGCATTATCTCATAAGGGAAATATTGGACAATCAAATTAATGACTGCCCAGGCTTCAGGATGTCTTTTTACACTATATAAGGGTGGAAATTTACATTGGAAACGATTAGTTTAGCTGTTAATGAAGTTTCGTTTTTTTAGTGCTGAAAATTCATTGTCTGCTGGCGCTGTACACTTTTTCTAAGTGTTGCAATATCTCATGAAGGAAATACTGGACAATCAAATTAATGACTTTCCAGGCTTCAGGATGCCTTTTTACACTATATAAAGGTGGAAATGTACATTGGAAACGTTTGGTTTAGCTGTTATAAAAGTTTGGTTTTTTAGTGCTGAAAATGCATTTTCAGCTCGCACTGTACACATTTGCTATGTGAGGCATTATCTCATAAGGGAAATACTGGACAATCAAATTAATGACTTCCCAGGCTCCAGGATGCCTTTTTACACTCTATAAATGTGGAAATTTACATTGGAAACGTTTAGTTTAGCTGTTAATGAAGTTTCGTTTTTTTAGTGCTGAAAATTCATTGTCTGCTGGCGCTGTACACTTTTTCTAAGTGTTGCAATATCTCATGAAGGAAATACTGGACAATCAAATTAATGACTTTCCAGGCTTCAGGATGCCTTTTTACACTATCTAAAGGTGGAAATGTACATTGGAAACGTTTGGTTTAGCTGTTATAAAAGTTTGGTTTTTTAGTGCTGAAAATGCATTTTCAGCTCGCACTGTACACATTTGCTATGTGAGGCATTATCTCATAAGGGAAATACTGGACAATAAAATTAATGACTTCCCAGGCTTCAGGATGCCTTTTTACACTCTATAAATGTGGAATTTTACATTGGAAACGTTTGGTTTAGCTGTTAATGAAGTTTCGTTTTTTTAGTGCTGAAAATTCATTGTCTGCTGGCGCTGTACACTTTTTCTAAGTGTTGCAATATCTCATGAAGGAAATACTGGACAATCAAATTAATGACTTTCCAGGCTTCAGGATGCCTTTCTACACTATATAAAGGTAGAAATTTACATTGGAAACGTTTGGTTTTGCTGTTATAAAAGTTTGGTTTTTTAGTGCTGTAAATGCATTTTCAGCTCGCGCTGTACACATTTGCTATGAGAGGCATTATCTCATAAGGGAAATATTGGACAATCAAATTAATGACTGCCCAGGCTTCAGGATGTCTTTTTACACTATATAAAGGTGGAAATTTACATTGGAAACGTTTGGTTTAGCTGTTATAAAAGTTTGTTTTTTTAGTGCTGTAAATGCATTTTCAGCTCGCACTGTACACATTTGCTATGAGAGGCATTATCTCATAAGGGAAATATTGGACAATCAAATTAATGACTGCCCAGGCTTCAGGATGTCTTTTTACACTATATAAGGGTGGAAATTTACATTGGAAACGTTTAGTTTAGCTGTTAATGAAGTTTCGTTTTTTTAGTGCTGAAAATTCATTGTCTGCTGGCGCTGTACACATTTGCTATGTGAGGCATTATCTCATAAGGGAAATACTGGACAATCAAATTAATGACTTCCCAGGCTTCAGGATGCCTTTTTACACTCTATAAATGTGGAAATTTACATTGGAAACGTTTGGTTTAGCTGTTAATGAAGTTTCGTTTTTTTAGTGCTGAAAATTCATTGTCTGCTGGCGCTGTACACTTTTTCTAAGTGTTGCAATATCTCATGAAGGAAATACTGGACAATCAAATTAATGACTTTCCAGGCTTCAGGATGCCTTTCTACACTATATAAAGGTGGAAATTTACATTTGAAACGTTTGGTTTAGCTGTTATAAAAGTTTGGTTTTTTAGTGCTGTAAATGCATTTTCAGCTCGCGCTGTACACATTTGCTATGAGAGGCATTATCTCATAAGGGAAATATTGGACAATCAAATTAATGACTGCCCAGGCTTCAGGATGTCTTTTTACACTATATAAAGGTGGAAATATACATTGGAAACGTTTAGTTTAGCTGTTAATGAAGTTTCGTTTTTTTAGTGCTGAAAATTCATTGTCTGCTGGCGCTGAACACTTTTTCTAAGTGTTGCAATATCTCATGAAGGAAATACTGGACAATCAAATTAATGACTTTCCAGGCTTCAGTATGCCTTTCTACACTATATAAAGGTGGAAATTTACATCGGAAACGTTTGGTTTAGCTGTTATAAAAGTTTGGTTTTTTAGTGCTGTAAATGCATTTTCAGCTCGCGCTGTACACATTTGCTATGAGAGGCATTATCTCATAAGGGAAATATTGGACAATCAAATTAATGACTGCCCAGGCTTCAGGATGTCTTTTTACACTATATAAAGGTGGAAATTTACATTGGAAACGTTTGGTTTAGCTGTTATAAAAGTTTGGTTTTTTAGTGCTGTAAAATGCATTTTCAGCTCGCGCTGTACACATTTGCTATGTGAGGCATTATCTCATAAGGGAAATACTGGACAATCTAATTAATGACTGCCCAGGCTTCAGGATGTCTTTTTACACTATATAAAGGTGGAAATTTACATTGGAAACGTTTGGTTTAGCTGTTATAAAAGTTTGGTTTTTTAGTGCTGAAAATGCATTTTCAGCTCGCACTGTACACATTTGCTATGTGAGGCATTATCTCATAAGGGAAATACTGGACAATCAAATTAATGACTTCCCAGGCTTCAGGATGCCTTTTTACACTCTATAAATGTGGAAATTTACATTGGAAACGTTTGGTTTAGCTGTTAATGAAGTTTCGTTTTTTTAGTGCTGAAAATTCATTGTCTGCTGGCGCTGTACACTTTTTCTAAGTGTTGCAATATCTCATGAAGGAAATACTGGACAATCAAATTAATGACTTTCCAGGCTTCAGGATGCCTTTCTACACTATATAAAGGTGGAAATTTACATTGGAAACGTTTGGTTTAGCTGTTATAAAAGTTTGGTTTTTTAGTGCTGTAAATGCATTTTCAGCTCGCGCTGTACACATTTGCTATGAGAGGCATTATCTCATAAGGGAAATATTGGACAATCAAATTAATGACTGCCCAGGCTTCAGGATGTCTTTTTACACTATATAAAGGTGGAAATTTACATTGGAAACGTTTGGTTTAGCTGTTATAAAAGTTTGGTTTTTTAGTGCTGTAAATGCATTTTCAGCTCGCGCTGTACACATTTGCTATGAGAGGCATTATCTCATAAGGGAAATATTGGACAATCAAATTAATGGCTGCCCAGGCTTCAGGATGTCTTTTTACACTATATAAAGGTGGAAATTTACATTGGAAACGTTTAGTTTAGCTGTTAATGAAGTTTCGTTTTTTTAGTGCTGAAAATTCATTGTCTGCTGGCGCTGTACACTTTTTCTAAGTGTTGCAATATCTCATGAAGGAAATACTGGACAATCAAATTAATGACTTTCCAGGCTTCAGGATGCCTTTCTACACTATATAAAGGTGGAAATTTACATTGGAAACGTTTGGTTTAGCTGTTATAAAAGTTTGGTTTTTTAGAACTGTAAATGCATTTTCAGCTCGCACTGTACACATTTGCTATGTGAGGCATTATCTCATAAGGGAAATACTGGACAATCAAATTATTGACTTCCCAGGCTTCAGGATGCCTTTTTACACTCTATAAATGTGGAAATTTACATTGGAAACGTTTGGTTTAGCCGTTAATGAAGTTTCGTTTTTTTAGTGCTAAAAATTCATTGTCTGCTGGCGCTGTACACTTTTTCTAAGTGTTGCAATATCTCATGAAGGAAATACTGGACAATCAAATTAATGACTTTCCAGGCTTCAGGATGCCTTTCTACACTATATAAAGGTGGAAATTTACATTGGAAACGTTTGGTTTAGCTGTTATAAAAGTTTGGTTTTTTAGTGCTGTAAATGCATTTTCAGCTCGCGCTGTACACATTTGCTATGAGAGGCATTATCTCATAAGGGAAATATTGGACAATCAAATTAATGACTGCCCAGGCTTCAGGATGTCTTTTTACACTATATAAGGGTGGAAATTTACATTGGAAACGTTTAGTTTAGCTGTTAATGAAGTTTCGTTTTTTTAGTGCTGAAAATTCATTGTCTGCTGGCGCTGTACACTTTTTCTAAGTGTTGCAATATCTCATGAAGGAAATACTGGACAATCAAATTAATGACTTTCCAGGCTTCAGGATGCCTTTCTACACTATATAAAGGTGGAAATGTACATTGGAAACGTTTGGTTTAGCTGTTATAAAAGTTTGGTTTTTTAGTGCTGTAAATGCATTTTCAGCTCGCGCTGTACACATTTGCTATGAGAGGCATTATCTCAGAAGGGAAATATTGGACAATCAAATTAATGACTGCCCAGGCTTCAGGATGTCTTTTTACACTATATAAAGGTGGAAATTTACATTGGAAACGTTTGGTTTAGCTGTTATAAAAGTTTGGTTTTTTAGTGCTGTAAATGCATTTTCAGCTCGCGCTGTACACATTTGCTATGAGAGGCATTATCTCAGAAGGGAAATATTGGACAATCAAATTAATGACTGCCCAGGCTTCAGGATGTCTTTTTACACTATATAAAGGTGGAAATTTACATTGGAAACGTTTGGTTTAGCTGTTATAAAAGTTTGGTTTTTTAGTGCTGTAAATGCATTTTCAGCTCGCGCTGTACACATTTGCTATGAGAGGCATTATCTCATAAGGGAAATATTGGACAATCAAATTAATGACTGCCCAGGCTTCAGGATGTCTTTTTACACTATATAAGGGTGGAAATTTACATTGGAAACGTTTAGTTTAGCTGTTAATGAAGTTTCGTTTTTTTAGTGCTGAAAATTCATTGTCTGCTGGCGCTGTACACTTTTTCTAAGTGTTGCAATATCTCATGAAGGAAATACTGGACAATCAAATTAATGACTTTCCAGGCTTCAGGATGCCTTTCTACACTATATAAAGGTGGAAATGTACATTGGAAACGTTTGGTTTAGCTGTTATAAAAGTTTGGTTTTTTAGTGCTGTAAATGCATTTTCAGCTCGCGCTGTACACATTTGCTATGAGAGGCATTATCTCAAAAGGGAAATATTGGACAATCAAATTAATGACTGCCCAGGCTTCAGGATGCATTTTTACACTCTATAAATGTGGAAATTTACATTGGAAACGTTTGGTTTAGCTGTTAATGAAGTTTCGTTTTTTTAGTGCTGAAAATTCATTGTCTGCTGGCGCTGTACACTTTTTCTAAGTGTTGCAATATCTCATGAAGGAAATACTGGACAATCAAATTAATGACTTTCCAGGCTTCAGGATGCCTTTCTACACTATATAAAGGTGGAAATGTACATTGGAAACGTTTGGTTTAGCTGTTATAAAAGTTTGGTTTTTTAGTGCTGTAAATGCATTTTCAGCTCGCGCTGTACACATTTGCTATGAGAGGCATTATCTCATAAGGGAAATATTGGACAATCAAATTAATGACTGCCCAGGCTTCAGGATGTCTTTTTACACTATATAAAGGTGGAAATTTACATTGGAAACGTTTGGTTTAGCTGTTATAAAAGTTTGGTTTTTTAGTGCTGTAAATGCATTTTCAGCTCGCGCTGTACACATTTGCTATGAGAGGCATTATCTCATAAGGGAAATATTGGACAATCAAATTAATGGCTGCCCAGGCTTCAGGATGTCTTTTTACTCTATATAAAGTTGGAAATTTACATTGGAAACGTTTAGGTTAGCTGTTAATGAAGTTTCGTTTTTTTAGTGCTGAAAATTCATTGTCTGCTGGCGCTGTACACTTTTTCTAAGTGTTGCAATATCTCATGAAGGAAATACTGGACAATCAAATCAATGACTTTCCAGGCTTCAGGATGCCTTTCTACACTATATAAAGGTGGAAATTTACATTGGAAACGTTTGGTTTAGCTGTTATAAAAGTTTGGTTTTTTAGTGCTGTAAATGCATTTTCAGCTCGCACTGTACACATTTGCTATGTGAGGCATTATCTCATAAGGGAAATACTGGACAATCAAATTAATGACTTCCCAGGCTTCAGGATGCCTTTTTACACTCTATAAATGTGGAAATTTACATTGGAAACGTTTGGTTTAGCTGTTAATGAAGTTTCGTTTTTTTAGTGCTGAAAATTCATTGTCTGCTGGCGCTGTACACTTTTTCTAAGTGTTGCAATATCTCATGAAGGAAATACTGGACAATCAAATTAATGACTTTCCAGGCTTCAGGATGCCTTTCTACACTATATAAAGGTGGAAATGTACATTGGAAACGTTTGGTTTAGCTGTTATAAAAGTTTGGTTTTTTTAGTGCTGAAAATGCATTTTCAGCTCGCACTGTACACATTTGCTATGTGAGGCATTATCTCATAAGGGAAATACTGGACAATCAAATTAATGACTGCCCAGGCTTCAGGATGTCTTTTTACACTATATAAAGGTGGAAATATACATTGGAAACGTTTAGTTTAGCTGTTAATGAAGTTTCGTTTTTTTAGTGCTGAAAATTCATTGTCTGCTGGCGCTGTACACTTTTTCTAAGTGTTGCAATATCTCATGAAGGAAATACTGGACAATCAAATTAATGACTTTCCAGGCTTCAGGATGCCTTTCTACACTATATAAAGGTGGAAATGTACATTGGAAACGTTTGGTTTAGCTGTTATAAAAGTTTGGTTTTTTAGTGCTGTAAATGCATTTTCAGCTCGCGCTGTACACATTTGCTATGAGAGGCATTATCTCAGAAGGGAAATATTGGACAATCAAATTAATGACTGCCCAGGCTTCAGGATGTCTTTTTACACTATATAAAGGTGGAAATTTACATTGGAAACGTTTGGTTTAGCTGTTATAAAAGTTTGGTTTTTTTAGTGCTGAAAATGCATTTTCAGCTCGCACTGTACACATTTGCTATGTGAGGCATTATCTCATAAGGGAAATACTGGACAATCAAATTAATGACTGCCCAGGCTTCAGGATGTATTTTTACACTATATAAAGGTGGAAATTTACATTGGAAACGTTTGGTTTAGCTGTTATAAAAGTTTGGTTTTTTAGTGCTGAAAATGCATTTTCAGCTCGCACTGTACACATTTGCTATGTGAGGCATTATCTCATAAGGGAAATACTGGACAATCAAATTAATGACTTCCCAGGCTTCAGGATGCCTTTTTACACTCTATAAATGTGGAAATTTACATTGGAAACGTTTGGTTTAGCTGTTATAAAAGTTTGGTTTTTTTAGTGCTGAAAATGCATTTTCAGCTCGCGCTGTACACATTTGCTATGAGAGGCATTATCTCAGAAGGGAAATATTGGACAATCAAATTAATGACTGCCCAGGCTTCAGGATGTCTTTTTACACTATATAAAGGTGGAAATTTACATTAGAAACGTTTGGTTTAGCTGTTATAAAAGTTTGGTTTTTTTAGTGCTGAAAATGCATTTTCAGCTCGCACTGTACACATTTGCTATGTGAGGCATTATCTCATAAGGGAAATACTGGACAATCAAATTAATGACTGCCCAGGCTTCAGGATGTATTTTTACACTATATAAAGGTGGAAATTTACATTGGAAACGTTTGGTTTAGCTGTTATAAAAGTTTGGTTTTTTAGTGCTGTAAATGCATTTTCAGCTCGCGCTGTACACATTTGCTATGAGAGGCATTATCTCATAAGGGAAATATTGGACAATCAAATTAATGGCTGCCCAGGCTTCAGGATGTCTTTTTACTCTATATAAAGTTGGAAATTTACATTGGAAACGTTTAGTTTAGCTGTTAATGAAGTTTCGTTTTTTTAGTGCTGAAAATTCATTGTCTGCTGGCGCTGTACACTTTTTCTAAGTGTTGCAATATCTCATGAAGGAAATACTGGACAATCAAATCAATGACTTTCCAGGCTTCAGGATGCCTTTCTGCACTATATAAAGGTGGAAATTTACATTGGAAACGTTTGGTTTAGCTGTTATAAAAGTTTGGTTTTTTAGTGCTGTAAATGCATTTTCAGCTCGCACTGTACACATTTGCTATGTGAGGCATTATCTCATAAGGGAAATACTGGACAATCAAATTAATGACTTCCCAGGCTTCAGGATGCCTTTTTACACTCTATAAATGTGGAAATTTACATTGGAAACGTTTGGTTTAGCTGTTAATGAAGTTTCGTTTTTTTAGTGCTGAAAATTCATTGTCTGCTGGCGCTGTACACTTTTTCTAAGTGTTGCAATATCTCATGAAGGAAATACTGGACAATCAAATTAATGACTTTCCAGGCTTCAGGATGCCTTTCTACACTATATAAAGGTGGAAATGTACATTGGAAACGTTTGGTTTAGCTGTTATAAAAGTTTGGTTTTTTTAGTGCTGAAAATGCATTTTCAGCTCGCACTGTACACATTTGCTATGTGAGGCATTATCTCATAAGGGAAATACTGGACAATCAAATTAATGACTGCCCAGGCTTCAGGATGTCTTTTTACACTATATAAAGGTGGAAATATACATTGGAAACGTTTAGTTTAGCTGTTAATGAAGTTTCTTTTTTTTAGTGCTGAAAATTCATTGTCTGCTGGCTCTGTACACTTTTTCTAAGTGTTGCAATATCTCATGAAGGAAATACTGGACAATCAAATTAATGACTTTCCAGGCTTCAGGATGCCTTTCTACACTATATAAAGGTGGAAATTTACATTGGAAACGTTTGGTTTAGCTGTTATAAAAGTTTGGTTTTTTAGTGCTGTAAATGCATTTTCAGCTCGCGCTGTACACATTTGCTATGAGAGGCATTATCTCATAAGGGAAATATTGGACAATCAAATTAATGACTGCCCAGGCTTCAGGATGTCTTTTTACACTATATAAAGGTGGAAATTTACATTGGAAACGTTTAGTTTAGCTGTTAATGAAGTTTCGTTTTTTTTAGTGCTGAAAATTCATTGTCTGCTGGCGCTGTACACTTTTTCTAAGTGTTGCAATATCTCATGAAGGAAATACTGGACAATCAAATTAATGACTTTCCAGGCTTCAGGATGCCTTTCTACACTATATAAAGGTGGAAATTTACATTGGAAACGTTTGGTTTAGCTGTTATAAAAGTTTGGTTTTTTAGTGCTGTAAATGCATTTTCAGCTCGCGCTGTACACATTTGCTATGAGAGGCATTATCTCATAAGGGAAATATTGGACAATCAAATTAATGACTGCCCAGGCTTCAGGATGTCTTTTTACACTATATAAAGGTGGAAATTTACATTGGAAACGTTTGGTTTAGCTGTTATAAAAGTTTGGTTTTTTAGTGCTGTAAATGCATTTTCAGCTCGCGCTGTACACATTTGCTATGAGAGGCATTATCTCATAAGGGAAATATTGGACAATCAAATTAATGACTGCCCAGGCTTCAGGATGTATTTTTACACTATATAAAGGTGGAAATTTACATTGGAAACGTTTGGTTTAGCTGTTATAAAAGTTTGATTTTTTTAGTGCTGAAAATGCATTTTCAGCTCGCACTGTACACATTTGCTATGTGAGGCATTATCTCATAAGGGAAATACTGGACAATCAAATTAATGACTGCCCAGGCTTCAGGATGTCTTTTTACACTATCTAAAGGTGGAAATTTACATTGGAAACGTTTGGTTTAGCTGTTATAAAAGTTTGGTTTTTTAAGTGCTGAAAATGCATTTTCAGCTCGCACTGTACACATTTGCTATGTGAGGCATTATCTCATAAGGGAAATACTGGACAATCAAATTAATGACTTCCCAGGCTTCAGGATGCCTTTTTACACTCTATAAATGTGGAAATTTACATTGGAAACGTTTGGTTTAGCTGTTAATGAAGTTTCGTTTTTTTAGTGCTGAAAATTCATTGTCTGCTGGCGCTGTACACTTTTTCTAAGTGTTGCAATATCTCATGAAGGAAATACTGGACAATCAAATTAATGACTTTCCAGGCTTCAGGATGCCTTTCTACACTATATAAAGGTGGAAATTTACATTTGAAACGTTTGGTTTAGCTGTTATAAAAGTTTGGTTTTTTAGTGCTGTAAATGCATTTTCAGCTCGCGCTGTACACATTTGCTATGAGAGGCATTATCTCATAAGGGAAATATTGGACAATCAAATTAATGACTGCCCAGGCTTCAGGATGTGTTTTTACACTATATAAAGGTGGAAATTTACATTGGAAACGTTTAGTTTAGCTGTTAATGAAGTTTCGTTTTTTTTAGTGCTGAAAATTCATTGTCTGCTGGCGCTGTACACTTTTTCTAAGTGTTGCAATATCTCATGAAGGAAATACTGGACAATCAAATCAATGACTTTCCAGGCTTCAGGATGCCTTTCTACACTATATAAAGGTGGAAATTTACATTGGAAACGTTTGGTTTAGCTGTTATAAAAGTTTGGTTTTTTAGTGCTGTAAATGCATTTTCAGCTCGCACTGTACACATTTGCTATGTGAGG
The DNA here is from genome assembly GCF_059441095.1 of Idiotropiscis lumnitzeri. Taxonomy (NCBI): domain Eukaryota; kingdom Metazoa; phylum Chordata; class Actinopteri; order Syngnathiformes; family Syngnathidae; genus Idiotropiscis; species Idiotropiscis lumnitzeri. The sequence goes on from NW_028283629.1 coordinate 274,183, forward strand.
CATTATCTCATAAGGGAAATACTGGACAATCAAATTAATGACTTCCCAGGCTTCAGGATGCCTTTTTACACTCTATAAATGTGGAAATTTACATTGGAAACGTTTGGTTTAGCTGTTAATGAAGTTTCGTTTTTTTAGTGCTGAAAATTCATTGTCTGCTGGCGCTGTACACTTTTTCTAAGTGTTGCAATATCTCATGAAGGAAATACTGGACAATAAAATTAATGACTTTCCAGGCTTCAGGATGCCTTTCTACACTATATAAAGGTGGAAATGTACATTGGAAACGTTTGGTTTAGCTGTTATAAAAGTTTGGTTTTTTAGTGCTGTAAATGCATTTTCAGCTCGCGCTGTACACATTTGCTATGAGAGGCATTATCTCATAAGGGAAATATTGGACAATCAAATTAATGACTGCCCAGGCTTCAGGATGTATTTTTACACTATATAAAGGTGGAAATTTACATTGGAAACGTTTGGTTTAGCTGTTATAAAAGTTTGGTTTTTTAGTGCTGTAAATGCATTTTCAGCTCGCGCTGTACACATTTGCTATGAGAGGCATTATCTCATAAGGGAAATATTGGACAATCAAATTAATGACTGCCCAGGCTTCAGGATGTATTTTTACACTATATAAAGGTGGAAATTTACATTGGAAACGTTTGGTTTAGCTGTTATAAAAGTTTGATTTTTTTAGTGCTGAAAATGCATTTTCAGCTCGCACTGTACACATTTGCTATGTGAGGCATTATCTCATAAGGGAAATACTGGACAATCAAATTAATGACTGCCCAGGCTTCAGGATGTCTTTTTACACTATCTAAAGGTGGAAATTTACATTGGAAACGTTTGGTTTAGCTGTTATAAAAGTTTGGTTTTTTAAGTGCTGAAAATGCATTTTCAGCTCGCACTGTACACATTTGCTATGTGAGGCATTATCTCATAAGGGAAATACTGGACAATCAAATTAATGACTTCCCAGGCTTCAGGATGCCTTTTTACACTCTATAAATGTGGAAATTTACATTGGAAACGTTTGGTTTAGCTGTTAATGAAGTTTCGTTTTTTTAGTGCTGAAAATTCATTGTCTGCTGGCGCTGTACACTTTTTCTAAGTGTTGCAATATCTCATGAAGGAAATACTGGACAATCAAATTAATGACTTTCCAGGCTTCAGGATGCCTTTCTACACTATATAAAGGTGGAAATTTACATTTGAAACGTTTGGTTTAGCTGTTATAAAAGTTTGGTTTTTTAGTGCTGTAAATGCATTTTCAGCTCGCGCTGTACACATTTGCTATGAGAGGCATTATCTCATAAGGGAAATATTGGACAATCAAATTAATGACTGCCCAGGCTTCAGGATGTGTTTTTACACTATATAAAGGTGGAAATTTACATTGGAAACGTTTAGTTTAGCTGTTAATGAAGTTTCGTTTTTTTAGTGCTGAAAATTCATTGTCTGCTGGCGCTGTACACTTTTTCTAAGTGTTGCAATATCTCATGAAGGAAATACTGGACAATCAAATTAATGACTTTCCAGGCTTCAGGATGCCTTTCTACACTATATAAAGGTGGAAATGTACATTGGAAACGTTTGGTTTAGCTGTTATAAAAGTTTGTTTTTTTAGTGCTGTAAATGCATTTTCAGCTCGCGCTGTACACATTTGCTATGAGAGGCATTGTCTCATTAGGGAAATATTGGACAATCAAATTAATGACTGCCCAGGCTTCAGGATGTCTTTTTACACTATATAAAGGTGGAAATTTACATTGGAAACGTTTGGTTTAGCTGTTATAAAAGTTTGGTTTTTTTAGTGCTGAAAATGCATTTTCAGCTCGCACTGTACACATTTGCTATGTGAGGCATTATCTCATAAGGGAAATACTGGACAATCAAATTAATGACTGCCCAGGCTTCAGGATGTCTTTTTACACTATATAAAGGTGGAAATTTACATTGGAAACGTTTGGTTTAGCTGTTATAAAAGTTTGGTTTTTTAGTGCTGAAAATGCATTTTCAGCTCGCACTGTACACATTTGCTATGTGAGGCATTATCTCATAAGGGAAATACTGGACAATCAAATTAATGACTTCCCAGGCTTCAGGATGCCTTTTTACACTCTATAAATGTGGAAATTTACATTGGAAACGTTTGGTTTTTAGCTGTTAATGAAGTTTCGTTTTTTTAGTGCTGAAAATTCATTGTCTGCTGGCGCTGTACACTTTTTCTTAGTGTTGCAATATCTCATGAAGGAAATACTGGACAATCAAATTAATGACTTTCCAGGCTTCAGGATGCCTTTCTACACTATATAAAGGTGGAAATTTACATTGGAAACGTTTGGTTTAGCTGTTGTAAAAGTTTGGTTTTTTAGTGCTGTAAATGCATTTTCAGCTCGCGCTGTACACATTTGCTATGAGAGGCATTATCTCATAAGGGAAATATTCGACAATCAAATTAATGACTGCCCAGGCTTCAGGATGTCTTTTTACACTATATAAAGGTGGAAATTTACATTGGAAACGTTTGGTTTAGCTGTTATAAAAGTTTGGTTTTTTTAGTGCTGAAAATGCATTTTCAGCTCGCACTGTACACATTTGCTCTGTGAGGCATTATCTCATAAGGGAAATACTGGACAATCAAATTAATGACTTCCCAGGCTTCAGGATGCCTTTTTACACTCTATAAATGTGGAAATTTACATTGGAAACGTTTGGTTTAGCTGTTAATGAAGTTTCGTTTTTTTAGTGCTGAAAATTCATTGTCTGCTGGCGCTGTACACTCTTTCTAAGTGTTGCAATATCTCATGAAGGAAATACTGGACAATCAAATTAATGACTTTCCAGGCTTCAGGATGCCTTTTTACACTCTATAAATGTGGAAATTTACATTGGAAACGTTTGGTTTAGTTATTAATGGAGTTTCGTTTTTTTAGTGCTGAAAATTCATTGTCTGCTGGCGCTGTACACTTTTTCTAAGTGTTGCAATATCTCATGAAGGAAATACTGGACAATCAAATTAATGACTTTCCAGGCTTCAGGATGCCTTTCTACACTATATAAAGGTGGAAATTTACATTTGAAACGTTTGGTTTAGCTGTTATAAAAGTTTGGTTTTTTAGTGCTGTAAATGCATTTTCAGCTCGCGCTGTACACATTTGCTATGAGAGGCATTATCTCATAAGGGAAATATTGGACAATCAAATTAATGACTGCCCAGGCTTCAGGATGTCTTTTTACACTATATAAAGGTGGAAATTTACATTGGAAACGTTTGGTTTAGCTGTTATAAAAGTTTGTTTTTTTAGTGCTGTAAATGCATTTTCAGCTCGCGCTGTACACATTTGCTATGTGAGGCATTATCTCATAAGGGAAATACTGGACAATCAAATTAATGACTGCCCAGGCTTCAGGATGTCTTTTTACACTATATAAAGGTGGAAATTTACATTGGAAACGTTTGGTTTAGCTGTTATAAAAGTTTGGTTTTTTAGTGCTGAAAATGCATTTTCAGCTCGCACTGTACACATTTGCTATGTGAGGCATTATCTCATAAGGGAAATACTGGACAATCAAATTAATGACTTCCCAGGCTTCAGGATGCCTTTTTACACTCTATAAATGTGGAAATTTACATTGGAAACGTTTGGTTTAGCTGTTAATGAAGTTTCGTTTTTTTAGTGCTGAAAATTCATTGTCTGCTGGCGCTGTACACTTTTTCTAAGTGTTGCAATATCTCATGAAGGAAATACTGGACAATCAAATTAATGACTTTCCAGGCTTCAGGATGCCTTTCTACACTATATAAAGGTGGAAATTTACATTGGAAACGTTTGGTTTAGCTGTTATAAAAGTTTGTTTTTTTAGTGCTGTAAATGCATTTTCAGCTCGCGCTGTACACATTTGCTATGAGAGGCATTATCTCATAAGGGAAATATTGGACAATCAAATTAATGACTGCCCAGGCTTCAGGATGTCTTTTTACACTATATAAAGGTGGAAATTTACATTGGAAACGTTTGGTTTAGCTGTTATAAAAGTTTGGTTTTTTAGTGCTGTAAATGCATTTTCAGCTCGCGCTGTACACATTTGCTATGAGAGGCATTATCTCATAAGGGAAATATTGGACAATCAAATTAATGGCTGCCCAGGCTTCAGGATGTCTTTTTACTCTATATAAAGTTGGAAATTTACATTGGAAACGTTTAGTTTAGCTGTTAATGAAGTTTCGTTTTTTTAGTGCTGAAAATTCATTGTCTGCTGGCGCTGTACACTTTTTCTAAGTGTTGCAATATCTCATGAAGGAAATACTGGACAATCAAATCAATGACTTTCCAGGCTTCAGGATGCCTTTCTACACTATATAAAGGTGGAAATTTACATTGGAAACGTTTAGTTTAGCTGTTATAAAAGTTTGGTTTTTTTAGTGCTGTAAATGCATTTTCAGCTCGCACTGTACACATTTGCTATGTGAGGCATTATCTCATAAGGGAAATATTGGACAATCAAATTAATGACTGCCCAGGCTTCAGGATGCATTTTTACACTCTATAAATGTGGAAATTTACATTGGAAACGTTTGGTTTAGCTGTTAATGAAGTTTCGTTTTTTTAGTGCTGAAAATTCATTGTCTGCTGGCGCTGTACACTTTTTCTAAGTGTTGCAATATCTCATGAAGGAAATACTGGACAATCAAATTAATGACTTTCCAGGCTTCAGGATGCCTTTCTACACTATATAAAGGTGGAAATGTACATTGGAAACGTTTGGTTTAGCTGTTATAAAAGTTTGGTTTTTTAGTGCTGTAAATGCATTTTCAGCTCGCGCTGTACACATTTGCTATGAGAGGCATTATCTCAAAAGGGAAATATTGGACAATCAAATTAATGACTGCCCAGGCTTCAGGATGCATTTTTACACTCTATAAATGTGGAAATTTACATTGGAAACGTTTGGTTTAGCTGTTAATGAAGTTTCGTTTTTTTAGTGCTGAAAATTCATTGTCTGCTGGCGCTGTACACTTTTTCTAAGTGTTGCAATATCTCATGAAGGAAATACTGGACAATCAAATTAATGACTTTCCAGGCTTCAGGATGCCTTTCTACACTATATAAAGGTGGAAATGTACATTGGAAACGTTTGGTTTAGCTGTTATAAAAGTTTGGTTTTTTAGTGCTGTAAATGCATTTTCAGCTCGCGCTGTACACATTTGCTATGAGAGGCATTATCTCATAAGGGAAATATTGGACAATCAAATTAATGACTGCCCAGGCTTCAGGATGTCTTTTTACACTATATAAAGGTGGAAATTTACATTGGAAACGTTTGGTTTAGCTGTTATAAAAGTTTGGTTTTTTAGTGCTGTAAATGCATTTTCAGCTCGCGCTGTACACATTTGCTATGAGAGGCATTATCTCATAAGGGAAATATTGGACAATCAAATTAATGGCTGCCCAGGCTTCAGGATGTCTTTTTACTCTATATAAAGTTGGAAATTTACATTGGAAACGTTTAGTTTAGCTGTTAATGAAGTTTCGTTTTTTTAGTGCTGAAAATTCATTGTCTGCTGGCGCTGTACACTTTTTCTAAGTGTTGCAATATCTCATGAAGGAAATACTGGACAATCAAATCAATGACTTTCCAGGCTTCAGGATGCCTTTCTACACTATATAAAGGTGGAAATTTACATTGGAAACGTTTGGTTTAGCTGTTATAAAAGTTTGGTTTTTTAGTGCTGTAAATGCATTTTCAGCTCGCACTGTACACATTTGCTATGTGAGGCATTATCTCATAAGGGAAATACTGGACAATCAAATTAATGACTTCCCAGGCTTCAGGATGCCTTTTTACACTCTATAAATGTGGAAATTTACATTGGAAACGTTTGGTTTAGCTGTTAATGAAGTTTCGTTTTTTTAGTGCTGAAAATTCATTGTCTGCTGGCGCTGTACACTTTTTCTAAGTGTTGCAATATCTCATGAAGGAAATACTGGACAATCAAATTAATGACTTTCCAGGCTTCAGGATGCCTTTCTACACTATATAAAGGTGGAAATGTACATTGGAAACGTTTGGTTTAGCTGTTATAAAAGTTTGGTTTTTTTAGTGCTGAAAATGCATTTTCAGCTCGCACTGTACACATTTGCTATGTGAGGCATTATCTCATAAGGGAAATACTGGACAATCAAATTAATGACTGCCCAGGCTTCAGGATGTCTTTTTACACTATATAAAGGTGGAAATATACATTGGAAACGTTTAGTTTAGCTGTTAATGAAGTTTCGTTTTTTTAGTGCTGAAAATTCATTGTCTGCTGGCGCTGTACACTTTTTCTAAGTGTTGCAATATCTCATGAAGGAAATACTGGACAATCAAATTAATGACTTTCCAGGCTTCAGGATGCCTTTCTACACTATATAAAGGTGGAAATGTACATTGGAAACGTTTGGTTTAGCTGTTATAAAAGTTTGGTTTTTTAGTGCTGTAAATGCATTTTCAGCTCGCGCTGTACACATTTGCTATGAGAGGCATTATCTCAGAAGGGAAATATTGGACAATCAAATTAATGACTGCCCAGGCTTCAGGATGTCTTTTTACACTATATAAAGGTGGAAATTTACATTGGAAACGTTTGGTTTAGCTGTTATAAAAGTTTGGTTTTTTTAGTGCTGAAAATGCATTTTCAGCTCGCACTGTACACATTTGCTATGTGAGGCATTATCTCATAAGGGAAATACTGGACAATCAAATTAATGACTGCCCAGGCTTCAGGATGTATTTTTACACTATATAAAGGTGGAAATTTACATTGGAAACGTTTGGTTTAGCTGTTATAAAAGTTTGGTTTTTTAGTGCTGAAAATGCATTTTCAGCTCGCACTGTACACATTTGCTATGTGAGGCATTATCTCATAAGGGAAATACTGGACAATCAAATTAATGACTTCCCAGGCTTCAGGATGCCTTTTTACACTCTATAAATGTGGAAATTTACATTGGAAACGTTTGGTTTAGCTGTTATAAAAGTTTGGTTTTTTTAGTGCTGAAAATGCATTTTCAGCTCGCGCTGTACACATTTGCTATGAGAGGCATTATCTCAGAAGGGAAATATTGGACAATCAAATTAATGACTGCCCAGGCTTCAGGATGTCTTTTTACACTATATAAAGGTGGAAATTTACATTGGAAACGTTTGGTTTAGCTGTTATAAAAGTTTGGTTTTTTTAGTGCTGAAAATGCATTTTCAGCTCGCACTGTACACATTTGCTATGTGAGGCATTATCTCATAAGGGAAATACTGGACAATCAAATTAATGACTGCCCAGGCTTCAGGATGTATTTTTACACTATATAAAGGTGGAAATTTACATTGGAAACGTTTGGTTTAGCTGTTATAAAAGTTTGGTTTTTTAGTGCTGTAAATGCATTTTCAGCTCGCGCTGTACACATTTGCTATGAGAGGCATTATCTCATAAGGGAAATATTGGACAATCAAATTAATGGCTGCCCAGGCTTCAGGATGTCTTTTTACTCTATATAAAGTTGGAAATTTACATTGGAAACGTTTAGTTTAGCTGTTAATGAAGTTTCGTTTTTTTAGTGCTGAAAATTCATTGTCTGCTGGCGCTGTACACTTTTTCTAAGTGTTGCAATATCTCATGAAGGAAATACTGGACAATCAAATCAATGACTTTCCAGGCTTCAGGATGCCTTTCTGCACTATATAAAGGTGGAAATTTACATTGGAAACGTTTGGTTTAGCTGTTATAAAAGTTTGGTTTTTTAGTGCTGTAAATGCATTTTCAGCTCGCACTGTACACATTTGCTATGTGAGGCATTATCTCATAAGGGAAATACTGGACAATCAAATTAATGACTTCCCAGGCTTCAGGATGCCTTTTTACACTCTATAAATGTGGAAATTTACATTGGAAACGTTTGGTTTAGCTGTTAATGAAGTTTCGTTTTTTTAGTGCTGAAAATTCATTGTCTGCTGGCGCTGTACACTTTTTCTAAGTGTTGCAATATCTCATGAAGGAAATACTGGACAATCAAATTAATGACTTTCCAGGCTTCAGGATGCCTTTCTACACTATATAAAGGTGGAAATGTACATTGGAAACGTTTGGTTTAGCTGTTATAAAAGTTTGGTTTTTTTAGTGCTGAAAATGCATTTTCAGCTCGCACTGTACACATTTGCTATGTGAGGCATTATCTCATAAGGGAAATACTGGACAATCAAATTAATGACTGCCCAGGCTTCAGGATGTCTTTTTACACTATATAAAGGTGGAAATATACATTGGAAACGTTTAGTTTAGCTGTTAATGAAGTTTCTTTTTTTTAGTGCTGAAAATTCATTGTCTGCTGGCTCTGTACACTTTTTCTAAGTGTTGCAATATCTCATGAAGGAAATACTGGACAATCAAATTAATGACTTTCCAGGCTTCAGGATGCCTTTCTACACTATATAAAGGTGGAAATTTACATTGGAAACGTTTGGTTTAGCTGTTATAAAAGTTTGGTTTTTTAGTGCTGTAAATGCATTTTCAGCTCGCGCTGTACACATTTGCTATGAGAGGCATTATCTCATAAGGGAAATATTGGACAATCAAATTAATGACTGCCCAGGCTTCAGGATGTCTTTTTACACTATATAAAGGTGGAAATTTACATTGGAAACGTTTAGTTTAGCTGTTAATGAAGTTTCGTTTTTTTTAGTGCTGAAAATTCATTGTCTGCTGGCGCTGTACACTTTTTCTAAGTGTTGCAATATCTCATGAAGGAAATACTGGACAATCAAATTAATGACTTTCCAGGCTTCAGGATGCCTTTCTACACTATATAAAGGTGGAAATTTACATTGGAAACGTTTGGTTTAGCTGTTATAAAAGTTTGGTTTTTTAGTGCTGTAAATGCATTTTCAGCTCGCGCTGTACACATTTGCTATGAGAGGCATTATCTCATAAGGGAAATATTGGACAATCAAATTAATGACTGCCCAGGCTTCAGGATGTCTTTTTACACTATATAAAGGTGGAAATTTACATTGGAAACGTTTGGTTTAGCTGTTATAAAAGTTTGGTTTTTTAGTGCTGTAAATGCATTTTCAGCTCGCGCTGTACACATTTGCTATGAGAGGCATTATCTCATAAGGGAAATATTGGACAATCAAATTAATGACTGCCCAGGCTTCAGGATGTATTTTTACACTATATAAAGGTGGAAATTTACATTGGAAACGTTTGGTTTAGCTGTTATAAAAGTTTGATTTTTTTAGTGCTGAAAATGCATTTTCAGCTCGCACTGTACACATTTGCTATGTGAGGCATTATCTCATAAGGGAAATACTGGACAATCAAATTAATGACTGCCCAGGCTTCAGGATGTCTTTTTACACTATCTAAAGGTGGAAATTTACATTGGAAACGTTTGGTTTAGCTGTTATAAAAGTTTGGTTTTTTAAGTGCTGAAAATGCATTTTCAGCTCGCACTGTACACATTTGCTATGTGAGGCATTATCTCATAAGGGAAATACTGGACAATCAAATTAATGACTTCCCAGGCTTCAGGATGCCTTTTTACACTCTATAAATGTGGAAATTTACATTGGAAACGTTTGGTTTAGCTGTTAATGAAGTTTCGTTTTTTTAGTGCTGAAAATTCATTGTCTGCTGGCGCTGTACACTTTTTCTAAGTGTTGCAATATCTCATGAAGGAAATACTGGACAATCAAATTAATGACTTTCCAGGCTTCAGGATGCCTTTCTACACTATATAAAGGTGGAAATTTACATTTGAAACGTTTGGTTTAGCTGTTATAAAAGTTTGGTTTTTTAGTGCTGTAAATGCATTTTCAGCTCGCGCTGTACACATTTGCTATGAGAGGCATTATCTCATAAGGGAAATATTGGACAATCAAATTAATGACTGCCCAGGCTTCAGGATGTGTTTTTACACTATATAAAGGTGGAAATTTACATTGGAAACGTTTAGTTTAGCTGTTAATGAAGTTTCGTTTTTTTTAGTGCTGAAAATTCATTGTCTGCTGGCGCTGTACACTTTTTCTAAGTGTTGCAATATCTCATGAAGGAAATACTGGACAATCAAATCAATGACTTTCCAGGCTTCAGGATGCCTTTCTACACTATATAAAGGTGGAAATTTACATTGGAAACGTTTGGTTTAGCTGTTATAAAAGTTTGGTTTTTTAGTGCTGTAAATGCATTTTCAGCTCGCACTGTACACATTTGCTATGTGAGGCATTATCTCATAAGGGAAATACTGGACAATCAAATTAATGACTTCCCAGGCTTCAGGATGCCTTTTTACACTCTATAAATGTGGAAATTTACATTGGAAACGTTTGGTTTAGCTGTTAATGAAGTTTCGTTTTTTTAGTGCTGAAAATTCAATGTCTGCTGGCGCTGTACACTTTTTCTAAGTGTTGCAATATCTCATGAAGGAAATACTGGACAATCAAATTAATGACTTTCCAGGCTTCAGGATGCCTTTCTACACTATATAAAGGTGGAAATGTACATTGGAAACGTTTGGTTTAGCTGTTATAAAAGTTTGGTTTTTTAGTGCTGTAAATGCATTTTCAGCTCGCGCTGTACACATTTGCTATGAGAGGCATTATCTCAGAAGGGAAATATTGGACAATCAAATTAATGACTGCCCAGGCTTCAGGATGTCTTTTTACACTATATAAAGGTGGAAATTTACATTGGAAACGTTTGGTTTAGCTGTTATAAAAGTTTGGTTTTTTTAGTGCTGAAAATGCATTTTCAGCTCGCACTGTACACATTTGCTATGTGAGGCATTATCTCATAAGGGAAATACTGGACAATCAAATTAATGACTGCCCAGGCTTCAGGATGTATTTTTACACTATATAAAGGTGGAAATTTACATTGGAAACGTTTGGTTTAGCTGTTATAAAAGTTTGGTTTTTTAGTGCTGAAAATGCATTTTCAGCTCGCACTGTACACATTTGCTATGTGAGGCATTATCTCATAAGGGAAATACTGGACAATCAAATTAATGACTTCCCAGGCTTCAGGATGCCTTTTTACACTCTATAAATGTGGAAATTTACATTGGAAACGTTTGGTTTAGCTGTTATAAAAGTTTGGTTTTTTTAGTGCTGAAAATGCATTTTCAGCTCGCGCTGTACACATTTGCTATGAGAGGCATTATCTCAGAAGGGAAATATTGGACAATCAAATTAATGACTGCCCAGGCTTCAGGATGTCTTTTTACACTATATAAAGGTGGAAATTTACATTGGAAACGTTTGGTTTAGCTGTTATAAAAGTTTGGTTTTTTTAGTGCTGAAAATGCATTTTCAGCTCGCACTGTACACATTTGCTATGTGAGGCATTATCTCATAAGGGAAATACTGGACAATCAAATTAATGACTGCCCAGGCTTCAGGATGTATTTTTACACTATATAAAGGTGGAAATTTACATTGGAAACGTTTGGTTTAGCTGTTATAAAAGTTTGGTTTTTTAGTGCTGTAAATGCATTTTCAGCTCGCGCTGTACACATTTGCTATGAGAGGCATTATCTCATAAGGGAAATATTGGACAATCAAATTAATGGCTGCCCAGGCTTCAGGATGTCTTTTTACTCTATATAAAGTTGGAAATTTACATTGGAAACGTTTAGTTTAGCTGTTAATGAAGTTTCGTTTTTTTAGTGCTGAAAATTCATTGTCTGCTGGCGCTGTACACTTTTTCTAAGTGTTGCAATATCTCATGAAGGAAATACTGGACAATCAAATCAATGACTTTCCAGGCTTCAGGATGCCTTTCTGCACTATATAAAGGTGGAAATTTACATTGGAAACGTTTGGTTTAGCTGTTATAAAAGTTTGGTTTTTTAGTGCTGTAAATGCATTTTCAGCTCGCACTGTACACATTTGCTATGTGAGGCATTATCTCATAAGGGAAATACTGGACAATCAAATTAATGACTTCCCAGGCTTCAGGATGCCTTTTTACACTCTATAAATGTGGAAATTTACATTGGAAACGTTTGGTTTAGCTGTTAATGAAGTTTCGTTTTTTTAGTGCTGAAAATTCATTGTCTGCTGGCGCTGTACACTTTTTCTAAGTGTTGCAATATCTCATGAAGGAAATACTGGACAATCAAATTAATGACTTTCCAGGCTTCAGGATGCCTTTCTACACTATATAAAGGTGGAAATGTACATTGGAAACGTTTGGTTTAGCTGTTATAAAAGTTTGGTTTTTTTAGTGCTGAAAATGCATTTTCAGCTCGCACTGTACACATTTGCTATGTGAGGCATTATCTCATAAGGGAAATACTGGACAATCAAATTAATGACTGCCCAGGCTTCAGGATGTCTTTTTACACTATATAAAGGTGGAAATATACATTGGAAACGTTTAGTTTAGCTGTTAATGAAGTTTCTTTTTTTTAGTGCTGAAAATTCATTGTCTGCTGGCTCTGTACACTTTTTCTAAGTGTTGCAATATCTCATGAAGGAAATACTGGACAATCAAATTAATGACTTTCCAGGCTTCAGGATGCCTTTCTACACTATATAAAGGTGGAAATTTACATTGGAAACGTTTGGTTTAGCTGTTATAAAAGTTTGGTTTTTTAGTGCTGTAAATGCATTTTCAGCTCGCGCTGTACACATTTGCTATGAGAGGCATTATCTCATAAGGGAAATATTGGACAATCAAATTAATGACTGCCCAGGCTTCAGGATGTCTTTTTACACTATATAAAGGTGGAAATTTACATTGGAAACGTTTAGTTTAGCTGTTAATGAAGTTTCGTTTTTTTTAGTGCTGAAAATTCATTGTCTGCTGGCGCTGTACACTTTTTCTAAGTGTTGCAATATCTCATGAAGGAAATACTGGACAATCAAATTAATGACTTTCCAGGCTTCAGGATGCCTTTCTACACTATATAAAGGTGGAAATTTACATTGGAAACGTTTGGTTTAGCTGTTATAAAAGTTTGGTTTTTTAGTGCTGTAAATGCATTTTCAGCTCGCGCTGTACACATTTGCTATGAGAGGCATTATCTCATAAGGGAAATATTGGACAATCAAATTAATGACTGCCCAGGCTTCAGGATGTCTTTTTACACTATATAAAGGTGGAAATTTACATTGGAAACGTTTGGTTTAGCTGTTATAAAAGTTTGGTTTTTTAGTGCTGTAAATGCATTTTCAGCTCGCGCTGTACACATTTGCTATGAGAGGCATTATCTCATAAGGGAAATATTGGACAATCAAATTAATGACTGCCCAGGCTTCAGGATGTATTTTTACACTATATAAAGGTGGAAATTTACATTGGAAACGTTTGGTTTAGCTGTTATAAAAGTTTGATTTTTTTAGTGCTGAAAATGCATTTTCAGCTCGCACTGTACACATTTGCTATGTGAGGCATTATCTCATAAGGGAAATACTGGACAATCAAATTAATGACTGCCCAGGCTTCAGGATGTCTTTTTACACTATCTAAAGGTGGAAATTTACATTGGAAACGTTTGGTTTAGCTGTTATAAAAGTTTGGTTTTTTAAGTGCTGAAAATGCATTTTCAGCTCGCACTGTACACATTTGCTATGTGAGGCATTATCTCATAAGGGAAATACTGGACAATCAAATTAATGACTTCCCAGGCTTCAGGATGCCTTTTTACACTCTATAAATGTGGAAATTTACATTGGAAACGTTTGGTTTAGCTGTTAATGAAGTTTCGTTTTTTTAGTGCTGAAAATTCATTGTCTGCTGGCGCTGTACACTTTTTCTAAGTGTTGCAATATCTCATGAAGGAAATACTGGACAATCAAATTAATGACTTTCCAGGCTTCAGGATGCCTTTCTACACTATATAAAGGTGGAAATTTACATTTGAAACGTTTGGTTTAGCTGTTATAAAAGTTTGGTTTTTTAGTGCTGTAAATGCATTTTCAGCTCGCGCTGTACACATTTGCTATGAGAGGCATTATCTCATAAGGGAAATATTGGACAATCAAATTAATGACTGCCCAGGCTTCAGGATGTGTTTTTACACTATATAAAGGTGGAAATTTACATTGGAAACGTTTAGTTTAGCTGTTAATGAAGTTTCGTTTTTTTTAGTGCTGAAAATTCATTGTCTGCTGGCGCTGTACACTTTTTCTAAGTGTTGCAATATCTCATGAAGGAAATACTGGACAATCAAATCAATGACTTTCCAGGCTTCAGGATGCCTTTCTACACTATATAAAGGTGGAAATTTACATTGGAAACGTTTGGTTTAGCTGTTATAAAAGTTTGGTTTTTTAGTGCTGTAAATGCATTTTCAGCTCGCACTGTACACATTTGCTATGTGAGGCATTATCTCATAAGGGAAATACTGGACAATCAAATTAATGACTTCCCAGGCTTCAGGATGCCTTTTTACACTCTATAAATGTGGAAATTTACATTGGAAACGTTTGGTTTAGCTGTTAATGAAGTTTCGTTTTTTTAGTGCTGAAAATTCATTGTCTGCTGGCGCTGTACACTTTTTCTAAGTGTTGCAATATCTCATGAAGGAAATACTGGACAATCAAATTAATGACTTTCCAGGCTTCAGGATGCCTTTCTACACTATATAAAGGTGGAAATGTACATTGGAAACGTTTGGTTTAGCTGTTATAAAAGTTTGGTTTTTTAGTGCTGTAAATGCATTTTCAGCTCGCGCTGTACACATTTGCTATGAGAGGCATTGTCTCATTAGGGAAATATTGGACAATCAAATTAATGACTGCCCAGGCTTCAGGATGTCTTTTTACACTATATAAAGGTGGAAATTTACATTGGAAACGTTTGGTTTAGCTGTTATAAAAGTTTGGTTTTTTTAGTGCTGAAAATGCATTTTCAGCTCGCACTGTACACATTTGCTATGTGAGGCATTATCTCATAAGGGAAATACTGGACAATCAAATTAATGACTGCCCAGGCTTCAGGATGTCTTTTTACACTATATAAAGGTGGAAATTTACATTGGAAACGTTTGGTTTAGCTGTTATAAAAGTTTGGTTTTTTAGTGCTGAAAATGCATTTTCAGCTCGCACTGTACACATTTGCTATGTGAGGCATTATCTCATAAGGGAAATACTGGACAATCAAATTAATGACTTCCCAGGCTTCAGGATGCCTTTTTACACTCTATAAATGTGGAAATTTACATTGGAAACGTTTGGTTTTTAGCTGTTAATGAAGTTTCGTTTTTTTAGTGCTGAAAATTCATTGTCTGCTGGCGCTGTACACTTTTTCTAAGTGTTGCAATATCTCATGAAGGAAATACTGGACAATCAAATTAATGACTTTCCAGGCTTCAGGATGCCTTTCTACACTATATAAAGGTGGAAATTTACATTGGAAACGTTTGGTTTAGCTGTTGTAAAAGTTTGGTTTTTTAGTGCTGTAAATGCATTTTCAGCTCGCGCTGTACACATTTGCTATGAGAGGCATTATCTCATAAGGGAAATATTCGACAATCAAATTAATGACTGCCCAGGCTTCAGGATGTCTTTTTACACTATATAAAGGTGGAAATTTACATTGGAAACGTTTGGTTTAGCTGTTATAAAAGTTTGGTTTTTTTAGTGCTGAAAATGCATTTTCAGCTCGCATTGTACACATTTGCTCTGTGAGGCATTATCTCATAAGGGAAATACTGGACAATCAAATTAATGACTTCCCAGGCTTCAGGATGCCTTTTTACACTCTATAAATGTGGAAATTTACATTGGAAACGTTTGGTTTAGCTGTTAATGAAGTTTCGTTTTTTTAGTGCTGAAAATTCATTGTCTGCTGGCGCTGTACACTCTTTCTAAGTGTTGCAATATCTCATGAAGGAAATACTGGACAATCAAATTAATGACTTTCCAGGCTTCAGGATGCCTTTTTACACTCTATAAATGTGGAAATTTACATTGGAAACGTTTGGTTTAGCTATTAATGGAGTTTCGTTTTTTTAGTGCTGAAAATTCATTGTCTGCTGGCGCTGTACACTTTTTCTAAGTGTTGCAATATCTCATGAAGGAAATACTGGACAATCAAATTAATGACTTTCCAGGCTTCAGGATGCCTTTCTACACTATATAAAGGTGGAAATTTACATTTGAAACGTTTGGTTTAGCTGTTATAAAAGTTTGGTTTTTTAGTGCTGTAAATGCATTTTCAGCTCGCGCTGTACACATTTGCTATGAGAGGCATTATCTCATAAGGGAAATATTGGACAATCAAATTAATGACTGCCCAGGCTTCAGGATGTCTTTTTACACTATATAAAGGTGGAAATTTACATTGGAAACGTTTGGTTTAGCTGTTATAAAAGTTTGTTTTTTTAGTGCTGTAAATGCATTTTCAGCTCGCGCTGTACACATTTGCTATGTGAGGCATTATCTCATAAGGGAAATACTGGACAATCAAATTAATGACTGCCCAGGCTTCAGGATGTCTTTTTACACTATATAAAGGTGGAAATTTACATTGGAAACGTTTGGTTTAGCTGTTATAAAAGTTTGGTTTTTTAGTGCTGAAAATGCATTTTCAGCTCGCACTGTACACATTTGCTATGTGAGGCATTATCTCATAAGGGAAATACTGGACAATCAAATTAATGACTTCCCAGGCTTCAGGATGCCTTTTTACACTCTATAAATGTGGAAATTTACATTGGAAACGTTTGGTTTAGCTGTTAATGAAGTTTCGTTTTTTTAGTGCTGAAAATTCATTGTCTGCTGGCGCTGTACACTTTTTCTAAGTGTTGCAATATCTCATGAAGGAAATACTGGACAATCAAATTAATGACTTTCCAGGCTTCAGGATGCCTTTCTACACTATATAAAGGTGGAAATTTACATTGGAAACGTTTGGTTTAGCTGTTATAAAAGTTTGTTTTTTTAGTGCTGTAAATGCATTTTCAGCTCGCGCTGTACACATTTGCTATGAGAGGCATTATCTCATAAGGGAAATATTGGACAATCAAATTAATGACTGCCCAGGCTTCAGGATGTCTTTTTACACTATATAAAGGTGGAAATTTACATTGGAAACGTTTGGTTTAGCTGTTATAAAAGTTTGGTTTTTTAGTGCTGTAAATGCATTTTCAGCTCGCGCTGTACACATTTGCTATGAGAGGCATTATCTCATAAGGGAAATATTGGACAATCAAATTAATGGCTGCCCAGGCTTCAGGATGTCTTTTTACTCTATATAAAGTTGGAAATTTACATTGGAAACGTTTAGTTTAGCTGTTAATGAAGTTTCGTTTTTTTAGTGCTGAAAATTCATTGTCTGCTGGCGCTGTACACTTTTTCTAAGTGTTGCAATATCTCATGAAGGAAATACTGGACAATCAAATCAATGACTTTCCAGGCTTCAGGATGCCTTTCTACACTATATAAAGGTGGAAATTTACATTGGAAACGTTTAGTTTAGCTGTTATAAAAGTTTGGTTTTTTTAGTGCTGTAAATGCATTTTCAGCTCGCACTGTACACATTTGCTATGTGAGGCATTATCTCATAAGGGAAATACTGGACAATCAAATTAATGACTTCCCAGGCTTCAGGATGCCTTTTTACACTCTATAAATGTGGAAATTTACATTGGAAACGTTTGGTTTAGCTGTTAATGAAGTTTCGTTTTTTTAGTGCTGAAAATTCATTGTCTGCTGGCGCTGTACACTTTTTCTAAGTGTTGCAATATCTCATGAAGGAAATACTGGACAATCAAATTAATGACTTTCCAGGCTTCAGGATGCCTTTCTACACTATATAAAGGTGGAAATTTACATTGGAAACGTTAGGTTTAGCTGTTATAAAAGTTTGGTTTTTTAGTGCTGTAAATGCATTTTCAGCTCGCGCTGTACACATTTGCTATGAGAGGCATTATCTCAGAAGGAAATATTGGACAATCAAATTAATGACTGCCCAGGCTTCAGGATGTCTTTTTACACTATATAAAGGTGGAAATTTACATTGGAAACGTTTGGTTTAGCTGTTATAAAAGTTTGGTTTTTTTAGTGCTGAAAATGCATTTTCAGCTCGCACTGTACACATTTGCTATGTGAGGTATTATCTCATAAGGGAAATACTGGACAATCAAATTAATGACTTCCCAGGCTTCAGGATGCCTTTTTAAACTCTATAAATGTGGAATTTTACATTGGAAACGTTTGGTTTAGCTGTTAATGAAGTTTCGTTTTTTTAGTGCTGAAAATTCATTGTCTGCTGGCGCTGTACACTTTTTCTAAGTGTTGCAATATCTCATGAAGGAAATACTGGACAATCAAATTAATGACTTTCCAGGCTTCAGGATGCCTTTATACACTATATAAAGGTGGAAATTTACATTGGAAACGTTTGGTTTAGCTGTTATAAAAGTTTGGTTTTTTAGTGCTGTAAATGCATTTTCAGCTCGCGCTGTACACATTTGCTATGATAGGCATTATCTCATAAGGGAAATATTGGACAATCAAATTAATGACTGCGCAGGCTTCAGGATGTATTTTTACACTATATAAAGGTGGAAATTTACATTGGAAACGTTTAGTTTAGCTGTTAATGAAGTTTCGTTTTTTTTAGTGCTGAAAATTCATTGTCTGCTGGCGCTGTACACTTTTTCTAAGTGTTGCAATATCTCATGAAGGAAATACTGGACAATCAAATTAATGACTTTCCAGGCTTCAGGATGCCTTTCTACACTATATAAAGGTGGAAATTTACATTGGAAACGTTAGGTTTAGCTGTTATAAAAGTTTGGTTTTTTAGTGCTGTAAATGCATTTTCAGCTCGCGCTGTACACATTTGCTATGAGAGGCATTATCTCAGAAGGAAATATTGGACAATCAAATTAATGACTGCCCAGGCTTCAGGATGTCTTTTTACACTATATAAAGGTGGAAATTTACATTGGAAACGTTTGGTTTAGCTGTTATAAAAGTTTGGTTTTTTAGTGCTGAAAATGCATTTTCAGCTCGCACTGTACACATTTGCTATGTGAGGCATTATCTCATAAGGGAAATACTGGACAATCAAATTAATGACTTCCCAGGCTTCAGGATGCCTTTTTACACTCTATAAATGTGGAATTTTACATTGGAAACGTTTGGTTTAGCTGTTAATGAAGTTTCGTTTTTTTAGTGCTGAAAATTCATTGTCTGCTGGCGCTGTACACTTTTTCTAAGTGTTGCAATATCTCATGAAGGAAATACTGGACAATCAAATTAATGACTTTCCAGGCTTCAGGATGCCTTTCTACACTATATAAAGGTGGAAATTTACATTGGAAACGTTTGGTTTAGCTGTTATAAAAGTTTGGTTTTTTAGTGCTGTAAATGCATTTTCAGCTCGCGCTGTACACATTTGCTATGAGAGGCATTATCTCATAAGGGAAATATTGGACAATCAAATTAATGACTGCGCAGGCTTCAGGATGTATTTTTACACTATATAAAGGTGGAAATTTACATTGGAAACGTTTAGTTTAGCTGTTAATGAAGTTTCGTTTTTTTTAGTGCTGAAAATTCATTGTCTGCTGGCGCTGTACACTTTTTCTAAGTGTTGCAATATCTCATGAAGGAAATACTGGACAATCAAATTAATGACTTTCCAGGCTTCAGTATGCCTTTCTACACTATATAAAGGTGGAAATTTACATTGGAAACGTTTGGTTTAGCTGTTATAAAAGTTTGGTTTTTTAGTGCTGTAAATGCATTTTCAGCTCGCGCTGTACACATTTGCTATGAGAGGCATTATCTCATAAGGGAAATATTGGACAATCAAATTAATGACTGCCCAGGCTTCAGGATGTCTTTTTACACTATATAAAGGTGGAAATTTACATTGGAAACGTTTGGTTTAGCTGTTATAAAAGTTTGGTTTTTTAGTGCTGTAAAATGCATTTTCAGCTCGCGCTGTACACATTTGCTATGTGAGGCATTATCTCATAAGGGAAATACTGGACAATCAAATTAATGACTTCCCAGGCTTCAGGATGCCTTTTTACACTCTATAAATGTGGAAATTTACATTGGAAACGTTTGGTTTAGCTGTTAATGAAGTTTCGTTTTTTTAGTGCTGAAAATTCATTGTCTGCTGGCGCTGTACACTTTTTCTAAGTGTTGCAATATCTCATGAAGGAAATACTGGACAATCAAATTAATGACTTTCCAGGCTTCAGGATGCCTTTCTACACTATATAAAGGTGGAAATTTACATTGGAAACGTTTGGTTTAGCTGTTATAAAAGTTTGGTTTTTTAGAACTGTAAATGCATTTTCAGCTCGCACTGTACACATTTGCTATGTGAGGCATTATCTCATAAGGGAAATACTGGACAATCAAATTAATGACTTCCCAGGCTTCAGGATGCCTTTTTACACTCTATAAATGTGGAAATTTACATTGGAAACGTTTGGTTTAGCCGTTAATGAAGTTTCGTTTTTTTAGTGCTAAAAATTCATTGTCTGCTGGCGCTGTACACTTTTTCTAAGTGTTGCAATATCTCATGAAGGAAATACTGGACAATCAAATTAATGACTTTCCAGGCTTCAGGATGCCTTTCTACACTATATAAAGGTGGAAATGTACATTGGAAACGTTTGGTTTAGCTGTTATAAAAGTTTGGTTTTTTAGTGCTGTAAATGCATTTTCAGCTCGCGCTGTACACATTTGCTATGAGAGGCATTATCTCAGAAGGGAAATATTGGACAATCAAATTAATGACTGCCCAGGCTTCAGGATGTCTTTTTACACTATATAAAGGTGGAAATTTACATTGGAAACGTTTGGTTTAGCTGTTATAAAAGTTTGGTTTTTTTAGTGCTGAAAATGCATTTTCAGCTCGCACTGTACACATTTGCTATGTGAGGCATTATCTCATAAGGGAAATACTGGACAATCAAATTAATGACTGCCCAGGCTTCAGGATGTCTTTTTACACTATATAAAGGTGGAAATTTACATTGGAAACGTTTGGTTTAGCTGTTATAAAAGTTTGGTTTTTTAGTGCTGAAAATGCATTTTCAGCTCGCACTGTACACATTTGCTATGTGAGGCATTATCTCATAAGGGAAATACTGGACAATCAAATTAATGACTTCCCAGGCTTCAGGATGCCTTTTTACACTCTATAAATGTGGAAATTTACATTGGAAACGTTTGGTTTAGCTGTTAATGAAGTTTCGTTTTTTTAGTGCTGAAAATTCATTGTCTGCTGGCGCTGTACACTTTTTCTAAGTGTTGCAATATCTCATGAAGGAAATACTGGACAATCAAATTAATGACTTTCCAGGCTTCAGGATGCCTTTCTACACTATATAAAGGTGGAAATGTACATTGGAAACGTTTGGTTTAGCTGTTATAAAAGTTTGGTTTTTTTAGTGCTGAAAATGCATTTTCAGCTCGCACTGTACACATTTGCTATGTGAGGCATTATCTCATAAGGGAAATACTGGACAATCAAATTAATGACTGCCCAGGCTTCAGGATGTCTTTTTACACTATATAAAGGTGGAAATATACATTGGAAACGTTTAGTTTAGCTGTTAATGAAGTTTCGTTTTTTTAGTGCTGAAAATTCATTGTCTGCTGGCGCTGTACACTTTTTCTAAGTGTTGCAATATCTCATGAAGGAAATACTGGACAATCAAATTAATGACTTTCCAGGCTTCAGGATGCCTTTCTACACTATATAAAGGTGGAAATGTACATTGGAAACGTTTGGTTTAGCTGTTATAAAAGTTTGGTTTTTTAGTGCTGTAAATGCATTTTCAGCTCGCGCTGTACACATTTGCTATGAGAGGCATTATCTCAGAAGGGAAATATTGGACAATCAAATTAATGACTGCCCAGGCTTCAGGATGTCTTTTTACACTATATAAAGGTGGAAATTTACATTGGAAACGTTTGGTTTAGCTGTTATAAAAGTTTGGTTTTTTAGTGCTGAAAATGCATTTTCAGCTCGCACTGTACACATTTGCTATGTGAGGCATTATCTCATAAGGGAAATACTGGACAATCAAATTAATGACTTCCCAGGCTTCAGGATGCCTTTTTACACTCTATAAATGTGGAAATTTACATTGGAAACGTTTGGTTTAGCTGTTAATGAAGTTTCGTTTTTTTAGTGCTGAAAATTCATTGTCTGCTGGCGCTGTACACTTTTTCTAAGTGTTGCAATATCTCATGAAGGAAATACTGGACAATCAAATTAATGACTTTCCAGGCTTCAGGATGCCTTTCTACACTATATAAAGGTGGAAATGTACATTGGAAACGTTTGGTTTAGCTGTTATAAAAGTTTGGTTTTTTAGTGCTGTAAATGCATTTTCAGCTCGCGCTGTACACATTTGCTATGAGAGGCATTATCTCATAAGGGAAATATTGGACAATCAAATTAATGACTGCCCAGGCTTCAGGATGTCTTTTTACACTATATAAAGGTGGAAATTTACATTGGAAACGTTTGGTTTAGCTGTTATAAAAGTTTGGTTTTTTAGTGCTGTAAATGCATTTTCAGCTCGCGCTGTACACATTTGCTATGAGAGGCATTATCTCATAAGGGAAATATTGGACAATCAAATTAATGGCTGCCCAGGCTTCAGGATGTCTTTTTACTCTATATAAAGTTGGAAATTTACATTGGAAACGTTTAGTTTAGCTGTTAATGAAGTTTCGTTTTTTTAGTGCTGAAAATTCATTGTCTGCTGGCGCTGTACACTTTTTCTAAGTGTTGCAATATCTCATGAAGGAAATACTGGACAATCAAATCAATGACTTTCCAGGCTTCAGGATGCCTTTCTACACTATATAAAGGTGGAAATTTACATTGGAAACGTTTGGTTTAGCTGTTATAAAAGTTTGGTTTTTTAGTGCTGTAAATGCATTTTCAGCTCGCACTGTACACATTTGCTATGTGAGGCATTATCTCATAAGGGAAATACTGGACAATCAAATTAATGACTTCCCAGGCTTCAGGATGCCTTTTTACACTCTATAAATGTGGAAATTTACATTGGAAACGTTTGGTTTAGCTGTTAATGAAGTTTCGTTTTTTTAGTGCTGAAAATTCATTGTCTGCTGGCGCTGTACACTTTTTCTAAGTGTTGCAATATCTCATGAAGGAAATACTGGACAATCAAATTAATGACTTTCCAGGCTTCAGGATGCCTTTCTACACTATATAAAGGTGGAAATGTACATTGGAAACGTTTGGTTTAGCTGTTATAAAAAATTGGTTTTTTTAGTGCTGAAAATGCATTTTCAGCTCGCACTGTACACATTTGCTATGTGAGGCATTATCTCATAAGGGAAATACTGGACAATCAAATTAATGACTGCCCAGGCTTCAGGATGTCTTTTTACACTATATAAAGGTGGAAATATACATTGGAAACGTTTAGTTTAGCTGTTAATGAAGTTTCGTATTTTTAGTGCTGAAAATTCATTGTCTGCTGGCGCTGTACACTTTTTCTAAGTGTTGCAATATCTCATGAAGGAAATACTGGACAATCAAATTAATGACTTTCCAGGCTTCAGGATGCCTTTCTACACTATATAAAGGTGGAAATTTACATTGGAAACGTTTGGTTTAGCTGTTATAAAAGTTTGGTTTTTTAGTGCTGTAAATGCATTTTCAGCTCGCGCTGTACACATTTGCTATGAGAGGCATTATCTCATAAGGGAAATATTGGACAATCAAATTAATGACTGCCCAGGCTTCAGGATGTCTTTTTACACTATATAAAGGTGGAAATTTACATTGGAAACGTTTAGTTTAGCTGTTAATGAAGTTTCGTTTTTTTTAGTGCTGAAAATTCATTGTCTGCTGGCGCTGTACACTTTTTCTAAGTGTTGCAATATCTCATGAAGGAAATACTGGACAATCAAATTAATGACTTTCCAGGCTTCAGGATGCCTTTCTACACTATATAAAGGTGGAAATTTACATTGGAAACGTTTGGTTTAGCTGTTATAAAAGTTTGGTTTTTTAGTGCTGTAAATGCATTTTCAGCTCGCGCTGTACACATTTGCTATGAGAGGCATTATCTCATAAGGGAAATATTGGACAATCAAATTAATGACTGCCCAGGCTTCAGGATGTCTTTTTACACTATATAAAGGTGGAAATTTACATTGGAAACGTTTGGTTTAGCTGTTATAAAAGTTTGGTTTTTTAGTGCTGTAAATGCATTTTCAGCTCGCGCTGTACACATTTGCTATGAGAGGCATTATCTCATAAGGGAAATATTGGACAATCAAATTAATGACTGCCCAGGCTTCAGGATGTCTTTTTACACTATATAAAGGTGGAAATTTACATTGGAAACGTTTGGTTTAGCTGTTATAAAAGTTTGATTTTTTTAGTGCTGAAAATGCATTTTCAGCTCGCACTGTACACATTTGCTATGTGAGGCATTATCTCATAAGGGAAATACTGGACAATCAAATTAATGACTGCCCAGGCTTCAGGATGTCTTTTTACAGTATCTAAAGGTGGAAATTTACATTGGAAACGTTTGGTTTAGCTGTTATAAAAGTTTGGTTTTTTAAGTGCTGAAAATGCATTTTCAGCTCGCACTGTACACATTTGCTATGTGAGGCATTATCTCATAAGGGAAATACTGGACAATCAAATTAATGACTTCCCAGGCTTCAGGATGCCTTTTTACACTCTATAAATGTGGAAATTTACATTGGAAACGTTTGGTTTAGCTGTTAATGAAGTTTCGTTTTTTTAGTGCTGAAAATTCATTGTCTGCTGGCGCTGTACACTTTTTCTAAGTGTTGCAATATCTCATGAAGGAAATACTGGACAATCAAATTAATGACTTTCCAGGCTTCAGGATGCCTTTCTACACTATATAAAGGTGGAAATTTACATTTGAAACGTTTGGTTTAGCTGTTATAAAAGTTTGGTTTTTTTAGTGCTGTAAATGCATTTTCAGCTCGCGCTGTACACATTTGCTATGAGAGGCATTATCTCATAAGGGAAATATTGGACAATCAAATTAATGACTGCCCAGGCTTCAGGATGTGTTTTTACACTATATAAAGGTGGAAATTTACATTGGAAACGTTTAGTTTAGCTGTTAATGAAGTTTCGTTTTTTTTAGTGCTGAAAATTCATTGTCTGCTGGCGCTGTACACTTTTTCTAAGTGTTGCAATATCTCATGAAGGAAATACTGGACAATCAAATCAATGACTTTCCAGGCTTCAGGATGCCTTTCTACACTATATAAAGGTGGAAATTTACATTGGAAACGTTTGGTTTAGCTGTTATAAAAGTTTGGTTTTTTAGTGCTGTAAATGCATTTTCAGCTCGCACTGTACACATTTGCTATGTGAGGCATTATCTCATAAGGGAAATACTGGACAATCAAATTAATGACTTCCCAGGCTTCAGGATGCCTTTTTACACTCTATAAATGTGGAAATTTACATTGGAAACGTTTGGTTTAGCTGTTAATGAAGTTTCGTTTTTTTAGTGCTGAAAATTCATTGTCTGCTGGCGCTGTACACTTTTTCTAAGTATTGCAATATCTCATGAAGGAAATACTGGACAATCAAATTAATGACTTTCCAGGCTTCAGGTTGCCTTTCTACACTATATAAAGGTGGAAATGTACATTGGAAACGTTTGGTTTAGCTGTTATAAAAGTTTGTTTTTTTAGTGCTGAAAATGCATTTTCAGCTCGCACTGTACACATTTGCTATGTGAGGCATTATCTCATAAGGGAAATACTGGACAATCAAATTAATGACTGCCCAGGCTTCAGGATGTCTTTTTACACTATATAAAGGTGGAAATTTACATTGGAAACGTTTGGTTTAGATGTTATAAAAGTTTGGTTTTTTAGTGCTGAAAATGCATTTTCAGCTCGCACTGTACACATTTGCTATGTGAGGCATTATCTCATAAGGGAAATACTGGACAATCAAATTAATGACTTCCCAGGCTTCAGGATGCCTTTTTACACTCTATAAATGTGGAAATTTACATTGGAAACGTTTGGTTTTTAGCTGTTAATGAAGTTTCGTTTTTTTAGTGCTGAAAATTCATTGTCTGCTTGCGCTGTACACTTTTTCTAAGTGTTGCAATATCTCATGAAGGAAATACTGGACAATCAAATTAATGACTTTCCAGGCTTCAGGATGCCTTTCTACACTATATAAAGGTGGAAATTTACATTGGAAACGTTTGGTTTAGCTGTTGTAAAAGTTTGGTTTTTTTAGTGCTGTAAATGCATTTTCAGCTCGCGCTGTACACATTTGCTATGAGAGGCATTATCTCATAAGGGAAATATTCGACAATCAAATTAATGACTGCCCAGGCTTCAGGATGTCTTTTTACACTATATAAAGGTGGAAATTTACATTGGAAACGTTTGGTTTAGCTGTTATAAAAGTTTGGTTTTTTTAGTGCTGAAAATGCATTTTCAGCTCGCACTGTACACATTTGCTATGTGAGGCATTATCTCATAAGGGAAATACTGGACAATCAAATTAATGACTGCCCAGGCTTCAGGATGTCTTTTTACACTATCTAAAGGTGGAAATTTACATTGGAAACGTTTGGTTTAGCTGTTATAAAAGTTTGGTTTTTTAGTGCTGAAAATGCATTTTCAGCTCGCACTGTACACATTTGCTATGTGAGGCATTATCTCATAAGGGAAATACTGGACAATCAAATTAATGACTTCCCAGGCTTCAGGATGCCTTTTTACACTCTATAAATGTGGAAATTTACATTGGAAACGTTTGGTTTAGCTGTTAATGGAGTTTCGTTTTTTTAGTGCTGAAAATTCATTGTCTGCTGGCGCTGTACACTTTTTCTAAGTGTTGCAATATCTCATGAAGGAAATACTGGACAATCAAATTAATGACTTTCCAGGCTTCAGGATGCCTTTCTACACTATATAAAGGTGGAAATTTACATTTGAAACGTTTGGTTTAGCTGTTATAAAAGTTTGGTTTTTTAGTGCTGTAAATGCATTTTCAGCTCGCGCTGTACACATTTGCTATGAGAGGCATTATCTCATAAGGGAAATATTGGACAATCAAATTAATGACTGCCCAGGCTTCAGGATGTCTTTTTACACTATATAAAGGTGGAAATTTACATTGGAAACGTTTGGTTTAGCTGTTATAAAAGTTTGTTTTTTTAGTGCTGTAAATGCATTTTCAGCTCGCGCTGTACACATTTGCTATGTGAGGCATTATCTCATAAGGGAAATACTGGACAATCAAATTAATGACTGCCCAGGCTTCAGGATGTCTTTTTACACTATATAAAGGTGGAAATTTACATTGGAAACGTTTGGTTTAGCTGTTATAAAAGTTTGGTTTTTTAGTGCTGAAAATGCATTTTCAGCTCGCACTGTACACATTTGCTATGTGAGGCATTATCTCATAAGGGAAATACTGGACAATCAAATTAATGACTTCCCAGGCTTCAGGATGCCTTTTTACACTCTATAAATGTGGAAATTTACATTGGAAACGTTTGGTTTAGCTGTTAATGAAGTTTCGTTTTTTTAGTGCTGAAAATTCATTGTCTGCTGGCGCTGTACACTTTTTCTAAGTGTTGCAATATCTCATGAAGGAAATACTGGACAATCAAATTAATGACTTTCCAGGCTTCAGGATGCCTTTCTACACTATATAAAGGTGGAAATTTACATTGGAAACGTTTGGTTTAGCTGTTATAAAAGTTTGTTTTTTTAGTGCTGTAAATGCATTTTCAGCTCGCGCTGTACACATTTGCTATGAGAGGCATTATCTCATAAGGGAAATATTGGACAATCAAATTAATGACTGCCCAGGCTTCAGGATGTCTTTTTACACTATATAAAGGTGGAAATTTACATTGGAAACGTTTGGTTTAGCTGTTATAAAAGTTTGGTTTTTTAGTGCTGTAAATGCATTTTCAGCTCGCGCTGTACACATTTGCTATGAGAGGCATTATCTCATAAGGGAAATATTGGACAATCAAATTAATGGCTGCCCAGGCTTCAGGATGTCTTTTTACTCTATATAAAGTTGGAAATTTACATTGGAAACGTTTAGTTTAGCTGTTAATGAAGTTTCGTTTTTTTAGTGCTGAAAATTCATTGTCTGCTGGCGCTGTACACTTTTTCTAAGTGTTGCAATATCTCATGAAGGAAATACTGGACAATCAAATCAATGACTTTCCAGGCTTCAGGATGCCTTTCTACACTATATAAAGGTGGAAATTTACATTGGAAACGTTTAGTTTAGCTGTTATAAAAGTTTGGTTTTTTTAGTGCTGTAAATGCATTTTCAGCTCGCACTGTACACATTTGCTATGTGAGGCATTATCTCATAAGGGAAATACTGGACAATCAAATTAATGACTTCCCAGGCTTCAGGATGCCTTTTTACACTCTATAAATGTGGAAATTTACATTGGAAACGTTTGGTTTAGCTGTTAATGAAGTTTCGTTTTTTTAGTGCTGAAAATTCATTGTCTGCTGGCGCTGTACACTTTTTCTAAGTGTTGCAATATCTCATGAAGGAAATACTGGACAATCAAATTAATGACTTTCCAGGCTTCAGGATGCCTTTCTACACTATATAAAGGTGGAAATGTACATTGGAAACGTTTGGTTTAGCTGTTATAAAAGTTTGTTTTTTTAGTGCTGTAAATGCATTTTCAGCTCGCGCTGTACACATTTGCTATGAGAGGCATTGTCTCATTAGGGAAATATTGGACAATCAAATTAATGACTGCCCAGGCTTCAGGATGTCTTTTTACACTATATAAAGGTGGAAATTTACATTGGAAACGTTTGGTTTAGCTGTTATAAAAGTTTGGTTTTTTTAGTGCTGAAAATGCATTTTCAGCTCGCACTGTACACATTTGCTATGTGAGGCATTATCTCATAAGGGAAATACTGGACAATCAAATTAATGACTGCCCAGGCTTCAGGATGTCTTTTTACACCATATAAAGGTGGAAATTTACATTGGAAACGTTTGGTTTAGCTGTTATAAAAGTTTGGTTTTTTAGTGCTGAAAATGCATTTTCAGCTCGCACTGTACACATTTGCTATGTGAGGCATTATGTCATAAGGGAAATACTGGACAATCAAATTAATGACTTCCCAGGCTTCAGGATGCCTTTTTACACTCTATAAATGTGGAAATTTACATTGGAAACGTTTGGTTTTTAGCTGTTAATGAAGTTTCGTTTTTTTAGTGCTGAAAATTCATTGTCTGCTGGCGCTGTACACATTTTCTAAGTGTTGCAATATCTCATGAAGGAAATACTGGACAATCAAATTAATGACTTTCCAGGCTTCAGGATGCCTTTCTACACTATATAAAGGTGGAAATTTACATTGGAAACGTTTGGTTTAGCTGTTGTAAAAGTTTGGTTTTTTAGTGCTGTAAATGCATTTTCAGCTCGCGCTGTACACATTTGCTATGAGAGGCATTATCTCATAAGGGAAATATTGGACAATCAAATTAATGACTGCCCAGGCTTCAGGATGTCTTTTTACACTATATAAAGGTGGAAATTTACATTGGAAACGTTTGGTTTAGCTGTTATAAAAGTTTGTTTTTTTAGTGCTGTAAATGCATTTTCAGCTCGCGCTGTACACATTTGCTATGTGAGGCATTATCTCATAAGGGAAATACTGGACAATCAAATTAATGACTGCCCAGGCTTCAGGATGTCTTTTTACACTATATAAAGGTGGAAATTTACATTGGAAACGTTTGGTTTAGCTGTTATAAAAGTTTGGTTTTTTAGTGCTGAAAATGCATTTTCAGCTCGCACTGTACACATTTGCTATGTGAGGCATTATCTCATAAGGGAAATACTGGACAATCAAATTAATGACTTCCCAGGCTTCAGGATGCCTTTTTACACTCTATAAATGTGGAAATTTACATTGGAAACGTTTGGTTTAGCTGTTAATGAAGTTTCGTTTTTTTAGTGCTGAAAATTCATTGTCTGCTGGCGCTGTACACTTTTTCTAAGTGTTGCAATATCTCATGAAGGAAATACTGGACAATCAAATTAATGACTTTCCAGGCTTCAGGATGCCTTTCTACACTATATAAAGGTGGAAATTTACATTGGAAACGTTTGGTTTAGCTGTTATAAAAGTTTGTTTTTTTAGTGCTGTAAATGCATTTTCAGCTCGCGCTGTACACATTTGCTATGAGAGGCATTATCTCATAAGGGAAATATTGGACAATCAAATTAATGACTGCCCAGGCTTCAGGATGTCTTTTTACACTATATAAAGGTGGAAATTTACATTGGAAACGTTTGGTTTAGCTGTTATAAAAGTTTGGTTTTTTAGTGCTGTAAATGCATTTTCAGCTCGCGCTGTACACATTTGCTATGAGAGGCATTATCTCATAAGGGAAATATTGGACAATCAAATTAATGGCTGCCCAGGCTTCAGGATGTCTTTTTACTCTATATAAAGTTGGAAATTTACATTGGAAACGTTTAGTTTAGCTGTTAATGAAGTTTCGTTTTTTTAGTGCTGAAAATTCATTGTCTGCTGGCGCTGTACACTTTTTCTAAGTGTTGCAATATCTCATGAAGGAAATACTGGACAATCAAATCAATGACTTTCCAGGCTTCAGGATGCCTTTCTACACTATATAAAGGTGGAAATTTACATTGGAAACGTTTAGTTTAGCTGTTATAAAAGTTTGGTTTTTTTAGTGCTGTAAATGCATTTTCAGCTCGCACTGTACACATTTGCTATGTGAGGCATTATCTCATAAGGGAAATACTGGACAATCAAATTAATGACTTCCCAGGCTTCAGGATGCCTTTTTACACTCTATAAATGTGGAAATTTACATTGGAAACGTTTGGTTTAGCTGTTAATGAAGTTTCGTTTTTTTAGTGCTGAAAATTCATTGTCTGCTGGCGCTGTACACTTTTTCTAAGTGTTGCAATATCTCATGAAGGAAATACTGGACAATCAAATTAATGACTTTCCAGGCTTCAGGATGCCTTTCTACACTATATAAAGGTGGAAATGTACATTGGAAACGTTTGGTTTAGCTGTTATAAAAGTTTGTTTTTTTAGTGCTGTAAATGCATTTTCAGCTCGCGCTGTACACATTTGCTATGAGAGGCATTGTCTCATTAGGGAAATATTGGACAATCAAATTAATGACTGCCCAGGCTTCAGGATGTCTTTTTACACTATATAAAGGTGGAAATTTACATTGGAAACGTTTGGTTTAGCTGTTATAAAAGTTTGGTTTTTTTAGTGCTGAAAATGCATTTTCAGCTCGCACTGTACACATTTGCTATGTGAGGCATTATCTCATAAGGGAAATACTGGACAATCAAATTAATGACTGCCCAGGCTTCAGGATGTCTTTTTACACTATATAAAGGTGGAAATTTACATTGGAAACGTTTGGTTTAGCTGTTATAAAAGTTTGGTTTTTTAGTGCTGAAAATGCATTTTCAGCTCGCACTGTACACATTTGCTATGTGAGGCATTATGTCATAAGGGAAATACTGGACAATCAAATTAATGACTTCCCAGGCTTCAGGATGCCTTTTTACACTCTATAAATGTGGAAATTTACATTGGAAACGTTTGGTTTTTAGCTGTTAATGAAGTTTCGTTTTTTTAGTGCTGAAAATTCATTGTCTGCTGGCGCTGTACACATTTTCTAAGTGTTGCAATATCTCATGAAGGAAATACTGGACAATCAAATTAATGACTTTCCAGGCTTCAGGATGCCTTTCTACACTATATTAAGGTGGAAATTTACATTGGAAACGTTTGGTTTAGCTGTTGTAAAAGTTTGGTTTTTTAGTGCTGTAAATGCATTTTCAGCTCGCGCTGTACACATTTGCTATGAGAGGCATTATCTCATAAGGGAAATATTGGACAATCAAATTAATGACTGCCCAGGCTTCAGGATGTCTTTTTACATATATAAAGGTGGAAATTTACATTGGAAACGTTTGGTTTAGCTGTTATAAAAGTTTGGTTTTTTAGTGCTGAAAATGCATTTTCAGCTCGCACTGTACACATTTGCTATGTGAGGCATTATCTCATAAGGGAAATACTGGACAATCAAATTAATGACTTCCCAGGCTTCAGGATGCCTTTTTACACTCTATAAATGTGGAAATTTACATTGGAAACGTTTGGTTTAGCTGTTAATGGAGTTTCGTTTTTTTAGTGCTGAAAATTCATTGTCTGCTGGCGCTGTACACTTTTTCTAAGTGTTGCAATATCTCATGAAGGAAATACTGGACAATCAAATTAATGACTGCCCAGGCTTCAGGATGTCTTTTTACACTATATAAAGGTGCAAATTTACATTGGAAACGTTTGGTTTAGCTGTTATAAAAGTTTGGTTTTTTTAGTGCTGAAAATGCATTTTCAGCTCGCACTGTACACATTTGCTATGTGAGGCATTATCTCATAAGGGAAATACTGGACAATCAAATTAATGACTGCCCAGGCTTCAGGATGTCTTTTTACACTATATAAAGGTGGAAATTTACATTGGAAACGTTTGGTTTAGCTGTTATAAAAGTTTGGTTTTTTAGTGCTGAAAATGCATTTTCAGCTCGCACTGTACACATTTGCTATGTGAGGCATTATCTCATAAGGGAAATACTGGACAATCAAATTAATGACTTCCCAGGCTTCAGGATGCCTTTTTACACTCTATAAATGTGGAAATTTACATTGGAAACGTTTGGTTTTTAGCTGTTAATGAAGTTTCGTTTTTTTAGTGCTGAAAATTCATTGTCTGCTGGCGCTGTACACTTTTTCTAAGTGTTGCAATATCTCATGAAGGAAATACTGGACAATCAAATGAATGACTTTCCAGGCTTCAGGATGCCTTTCTACACTATATAAAGGTGGAAATTTACATTGGAAACGTTTGGTTTAGCTGTTGTAAAAGTTTGGTTTTTTAGTGCTGTAAATGCATTTTCAGCTCGCGCTGTACACATTTGCTATGAGAGGCATTATCTCATAAGGGAAATATTCGACAATCAAATTAATGACTGCCCAGGCTTCAGGATGTCTTTTTACACTATATAAAGGTGGAAATTTACATTGGAAACGTTTGGTTTAGCTGTTAAAAAAGTTTGGTTTTTTTAGTGCTGAAAATGCATTTTCAGCTCGCACTGAACACATTTGCTATGTGAGGCATTATCTCATAAGGGAAATACTGGACAATCAAATTAATGACTTCCCAGGCTTCAGGATGCCTTTTTACACTCTATAAATGTGGAAATTTACATTGGAAACGTTTGGTTTAGCTGTTAATGGAGTTTCGTTTTTTTAGTGCTGAAAATTCATTGTCTGCTGGCGCTGTACACTTTTTCTAAGTGTTGCAATATCTCATGAAGGAAATACTGGACAATCAAATTAATGACTTTCCAGGCTTCAGGATGCCTTTCTACACTATATAAAAGTGGAAATTTACATTTGAAACGTTTGGTTTAGCTGTTATAAAAGTTTGGTTTTTTAGTGCTGTAAATGCATTTTCAGCTCGCGCTGTACACATTTGCTATGAGAGGCATTATCTCATAAGGGAAATATTGGACAATCAAATTAATGACTGCCCAGGCTTCAGGATGTCTTTTTACACTATATAAAGGTGGAAATTTACATTGGAAACGTTTGGTTTAGCTGTTATAAAAGTTTGTTTTTTTAGTGCTGTAAATGCATTTTCAGCTCGCGCTGTACACATTTGCTATGTGAGGCATTATCTCATAAGGGAAATACTGGACAATCAAATTAATGACTGCCCAGGCTTCAGGATGTCTTTTTACACTATATAAAGGTGGAAATTTACATTGGAAACGTTTGGTTTAGCTGTTATAAAAGTTTGGTTTTTTAGTGCTGAAAATGCATTTTCAGCTCGCACTGTACACATTTGCTATGTGAGGCATTATCTCATAAGGGAAATACTGGACAATCAAATTAATGACTTCCCAGGCTTCAGGATGCCTTTTTACACTCTATAAATGTGGAAATTTACATTGGAAACGTTTGGTTTAGCTGTTAATGAAGTTTCGTTTTTTTAGTGCTGAAAATTCATTGTCTGCTGGCGCTGTACACTTTTTCTAAGTGTTGCAATATCTCATGAAGGAAATACTGGACAATCAAATTAATGACTTTCCAGGCTTCAGGATGCCTTTCTACACTATATAAAGGTGGAAATTTACATTTGAAACGTTTGGTTTAGCTGTTATAAAAGTTTGTTTTTTTAGTGCTGTAAATGCATTTTCAGCTCGCGCTGTACACATTTGCTATGAGAGGCATTATCTCATAAGGGAAATATTGGACAATCAAATTAATGACTGCCCAGGCTTCAGGATGTCTTTTTACACTATATAAAGGTGGAAATTTACATTGGAAACGTTTGGTTTAGCTGTTATAAAAGTTTGGTTTTTTAGTGCTGTAAATGCATTTTCAGCTCGCGCTGTACACATTTGCTATGAGAGGCATTATCTCATAAGGGAAATATTGGACAATCAAATTAATGGCTGCCCAGGCTTCAGGATGTCTTTTTACTCTATATAAAGTTGGAAATTTACATTGGAAACGTTTAGTTTAGCTGTTAATGAAGTTTCGTTTTTTTAGTGCTGAAAATTCATTGTCTGCTGGCGCTGTACACTTTTTCTAAGTGTTGCAATATCTCATGAAGGAAATACTGGACAATCAAATCAATGACTTTCCAGGCTTCAGGATGTCTTTTTACACTATATAAAGGTGGAAATTTACATTGGAAACGTTTAGTTTAGCTGTTATAAAAGTTTGGTTTTTTTAGTGCTGTAAATGCATTTTCAGCTCGCACTGTACACATTTGCTATGTGAGGCATTATCTCATAAGGGAAATACTGGACAATCAAATTAATGACTTCCCAGGCTTCAGGATGCCTTTTTACACTCTATAAATGTGGAAATTTACATTGGAAACGTTTGGTTTAGCTGTTAATGAAGTTTCGTTTTTTTAGTGCTGAAAATTCATTGTCTGCTGGCGCTGTACACTTTTTCTAAGTGTTGCAATATCTCATGAAGGAAATACTGGACAATCAAATTAATGACTTTCCAGGCTTCAGGATGCCTTTCTACACTATATAAAGGTGGAAATGTACATTGGAAACGTTTGGTTTAGCTGTTATAAAAGTTTGTTTTTTTAGTGCTGTAAATGCATTTTCAGCTCGCGCTGTACACATTTGCTATGAGAGGCATTGTCTCATTAGGGAAATATTGGACAATCAAATTAATGACTGCCCAGGCTTCAGGATGTCTTTTTACACTATATAAAGGTGGAAATTTACATTGGAAACGTTTGGTTTAGCTGTTATAAAAGTTTGGTTTTTTTAGTGCTGAAAATGCATTTTCAGCTCGCACTGTACACATTTGCTATGTGAGGCATTATCTCATAAGGGAAATACTGGACAATCAAATTAATGACTGCCCAGGCTTCAGGATGTCTTTTTACACTATATAAAGGTGGAAATTTACATTGGAAACGTTTGGTTTAGCTGTTAATGGAGTTTCGTTTTTTTAGTGCTGAAAATTCATTGTCTGCTGGCGCTGTACACTTTTTCTAAGTGTTGCAATATCTCATGAAGGAAATACTGGACAATCAAATTAATGACTTTCCGGGCTTCAGGATGCCTTTTTACACTCTATAAATGTGGAAATTTACATTGGAAACGTTTGGTTTAGCTGTTATAAAAGTTTGGTTTTTTAGTGCTGTAAATGCATTTTCAGCTCGCGCTGTACACATTTGCTATGAGAGGCATTATCTCATCAGGGAAATATTGGACAATCAAATTAATGACTGCCCAGGCTTCAGGATGTCTTTTTACACTATATAAAGGTGGAAATATACATTGGAAACGTTTAGTTTAGCTGTTAATGAAGTTTCGTTTTTTTAGTGCTGAAAATTCATTGTCTGCTGGCGCTGTACACTTTTTCTAAGTGTTGCAATATCTCATGAAGGAAATACTGGACAATCAAATTAATGACTTTCCGGGCTTCAGGATGCCTTTTTACACTCTATAAATGTGGAAATTTACATTGGAAACGTTTGGTTTAGCTGTTATAAAAGTTTGGTTTTTTAGTGCTGTAAATGCATTTTCAGCTCGCGCTGTACACATTTGCTATGAGAGGCATTATCTCATAAGGGAAATATTGGACAATCAAATTAATGACTGCCCAGGCTTCAGGATGTCTTTTTACACTATATAAAGGTGGAAATTTACATTGGAAACATTTAGTTTAGCTGTTAATGAAGTTTCGTTTTTTTAGTGCTGAAAATTCATTGTCTGCTGGCGCTGTACACGTTTTCTAAGTGTTGCAATATCTCATGAAGGAAATACTGGACAATCAAATTAATGACTTTCCAGGCTTCAGGATGCCTTTCTACACTATATAAAGGTGGAAATTTACATTGGAAACGTGTGGTTTAGCTGTTATAAAAGTTTGGTTTTTTAGTGCTGTAAATGCATTTTCAGCTCGCGCTGTACACATTTGCTATGAGAGGCATTATCTCATAAGGGAAATATTGGACAATCAAATTAATGACTGCCCAGGCTTCAGGATGTCTTTTTACACTATATAAAGGTGGAAATTTACATTGGAAACGTTTGGTTTAGCTGTTATAAAAGTTTGGTTTTTTAGTGCTGAAAATGCATTTTCAGCTCGCACTGTACACATTTGCTATGTGAGGCATTATCTCATAAGGGAAATACTGGACAATCAAATTAATGACTTCCCAGGCTTCAGGATGCATTTTTACACTCTATAAATGTGGAAATTTACATTGGAAACGTTTGGTTTAGCTGTTATAAAAGTTTGTTTTTTTAGTGCTGTAAATGCATTTTCAGCTCGCGCTGTACACATTTGCTATGTGAGGCATTATCTCATAAGGGAAATACTGGACAATCAAATTAATGACTGCCCAGGCTTCAGGATGTCTTTTTACACTATATAAAGGTGGAAATTTACATTGGAAACGTTTGGTTTAGCTGTTATAAAAGTTTGGTTTTTTAGTGCTGAAAATGCATTTTCAGCTCGCACTGTACACATTTGCTATGTGAGGCATTATCTCATAAGGGAAATACTGGACAATCAAATTAATGACTTCCCAGGCTTCAGGATGCCTTTTTACACTCTATAAATGTGGAAATTTACATTGGAAACGTTTGGTTTAGCTGTTAATGAAGTTTCGTTTTTTTAGTGCTGAAAATTCATTGTCTGCTGGCGCTGTACACTTTTTCTAAGTGTTGCAATATCTCATGAAGGAAATACTGGACAATCAAATTAATGACTTTCCAGGCTTCAGGATGCCTTTCTACACTATATAAAGGTGGAAATTTACATTTGAAACGTTTGGTTTAGCTGTTATAAAAGTTTGTTTTTTTAGTGCTGTAAATGCATTTTCAGCTCGCGCTGTACACATTTGCTATGAGAGGCATTATCTCATAAGGGAAATATTGGACAATCAAATTAATGACTGCCCAGGCTTCAGGATGTCTTTTTACACTATATAAAGGTGGAAATTTACATTGGAAACGTTTGGTTTAGCTGTTATAAAAGTTTGGTTTTTTAGTGCTGTAAATGCATTTTCAGCTCGCGCTGTACACATTTGCTATGAGAGGCATTATCTCATAAGGGAAATATTGGACAATCAAATTAATGGCTGCCCAGGCTTCAGGATGTCTTTTTACTCTATATAAAGTTGGAAATTTACATTGGAAACGTTTAGTTTAGCTGTTAATGAAGTTTCGTTTTTTTAGTGCTGAAAATTCATTGTCTGCTGGCGCTGTACACTTTTTCTAAGTGTTGCAATATCTCATGAAGGAAATACTGGACAATCAAATCAATGACTTTCCAGGCTTCAGGATGTCTTTTTACACTATATAAAGGTGGAAATTTACATTGGAAACGTTTAGTTTAGCTGTTATAAAAGTTTGGTTTTTTTAGTGCTGTAAATGCATTTTCAGCTCGCACTGTACACATTTGCTATGTGAGGCATTATCTCATAAGGGAAATACTGGACAATCAAATTAATGACTTCCCAGGCTTCAGGATGCCTTTTTACACTCTATAAATGTGGAAATTTACATTGGAAACGTTTGGTTTAGCTGTTAATGAAGTTTCGTTTTTTTAGTGCTGAAAATTCATTGTCTGCTGGCGCTGTACACTTTTTCTAAGTGTTGCAATATCTCATGAAGGAAATACTGGACAATCAAATTAATGACTTTCCAGGCTTCAGGATGCCTTTCTACACTATATAAAGGTGGAAATGTACATTGGAAACGTTTGGTTTAGCTGTTATAAAAGTTTGTTTTTTTAGTGCTGTAAATGCATTTTCAGCTCGCGCTGTACACATTTGCTATGAGAGGCATTGTCTCATTAGGGAAATATTGGACAATCAAATTAATGACTGCCCAGGCTTCAGGATGTCTTTTTACACTATATAAAGGTGGAAATTTACATTGGAAACGTTTGGTTTAGCTGTTATAAAAGTTTGGTTTTTTTAGTGCTGAAAATGCATTTTCAGCTCGCACTGTACACATTTGCTATGTGAGGCATTATCTCATAAGGGAAATACTGGACAATCAAATTAATGACTGCCCAGGCTTCAGGATGTCTTTTTACACTATATAAAGGTGGAAATTTACATTGGAAACGTTTGGTTTAGCTGTTAATGGAGTTTCGTTTTTTTAGTGCTGAAAATTCATTGTCTGCTGGCGCTGTACACTTTTTCTAAGTGTTGCAATATCTCATGAAGGAAATACTGGACAATCAAATTAATGACTTTCCGGGCTTCAGGATGCCTTTTTACACTCTATAAATGTGGAAATTTACATTGGAAACGTTTGGTTTAGCTGTTATAAAAGTTTGGTTTTTTAGTGCTGTAAATGCATTTTCAGCTCGCGCTGTACACATTTGCTATGAGAGGCATTATCTCATCAGGGAAATATTGGACAATCAAATTAATGACTGCCCAGGCTTCAGGATGTCTTTTTACACTATATAAAGGTGGAAATATACATTGGAAACGTTTAGTTTAGCTGTTAATGAAGTTTCGTTTTTTTAGTGCTGAAAATTCATTGTCTGCTGGCGCTGTACACTTTTTCTAAGTGTTGCAATATCTCATGAAGGAAATACTGGACAATCAAATTAATGACTTTCCGGGCTTCAGGATGCCTTTTTACACTCTATAAATGTGGAAATTTACATTGGAAACGTTTGGTTTAGCTGTTATAAAAGTTTGGTTTTTTAGTGCTGTAAATGCATTTTCAGCTCGCGCTGTACACATTTGCTATGAGAGGCATTATCTCATAAGGGAAATATTGGACAATCAAATTAATGACTGCCCAGGCTTCAGGATGTCTTTTTACACTATATAAAGGTGGAAATTTACATTGGAAACATTTAGTTTAGCTGTTAATGAAGTTTCGTTTTTTTAGTGCTGAAAATTCATTGTCTGCTGGCGCTGTACACGTTTTCTAAGTGTTGCAATATCTCATGAAGGAAATACTGGACAATCAAATTAATGACTTTCCAGGCTTCAGGATGCCTTTCTACACTATATAAAGGTGGAAATTTACATTGGAAACGTGTGGTTTAGCTGTTATAAAAGTTTGGTTTTTTAGTGCTGTAAATGCATTTTCAGCTCGCGCTGTACACATTTGCTATGAGAGGCATTATCTCATAAGGGAAATATTGGACAATCAAATTAATGACTGCCCAGGCTTCAGGATGTCTTTTTACACTATATAAAGGTGGAAATTTACATTGGAAACGTTTGGTTTAGCTGTTATAAAAGTTTGGTTTTTTAGTGCTGAAAATGCATTTTCAGCTCGCACTGTACACATTTGCTATGTGAGGCATTATCTCATAAGGGAAATACTGGACAATCAAATTAATGACTTCCCAGGCTTCAGGATGCATTTTTACACTCTATAAATGTGGAAATTTACATTGGAAACGTTTGGTTTAGCTGTTATAAAAGTTTGTTTTTTTAGTGCTGTAAATGCATTTTCAGCTCGCGCTGTACACATTTGCTATGTGAGGCATTATCTCATAAGGGAAATACTGGACAATCAAATTAATGACTGCCCAGGCTTCAGGATGTCTTTTTACACTATATAAAGGTGGAAATTTACATTGGAAACGTTTGGTTTAGCTGTTATAAAAGTTTGGTTTTTTAGTGCTGAAAATGCATTTTCAGCTCGCACTGTACACATTTGCTATGTGAGGCATTATCTCATAAGGGAAATACTGGACAATCAAATTAATGACTTCCCAGGCTTCAGGATGCCTTTTTACACTCTATAAATGTGGAAATTTACATTGGAAACGTTTGGTTTAGCTGTTAATGAAGTTTCGTTTTTTTAGTGCTGAAAATTCATTGTCTGCTGGCGCTGTACACTTTTTCTAAGTGTTGCAATATCTCATGAAGGAAATACTGGACAATCAAATTAATGACTTTCCAGGCTTCAGGATGCCTTTCTACACTATATAAAGGTGGAAATTTACATTGGAAACGTTTGGTTTAGCTGTTATAAAAGTTTGGTTTTTTAGTGCTGTAAATGCATTTTCAGCTCGCGCTGTACACATTTGCTATGAGAGGCATTATCTCATAAGGGAAATATTGGACAATCAAATTAATGACTGCCCAGGCTTCAGGATGTCTTTTTACACTATATAAAGGTGGAAATTTACATTGGAAACGTTTAGTTTAGCTGTTAATGAAGTTTCGTTTTTTTAGTGCTGGAAATTCATTGTCTGCTGGCGCTGTACACTTTTTCTAAGTGTTGCAATATCTCATGAAGGAAATACTGGACAATCAAATTAAAGACTTTCCAGGCTTCAGGATGCCTTTTTACACTATATAAAGGTGGAAATTTACATTGGAAACGTTTGGTTTAGCTGTTATAAAAGTTTGGTTTTTTAGTGCTGTAAATGCATTTTCAGCTCGCGCTGTACACATTTGCTATGAGAGGCATTATCTCATAAGGGAAATATTGGACAATCAAATTAATGACTGCCCAGGCTTCAGGATGTCTTTTTACACTATATAAAGGTGGAAATTTACATTGGAAACATTTAGTTTAGCTGTTAATGAAGTTTCGTTTTTTTAGTGCTGAAAATTCATTGTCTGCTGGCGCTGTACACGTTTTCTAAGTGTTGCAATATCTCATGAAGGAAATACTGGACAATCAAATTAATGACTTTCCAGGCTTCAGGATGCCTTTCTACACTATATAAAGGTGGAAATTTACATTGGAAACGTTTGGTTTAGCTGTTATAAAAGTTTGTTTTTTTAGTGCTGTAAATGCATTTTCAGCTCGCGCTGTACACATTTGCTATGAGAGGCATTATCTCATAAGGGAAATATTGGACAATCAAATTAATGACTGCCCAGGCTTCAGGATGTCTTTTTACACTATATAAAGGTGGAAATTTACATTGGAAACGTTTGGTTTAGCTGTTATAAAAGTTTGTTTTTTTAGTGCTGTAAATGCATTTTCAGCTCGCGCTGTACACATTTGCTATGAGAGGCATTATCTCATAAGGGAAATATTGGACAATCAAATTAATGGCTGCCCGGGCTTCAGGATGTCTTTTTACACTATATAAAGGTGGAAATTTACATTGGAAACGTTTAGTTTAGCTGTTAATGAAGTTTCGTTTTTTTAGTGCTGAAAATTCATTGTCTGCTGGCGCTGTACACTTTTTCTAAATGTTGCAATATCTCATGAAGGAAATACTGGACAATCAAATTAATGACTTTCCAGGCTTCAGGATGCCTTTCTACACTATATAAAGGTGGAAATTTACATTGGAAACGTTTGGTTTAGCTTTTATAAAAGTTTGGTTTTTTAGTGCTGTAAATGCATTTTCAGCTCGCGCTGTACACATTTGCTATGAGAGGCATTATCTCATAAGGGAAATATTGGACAATCAAATTAATGACTGCCCAGGCTTCAGGATGTCTTTTTACACTATATAAAGGAGGAAATTTACATTGGAAACGTTTGGTTTAGGTGTTATAAAAGTTTGGTTTTTTAGTGCTGAAAATGCATTTTCAGCTCGCGCTGTACACATTTGCAATGAGAGGCATTATCTCATAAGGGAAATACTGGACAATCAAATTAATGACTTCCCAGGCTTCAGGATGCCTTTTTACACTCTATAAATGTGGAAATTTACATTGGAAACGTTTGGTTTAGCTGTTAATGAAGTTTCGTTTTTTTTAGTGCTGAAAATTCATTGTCTGCTGGCGCTGTACACTTTTTCTAAGTGTTGCAATATCTCATGAAGGAAATACTGGACAATCAAATTAATGACTTTCCAGGCTTCAGGATGCCTTTCTACACTATATAAAGGTGGAAATTTACATTGGAAACGTTTGGTTTAGCTGTTATAAAAGTTTGGTTTTTTAGTGCTGTAAATGCATTTTCAGCTCGCGCTGTACACATTTGCTATGAGAGGCATTATCTCATAAGGGAAATATTGGACAATCAAATTAATGACTGCCCAGGCTTCAGGATGTCTTTTTACACTATATAAAGGTGGAAATTTACATTGGAAACGTCTGGTTTAGCTGTT
This sequence comes from Idiotropiscis lumnitzeri, assembly GCF_059441095.1. Lineage (NCBI taxonomy): Eukaryota > Metazoa > Chordata > Actinopteri > Syngnathiformes > Syngnathidae > Idiotropiscis > Idiotropiscis lumnitzeri. The sequence continues at coordinate 316,846 of NW_028283629.1, forward strand.
ATAAAAGTTTGTTTTTTTAGTGCTGTAAATGCATTTTCAGCTCGCACTGTACACATTTGCTATGAGAGGCATTATCTCATAAGGGAAATATTGGACAATCAAATTAATGACTGCCCAGGCTTCAGGATGTCTTTTTACACTATATAAAGGTGGAAATTTACATTGGAAACGTTTACTTTAGCTGTTAATGAAGTTTCGTTTATTTAGTGCTGAAAATTCATTGTCTGCTGGCGCTGTACACTTTTTCTAAGTGTTGCAATATCTCATGAAGGAAATACTGGACAATCAAATTAATGACTTTCCAGGCTTCAGGATGCCTTTCTACACTATATAAAGGTGGAAATTTACATTGGAAACGTTTGGTTTAGCTGTTATAAAAGTTTGTTTTTTTAGTGCTGTAAATGCATTTTCAGCTCGCACTGTACACATTTGCTATGTGAGGCATTATCTCATAAGGGAAATACTGGACAATCAAATTAATGACTTCCCAGGCTTCAGGATGCCTTTTTACACTCTATAAATGTGGAAATTTACATTGGAAACGTTTGGTTTAGCTGTTAATGAAGTTTCGTTTTTTTTAGTGCTGAAAATTCATTGTCTGCTGGCGCTGTACACTTTTTCTAAGTGTTGCAATATCTCATGAAGGAAATACTGGACAATCAAATTAATGACTTTCCAGGCTTCAGGATGCCTTTCTACACTATATAAAGGTGGAAATTTACATTGGAAACGTTTGGTTTAGCTGTTATAAAAGTTTGGTTTTTTAGTGCTGTAAATGCATTTTCAGCTCGCGCTGTACACATTTGCTATGAGAGGCATTATCTCATAAGGGAAATATTGGACAATCAAATTAATGACTGCCCAGGCTTCAGGATGTCTTTTTACACTATATAAAGGTGGAAATTTACATTGGAAACGTTTGGTTTAGCTGTTATAAAAGTTTGTTTTTTTAGTGCTGTAAATGCATTTTCAGCTCGCACTGTACACATTTGCTATGAGAGGCATTATCTCATAAGGGAAATATTGGACAATCAAATTAATGACTGCCCAGGCTTCAGGATGTCTTTTTACACTATATAAAGGTGGAAATTTACATTGGAAACGTTTACTTTAGCTGTTAATGAAGTTTCGTTTATTTAGTGCTGAAAATTCATTGTCTGCTGGCGCTGTACACTTTTTCTAAGTGTTGCAATATCTCATGAAGGAAATACTGGACAATCAAATTAATGACTTTCCAGGCTTCAGGATGCCTTTCTACACTATATAAAGGTGGAAATTTACATTGGAAACGTTTCGTTTAGCTGTTATAAAAGTTTGTTTTTTTAGTGCTGTAAATGCATTTTCAGCTCGCACTGTACACATTTGCTATGTGAGGCATTATCTCATAAGGGAAATACTGGACAATCAAATTAATGACTTCCCAGGCTTCAGGATGCCTTTTTACACTCTATAAATGTGGAAATTTACATTGGAAACGTTTGGTTTAGCTGTTAATGAAGTTTCGTTTTTTTAGTGCTGAAAATTCATTGTCTGCTGGCGCTGTACACTTTTTCTAAGTGTTGCAATATCTCATGAAGGAAATACTTGACAATCAAATTAATGACTTTCCAGGCTTCAGGATGCCTTTCTACACTATATAAAGGTGGAAATTTACATTGGAAACGTTTGGTTTAGCTGTTATAAAAGTTTGTTTTTTTTAGTGCTGAAAATGCATTTTCAGCTCGCACTGTACACATTTGCTATGTGAGGCATTATCTCATAAGGGAAATACTGGATAATCAAATTAATGACTGCCCAGGCTTCAGGATGTCTTTTTACACTATATAAAGGTGGAAATTTACATTGGAAACGTTTGGTTTAGCTGTTATAAAAGTTTGTTTTTTTAGTGCTGAAAATGCATTTTCAGCTCGCACTGTACACATTTGCTATGTGAGGCATTATCTCCTAAGGGAAATACTGGACAATCAAATTAATGACTTCCCAGGCTTCAGGATGCCTTTTTACACTCTATAAATGTGGAAATTTACATTGGAAACGTTTGGTTTAGCTGTTAATGAAGTTTCGTTTTTTTAGTGCTGAAAATTCATTGTCTGCTGGCGCTGTACACTTTTTCTAAGTGTTGCAATATCTCATGAAGGAAATACTGGACAATCAAATTAATGACTTTCCAGGCTTCAGGATGCCTTTCTACACTATATAAAGGTGGAAATTTACATTGGAAACGTTTGGTTTAGCTGTTATAAAAGTTTGTTTTTTTAGTGCTGTAAATGCATTTTCAGCTCGCGCTGTACACATTTGCTATGAGAGGCATTATCTCATAAGGGAAATATTGGACAATCAAATTAATGACTGCCCAGGCTTCAGGGTGTCTTTTTACACTATATAAAGGTGGAAATTTACATTGGAAACGTTTGGTTTAGCTGTTATAAAAGTTTGTTTTTTTAGTGCTGTAAATGCATTTTCAGCTCGCGCTGTACACATTTGCTATGAGAGGCATTATCTCATAAGGGAAATATTGGACAATCAAATTAATGGCTGCCCAGGCTTCAGGATGTATTTTTACACTATATAAAGGTGGAAATTTACATTGGAAACGTTTAGTTTAGCTGTTAATGAAGTTTCGTTTTTTTAGTGCTGAAAATTCATTGTCTGCTGGCGCTGTACACTTTTTCTAAGTGTTGCAATATCTCATGAAGGAAATACTGGACAATCAAATTAATGACTTTCCAGGCTTCAGGATGCCTTTCTACACAATATAAAGGTGGAAATTTACATTGGAAACGTTTGGTTTAGCTGTTATAAATAGTTTGTTTTTTTAGTGCTGTAAATGCATTTTCAGCTCGCACTGTACACATTTACTATGTGAGGCATTATCTCATAAGGGAAATACTGGACAATCAAATTAATGACTTCCCAGGCTTCAGGATGCCTTTTTACACTCTATAAATGTGGAAAATTACATTGGAAACGTTTGGTTTAGCTGTTAATGAAGTTTCGTTTTTTTAGTGCTGAAAATTCATTGTCTGCTGGCGCTGTACACTTTTTCTAAGTGTTGCAATATCTCATGAAGGAAATACTGGACAATCAAATTAATGACTTTCCAGGCTTCAGGATGCCTTTCTACACTATATAAAGGTGGAAATTTACATTGGAAACGTTTGGTTTAGCTGTTATAAAAGTTTGGTTTTTTAGTGCTGTAAATGCATTTTCAGCTCGCGCTGTACACATTTGCTATGAGAGGCATTATCTCATAAGGGAAATATTGGACAATCAAATTAATGACTGCCCAGGCTTCAGGATGTCTTTTTACACTATATAAGGGTGGAAATTTACATTGGAAACGTTTAGTTTAGCTGTTAATGAAGTTTGGTTTTTTTAGTGCTGAAAATTCATTGTCTGCTGGCGCTGTACACTTTTTCTAAGTGTTGCAATATCTCATGAAGGAAATACTGGACAATCAAATTAATGACTTTCCAGGCTTCAGGATGCCTTTCTACACTATATAAAGGTGGAAATGTACATTGGAAACGTTTGGTTTAGCTGTTATAAAAGTTTGGTTTTTTAGTGCTGTAAATGCATTTTCAGCTCGCGCTGTACACATTTGCTATGAGAGGCATTATCTCATAAGGGAAATATTGGACAATCAAATTAATGACTGCCCAGGCTTCAGGATGTCTTTTTACACTATATAAAGGTGGAAATTTACATTGGAAACGTTTGGTTTAGCTGTTATAAAAGTTTGGTTTTTTTAGTGCTGAAAATGCATTTTCAGCTCGCACTGTCCACATTTGCTATGTGAGGCATTATCTCATAAGGGAAATACTGGACAATCAAATTAATGACTGCCCAGGCTTCAGGATGTCTTTTTACACTATATAAAGGTGGAAATTTACATTTGAAACGTTTGGTTTAGCTGTTATAAAAGTTTGGTTTTTTAGTGCTGTAAATGCATTTTCAGCTCGCGCTGTACACATTTGCTATGAGAGGCATTATCTCATAAGGGAAATATTGGACAATCAAATTAATGACTGCCCAGGCTTCAGGATGTCTTTTTACACTATATAAAGGTGGAAATTTACATTGGAAACGTTTGGTTTAGCTGTTATAAAAGTTTGGTTTTTTAGTGCTGAAAATGCATTTTCAGCTCGCACTGTACACATTTGCTATGTGAGGCATTATCTCATAAGGGAAATACTGGACAATCAAATTAATGACTTCCCAGGCTTCAGGATGCCTTTTTACACTCTATAAATGTGGAAATTTACATTGGAAACGTTTGGTTTAGCTGTTAATGAAGTTTCGTTTTTTTAGTGCTGAAAATTCATTGTCTGCTGGCGCTGTACACTTTTTCTAAGTGTTGCAATATCTCATGAAGGAAATACTGGACAATCAAATTAATGACTTTCCAGGCTTCAGGATGCCTTTCTACACTATATAAAGGTGGAAATTTACATTGGAAACGTTTGGTTTAGCTGTTAATGAAGTTTCGTTTTTTTTAGTGCTGAAAATTCATTGTCTGCTGGCGCTGTACACTTTTTCTAAGTGTTGCAATATCTCATGAAGGAAATACTGGACAATCAAATTAATGACTTTCCAGGCTTCAGGATGCCTTTCTACACTATATAAAGGTGGAAATTTACATTGGAAACGTTTGGTTTAGCTGTTATAAAAGTTTGGTTTTTTAGTGCTGTAAATACATTTTCAGCTCGCGCTGTACACATTTGCTATGAGAGGCATTATCTCATAAGGGAAATATTGGACAATCAAATTAATGACTGCCCAGGCTTCAGGATGTCTTTTTACACTATATAAAGGTGGAAATTTACATTGGAAACGTTTGGTTTAGCTGTTATAAAAGTTTGTTTTTTTAGTGCTGTAAATGCATTTTCAGCTCGCGCTGTACACATTTGCTATGAGAGGCATTATCTCATAAGGGAAACATTGGACAATCAAATTAATGGCTGCCCAGGCTTCAGGATGTCTTTTTACACTATATAAAGGTGGACATTTACATTGGAAACGTTTAGTTTAGCTGTTAATGAAGTTTCGTTTTTTTAGTGCTGAAAATTCATTGTCTGCTGGCGCTGTACACTTTTTCTAAGTGTTGCAATATCTCATGAAGGAAATACTGGACAATCAAATTAATGACTTTCCAGGCTTCAGATGCCTTTCTACACTATATAAAGGTGGAAATTTACATTGGAAACGTTTGGTTTAGCTGTTATAAATAGTTTGTTTTTTTAGTGCTGTAAAATGCATTTTCAGCTCGCACTGTACACATTTGCTATGTGAGGCATTATCTCATAAGGGAAATACTGGACAATCAAATTAATGACTTCCCAGGCTTCAGGATGCATTTTTACACTCTATAAATGTGGAAATTTACATTGGAAACGTTTGGTTTAGCTGTTATAAAAGTTTGTTTTTTTAGTGCTGTAAATGCATTTTCAGCTCGCGCTGTACACATTTGCTATGTGAGGCATTATCTCATAAGGGAAATACTGGACAATCAAATTAATGACTGCCCAGGCTTCAGGATGTCTTTTTACACTATATAAAGGTGGAAATTTACATTGGAAACGTTTGGTTTAGCTGTTATAAAAGTTTGGTTTTTTAGTGCTGAAAATGCATTTTCAGCTCGCACTGTACACATTTGCTATGTGAGGCATTATCTCATAAGGGAAATACTGGACAATCAAATTAATGACTTCCCAGGCTTCAGGATGCCTTTTTACACTCTATAAATGTGGAAATTTACATTGGAAACGTTTGGTTTAGCTGTTAATGAAGTTTCGTTTTTTTAGTGCTGAAAATTCATTGTCTGCTGGCGCTGTACACTTTTTCTAAGTGTTGCAATATCTCATGAAGGAAATACTGGACAATCAAATTAATGACTTTCCAGGCTTCAGGATGCCTTTCTACACTATATAAAGGTGGAAATTTACATTGGAAACGTTTGGTTTAGCTGTTATAAAAGTTTGGTTTTTTAGTGCTGTAAATGCATTTTCAGCTCGCGCTGTACACATTTGCTATGAGAGGCATTATCTCATAAGGGAAATATTGGACAATCAAATTAATGACTGCCCAGGCTTCAGGATGTCTTTTTACACTATATAAAGGTGGAAATTTACATTGGAAACGTTTAGTTTAGCTGTTAATGAAGTTTCGTTTTTTTAGTGCTGGAAATTCATTGTCTGCTGGCGCTGTACACTTTTTCTAAGTGTTGCAATATCTCATGAAGGAAATACTGGACAATCAAATTAAAGACTTTCCAGGCTTCAGGATGCCTTTTTACACTATATAAAGGTGGAAATTTACATTGGAAACGTTTGGTTTAGCTGTTATAAAAGTTTGGTTTTTTAGTGCTGTAAATGCATTTTCAGCTCGCGCTGTACACATTTGCTATGAGAGGCATTATCTCATAAGGGAAATATTGGACAATCAAATTAATGACTTCCCAGGCTTCAGGATGCATTTTTACACTCTATAAATGTGGAAATTTACATTGGAAACGTTTGGTTTAGCTGTTATAAAAGTTTGTTTTTTTAGTGCTGTAAATGCATTTTCAGCTCGCGCTGTACACATTTGCTATGTGAGGCATTATCTCATAAGGGAAATACTGGACAATCAAATTAATGACTGCCCAGGCTTCAGGATGTCTTTTTACACTATATAAAGGTGGAAATTTACATTGGAAACGTTTGGTTTAGCTGTTATAAAAGTTTGGTTTTTTAGTGCTGAAAATGCATTTTCAGCTCGCACTGTACACATTTGCTATGTGAGGCATTATCTCATAAGGGAAATACTGGACAATCAAATTAATGACTTCCCAGGCTTCAGGATGCCTTTTTACACTCTATAAATGTGGAAATTTACATTGGAAACGTTTGGTTTAGCTGTTAATGAAGTTTCGTTTTTTTAGTGCTGAAAATTCATTGTCTGCTGGCGCTGTACACTTTTTCTAAGTGTTGCAATATCTCATGAAGGAAATACTGGACAATCAAATTAATGACTTTCCAGGCTTCAGGATGCCTTTCTACACTATATAAAGGTGGAAATTTACATTGGAAACGTTTGGTTTAGCTGTTATAAAAGTTTGGTTTTTTAGTGCTGTAAATGCATTTTCAGCTCGCGCTGTACACATTTGCTATGAGAGGCATTATCTCATAAGGGAAATATTGGACAATCAAATTAATGACTGCCCAGGCTTCAGGATGTCTTTTTACACTATATAAAGGTGGAAATTTACATTGGAAACGTTTAGTTTAGCTGTTAATGAAGTTTCGTTTTTTTAGTGCTGGAAATTCATTGTCTGCTGGCGCTGTACACTTTTTCTAAGTGTTGCAATATCTCATGAAGGAAATACTGGACAATCAAATTAAAGACTTTCCAGGCTTCAGGATGCCTTTTTACACTATATAAAGGTGGAAATTTACATTGGAAACGTTTGGTTTAGCTGTTATAAAAGTTTGGTTTTTTAGTGCTGTAAATGCATTTTCAGCTCGCGCTGTACACATTTGCTATGAGAGGCATTATCTCATAAGGGAAATATTGGACAATCAAATTAATGACTGCCCAGGCTTCAGGATGTCTTTTTACACTATATAAAGGTGGAAATTTACATTGGAAACGTTTGGTTTAGCTGTTATAAAAGTTTGGTTTTTTAGTGCTGAAAATGCATTTTCAGCTCGCACTGTACACATTTGCTATGTGAGGCATTATCTCATAAGGGAAATACTGGACAATCAAATTAATGACTTCCCAGGCTTCAGGATGCCTTTTTACACTCTATAAATGTGGAAATTTACATTGGAAACGTTTGGTTTAGCTGTTAATGAAGTTTCGTTTTTTTAGTGCTGAAAATTCATTGTCTGCTGGCGCTGTACACTTTTTCTAAGTGTTGCAATATCTCATGAAGGAAATACTGGACAATCAAATTAATGACTTTCCAGGCTTCAGGATGCCTTTCTACACTATATAAAGGTGGAAATTTACATTGGAAACGTTTGGTTTAGCTGTTAATGAAGTTTCGTTTTTTTTAGTGCTGAAAATTCATTGTCTGCTGGCGCTGTACACTTTTTCTAAGTGTTGCAATATCTCATGAAGGAAATACTGGACAATCAAATTAATGACTTTCCAGGCTTCAGGATGCCTTTCTACACTATATAAAGGTGGAAATTTACATTGGAAACGTTTGGTTTAGCTGTTATAAAAGTTTGTTTTTTTAGTGCTGTATATGCATTTTCAGCTCGCGCTGTACACATTTGCTATGAGAGGCATTATCTCATAAGGGAAATATTGGACAATCAAATTAATGACTGCCCAGGCTTCAGGATGTCTTTTTACACTATATAAAGGTGGAAATTTACATTGGAAACGTTTGGTTTAGCTGTTATAAAAGTTTGTTTTTTTAGTGCTGTAAATGCATTTTCAACTCGCGCTGTACACATTTGCTATGAGAGGCATTATCTCATAAGGGAAATATTGGACAATCAAATTAATGGCTGCCCAGGCTTCAGGATGTATTTTTACACTATATAAAGGTGGAAATTTACATTGGAAACGTTTAGTTTAGCTGTTAATGAAGTTTCGTTTTTTTAGTGCTGAAAATTCATTGTCTGCTGGCGCTGTACACTTTTTCTAAGTGTTGCAATATCTCATGAAGGAAATACTGGACAATCAAATTATTGACTTTCCAGGCTTCAGGATGCCTTTCTACACTATATAAAGGTGGAAATTTACATTGGAAACGTTTGGTTTAGCTGTTATAAATAGTTTGTTTTTTTAGTGCTGTAAATGCATTTTCAGCTCGCACTGTACACATTTGCTATGTGAGGCAATATCTCATAAGGGAAATACTGGACAATCAAATTAATGACTTCCCAGGCTTCAGGATGCCTTTTTACACTCTATAAATGTGGAAAATTACATTGGAAACGTTTGGTTTAGCTGTTAATGAAGTTTCGTTTTTTTAGTGCTGAAAATTCATTGTCTGCTGGCGCTGTACACTTTTTCTAAGTGTTGCAATATCTCATGAAGGAAATACTGGACAATCAAATTAATGACTTTCCAGGCTTCAGGATGCCTTTCTACACTATATAAAGGTGGAAATTTACATTGGAAACGTTTGGTTTAGCTGTTATAAAAGTTTGGTTTTTTAGTGCTGTAAATGCATTTTCAGCTCGCGCTGTACACATTTGCTATGAGAGGCATTATCTCATAAGGGAAATATTGGACAATCAAATTAATGACTGCCCAGGCTTCAGGATGTCTTTTTACACTATATAAGGGTGGAAATTTACATTGGAAACGTTTAGTTTAGCTGTTAATGAAGTTTCGTTTTTTTAGTGCTGAAAATTCATTGTCTGCTGGCGCTGTACACTTTTTCTAAGTGTTGCAATATCTCATGAAGGAAATACTGGACAATCAAATTAATGACTTTCCAGGCTTCAGGATGCCTTTCTACACTATATAAAGGTGGAAATGTACATTGGAAACGTTTGGTTTAGCTGTTATAAAAGTTTGGTTTTTTAGTGCTGTAAATGCATTTTCAGCTCGCGCTGTACACATTTGCTATGAGAGGCATTATCTCATAAGGGAAATATTGGACAATCAAATAATGACTGCCCAGGCTTCAGGATATCTTTTTACACTATATAAAGGTGGAAATTTACATTGGAAACGTTTGGTTTAGCTGTTATAAAAGTTTGTTTTTTTTAGTGCTGAAAATGCATTTTCAGCTCGCACTGTCCACATTTGCTATGTGAGGCATTATCTCATAAGGGAAATACTGGACAATCAAATTAATGACTGCCCAGGCTTCAGGATGTCTTTTACACTATATAAAGGTGGAAATTTACATTTGAAACGTTTGGTTTAGCTGTTATAAAAGTTTGGTTTTTTAGTGCTGTAAATGCATTTTCAGCTCGCGCTGTACACATTTGCTATGAGAGGCATTATCTCATAAGGGAAATATTGGACAATCAAATTAATGACTGCCCAGGCTTCAGGATGTCTTTTTACACTATATAAAGGTGGAAATTTACATTGGAAACGTTTGGTTTAGCTGTTATAAAAGTTTGGTTTTTTAGTGCTGAAAATGCATTTTCAGCTCGCACTGTACACATTTGCTATGTGAGGCATTATCTCATAAGGGAAATACTGGACAATCAAATTAATGACTTCCCAGGCTTCAGGATGCCTTTTTACACTCTATAAATGTGGAAATTTACATTGGAAACGTTTGGTTTAGCTGTTAATGAAGTTTCGTTTTTTTAGTGCTGAAAATTCATTGTCTGCTGGCGCTGTACACTTTTTCTAAGTGTTGCAATATCTCATGAAGGAAATACTGGACAATCAAATTAATGACTTTCCAGGCTTCAGGATGCCTTTCTACACTATATAAAGGTGGAAATTTACATTGGAAACGTTTGGTTTAGCTGTTAATGAAGTTTCGTTTTTTTTAGTGCTGAAAATTCATTGTCTGCTGGCGCTGTACACTTTTTCTAAGTGTTGCAATATCTCATGAAGGAAATACTGGACAATCAAATTAATGACTTTCCAGGCTTCAGGATGCCTTTCTACACTATATAAAGGTGGAAATTTACATTGGAAACGTTTGGTTTAGCTGTTATAAAAGTTTGGTTTTTTAGTGCTGTAAATGCATTTTCAGCTCGCGCTGTACACATTTGCTATGAGAGGCATTATCTCATAAGGGAAATATTGGACAATCAAATTAATGGCTGCCCAGGCTTCAGGATGTCTTTTTACACTATATAAAGGTGGAAATTTACATTGGAAACGTTTAGTTTAGCTGTTAATGAAGTTTCGTTTTTTTAGTGCTGAAAATTCATTGTCTGCTGGCGCTGTACACTTTTTCTAAGTGTTGCAATATCTCATGAAGGAAATACTGGACAATCAAATTAATGACTTTCCAGGCTTCAGATGCCTTTCTACACTATATAAAGGTGGAAATTTACATTGGAAACGTTTGGTTTAGCTGTTATAAATAGTTTGTTTTTTTAGTGCTGTAAATGCATTTTCAGCTCGCACTGTACACATTTGCTATGTGAGGCATTATCTCATAAGGGAAATACTGGACAATCAAATTAATGACTTCCCAGGCTTCAGGATGCCTTTTTACACTCTATAAATGTGGAAATTTACATTGGAAACGTTTGGTTTAGCTGTTAATGAAGTTTCGTTTTTTTAGTGCTGAAAATTCATTGTCTGCTGGCGCTGTACACTTTTTCTAAGTGTTGCAATATCTCATGAAGGAAATACTGGACAATCAAATTAATGACTTTCCAGGCTTCAGGATGCCTTTCTACACTATATAAAGGTGGAAATTTACATTGGAAACGTTTGGTTTAGCTGTTATAAAAGTTTGGTTTTTTAGTGCTGTAAATGCATTTTCAGCTCGCGCTGTACACATTTGCTATGAGAGGCATTATCTCATAAGGGAAATATTGGACAATCAAATTAATGACTGCCCAGGCTTCAGGATGTCTTTTTACACTATATAAGGGTGGAAATTTACATTGGAAACGTTTAGTTTAGCTGTTAATGAAGTTTCGTTTTTTTAGTGCTGAAAATTCATTGTCTGCTGGCGCTGTACACTTTTTCTAAGTGTTGCAATATCTCATGAAGGAAATACTGGACAATCAAATTAATGACTTTCCTGGCTTCAGGATGCCTTTCTACACTATATAAAGGTGGAAATTTACATTGGAAACGTTTGGTTTAGCTGTTATAAAAGTTTGGTTTTTTAGTGCTGTAAATGCATTTTCAGCTCGCGCTGTACACATTTGCTATGAGAGGCATTATCTCAGAAGGGAAATATTGGACAATCAAATTAATGACTGCCCAGGCTTCAGGATGTCTTTTTACACTATATAAAGGTGGAAATTTACATTGGAAACGTTTGGTTTAGCTGTTATAAAAGTTTGGTTTTTTTAGTGCTGAAAATGCATTTTCAGCTCGCACTGTACACATTTGCTGTGTGAGGCATTATCTCATAAGGGAAATACTGGACAATCAAATTAATGACTGCCCAGGCTTCAGGATGTCTTTTTACACTATATAAAGGTGGAAATTTACATTGGAAACGTTTGGTTTAGCTGTTATAAAAGTTTGGTTTTTTAGTGCTGAAAATGCATTTTCAGCTCGCACTGTACACATTTGCTATGAGAGGCATTATCTCATAAGGGAAATATTGGACAATCAAATTAATGACTGCCCAGGCTTCAGGATGTCTTTTTACACTATATAAAGGTGGAAATTTACATTGGAAACGTTTGGTTTAGCTGTTATAAAAGTTTGGTTTTTTTAGTGCTGAAAATGCATTTTCAGCTCGCACTGTACACTTTTGCTGTGTGAGGCATTATCTCATAATGGAAATACTGGACAATCAAATTAATGACTGCCCAGGCTTCAGGATGTCTTTTTACACTATATAAAGGTGGAAATTTACATTGGAAACGTTTGGTTTAGCTGTTATAAAAGTTTGGTTTTTTAGTGCTGAAAATGCATTTTCAGCTCGCACTGTACACATTTGCTATGTGAGGCATTATCTCATAAGGGAAATACTGGACAATCAAATTAATGACTTCCCAGGCTTCAGGATGCCTTTTTACACTCTATAAATGTGGAAATTTACATTGGAAACGTTTGGTTTAGCTGTTAATGAAGTTTCGTTTTTTTAGTGCTGAAAATTCATTGTCTGCTGGCGCTGTACACTTTTTCTAAGTGTTGCAATATCTCATGAAGGAAATACTGGACAATCAAATTAATGACTTTCCAGGCTTCAGGATGCCTTTCTACACTATATAAAGGTGGAAATTTACATTGGAAACGTTTGGTTTAGCTGTTATAAATGTTTGGTTTTTTAGTGCTGTAAATGCATTTTCAGCTCGCGCTGTACACATTTGCTATGAGAAGCATTATCTCATAAGGGAAATATTGGACAATCAAATTAATGACTGCCCAGGCTTCAGGATGTCTTTTTACACTATATAAGGGTGGAAATTTACATTGGAAACGTTTAGTTTAGCTGTTAATGAAGTTTCGTTTTTTTAGTGCTGAAAATTCATTGTCTGCTGGCGCTGTACACTTTTTCTAAGTGTTGCAATATCTCATGAAGGAAATACTGGACAATCAAATTAATGACTTTCCAGGCTTCAGGATGCCTTTCTACACTATATAAAGGTGGAAATGTACATTGGAAACGTTTGGTTTAGCTGTTATAAAAGTTTGGTTTTTTAGTGCTGTAAATGCATTTTCAGCTCGCGCTGTACACATTTGCTATGAGAGGCATTATCTCAGAAGGGAAATATTGGACAATCAAATTAATGACTGCCCAGGCTTCAGGATGTCTTTTTACACTATATAAAGGTGGAAATTTACATTGGAAACGTTTGGTTTAGCTGTTATAAAAGTTTGGTTTTTTTAGTGCTGAAAATGCATTTTCAGCTCGCACTGTACACATTTGCTATGTGAGGCATTATCTCATAAGGGAAATACTGGACAATCAAATTAATGACTGCCCAGGCTTCAGGATGTCTTTTTACACTATATAAAGGTGGAAATTTACATTGGAAACGTTTGGTTTAGCTGTTAATGAAGTTTCGTTTTTTTAGTGCTGAAAATTCATTGTCTGCTGGCGCTGTACACTTTTTCTAAGTGTTGCAATATCTCATGAAGGAAATACTGGACAATCAAATTAATGACTTTCCAGGCTTCAGGATGCCTTTCTACACTATATAAAGGTGGAAATGTACATTGGAAACGTTTGGTTTAGCTGTTATAAAAGTTTGGTTTTTTAGTGCTGTAAATGCATTTTCAGCTCGCGCTGTACACATTTGCTATGAGAGGCATTATCTCAGAAGGGAAATATTGGACAATCAAATTAATGACTGCCCAGGCTTCAGGATGTCTTTTTACACTATATAAAGGTGGAAATTTACATTGGAAACGTTTGGTTTAGCTGTTATAAAAGTTTGGTTTTTTTAGTGCTGAAAATGCATTTTCAGCTCGCACTGTACACATTTGCTATGTGAGGCATTATCTCATAAGGGAAATACTGGACAATCAAATTAATGACTGCCCAGGCTTCAGGATGTCTTTTTACACTATATAAAGGTGGAAATTTACATTGGAAACGTTTGGTTTAGCTGTTATAAAAGTTTGGTTTTTTAGTGCTGAAAATGCATTTTCAGCTCGCACTGTACACATTTGCTATGTGAGGCATTATCTCATAAGGGAAATACTGGACAATCAAATTAATGACTTCCCAGGCTTCAGGATGCCTTTTTACACTCTATAAATGTGGAAATTTACATTGGAAACGTTTGGTTTAGCTGTTAATGAAGTTTCGTTTTTTTAGTGCTGAAAATTCATTGTCTGCTGGCGCTGTACACTTTTTCTAAGTGTTGCAATATCTCATGAAGGAAATACTGGACAATCAAATTAATGACTTTCCAGGATTCAAGATGCCTTTCTACACTATATAAAGGTGGAAATTTACATTGGAAACGTTTGGTTTAGCTGTTATAAAAGTTTGGTTTTTTAGTGCTGAAAATGCATTTTCAGCTCGCGCTGTACACATTTGCTATGAGAGGCATTATCTCATAAGGGAAATATTGGACAATCAAATTAATGACTGCCCAGGCTTCAGGATGTCTTTTTACACTATATAAGGGTGGAAATTTACATTGGAAACGTTTAGTTTAGCTGTTAATTAAGTTTCGTTTTTTTAGTGCTGAAAATTCATTGTCTGCTGGCGCTGTACACTTTTTCTAAGTGTTGCAATATCTCATGAAGGAAATACTGGACAATCAAATTAATGACTTTCCAGGCTTCAGGATGCCTTCTACACTATATAAAGGTGGAAATGTACATTGGAAACGTTTGGTTTAGCTGTTATAAAAGTTTGGTTTTTTAGTGCTGTAAATGCATTTTCAGCTCGCGCTGTACACATTTGCTATGAGAGGCATTATCTCAGAAGGGAAATATTGGACAATCAAATTAATGACTGCCCAGGCTTCAGGATGTCTTTTTACACTATATAAAGGTGGAAATTTACATTGGAAACGTTTGGTTTAGCTGTTATAAAAGTTTGGTTTTTTTAGTGCTGAAAATGCATTTTCAGCTCGCACTGTACACATTTGCTGTGTGAGGCATTATCTCATAAGGGAAATACTGGACAATCAAATTAATGACTGCCCAGGTTTCAGGATGTCTTTTTACACTATATAAAGGTGGAAATTTACATTGGAAACGTTTGGTTTAGCTGTTATAAAAGTTTGGTTTTTTAGTGCTGAAAATGCATTTTCAGCTCGCACTGTACACATTTGCTATGTGAGGCATTATCTCATAAGGGAAATACTGGACAATCAAATTAATGACTTCCCAGGCTTCAGGATGCCTTTTTACACTCTATAAATGTGGAAATTTACATTGGAAACGTTTGGTTTAGCTGTTAATGAAGTTTCGTTTTTTTAGTGCTGAAAATTCATTGTCTGCTGGCGCTGTACACTTTTTCTAAGTGTTGCAATATCTCATGAAGGAAATACTGGACAATCAAATTAATGACTTTCCAGGCTTCAGGATGCCTTTCTACACTATATAAAGGTGGAAATTTACATTGGAAACGTTTGGTTTAGCTGTTATAAAAGTTTGGTTTTTTAGTGCTGTAAATGCATTTTCAGCTCGCGCTGTACACATTTGCTATGAGAGGCATTATCTCAGAAGGGAAATATTGGACAATCAAATTAATGACTGCCCAGGCTTCAGGATGTCTTTTTACACTATATAAGGGTGGAAATTTACATTGGAAACGTTTAGTTTAGCTGTTAATGAAGTTTCGTTTTTTTAGTGCTGAAAATTCATTGTCTGCTGGCGTGTACACTTTTTCTAAGTGTTGCAATATCTCATGAAGGAAATACTGGACAATCAAATTAATGACTTTCCAGGCTTCAGGATGCCTTTCTACACTATATAAAGGTGGAAATGTACATTGGAAACGTTTGGTTTAGCTGTTATAAAAGTTTGGTTTTTTAGTGCTGTAAATGCATTTTCAGCTCGCGCTGTACACATTTGCTATGAGAGGCATTATCTCAGAAGGGAAATATTGGACAATCAAATTAATGACTGCCCAGGCTTCAGGATGTCTTTTTACACTATATAAAGGTGGAAATTTACATTGGAAACGTTTGGTTTAGCTGTTATAAAAGTTTGTTTTTTTTAGTGCTGAAAATGCATTTTCAGCTCGCACTGTACACATTTGCTGTGTGAGGCATTATCTCATAAGGGAAATACTGGACAATCAAATTAATGACTGCCCAGGCTTCAGGATGTCTTTTTACACTATATAAAGGTGGAAATTTACATTGGAAACGTTTGGTTTAGCTGTTATAAAAGTTTGTTTTTTTAGTGCTGAAAATGCATTTTCAGCTCGCACTGTACACATTTGCTATGTGAAGCATTATCTCATAAGGGAAATACTGGACAATCAAATTAATGACTTCCCAGGCTTCAGGATGCCTTTTTACACTCTATAAATGTGGAAATTTACATTGGAAACGTTTGGTTTAGCTGTTAATGAAGTTTCGTTTTTTTAGTGCTGAAAATTCATTGTCTGCTGGCACTGTACACTTTTTCTAAGTGTTGCATAATCTCATGAAGGAAATACTGGACAATCAAATTAATGACTTTCCAGGCTTCAGGATGCCTTTTATACACTATATAAAGGTGGAAATTTACATTGGAAACGTTTGGTTTAGCTGTTATAAAAGTTTGGTTTTTTAGTGCTGTAAATGCATTTTCAGCTCGCGCTGTACACATTTGCTATGAGAGGCATTATCTCATAAGGGAAATATTGGACAATCAAATTAATGACTGCCCAGGCTTCAGGATGTCTTTTTACACTATATAAGGGTGGAAATTTACATTGGAAACGTTTAGTTTAGCTGTTAATGAAGTTTCGTTTTTTTAGTGCTGAAAATTCATTGTCTGCTGGCGCTGTACACTTTATCTAAGTGTTGCAATATCTCATGAAGGAAATACTGGACAATCAAATTAATGACTTTCCAGGCTTCAGGATGCCTTTCTACACTCTATAAAGGTGGAAATGTACATTGGAAACGTTTGGTTTAGCTGTTATAAAAGTTTGGTTTTTTAGTGCTGTAAATGCATTTTCAGCTCGCGCTGTACACATTTGCTATGAGAGGCATTATCTCAGAAGGGAAATATTGGACAATCAAATTAATGACTGCCCAGGCTTCAGGATGTCTTTTTACACTATATAAAGGTGGAAATTTACATTGGAAACGTTTGGTTTAGCTGTTATAAAAGTTTGGTTTTTTTAGTGCTGAAAATGCATTTTCAGCTCGCACTGTACACATTTGCTGTGTGAGGCATTATCTCATAAGGGAAATACTGGACAATCAAATTAATGACTGCCCAGGCTTCAGGATGTCTTTTTACACTATATAAAGGTGGAAATTTACATTGGAAACGTTTGGTTTAGCTGTTATAAAAGTTTGGTTTTTTAGTGCTGAAAATGCATTTTCAGCTCGCACTGTACACATTTGCTATGTGAGGCATTATCTCATAAGGGAAATACTGGACAATCAAATTAATGACTTCCCAGGCTTCAGGATGCCTTTTTACACTCTATAAATGTGGAAATTTACATTGGAAACGTTTGGTTTAGCTGTTAATGAAGTTTCGTTTTTTTAGTGCTGAAAATTCATTGTCTGCTGGCGCTGTACACTTTTTCTAAGTGTTGCAATATCTCATGAAGGAAATACTGGACAATCAAATTAATGACTTTCCAGGCTTCAGGATGCCTTTCTACACTATATAAAGGTGGAAATTTACATTGGAAACGTTTGGTTTAGCTGTTATAAAAGTTTGGTTTTTTAGTGCTGTAAATGCATTTTCAGCTCGCGCTGTACACATTTGCTATGAGAAGCATTATCTCATAAGGGAAATATTGGACAATCAAATTAATGACTGCCCAGGCTTCAGGATGTCTTTTTACACTATATAAGGGTGGAAATTTACATTGGAAACGTTTAGTTTAGCTGTTAATGAAGTTTCGTTTTTTTAGTGCTGAAAATTCATTGTCTGCTGGCGCTGTACACTTTTTCTAAGTGTTGCAATATCTCATGAAGGAAATACTGGACAATCAAATTAATGACTTTCCAGGCTTCAGGATGCCTTTCTACACTATATAAAGGTGGAAATGTACATTGGAAACGTTTGGTTTAGCTGTTATAAAAGTTTGGTTTTTTAGTGCTGTAAATGCATTTTCAGCTCGCGCTGTACACATTTGCTATGAGAGGCATTATCTCAGAAGGGAAATATTGGACAATCAAATTAATGACTGCCCAGGCTTCAGGATGTCTTTTTACACTATATAAAGGTGGAAATTTACATTGGAAACGTTTGGTTTAGCTGTTATAAAAGTTTGGTTTTTTTAGTGCTGAAAATGCATTTTCAGCTCGCACTGTACACATTTGCTGTGTGAGGCATTATCTCATAAGGGAAATACTGGACAATCAAATTAATGACTGCCCAGGCTTCAGGATGTCTTTTTACACTATATAAAGGTGGAAATTTACATTGGAAACGTTTGGTTTAGCTGTTATAAAAGTTTGGTTTTTTAGTGCTGAAAATGCATTTTCAGCTCGCACTGTACACATTTGCTATGTGAGGCATTATCTCATAAGGGAAATACTGGACAATCAAATTAATGACTTCCCAGGCTTCAGGATGCCTTTTTACACTCTATAAATGTGGAAATTTACATTGGAAACGTTTGGTTTAGCTGTTAATGAAGTTTCGTTTTTTTAGTGCTGAAAATTCATTGTCTGCTGGCGCTGTACACTTTTTCTAAGTGTTGCAATATCTCATGAAGGAAATACTGGACAATCAAATTAATGACTTTCCAGGCTTCAGGATGCCTTTCTACACTATATAAAGGTGGAAATTTACATTGGAAACGTTTGGTTTAGCTGTTATAAAAGTTTGGTTTTTTAGTGCTGTAAATGCATTTTCAGCTCGCGCTGTACACATTTGCTATGAGAGGCATTATCTCATAAGGGAAATATTGGACAATCAAATTAATGACTGCCCAGGCTTCAGGATGTCTTTTTACACTATATAAGGGTGGAAATTTACATTGGAAACGTTTAGTTTAGCTGTTAATGAAGTTTCGTTTTTTTAGTGCTGAAAATTCATTGTCTGCTGGCGCTGTACACTTTTTCTAAGTGTTGCAATATCTCATGAAGGAAATACTGGACAATCAAATTAATGACTTTCCAGGCTTCAGGATGCCTTTCTACACTATATAAAGGTGGAAATGTACATTGGAAACGTTTGGTTTAGCTGTTATAAAAGTTTGGTTTTTTAGTGCTGTAAATGCATTTTCAGCTCGCGCTGTACACATTTGCTATGAGAGGCATTATCTCAGAAGGGAAATATTGGACAATCAAATTAATGACTGCCCAGGCTTCAGGATGTCTTTTTACACTATATAAAGGTGGAAATTTACATTGGAAACGTTTGGTTTAGCTGTTATAAAAGTTTGGTTTTTTTAGTGCTGAAAATGCATTTTCAGCTCGCACTGTACACATTTGCTGTGTGAGGCATTATCTCATAAGGGAAATACTGGACAATCAAATTAATGACTGCCCAGGCTTCAGGATGTCTTTTTACACTATATAAAGGTGGAAATTTACATTGGAAACGTTTGGTTTAGCTGTTATAAAAGTTTGTTTTTTTAGTGCTGAAAATGCATTTTCAGCTCGCACTGTACACATTTGCTATGTGAGGCATTATCTCATAAGGGAAATACTGGACAATCAAATTAATGACTTCCCAGGCTTCAGGATGCCTTTTTACACTCTATAAATGTGGAAATTTACATTGGAAACGTTTGGTTTAGCTGTTAATGAAGTTTCGTTTTTTTAGTGCTGAAAATTCATTGTCTGCTGGCGCTGTACACTTTTTCTAAGTGTTGCAATATCTCATGAAGGAAATACTGGACAATCAAATTAATGACTTTCCAGGCTTCAGGATGCCTTTCTACACTATATAAAGGTGGAAATTTACATTGGAAACGTTTGGTTTAGCTGTTATAAAAGTTTGGTTTTTTAGTGCTGTAAATGCATTTTCAGCTCGCGCTGTACACATTTGCTATGAGAGGCATTATCTCATAAGGGAAATATTGGACAATCAAATTAATGACTGCCCAGGCTTCAGGATGTATTTTTACACTATATAAGGGTGGAAATTTACATTGGAAACGTTTAGTTTAGCTGTTAATGAAGTTTCGTTTTTTTAGTGCTGAAAATTCATTGTCTGCTGGCGCTGTACACTTTTTCTAAGTGTTGCAATATCTCATGAAGGAAATACTGGACAATCAAATTAATGACTTTCCAGGCTTCAGGATGCCTTTCTACACTATATAAAGGTGGAAATTTACATTGGAAACGTTTGGTTTAGCTGTTATAAAAGTTTGGTTTTTTAGTGCTGTAAATGCATTTTCAGCTCGCGCTGTACACATTTGCTATGAGAGGCATTATCTCATAAAGGAAATATTGGACAATCAAATTAATGACTGCCCAGGCTTCAGGATGTCTTTTTACACTATATAAAGGTGGAAATTTACATTGGAAACGTTTAGTTTAGCTGTTAATGAAGTTTCGTTTTTTTTAGTGCTGAAAATGCATTGTCTGCTGGCGCTGTACACTTTTTCTAAGTGTTGCAATATCTCATGAAGGAAATACTGGACAATCAAATTAATGACTTTCCAGGCTTCAGGATGCCTTTCTACACTATATAAAGGTGGAAATTTACATTGGAAACGTTTGGTTTAGCTGTTATAAAAGTTTGGTTTTTTAGTGCTGTAAATGCATTTTCAGCTCGCGCTGTACACATTTGCTATGAGAGGCATTATCTCATAAGGGAAATATTGGACAATCAAATTAATGACTGCCCAGGCTTCAGGATGTCTTTTTACACTATATAAAGGTGGAAATTTACATTGGAAACGTTTGGTTTAGCTGTTATAAAAGTTTGGTTTTTTAGTGCTTGTAAATGCATTTTCAGCTCGCGCTGTACACATTTGCTATGAGAGGCATTATCTCATAAGGGAAATATTGGACAATCAAATTAATGGCTGCCCAGGCTTCAGGATGTCTTTTTACTCTATATAAAGTTGGAAATTTACATTGGAAACGTTTAGTTTAGCTGTTAATGAAGTTTCGTTTTTTTAGTGCTGAAAATTCATTGTCTGCTGGCGCTGTACACTTTTTCTAAGTGTTGCAATATCTCATGAAGGAAATACTGGACAATCAAATCAATGACTTTCCAGGCTTCAGGATGCCTTTCTACACTATATAAAGGTGGAAATGTACATTGGAAACGTTTGGTTTAGCTGTTATAAAAGTTTGGTTTTTTTAGTGCTGAAAATGCATTTTCAGCTCGCACTGTACACATTTGCTATGTGAGGCATTATCTCATAAGGGAAATACTGGACAATCAAATTAATGACTGCCCAGGCTTCAGGATGTCTTTTTACACTATATAAAGGTGGAAATTTACATTGGAAACGTTTGGTTTAGCTGTTATAAAAGTTTGTTTTTTTAGTGCTGAAAATGCATTTTCAGCTCGCACTGTACACATTTGCTATGTGAGGCATTATCTCATAAGGGAAATACTGGACAATCAAATTAATGACTTCCCAGGCTTCAGGATGCCTTTTTACACTCTATAAATGTGGAAATTTACATTGGAAACGTTTGGTTTAGCTGTTAATGAAGTTTCGTTTTTTTAGTGCTGAAAATTCATTGTCTGCTGGCGCTGTACACTTTTTCTAAGTGTTGCAATATCTCATGAAGGAAATACTGGACAATCAAATTAATGACTTTCCAGGCTTCAGGATGCCTTTCTACACTATATAAAGGTGGAAATTTACATTGGAAACGTTTGGTTTAGCTGTTATAAAAGTTTGGTTTTTTAGTGCTGTAAATGCATTTTCAGCTCGCGCTGTACACATTTGCTATGAGAGGCATTATCTCATAAGGGAAATATTGGACAATCAAATTAATGACTGCCCAGGCTTCAGGATGTATTTTTACACTATATAAGGGTGGAAATTTACATTGGAAACGTTTAGTTTAGCTGTTAATGAAGTTTCGTTTTTTTAGTGCTGAAAATTCATTGTCTGCTGGCGCTGTACACTTTTTCTAAGTGTTGCAATATCTCATGAAGGAAATACTGGACAATCAAATTAATGACTTTCCAGGCTTCAGGATGCCTTTCTACACTATATAAAGGTGGAAATGTACATTGGAAACGTTTGGTTTAGCTGTTATAAAAGTTTGGTTTTTTAGTGCTGTAAATGCATTTTCAGCTCGCGCTGTACACATTTGCTATGAGAGGCATTATCTCAGAAGGGAAATATTGGACAATCAAATTAATGACTGCCCAGGCTTCAGGATGTCTTTTTACACTATATAAAGGTGGAAATTTACATTGGAAACGTTTGGTTTAGCTGTTATAAAAGTTTGGTTTTTTTAGTGCTGAAAATGCATTTTCAGCTCGCACTGTACACTTTTGCTATGTGAGGCATTATCTCATAAGGGAAATACTGGACAATCAAATTAATGACTGCCCAGGCTTCAGGATGTCTTTTTACACTATATAAAGGTGGAAATTTACATTGGAAACGTTTGGTTTAGCTGTTATAAAAGTTTGGTTTTTTTAGTGCTGAAAATGCATTTTCAGCTCGCACTGTACACTTTTGCTATGTGAGGCATTATCTCATAAGGGAAATACTGGACAATCAAATTAATGACTGCCCAGGCTTCAGGATGTATTTTTACACTATATAAGGGTGGAAATTTACATTGGAAACGTTTAGTTTAGCTGTTAATGAAGTTTCGTTTTTTTAGTGCTGAAAATTCATTGTCTGCTGGCGCTGTACACTTTTTCTAAGTGTTGCAATTTCTCATGAAGGAAATACTGGACAATCAATTTAATGACTTTCCAGGCTTCAGGATGCCTTTCTACACTATATAAAGGTGGAAATTTACATTGGAAACGTTTGGTTTAGCTGTTATAAAAGTTTGGTTTTTTAGTGCTGTATATGCATTTTCAGCTCGCGCTGTACACATTTGCTATGAGAGGCATTATCTCATAATGGAAATATTGGACAATCAAATTAATGACTGCCCAGGCTTCAGGATGTCTTTTTACACTATATAAAGGTGGAAATTTACATTGGAAACGTTTAGTTTAGCTGTTAATGAAGTTTCGTTTTTTAGTGCTGAAAATTCATTGTCTGCTGGCGCTGTACACTTTTTCTAAGTGTTGCAATATCTCATGAAGGAAATACTGGACAATCAAATTAATGACTTTCCAGGCTTCAGGATGCCTTTCTACACTATATAAAGGTGGAAATTTACATTGGAAACGTTTGGTTTAGCTGTTATAAAAGTTTGGTTTTTTAGTGCTGTTAATGCATTTTCAGCTCGCGCTGTACACATTTGCTATGAGAGGCATTATCTCATAAGGGAAATATTGGACAATCAAATTAATGACTGCCCAGGCTTCAGGATGTCTTTTTACACTATATAAAGGTGGAAATTTACATTGGAAACGTTTGGTTTAGCTGTTATAAAAGTTTGGTTTTTTAGTGCTGTAAATGCATTTTCAGCTCGCGCTGTACACATTTGCTACGAGAGGCATTATCTCATAAGGGAAATATTGGACAATCAAATTAATGGCTGCCCAGGCTTCAGGATGTCTTTTTACTCTATATAAAGTTGGAAATTTACATTGGAAACGTTTAGTTTAGCTGTTAATGAAGTTTCGTTTTTTTAGTGCTGAAAATGCATTTTCAGCTCGCACTGTACACATTTGCTATGTGAGGCATTATCTCATAAGGGAAATACTGGACAATCAAATTAATGACTTCCCAGGCTTCAGGATGCCTTTTTACACTCTATAAATGTGGAAATTTACATTGGAAACGTTTGGTTTAGCTGTTAATGAAGTTTCGTTTTTTTAGTGCTGAAAATTCATTGTCTGCTGGCGCTGTACACTTTTTCTAAGTGTTGCAATATCTCATGAAGGAAATACTGGACAATCAAATTAATGACTTTCCAGGCTTCAGGATGCCTTTCTACACTATATAAAGGTGGAAATTTACATTGGAAACGTTTGGTTTAGCTGTTATAAAAGTTTGGTTTTTTAGTGCTGTAAATGCATTTTCAGCTCGCGCTGTACACATTTGCTATGAGAGGCATTATCTCATAAGGGAAATATTGGACAATCAAATTAATGACTGCCCAGGCTTCAGGATGTCTTTTTACACTATATAAAGGTGGAAATTTACATTGGAAACGTTTAGTTTAGCTGTTAATGAAGTTTCGTTTTTTTTAGTGCTGAAAATTCATTGTCTGCTGGCGCTGTACACTTTTTCTAAGTGTTGCAATATCTCATGAAGGAAATACTGGACAATCAAATTAATGACTTTCCAGGCTTCAGGATGCCTTTCTACACTATATAAAGGTGGAAATTTACATTGGAAACGTTTGGTTTAGCTGTTATAAAAGTTTGGTTTTTTAGTGCTGTTAATGCATTTTCAGCTCGCGCTGTACACATTTGCTATGAGAGGCATTATCTCATAAGGGAAATATTGGACAATCAAATTAATGACTGCCCAGGCTTCAGGATGTCTTTTTACACTATATAAAGGTGGAAATTTACATTGGAAACGTTTGGTTTAGCTGTTATAAAAGTTTGGTTTTTTAGTGCTGTAAATGCATTTTCAGCTCGCGCTGTACACATTTGCTACGAGAGGCATTATCTCATAAGGGAAATATTGGACAATCAAATTAATGGCTGCCCAGGCTTCAGGATGTCTTTTTACTCTATATAAAGTTGGAAATTTACATTGGAAACGTTTAGTTTAGCTGTTAATGAAGTTTCGTTTTTTTAGTGCTGAAAATTCATTGTCTGCTGGCGCTGTACACTTTTTCTAAGTGTTGCAATATCTCATGAAGGAAATACTGGACAATCAAATCAATGACTTTCCAGGCTTCAGGATGCCTTTCTACACTATATAAAGGTGGAAATGTACATTGGAAACGTTTGGTTTAGCTGTTATAAAAGTTTGTTTTTTTAGTGCTGAAAATGCATTTTCAGCTCGCGCTGTACACATTTGCTATGAGAGGCATTGTCTCATAAGGGAAATATTGGACAATCAAATTAATGACTGCCTAGGCTTCAGGATGTCTTTTTACACTATATAAAGGTGGAAATTTACATTGGAAACGTTTGGTTTAGCTGTTATAAAAGTTTGGTTTTTTTAGTGCTGAAAATGCATTTTCAGCTCGCACTGTACACATTTGCTATGTGAGGCATTATCTCATAAGGGAAATACTGGACAATCAAATTAATGACTGCCCAGGCTTCAGGATGTCTTTTTACACTATATAAAGGTGGAAATTTACATTGGAAACGTTTGGTTTAGCTGTTATAAAAGTTTGTTTTTTTAGTGCTGAAAATGCATTTTCAGCTCGCACTGTACACATTTGCTATGTGAGGCATTATCTCATAAGGGAAATACTGGACAATCAAATTAATGACTTCCCAGGCTTCAGGATGCCTTTTTACACTCTATAAATGTGGAAATTTACATTGGAAACGTTTGGTTTAGCTGTTAATGAAGTTTCGTTTTTTTAGTGCTGAAAATTCATTGTCTGCTGGCACTGTACACTTTTTCTAAGTGTTGCAATATCTCATGAAGGAAATACTGGACAATCAAATTAATGACTTTCCAGGCTTCAGGATGCCTTTCTACACTATATAAAGGTGGAAATTTACATTGGAAACGTTTGGTTTAGCTGTTATAAAAGTTTGTTTTTTTAGTGCTGTAAATGCATTTTCAGCTCGCGCTGTACACATTTGCTATGAGAGGCATTATCTCATAAGGGAAATATTGGCCAATCAAATTAATGACTGCCCAGGCTTCAGGATGTATTTTTACACTATATAAGGGTGGAAATTTACATTGGAAACGTTTAGTTTAGCTGTTAATGAAGTTTCGTTTTTTTAGTGCTGAAAATTCATTGTCTGCTGGCGCTGTACACTTTTTCTAAGTGTTGCAATATCTCATGAAGGAAATACTGGACAATCAAATTAATGACTTTCCAGGCTTCAGGATGCCTTTCTACACTATATAAAGGTGGAAATGTACATTGGAAACGTTTGGTTTAGCTGTTATAAAAGTTTGGTTTTTTAGTGCTGTAAATGCATTTTCATCTCGCGCTGTACACATTTGCTATGAGAGGCATTATCTCAGAAGGGAAATATTGGACAATCAAATTAATGACTGCCCAGGCTTCAGGATGTCTTTTTACACTATATAAAGGTGGAAATTTACATTGGAAACGTTTGGTTTAGCTGTTATAAAAGTTTGGTTTTTTTGTGCTGTAAATGCATTTTCAGCTCGCACTGTACACATTTGCTGTGTGAGGCATTATCTCATAAGGGAAATACTGGACAATCAAATTAATGACTGCCCAGGCTTCAGGATGTCTTTTTACACTATATAAAGGTGGAAATTTACATTGGAAACGTTTGGTTTAGCTGTTATAAAAGTTTGGTTTTTTTAGTGCTGAAAATGCATTTTCAGCTCGCACTGTCCACATTTGCTATGTGAGGCATTATCTCATAAGGGAAATACTGGACAATCAAATTAATGACTGCCCAGGCTTCAGGATGTCTTTTTACACTATATAAAGGTGGAAATTTACATTGGAAACGTTTGGTTTAGCTGTTATAAAAGTTTGTTTTTTTAGTGCTGTAAATGCATTTTCAGCTCGCGCTGTACACATTTGCTATGAGAGGCATTATCTCATAAGGGAAATATTGGACAATCAAATTAATGACTGCCCAGGCTTCAGGATGTCTTTTTACACTATATAAAGGTGGAAATATACATTGGAAACGTTTAGTTTAGCTGTTAATGAAGTTTCGTTTTTTTAGTGCTGAAAATTCATTGTCTGCTGGCGCTGTACACTTTTTCTAAGTGTTGCAATATCTCATGAAGGAAATACTGGACAATCAAATTAATGACTTTCCAGGCTTCAGGATGCCTTTCTACACTATATAAAGGTGGAAATGTACATTGGAAACGTTTGGTTTAGCTGTTATAAAAGTTTGGTTTTTTAGTGCTGTAAATGCATTTTCAGCTCGCGCTGTACACATTTGCTATGAGAGGCATTATCTCATAAGGGAAATATTAGACAATCAAATTAATGACTGCCCAGGCTTCAGGATGTCTTTTTACACTATATAAGGGTGGAAATTTACATCGGAAACGTTTAGTTTAGCTGTTAATGAAGTTTCGTTTTTTTAGTGCTGAAAATTCATTGTCTGCTGGCGCTGTACACTTTTTCTAAGTGTTGCAATATCTCATGAAGGAAATACTGGACAATCAAATTAATGACTTTCCAGGCTTCAGGATGCCTTTCTACACTATATAAAGGTGGAAATGTACATTGGAAACGTTTGGTTTAGCTGTTATAAAAGTTTGGTTTTTTAGTGCTGTAAATGCATTTTCAGCTCGCGCTGTACACATTTGCTATGAGAGGCATTATCTCAAAAGGGAAATATTGGACAATCAAATTAATGACTGCCCAGGCTTCAGGATGTCTTTTTACACTATATAAAGGTGGAAATTTACATTGGAAACGTTTGGTTTAGCTGTTATAAAAGTTTGGTTTTTTAGTGCTGTAAATGCATTTTCAGCTCGCACTGTACACATTTGCTATGAGAGGCATTATCTCATAAGGGAAATATTGGACAATCAAATTAATGACTGCCCAGGCTTCAGGATGTCTTTTTACACTATATAAAGGTGGAAATTTACATTGGAAACGTTTAGTTTAGCTGTTAATGAAGTTTCGTTTTTTTTAGTGCTGAAAATTCATTGTCTGCTGGCGCTGTACACTTTTTCTAAGTGTTGCAATATCTCATGAAGGAAATACTGGACAATCAAATTAATGACTTTCCAGGCTTCAGGATGCCTTTCTACACTATATAAAGGTGGAAATTTACATTGGAAACGTTTGGTTTAGCTGTTATAAAAGTTTGGTTTTTTAGTGCTGTAAATGCATTTTCAGCGCGCGCTGTACACATTTGCTATGAGAGGCATTATCTCATAAGGGAAATATTGGACAATCAAATTAATGACTGCCCAGGCTTCAGGATGTCTTTTTACACTATATAAAGGTGGAAATTTACATTGGAAACGTTTGGTTTAGCTGTTATAAAAGTTTGTTTTTTTAGTGCTGTAAATGCATTTTCAGCTCGCGCTGTACACATTTGCTACGAGAGGCATTATCTCATAAGGGAAATATTGGACAATCAAATTAATGGCTGCCCAGGCTTCAGGATGTCTTTTTACTCTATATAAAGTTGGAAATTTACATTGGAAACGTTTAGTTTAGCTGTTAATGAAGTTTCGTTTTTTTAGTGCTGAAAATTCATTGTCTGCTGGCGCTGTACACTTTTTCTAAGTGTTGCAATATCTCATGAAGGAAATACTGGACAATCAAATCAATGACTTTCCAGGCTTCAGGATGCCTTTCTACACTATATAAAGGTGGAAATGTACATTGGAAACGTTTGGTTTAGCTGTTATAAAAGTTTGTTTTTTTAGTGCTGAAAATGCATTTTCAGCTCGCGCTGTACACATTTGCTATGAGAGGCATTGTCTCATAAGGGAAATATTGGACAATCAAATTAATGACTGCCTAGGCTTCAGGATGTCTTTTTACACTATATAAAGGTGAAAATTTACATTGGAAACGTTTGGTTTAGCTGTTATAAAAGTTTGGTTTTTTTAGTGCTGAAAATGCATTTTCAGCTCGCACTGTACACATTTGCTATGTGAGGCATTATCTCATAAGGGAAATACTGGACAATCAAATTAATGACTGCCCAGGCTTCAGGATGTCTTTTTACACTATATAAAGGTGGAAATTTACATTGGAAACGTTTGGTTTAGCTGTTATAAAAGTTTGTTTTTTTAGTGCTGAAAATGCATTTTCAGCTCGCACTGTACACATTTGCTATGTGAGGCATTATCTCATAAGGGAAATACTGGACAATCAAATTAATGACTTCCCAGGCTTCAGGATGCCTTTTTACACTCTATAAATGTGGAAATTTACATTGGAAACGTTTGGTTTAGCTGTTAATGAAGTTTCGTTTTTTTAGTGCTGAAAATTCATTGTCTGCTGGCGCTGTACACTTTTTCTAAGTGTTGCAATATCTCATGAAGGAAATACTGGACAATCAAATTAATGACTTTCCAGGCTTCAGGATGCCTTTCTACACTATATAAAGGTGGAAATTTACATTGGAAACGTTTGGTTTAGCTGTTATAAAAGTTTGGTTTTTTAGTGCTGTAAATGCATTTTCAGCTCGCGCTGTACACATTTGCTATGAGAGGCATTATCTCATAAGGGAAATATTGGACAATCAAATTAATGACTGCCCAGGCTTCAGGATGTATTTTTACACTATATAAGGGTGGAAATTTACATTGGAAACGTTTAGTTTAGCTGTTAATGAAGTTTCGTTTTTTTAGTGCTGAAAATTCATTGTCTGCTGGCGCTGTACACTTTTTCTAAGTGTTGCAATATCTCATGAAGGAAATACTGGACAATCAAATTAATGACTTTCCAGGCTTCAGGATGCCTTTCTACACTATATAAAGGTGGAAATGTACATTGGAAACGTTTGGTTTAGCTGTTATAAAAGTTTGGTTTTTTAGTGCTGTAAATGCATTTTCATCTCGCGCTGTACACATTTGCTATGAGAGGCATTATCTCAGAAGGGAAATATTGGACAATCAAATTAATGACTGCCCAGGCTTCAGGATGTCTTTTTACACTATATAAAGGTGGAAATTTACATTGGAAACGTTTGGTTTAGCTGTTATAAAAGTTTGGTTTTTTTAGTGCTGAAAATGCATTTTCAGCTCGCACTGTACACATTTGCTGTGTGAGGCATTATCTCATAAGGGAAATACTGGACAATCAAATTAATGACTGCCCAGGCTTCAGGATGTCTTTTTACACTATATAAAGGTGGAAATTTACATTGGAAACGTTTGGTTTAGCTGTTATAAAAGTTTGGTTTTTTAGTGCTGAAAATGCATTTTCAGCTCGCACTGTACACATTTGCTATGTGAGGCATTATCTCATAAGGGAAATACTGGACAATCAAATTAATGACTTCCCAGGCTTCAGGATGCCTTTTTACACTCTATAAATGTGGAAATTTACATTGGAAACGTTTGGTTTAGCTGTTAATGAAGTTTCGTTTTTTTAGTGCTGAAAATTCATTGTCTGCTGGCGCTGTACACTTTTTCTAAGTGTTGCAATATCTCATGAAGGAAATACTGGACAATCAAATTAATGACTTTCCTGGCTTCAGGATGCCTTTCTACACTATATAAAGGTGGAAATTTACATTGGAAACGTTTGGTTTAGCTGTTATAAAAGTTTGGTTTTTTAGTGCTGTAAATGCATTTTCAGCTCGCGCTGTACACATTTGCTATGAGAGGCATTATCTCATAAGGGAAATATTGGACAATCAAATTAATGACTGCCCTGGCTTCAGGATGCCTTTCTACACTATATAAAGGTGGAAATTTACATTGGAAACGTTTGGTTTAGCTGTTATAAAAGTTTGGTTTTTTAGTGCTGTAAATGCATTTTCAGCTCGCGCTGTACACATTTGCTATGAGAGGCATTATCTCATAAGGGAAATATTGGACAATCAAATTAATGGCTGCCCAGGCTTCATTTTTACACTATATAAAGGTGGAAATTTACATTGGAAACGTTTAGTTTAGCTGTTAATGAAGTTTCGTTTTTTTAGTGCTGAAAATTCATTGTCTGCTGGCGCTGTACACTTTTTCTAAGTGTTGCAATATCTCATGAAGGAAATACTGGACAATCAAATTAATGACTTTCCAGGCTTCAGGATGCCTTTCTACACTATATAAAGGTGGAAATTTACATTGGAAACGTTTAGTTTAGCTGTTATAAAAGTTTGTTTTTTTAGTGGTGTAAATGCATTTTCAGCTCGCGCTGTACACATTTGCTATGAGAGGCATTATCTCATAAGGGAAATATTGGACAATCAAATTAATGACTGCCCAGGCTTAAGGATGTCTTTTTACACTATATAAGGGTGGAAATTTACATTGGAAACGTTTAGTTTAGCTGTTAATGAAGTTTCGTTTTTTTAGTGCTGAAAATTCATTGTCTGCTGGCGCTGTACACTTTTTCTAAGTGTTGCAATATCTCATGAAGGAAATACTGGACAATCAAATTAATGACTTTCCAGGCTTCAGGATGCCTTTCTACACTATATAAATGTGGAAATGTACATTGGAAACGTTTGGTTTAGCTGTTATAAAAGTTTGGTTTTTTAGTGCTGTAAATGCATTTTCAGCTCGCGCTGTACACATTTGCTATGAGAGGCATTATCTCAGAAGGGAAATATTGGACAATCAAATTAATGACTGCCCAGGCTTCAGGATGTCTTTTTACACTATATAAAGGTGGAAATTTACATTGGAAACGTTTGGTTTAGCTGTTATAAAAGTTTGGTTTTTTTAGTGCTGAAAATGCATTTTCAGCTCGCACTGTACACATTTGCTGTGTGAGGCATTATCTCATAAGGGAAATACTGGACAATCAAATTAATGACTGCCCAGGCTTCAGGATGTCTTTTTACACTATATAAAGGTGGAAATTTACATTGGAAACGTTTGGTTTAGCTGTTATAAAAGTTTGGTTTTTTAGTGCTGAAAATGCATTTTCAGCTCGCACTGTACACATTTGCTATGAGAGGCATTATCTCATAAGGGAAATATTGGACAATCAAATTAATGACTGCCCAGGCTTCAGGATGTCTTTTTACACTATATAAAGGTGGAAATTTACATTGGAAACGTTTGGTTTAGCTGTTATAAAAGTTTGGTTTTTTTAGTGCTGAAAATGCATTTTCAGCTCGCACTGTACACTTTTGCTGTGTGAGGCATTATCTCATAATGGAAATACTGGACAATCAAATTAATGACTGCCCAGGCTTCAGGATGTCTTTTTACACTATATAAAGGTGGAAATTTACATTGGAAACGTTTGGTTTAGCTGTTATAAAAGTTTGGTTTTTTAGTGCTGAAAATGCATTTTCAGCTCGCACTGTACACATTTGCTATGTGAGGCATTATCTCATAAGGGAAATACTGGACAATCAAATTAATGACTTCCCAGGCTTCAGGATGCCTTTTTACACTCTATAAATGTGGAAATTTACATTGGAAACGTTTGGTTTAGCTGTTAATGAAGTTTCGTTTTTTTAGTGCTGAAAATTCATTGTCTGCTGGCGCTGTACACTTTTTCTAAGTGTTGCAATATCTCATGAAGGAAATACTGGACAATCAAATTAATGACTTTCCAGGCTTCAGGATGTCTTTCTACACTATATAAAGGTGGAAATTTACATTGGAAACGTTTGGTTTAGCTGTTATAAATGTTTGGTTTTTTAGTGCTGTAAATGCATTTTCAGCTCGCGCTGTACACATTTGCTATGAGAAGCATTATCTCATAAGGGAAATATTGGACAATCAAATTAATGACTGCCCAGGCTTCAGGATGTCTTTTTACACTATATAAGGGTGGAAATTTACATTGGAAACGTTTAGTTTAGCTGTTAATGAAGTTTCGTTTTTTTAGTGCTGAAAATTCATTGTCTGCTGGCGCTGTACACTTTTTCTAAGTGTTGCAATATCTCATGAAGGAAATACTGGACAATCAAATTAATGACTTTCCAGGCTTCAGGATGCCTTTCTACACTATATAAAGGTGGAAATGTACATTGGAAACGTTTGGTTTAGCTGTTATAAAAGTTTGGTTTTTTAGTGCTGTAAATGCATTTTCAGCTCGCGCTGTACACATTTGCTATGAGAGGCATTATCTCAGAAGGGAAATATTGGACAATCAAATTAATGACTGCCCAGGCTTC
Organism: Idiotropiscis lumnitzeri; assembly: GCF_059441095.1. Lineage (NCBI taxonomy): Eukaryota > Metazoa > Chordata > Actinopteri > Syngnathiformes > Syngnathidae > Idiotropiscis > Idiotropiscis lumnitzeri. Next base: position 349,975 of record NW_028283629.1, read on the forward strand.
AGGATGTCTTTTTACACTATATAAAGGTGGAAATTTACATTGGAAACGTTTGGTTTAGCTGTTATAAAAGTTTGGTTTTTTTAGTGCTGAAAATGCATTTTCAGCTCGCACTGTACACATTTGCTATGTGAGGCATTATCTCATAAGGGAAATACTGGACAATCAAATTAATGACTGCCCAGGCTTCAGGATGTCTTTTTACACTATATAAAGGTGGAAATTTACATTGGAAACGTTTGGTTTAGCTGTTAATGAAGTTTCGTTTTTTTAGTGCTGAAAATTCATTGTCTGCTGGCGCTGTACACTTTTTCTAAGTGTTGCAATATCTCATGAAGGAAATACTGGACAATCAAATTAATGACTTTCCAGGCTTCAGGATGCCTTTCTACACTATATAAAGGTGGAAATGTACATTGGAAACGTTTGGTTTAGCTGTTATAAAAGTTTGGTTTTTTAGTGCTGTAAATGCATTTTCAGCTCGCGCTGTACACATTTGCTATGAGAGGCATTATCTCAGAAGGGAAATATTGGACAATCAAATTAATGACTGCCCAGGCTTCAGGATGTCTTTTTACACTATATAAAGGTGGAAATTTACATTGGAAACGTTTGGTTTAGCTGTTATAAAAGTTTGGTTTTTTTAGTGCTGAAAATGCATTTTCAGCTCGCACTGTACACATTTGCTATGTGAGGCATTATCTCATAAGGGAAATACTGGACAATCAAATTAATGACTGCCCAGGCTTCAGGATGTCTTTTTACACTATATAAAGGTGGAAATTTACATTGGAAACGTTTGGTTTAGCTGTTATAAAAGTTTGGTTTTTTAGTGCTGAAAATGCATTTTCAGCTCGCACTGTACACATTTGCTATGTGAGGCATTATCTCATAAGGGAAATACTGGACAATCAAATTAATGACTTCCCAGGCTTCAGGATGCCTTTTTACACTCTATAAATGTGGAAATTTACATTGGAAACGTTTGGTTTAGCTGTTAATGAAGTTTCGTTTTTTTAGTGCTGAAAATTCATTGTCTGCTGGCGCTGTACACTTTTTCTAAGTGTTGCAATATCTCATGAAGGAAATACTGGACAATCAAATTAATGACTTTCCAGGATTCAAGATGCCTTTCTACACTATATAAAGGTGGAAATTTACATTGGAAACGTTTGGTTTAGCTGTTATAAAAGTTTGGTTTTTTAGTGCTGAAAATGCATTTTCAGCTCGCGCTGTACACATTTGCTATGAGAGGCATTATCTCATAAGGGAAATATTGGACAATCAAATTAATGACTGCCCAGGCTTCAGGATGTCTTTTTACACTATATAAGGGTGGAAATTTACATTGGAAACGTTTAGTTTAGCTGTTAATTAAGTTTCGTTTTTTTAGTGCTGAAAATTCATTGTCTGCTGGCGCTGTACACTTTTTCTAAGTGTTGCAATATCTCATGAAGGAAATACTGGACAATCAAATTAATGACTTTCCAGGCTTCAGGATGCCTTCTACACTATATAAAGGTGGAAATGTACATTGGAAACGTTTGGTTTAGCTGTTATAAAAGTTTGGTTTTTTAAGTGCTGTAAATGCATTTTCAGCTCGCGCTGTACACATTTGCTATGAGAGGCATTATCTCAGAAGGGAAATATTGGACAATCAAATTAATGACTGCCCAGGCTTCAGGATGTCTTTTTACACTATATAAAGGTGGAAATTTACATTGGAAACGTTTGGTTTAGCTGTTATAAAAGTTTGGTTTTTTTAGTGCTGAAAATGCATTTTCAGCTCGCACTGTACACATTTGCTGTGTGAGGCATTATCTCATAAGGGAAATACTGGACAATCAAATTAATGACTGCCCAGGTTTCAGGATGTCTTTTTACACTATATAAAGGTGGAAATTTACATTGGAAACGTTTGGTTTAGCTGTTATAAAAGTTTGGTTTTTTAGTGCTGAAAATGCATTTTCAGCTCGCACTGTACACATTTGCTATGTGAGGCATTATCTCATAAGGGAAATACTGGACAATCAAATTAATGACTTCCCAGGCTTCAGGATGCCTTTTTACACTCTATAAATGTGGAAATTTACATTGGAAACGTTTGGTTTAGCTGTTAATGAAGTTTCGTTTTTTTAGTGCTGAAAATTCATTGTCTGCTGGCGCTGTACACTTTTTCTAAGTGTTGCAATATCTCATGAAGGAAATACTGGACAATCAAATCAATGACTTTCCAGGCTTCAGGATGCCTTTCTACACTATATAAAGGTGGAAATTTACATTGGAAACGTTTGGTTTAGCTGTTATAAAAGTTTGGTTTTTTAGTGCTGTAAATGCATTTTCAGCTCGCGCTGTACACATTTGCTATGAGAGGCATTATCTCATAAGGGAAATATTGGACAATCAAATTAATGACTGCCCAGGCTTCAGGATGTCTTTTTACACTATATAAGGGTGGAAATTTACATTGGAAACGTTTAGTTTAGCTGTTAATGAAGTTTCGTTTTTTTAGTGCTGAAAATTCATTGTCTGCTGGCGCTGTACACTTTTTCTAAGTGTTGCAATATCTCATGAAGGAAATACTGGACAATCAAATTAATGACTTTCCAGGCTTCAGGATGCCTTTCTACACTATATAAAGGTGGAAATGTACATTGGAAACGTTTGGTTTAGCTGTTATAAAAGTTTGGTTTTTTAGTGCTGTAAATGCATTTTCAGCTCGCGCTGTACACATTTGCTATGAGAGGCATTATCTCAGAAGGGAAATATTGGACAATCAAATTAATGACTGCCCAGGCTTCAGGATGTCTTTTTACACTATATAAAGGTGGAAATTTACATTGGAAACGTTTGGTTTAGCTCTTATAAAAGTTTGTTTTTTTTAGTGCTGAAAATGCATTTTCAGCTCGCACTGTACACATTTGCTGTGTGAGGCATTATCTCATAAGGGAAATACTGGACAATCAAATTAATGACTGCCCAGGCTTCAGGATGTCTTTTTACACTATATAAAGGTGGAAATTTACATTGGAAACGTTTGGTTTAGCTGTTATAAAAGTTTGTTTTTTTAGTGCTGAAAATGCATTTTCAGCTCGCACTGTACACATTTGCTATGTGAGGCATTATCTCATAAGGGAAATACTGGACAATCAAATTAATGACTTCCCAGGCTTCAGGATGCCTGTTTACACTCTATAAATGTGGAAATTTACATTGGAAACGTTTGGTTTAGCTGTTAATGAAGTTTCGTTTTTTTAGTGCTGAAAATTCATTGTCTGCTGGCGCTGTACACTTTTTCTAAGTGTTGCAATATCTCATGAAGGAAATACTGGACAATCAAATTAATGACTTTCCAGGCTTCAGGATGCCTTTCTACACTATATAAAGGTGGAAATTTACATTGGAAACGTTTGGTTTAGCTGTTATAAAAGTTTGGTTTTTTAGTGCTGTAAATGCATTTTCAGCTCGCGCTGTACACATTTGCTATGAGAGGCATTATCTCATAAGGGAAATATTGGACAATCAAATTAATGACTGCCCAGGCTTCAGGATGTCTTATTACACTATATAAGGGTGGAAATTTACATTGGAAACGTTTAGTTTAGCTGTTAATGAAGTTTCGTTTTTTTAGTGCTGAAAATTCATTGTCTGCTGGCGCTGTACACTTTTTCTAAGTGTTGCAATATCTCATGAAGGAAATACTGGACAATCAAATTAATGACTTTCCAGGCTTCAGGATGCCTTTCTACACTCTATAAAGGTGGAAATGTACATTGGAAACGTTTGGTTTAGCTGTTATAAAAGTTTGGTTTTTTAGTGCTGTAAATGCATTTTCAGCTCGCGCTGTACACATTTGCTATGAGAGGCATTATCTCAGAAGGGAAATATTGGACAATCAAATTAATGACTGCCCAGGCTTCAGGATGTCTTTTTACACTATATAAAGGTGGAAATTTACATTGGAAACGTTTGGTTTAGCTGTTATAAAAGTTTGGTTTTTTTAGTGCTGAAAATGCATTTTCAGCTCGCACTGTACACATTTGCTGTGTGAGGCATTATCTCATAAGGGAAATACTGGACAATCAAATTAATGACTGCCCAGGCTTCAGGATGTCTTTTTACACTATATAAAGGTGGAAATTTACATTGGAAACGTTTGGTTTAGCTGTTATAAAAGTTTGGTTTTTTAGTGCTGAAAATGCATTTTCAGCTCGCACTGTACACATTTGCTATGTGAGGCATTATCTCATAAGGGAAATACTGGACAATCAAATTAATGACTTCCCAGGCTTCAGGATGCCTTTTTACACTCTATAAATGTGGAAATTTACATTGGAAACGTTTGGTTTAGCTGTTAATGAAGTTTCGTTTTTTTAGTGCTGAAAATTCATTGTCTGCTGGCGCTGTACACTTTTTCTAAGTGTTGCAATATCTCATGAAGGAAATACTGGACAATCAAATTAATGACTTTCCAGGCTTCAGGATGCCTTTCTACACTATATAAAGGTGGAAATGTACATTGGAAACGTTTGGTTTAGCTGTTATAAAAGTTTGGTTTTTTAGTGCTGTAAATGCATTTTCAGCTCGCGCTGTACACATTTGCTATGAGAGGCATTATCTCAGAAGGGAAATATTGGACAATCAAATTAATGACTGCCCAGGCTTCAGGATGTCTTTTTACACTATATAAAGGTGGAAATTTACATTGGAAACGTTTGGTTTAGCTGTTATAAAAGTTTGGTTTTTTTAGTGCTGAAAATGCATTTTCAGCTCGCACTGTACACATTTGCTGTGTGAGGCATTATCTCATAAGGGAAATACTGGACAATCAAATTAATGACTGCCCAGGCTTCAGGATGTCTTTTTACACTATATAAAGGTGGAAATTTACATTGGAAACGTTTGGTTTAGCTGTTATAAAAGTTTGGTTTTTTAGTGCTGAAAATGCATTTTCAGCTCGCACTGTACACATTTGCTATGTGAGGCATTATCTCATAAGGGAAATACTGGACAATCAAATTAATGACTTCCCAGGCTTCAGGATGCCTTTTTACACTCTATAAATGTGGAAATTTACATTGGAAACGTTTGGTTTAGCTGTTAATGAAGTTTCGTTTTTTTAGTGCTGAAAATTCATTGTCTGCTGGCGCTGTACACTTTTTCTAAGTGTTGCAATATCTCATGAAGGAAATACTGGACAATCAAATTAATGACTTTCCAGGCTTCAGGATGCCTTTCTACACTATATAAAGGTGGAAATTTACATTGGAAACGTTTGGTTTAGCTGTTATAAAAGTTTGGTTTTTTAGTGCTGTAAATGCATTTTCAGCTCGCGCTGTACACATTTGCTATGAGAGGCATTATCTCATAAGGGAAATATTGGACAATCAAATTAATGACTGCCCAGGCTTCAGGATGTCTTTTTACACTATATAAGGGTGGAAATTTACATTGGAAACGTTTAGTTTAGCTGTTAATGAAGTTTCGTTTTTTTAGTGCTGAAAATTCATTGTCTGCTGGCGCTGTACACTTTTTCTAAGTGTTGCAATATCTCATGAAGGAAATACTGGACAATCAAATTAATGACTTTCCAGGCTTCAGGATGCCTTTCTACACTATATAAAGGTGGAAATGTACATTGGAAACGTTTGGTTTAGCTGTTATAAAAGTTTGGTTTTTTAGTGCTGTAAATGCATTTTCAGCTCGCGCTGTACACATTTGCTATGAGAGGCATTATCTCAGAAGGGAAATATTGGACAATCAAATTAATGACTGCCCAGGCTTCAGGATGTCTTTTTACACTATATAAAGGTGGAAATTTACATTGGAAACGTTTGGTTTAGCTGTTATAAAAGTTTGGTTTTTTTAGTGCTGAAAATGCATTTTCAGCTCGCACTGTACACATTTGCTGTGTGAGGCATTATCTCATAAGGGAAATACTGGACAATCAAATTAATGACTGCCCAGGCTTCAGGATGTCTTTTTACACTATATAAAGGTGGAAATTTACATTGGAAACGTTTGGTTTAGCTGTTATAAAAGTTTGGTTTTTTAGTGCTGAAAATGCATTTTCAGCTCGCACTGTACACATTTGCTATGTGAGGCATTATCTCATAAGGGAAATACTGGACAATCAAATTAATGACTTCCCAGGCTTCAGGATGCCTTTTTACACTCTATAAATGTGGAAATTTACATTGGAAACGTTTGGTTTAGCTGTTAATGAAGTTTCGTTTTTTTAGTGCTGAAAATTCATTGTCTGCTGGCGCTGTACACTTTTTCTAAGTGTTGCAATAACTCATGAAGGAAATACTGGATAATCAAATTAATGACTTTCCAGGCTTCAGGATGCCTTTCTACACTATATAAAGGTGGAAATGTACATTGGAAACGTTTGGTTTAGCTGTTATAAAAGTTTGGTTTTTTAGTGCTGTAAATGCATTTTCAGCTCGCGCTGTACACATTTGCTATGAGAGGCATTATCTCATAAGGGAAATATTAGACAATCAAATTAATGACTGCCCAGGCTTCAGGATGTCTTTTTACACTATATAAGGGTGGAAATTTACATCGGAAACGTTTAGTTTAGCTGTTAATGAAGTTTCGTTTTTTTAGTGCTGAAAATTCATTGTCTGCTGGCGCTGTACACTTTTTCTAAGTGTTGCAATATCTCATGAAGGAAATACTGGACAATCAAATTAATGACTTTCCAGGCTTCAGGATGCCTTTCTACACTATATAAAGGTGGAAATTTACATTGGAAACGTTTGGTTTAGCTGTTATAAAAGTTTGGTTTTTTAGTGCTGTAAATGCATTTTCAGCTCGCGCTGTACACATTTGCTATGAGAGGCATTATCTCATAAAGGAAATATTGGACAATCAAATTAATGACTGCCCAGGCTTCAGGATGTCTTTTTACACTATATAAAGGTGGAAATTTACATTGGAAACGTTTAGTTTAGCTGTTAATGAAGTTTCGTTTTTTTTAGTGCTTGAAAATGCATTGTCTGCTGGCGCTGTACACTTTTTCTAAGTGTTGCAATATCTCATGAAGGAAATACTGGACAATCAAATTAATGACTTTCCAGGCTTCAGGATGCCTTTCTACACTATATAAAGGTGGAAATTTACATTGGAAACGTTTGGTTTAGCTGTTATAAAAGTTTGGTTTTTTAGTGCTGTAAATGCATTTTCAGCTCGCGCTGTACACATTTGCTATGAGAGGCATTATCTCATAAGGGAAATATTGGACAATCAAATTAATGACTGCCCAGGCTTCAGGATGTCTTTTTACACTATATAAAGGTGGAAATTTACATTGGAAACGTTTGGTTTAGCTGTTATAAAAGTTTGGTTTTTTAGTGCTGTAAATGCATTTTCAGCTCGCGCTGTACACATTTGCTATGAGAGGCATTATCTCATAAGGGAAATATTGGACAATCAAATTAATGGCTGCCCAGGCTTCAGGATGTCTTTTTACTCTATATAAAGTTGGAAATTTACATTGGAAACGTTTAGTTTAGCTGTTAATGAAGTTTCGTTTTTTTAGTGCTGAAAATTCATTGTCTGCTGGCGCTGTACACTTTTTCTAAGTGTTGCAATATCTCATGAAGGAAATACTGGACAATCAAATCAATGACTTTCCAGGCTTCAGGATGCCTTTCTACACTATATAAAGGTGGAAATGTACATTGGAAACGTTTGGTTTAGCTGTTATAAAAGTTTGGTTTTTTTAGTGCTGAAAATGCATTTTCAGCTCGCACTGTACACATTTGCTATGTGAGGCATTATCTCATAAGGGAAATACTGGACAATCAAATTAATGACTGCCCAGGCTTCAGGATGTCTTTTTACACTATATAAAGGTGGAAATTTACATTGGAAACGTTTGGTTTAGCTGTTATAAAAGTTTGTTTTTTTAGTGCTGAAAATGCATTTTCAGCTCGCACTGTACACATTTGCTATGTGAGGCATTATCTCATAAGGGAAATACTGGACAATCAAATTAATGACTTCCCAGGCTTCAGGATGCCTTTTTACACTCTATAAATGTGGAAATTTACATTGGAAACGTTTGGTTTAGCTGTTAATGAAGTTTCGTTTTTTTAGTGCTGAAAATTCATTGTCTGCTGGCGCTGTACACTTTTTCTAAGTGTTGCAATATCTCATGAAGGAAATACTGGACAATCAAATTAATGACTTTCCAGGCTTCAGGATGCCTTTCTACACTATATAAAGGTGGAAATTTACATTGGAAACGTTTGGTTTAGCTGTTATAAAAGTTTGGTTTTTTAGTGCTGTAAATGCATTTTCAGCTCGCGCTGTACACATTTGCTATGAGAGGCATTATCTCATAAGGGAAATATTGGACAATCAAATTAATGACTGCCCAGGCTTCAGGATGTATTTTTACACTATATAAGGGTGGAAATTTACATTGGAAACGTTTAGTTTAGCTGTTAATGAAGTTTCGTTTTTTTAGTGCTGAAAATTCATTGTCTGCTGGCGCTGTACACTTTTTCTAAGTGTTGCAATATCTCATGAAGGAAATACTGGACAATCAAATTAATGACTTTCCAGGCTTCAGGATGCCTTTCTACACTATATAAAGGTGGAAATGTACATTGGAAACGTTTGGTTTAGCTGTTATAAAAGTTTGGTTTTTTAGTGCTGTAAATGCATTTTCAGCTCGCGCTGTACACATTTGCTATGAGAGGCATTATCTCAGAAGGGAAATATTGGACAATCAAATTAATGACTGCCCAGGCTTCAGGATGTCTTTTTACACTATATAAAGGTGGAAATTTACATTGGAAACGTTTGGTTTAGCTGTTATAAAAGTTTGGTTTTTTTAGTGCTGAAAATGCATTTTCAGCTCGCACTGTACACTTTTGCTATGTGAGGCATTATCTCATAAGGGAAATACTGGACAATCAAATTAATGACTGCCCAGGCTTCAGGATGTCTTTTTACACTATATAAAGGTGGAAATTTACATTGGAAACGTTTGGTTTAGCTGTTATAAAAGTTTGGTTTTTTAGTGCTGTAAATGCATTTTCAGCTCGCGCTGTACACATTTGCTATGAGAGGCATTATCTCATAAGGGAAATATTGGACAATCAAATTAATGACTGCCCAGGCTTCAGGGTGTATTTTTACACTATATAAGGGTGGAAATTTACATTGGAAACGTTTAGTTTAGCTGTTAATGAAGTTTCGTTTTTTTAGTACTGAAAATTCATTGTCTGCTGGCGCTGTACACTTTTTCTAAGTGTTGCAATTTCTCATGAAGGAAATACTGGACAATCAATTTAATGACTTTCCAGGCTTCAGGATGCCTTTCTACACTATATAAAGGTGGAAATTTACATTGGAAACGTTTGGTTTAGCTGTTATAAAAGTTTGGTTTTTTAGTGCTGTATATGCATTTTCAGCTCGCGCTGTACACATTTGCTATGAGAGGCATTATCTCATAATGGAAATATTGGACAATCAAATTAATGACTGCCCAGGCTTCAGGATGTCTTTTTACACTATATAAAGGTGGAAATTTACATTGGAAACGTTTAGTTTAGCTGTTAATGAAGTTTCGTTTTTTTAGTGCTGAAAATTCATTGTCTGCTGGCGCTGTACACTTTTTCTAAGTGTTGCAATATCTCATGAAGGAAATACTGGACAATCAAATTAATGACTTTCCAGGCTTCAGGATGCCTTTCTACACTATATAAAGGTGGAAATGTACATTGGAAACGTTTGGTTTAGCTGTTATAAAAGTTTGGTTTTTTAGTGCTGTAAATGCATTTTCAGCTCGCGCTGTACACATTTGCTATGAGAGGCATTATCTCATAAGGGAAATACTGGACAATCAAATTAATGACTTCCCAGGCTTCAGGATGCCTTTTTACACTCTATAAATGTGGAAATTTACATTGGAAACGTTTGGTTTAGCTGTTAATGAAGTTTCGTTTTTTTAGTGCTGAAAATTCATTGTCTGCTGGCGCTGTACACTTTTTCTAAGTGTTGCAATATCTCATGAAGGAAATACTGGCCAATCAAATTAATGACTTTCCAGGCTTCAGGATGCCTTTCTACACTATATAAAGGTGGAAATGTACATTGGAAACGTTTGGTTTAGCTGTTATAAAAGTTTGGTTTTTTAGTGCTGTAAATGCATTTTCAGCTCGCGCTGTACACATTTGCTATGAGAGGCATTATCTCATAAGGGAAATATTGGACAATCAAATTAATGACTGCCCAGGCTTCAGGATGTCTTTTTACACTATATAAAGGTGGAAATTTACATTGGAAACGTTTAGTTTAGCTGTTAATGAAGTTTCGTTTTTTTTAGTGCTGAAAATTCATTGTCTGCTGGCGCTGTACACTTTTTCTAAGTGTTGCAATATCTCATGAAGGAAATACTGGACAATCAAATCAATGACTTTCCAGGCTTCAGGATGCCTTTCTACACTATATAAAGGTGGAAATGTACATTGGAAACGTTTGGTTTAGCTGTTATAAAAGTTTGTTTTTTTAGTGCTGAAAATGCATTTTCAGCTCGCGCTGTACACATTTGCTATGAGAGGCATTGTCTCATAAGGGAAATATTGGACAATCAAATTAATGACTGCCTAGGCTTCAGGATGTCTTTTTACACTATATAAAGGTGGAAATTTACATTGGAAACGTTTGGTTTAGCTGTTATAAAAGTTTGGTTTTTTTAGTGCTGAAAATGCATTTTCAGCTCGCACTGTACACATTTGCTATGTGAGGCATTATCTCATAAGGGAAATACTGGACAATCAAATTAATGACTGCCCAGGCTTCAGGATGTCTTTTTACACTATATAAAGGTGGAAATTTACATTGGAAACGTTTGGTTTAGCTGTTATAAAAGTTTGTTTTTTTAGTGCTGAAAATGCATTTTCAGCTCGCACTGTACACATTTGCTATGTGAGGCATTATCTCATAAGGGAAATACTGGACAATCAAATTAATGACTTCCCAGGCTTCAGGATGCCTTTTTACACTCTATAAATGTGGAAATTTACATTGGAAACGTTTGGTTTAGCTGTTAATGAAGTTTCGTTTTTTTAGTGCTGAAAATTCATTGTCTGCTGGCGCTGTACACTTTTTCTAAGTGTTGCAATATCTCATGAAGGAAATACTGGACAATCAAATTAATGACTTTCCAGGCTTCAGGATGCCTTTCTACACTATATAAAGGTGGAAATTTACATTGGAAACGTTTGGTTTAGCTGTTATAAAAGTTTGTTTTTTTAGTGCTGTAAATGCATTTTCAGCTCGCGCTGTACACATTTGCTATGAGAGGCATTATCTCATAAGGGAAATATTGGCCAATCAAATTAATGACTGCCCAGGCTTCAGGATGTATTTTTACACTATATAAGGGTGGAAATTTACATTGGAAACGTTTAGTTTAGCTGTTAATGAAGTTTCGTTTTTTTAGTGCTGAAAATTCATTGTCTGCTGGCGCTGTACACTTTTTCTAAGTGTTGCAATATCTCATGAAGGAAATACTGGACAATCAAATTAATGACTTTCCAGGCTTCAGGATGCCTTTCTACACTATATAAAGGTGGAAATGTACATTGGAAACGTTTGGTTTAGCTGTTATAAAAGTTTGGTTTTTTAGTGCTGTAAATGCATTTTCATCTCGCGCTGTACACATTTGCTATGAGAGGCATTATCTCAGAAGGGAAATATTGGACAATCAAATTAATGACTGCCCAGGCTTCAGGATGTCTTTTTACACTATATAAAGGTGGAAATTTACATTGGAAACGTTTGGTTTAGCTGTTATAAAAGTTTGGTTTTTTTAGTGCTGAAAATGCATTTTCAGCTCGCACTGTACACATTTGCTGTGTGAGGCATTATCTCATAAGGGAAATACTGGACAATCAAATTAATGACTGCCCAGGCTTCAGGATGTCTTTTTACACTATATAAAGGTGGAAATTTACATTGGAAACGTTTGGTTTAGCTGTTATAAAAGTTTGGTTTTTTAGTGCTGAAAATGCATTTTCAGCTCGCACTGTACACATTTGCTATGTGAGGCATTATCTCATAAGGGAAATACTGGACAATCAAATTAATGACTTCCCAGGCTTCAGGATGCCTTTTTACACTCTATAAATGTGGAAATTTACATTGGAAACGTTTGGTTTAGCTGTTAATGAAGTTTCGTTTTTTTAGTGCTGAAAATTCATTGTCTGCTGGCGCTGTACACTTTTTCTAAGTGTTGCAATATCTCATGAAGGAAATACTGGACAATCAAATTAATGACTTTCCAGGCTTCAGGATGCCTTTCTACACTATATAAAGGTGGAAATTTACATTGGAAACGTTTGGTTTAGCTGTTATAAAAGTTTGGTTTTTTAGTGCTGTAAATGCATTTTCAGCTCGCGCTGTACACATTTGCTATGAGAAGCATTATCTCATAAGGGAAATATTGGACAATCAAATTAATGACTGCCCAGGCTTCAGGATGTCTTTTTACACTATATAAGGGTGGAAATTTACATTGGAAACGTTTAGTTTAGCTGTTAATGAAGTTTCGTTTTTTTAGTGCTGAAAATTCATTGTCTGCTGGCGCTGTACACTTTTTCTAAGTGTTGCAATATCTCATGAAGGAAATACTGGACAATCAAATTAATGACTTTCCAGGCTTCAGGATGCCTTTCTACACTATATAAAGGTGGAAATTTACATTGGAAACGTTTAGTTTAGCTGTTAATGAAGTTTCGTTTTTTTAGTGCTGAAAATTCATTGTCTGCTGGCGCTGTACACTTTTTCTATGTGTTGCAATATCTCATGAAGGAAATACTGGACAATCAAATTAATTACTTTCCAGGCTTCAGGATGCCTTTCTACACTATATAAAGGTGGAAATGTACATTGGAAACGTTTGGTTTAGCTGTTATAAAAGTTTGGTTTTTTAGTGCTGTAAATGCATTTTCAGCTCGCGCTGTACACATTTGCTATGAGAGGCATTATCTCAGAAGGGAAATATTGGACAATCAAATTAATGATTGCCCAGGCTTCAGGATGTCTTTTTACACTATATAAAGGTGGAAATTTACATTGGAAACGTTTGGTTTAGCTGTTATAAAAGTTTGGTTTTTTTAGTGCTGAAAATGCATTTTCAGCTCGCACTGTACACATTTGCTGTGTGAGGCATTATCTCATAAGGGAAATACTGGACAATCAAATTAATGACTGCCCAGGCTTCAGGATGTCTTTTTACACTATATAAAGGTGGAAATTTACATTGGAAACGTTTGGTTTAGCTGTTATAAAAGTTTGGTTTTTTTAGTGCTGAAAATGCATTTTCAGCTCGCACTGTCCACATTTGCTATGTGAGGCATTATCTCATAAGGGAAATACTGGACAATCAAATTAATGACTGCCCAGGCTTCAGGATGTCTTTTTACACTATATAAAGGTGGAAATTTACATTGGAAACGTTTGGTTTAGCTGTTATAAAAGTTTGTTTTTTTAGTGCTGTAAATGCATTTTCAGCTCGCGCTGTACACATTTGCTATGAGAGGCATTATCTCATAAGGGAAATATTGGACAATCAAATTAATGACTGCCCAGGCTTCAGGATGTCTTTTTACACTATATAAAGGTGGAAATATACATTGGAAACGTTTAGTTTAGCTGTTAATGAAGTTTCGTTTTTTTAGTGCTGAAAATTCATTGTCTGCTGGCGCTGTACACTTTTTCTAAGTGTTGCAATATCTCATGAAGGAAATACTGGACAATCAAATTAATGACTTTCCAGGCTTCAGGATGCCTTTCTACACTATATAAAGGTGGAAATGTACATTGGAAACGTTTGGTTTAGCTGTTATAAAAGTTTGGTTTTTTAGTGCTGTAAATGCATTTTCAGCTCGCGCTGTACACATTTGCTATGAGAGGCATTATCTCATAAGGGAAATATTAGACAATCAAATTAATGACTGCCCAGGCTTCAGGATGTCTTTTTACACTATATAAGGGTGGAAATTTACATCGGAAACGTTTAGTTTAGCTGTTAATGAAGTTTCGTTTTTTTAGTGCTGAAAATTCATTGTCTGCTGGCGCTGTACACTTTTTCTAAGTGTTGCAATATCTCATGAAGGAAATACTGGACAATCAAATTAATGACTTTCCAGGCTTCAGGATGCCTTTCTACACTATATAAAGGTGGAAATGTACATTGGAAACGTTTGGTTTAGCTGTTATAAAAGTTTGGTTTTTTAGTGCTGTAAATGCATTTTCAGCTCGCGCTGTACACATTTGCTATGAGAGGCATTATCTCAAAAGGGAAATATTGGACAATCAAATTAATGACTGCCCAGGCTTCAGGATGTCTTTTTACACTATATAAAGGTGGAAATTTACATTGGAAACGTTTGGTTTAGCTGTTATAAAAGTTTGGTTTTTTAGTGCTGTAAATGCATTTTCAGCTCGCACTGTACACATTTGCTATGAGAGGCATTATCTCATAAGGGAAATATTGGACAATCAAATTAATGACTGCCCAGGCTTCAGGATGTCTTTTTACACTATATAAAGGTGGAAATTTACATTGGAAACGTTTAGTTTAGCTGTTAATGAAGTTTCGTTTTTTTTAGTGCTGAAAATTCATTGTCTGCTGGCGCTGTACACTTTTTCTAAGTGTTGCAATATCTCATGAAGGAAATACTGGACAATCAAATTAATGACTTTCCAGGCTTCAGGATGCCTTTCTACACTATATAAAGGTGGAAATTTACATTGGAAACGTTTGGTTTAGCTGTTATAAAAGTTTGGTTTTTTAGTGCTGTAAATGCATTTTCAGCTCGCGCTGTACACATTTGCTATGAGAGGCATTATCTCATAAGGGAAATATTGGACAATCAAATTAATGACTGCCCAGGCTTCAGGATGTCTTTTTACACTATATAAAGGTGGAAATTTACATTGGAAACGTTTGGTTTAGCTGTTATAAAAGTTTGTTTTTTTAGTGCTGTAAATGCATTTTCAGCTCGCGCTGTACACATTTGCTACGAGAGGCATTATCTCATAAGGGAAATATTGGACAATCAAATTAATGGCTGCCCAGGCTTCAGGATGTCTTTTTACTCTATATAAAGTTGGAAATTTACATTGGAAACGTTTAGTTTAGCTGTTAATGAAGTTTCGTTTTTTTAGTGCTGAAAATTCATTGTCTGCTGGCGCTGTACACTTTTTCTAAGTGTTGCAATATCTCATGAAGGAAATACTGGACAATCAAATCAATGACTTTCCAGGCTTCAGGATGCCTTTCTACACTATATAAAGGTGGAAATGTACATTGGAAACGTTTGGTTTAGCTGTTATAAAAGTTTGTTTTTTTAGTGCTGAAAATGCATTTTCAGCTCGCGCTGTACACATTTGCTATGAGAGGCATTGTCTCATAAGGGAAATATTGGACAATCAAATTAATGACTGCCTAGGCTTCAGGATGTCTTTTTACACTATATAAAGGTGAAAATTTACATTGGAAACGTTTGGTTTAGCTGTTATAAAAGTTTGGTTTTTTTAGTGCTGAAAATGCATTTTCAGCTCGCACTGTACACATTTGCTATGTGAGGCATTATCTCATAAGGGAAATACTGGACAATCAAATTAATGACTGCCCAGGCTTCAGGATGTCTTTTTACACTATATAAAGGTGGAAATTTACATTGGAAACGTTTGGTTTAGCTGTTATAAAAGTTTGTTTTTTTAGTGCTGAAAATGCATTTTCAGCTCGCACTGTACACATTTGCTATGTGAGGCATTATCTCATAAGGGAAATACTGGACAATCAAATTAATGACTTCCCAGGCTTCAGGATGCCTTTTTACACTCTATAAATGTGGAAATTTACATTGGAAACGTTTGGTTTAGCTGTTAATGAAGTTTCGTTTTTTTAGTGCTGAAAATTCATTGTCTGCTGGCGCTGTACACTTTTTCTAAGTGTTGCAATATCTCATGAAGGAAATACTGGACAATCAAATTAATGACTTTCCAGGCTTCAGGATGCCTTTCTACACTATATAAAGGTGGAAATTTACATTGGAAACGTTTGGTTTAGCTGTTATAAAAGTTTGTTTTTTTAGTGCTGAAAATGCATTTTCAGCTCGCGCTGTACACATTTGCTATGAGAGGCATTGTCTCATAAGGGAAATATTGGACAATCAAATTAATGACTGCCTAGGCTTCAGGATGTCTTTTTACAATATATAAAGGTGGAAATTTACATTGGAAACGTTTGGTTTAGCTGTTATAAAAGTTTGGTTTTTTTAGTGCTGAAAATGCATTTTCAGCTCGCACTGTACACATTTGCTATGTGAGGCATTATCTCATAAGGGAAATACTGGACAATCAAATTAATGACTGCCCAGGCTTCAGGATGTCTTTTTACACTATATAAAGGTGGAAATTTACATTGGAAACGTTTGGTTTAGCTGTTATAAAAGTTTGTTTTTTTAGTGCTGAAAATGCATTTTCAGCTCGCACTGTACACATTTGCTATGTGAGGCATTATCTCATAAGGGAAATACTGGACAATCAAATTAATGACTTCCCAGGCTTCAGGATGCCTTTTTACACTCTATAAATGTGGAAATTTACATTGGAAACGTTTGGTTTAGCTGTTAATGAAGTTTCGTTTTTTTAGTGCTGAAAATTCATTGTCTGCTGGCGCTGTACACTTTTTCTAAGTGTTGCAATATCTCATGAAGGAAATACTGGACAATCAAATTAATGACTTTCCAGGCTTCAGGATGCCTTTCTACACTATATAAAGGTGGAAATTTACATTGGAAACGTTTGGTTTAGCTGTTATAAAAGTTTGGTTTTTTAGTGCTGTAAATGCATTTTCAGCTCGCGCTGTACACATTTGCTATGAGAGGCATTATCTCATAAGGGAAATATTGGACAATCAAATTAATGACTGCCCAGGCTTCAGGATGTCTTTTTACACTATATAAAGGTGGAAATTTACATTGGAAACGTTTGGTTTAGCTGTTATAAAAGTTTGTTTTTTTTAGTGCTGAAAATGCATTTTCAGCTCGCACTGTACACATTTGCTATGTGAGGCATTATCTCATAAGGGAAATACTGGACAATCAAATTAATGACTGCCCAGGCTTCAGGATGTCTTTTTACACTATCTAAAGGTGGAAATTTACATTGGAAACGTTTGGTTTAGCTGTTATAAAAGTTTGGTTTTTTAGTGCTGAAAATGCATTTTCAGCTCGCACTGTACACATTTGCTATGTGAGGCATTATCTCATAAGGGAAATACTGGACAATCAAATTAATGACTGCCCAGGCTTCAGGATGTCTTTTTACACTATCTAAAGGTGGAAATTTACATTGGAAACGTTTGGTTTAGCTGTTATAAAAGTTTGGTTTTTTAGTGCTGTATATGCATTTTCAGCTCGCGCTGTACACATTTGCTATGAGAGGCATTATCTCATAATGGAAATATTGGACAATCAAATTAATGACTGCCCAGGCTTCAGGATGTCTTTTTACACTATATAAAGGTGGAAATTTACATTGGAAACGTTTAGTTTAGCTGTTAATGAAGTTTCGTTTTTTTAGTGCTGAAAATTCATTGTCTGCTGGCGCTGTACACTTTTTCTAAGTGTTGCAATATCTCATGAAGGAAATACTGGACAATCAAATTAATGACTTTCCAGGCTTCAGGATGCCTTTCTACACTATATAAAGGTGGAAATGTACATTGGAAACGTTTGGTTTAGCTGTTATAAAAGTTTGGTTTTTTAGTGCTGTAAATGCATTTTCAGCTCGCGCTGTACACATTTGCTATGAGAGGCATTATCTCATAAGGGAAATATTGGACAATCAAATGAATGACTGCCCAGGCTTCAGGATGTCTTTTTACACTATATAAAGGTGGAAATTTACATTGGAAACGTTTGGTTTAGCTGTTATAAAAGTTTGGTTTTTTAGTGCTGAAAATGCATTTTCAGCTCGCACTGTACACATTTGCTATGTGAGGCATTATCTCATAAGGGAAATACTGGACAATCAAATTAATGACTTCCCAGGCTTCAGGATGCCTTTTTACACTCTATAAATGTGGAAATTTACATTGGAAACGTTTGGTTTAGCTGTTAATGAAGTTTCGTTTTTTAGTGCTGAAAATTCATTGTCTGCTGGCGCTGTACACTTTTTCTAAGTGTTGCAATATCTCATGAAGGAAATACTGGACAATCAAATTAATGACTTTCCAGGCTTCAGGATGCCTTTTTACACTATATAAAGGTGGAAATTTACATTGGAAACGTTTGGTTTAGCTGTAATAAAAGTTTGGTTTTTTAGTGCTGTAAATGCATTTTCAGCTCGCGCTGTACACATTTGCTATGAGAGGCATTATCTCATAAGGGAAATATTGGACAATCAAATTAATGACTGCCCAGGCTTCAGGATGTCTTTTTACACTATATAAAGGTGGAAATTTACATTGGAAACGTTTGGTTTAGCTGTTATAAAAGTATGGTTTTTTAGTGCTGAAAATGCATTTACAGCACGAAAAAAACAAACTTTTATAACAGCTAAACCAAACGTTTCCAATGTAAATTTCCACATTTATATAGTGTAAAAAGGCATCCTGAAGCCTGGGAAGTCATTAATTTGATTGTCCAGTATTTCCCTTATGAGATAATGCCTCACATAGCAAATGTGTACAGCGCGAGCTGAAAATGCATTTACAGCACTAAAAAAACAAACTTTTATAACAGCTAAACTAAACGTTTCCAATGTAAATTTCCACCTTTATATAGTGTAAAAAGACATCCTGAAGCCTGGGCAGTCATTAATTTGATTGTCCAATATTTCCCTTATGAGATAATGCCTCTCATAGAAAATGTGTACAGCGCGAGCTGAAAATGCATTTACAGCACTAAAAAACCAAACTTTTATAACAGCTAAACCAAACGTTTCCAATGTAAATTTCCACCTTTATATAGTGTAAAAAAAACATCCTGAAGCCTGGGCAGTCATTAATTTGATTGTCCAATATTTCCCTTATGAGATAATGCCTCTCATAGCAAATGTGTACAGCGCGAGCTGAAAATGCATTTACAGCACTAAAAAACCAAACTTTTATAACAGCTAAACCAAACGTTTCCAATGTAAATTTCCACCTTTATATAGTGTAGAAAGGCATCCTGAAGCCTGGAAAGTCATTAATTTGATTGTCCAGTATTTCCTACATGAGATATTGCAACACTTAGAAAAAGTGTACAACGCCAGCAGACAATGAATTTGCAGCACTAAAAAAACGAAACTTCATTTACAGCTAAACCAAACGTTTCCAATGTAAATTTCCACATTTATATAGTGTAAAAAGGCATCCTGAAGCCTGGGAAGTCATTAATTTGATTGTCCAGTATTTCCCTTATGAGATAATGCCTCACATAGCAAATGTGTACAGCGCGAGCTGAAAATGCATTTACAGCACTAAAAAAACAAACTTTTATAACAGCTAAACTAAACGTTTCCAATGTAAATTTTCACCTTTATATAGTGTAAAAAGACATCCTGAAGCCTGGGCAGTCATTAATTTGATTGTCCAATATTTCCCTTATGAGATAATGCCTCTCATAGCAAATGTGTACAGCGCGAGCTGAAAATGCATTTACAGCACTAAAAAACCAAACTTTTATAACAGCTAAACCAAACGTTTCCAATGTAAATTTCCACCTTTATATAGTGTAGAAAGGCATCCTGAAGCCTGGAAAGTCATTAATTTGATTGTCCAGTATTTCCTTCATGAGATATTGCAACACTTAGAAAAAGTGTACAGCGCCAGCAGACAATGAATTTGCAGCACTAAAAAAACGAAACTTCATTAACAGCTAAACCAAACGTTTCCAATGTAAATTTCCACCTTTATATAGTGTAAAAAGATATCCTGAAGCCTGGGCAGTCATTAATTTGATTGTCCAATATTTTCCTTATGAGATAATGCCTCTCATAGCAAATGTGTACAGCGCGAGCTGAAAATGCATTTACAGCACTAAAAAACCAAACTTTTATAACAGCTAAACCAAACGTTTCCAATGTAAATTTCCACAATTATATAGTGTAAAAAGGTCTCCTGAAGCCTGGGAAGTCATTAATTTGATTGTCCAGCATTTCCATTATGAGATAATGTCTCACATAGCAAATGTGTACAGCGCGAGCTGAAAATGCATTTACAGCACTAAAAAAACAAACTTTTATAACAGCTAAACCAAACGTTTACAATGTAAATTTCCACCTTTATATAGTGTAAAAAGGCATCCTGAAGCCTGGAAAGTCATTAATTTGATTGTCCAGTATTTCCTTCATGAGAAAATGCAACACTTAGAAAAAGTGTACAGCGCCAGCAGACAATGAATTTGCAGCACTAAAAAAACGAAACTTCATTAACAGCTAAACCAAACGTTTCCAATGTAAATTTCCACATTTATATAGTGTAAAAAGGCATCCTGAAGCCTGGGAAGTCATTAATTTGATTGTCCATTATTTCCCTTATGAGATAATGCCTCACATAGCAAATGTGTACAGCGCGAGCTGAAAATGCATTTACAGCACTAAAAAAACAAACTTTTATAACAGCTAAACTAAACGTTTCCAATGTAAATTTCCACCTCTATATAGTGTAAAAAGGTCTCCTGAAGCCTGGTAAGTCATTAATTTGATTGTCCAGTATTTCCCTTATGGGATAATGCCTCACATAGCAAATGTGTACAGCGCGAGCTGAAAATGCATTTACAGCACTAAAAAAACAAACGTTTATAACAGCTAAACCAAACGTTTCCAATGTAAATTTACACCTTTATATAGTGTAAAAAGGCATCCTGAAGCCTGGAAAGTCATTAATTTGATTGTCCAGTATTTCCTTCATGAGATATTGCAACACTTAGAAAAAGTGTACAGCGACAGCAGACAATGAATTTGCAGCACTAAAAAAACGAAACTTCATTAACAGCTAAACCAAACGTTTCCAATGTAAATTTCCACATTTATATAGTGTAAAAAGGCATCCTGAAGCCTGGGAAGTCATTAATTTGATTGTCCAGTATTTCCTTCATGAGATATTGCAACACTTAGAAAAAGTGTACAGCGCCAGCAGACAATGAATTTGCAGCACTAAAAAAACGAAACTTCATTAACAGCTAAACCAAACGTTTCCAATGTAAATTTCCACATTTATATAGTGTAAAAAGGCATCCTGAAGCCTGGGAAGTCATTAATTTGATTGTCCAGTATTTCCCTTATGAGATAATGCCTCACATAGCAAATGTGTACAGCGCGAGCTGAAAATGCATTTACAGCACTAAAAAAACTAACTTTTATAACAGCTAAACTAAACGTTTCCAATGTAAATTTCCACCTTTATATAGTGTAAAAAAGACATCCTGAAGCCTGGGCAGTCATTAATTTGATTGTCCAATATTTCCCTTATGAGATAATGCCTCACATAGCATTTACAGCACTAAAAAACCAAACTTTTATAACAGCTAAACCAAACGTTTCCAATGTAAATTTCCACCTTTATATAGTGTAGAAAGGCATCCTGAAGCCTGGAAAGTCATTAATTTGATTGTCCAGTATTTCCTTCATGAGATATTGCAACACTTAGAAAAAGTGTACAGCGCCAGCAGACAATGAATTTTCAGCACTAAAAAAACGAAACTTCATTAACAGCTAAACCAAACGTTTCCAATGTAAATTTCCACATTTATATAGTGTAAAAAGGCATCCTGAACCCTGGGAAGTCATTAATTTGATTGTCCAGTATTTCCCTTATGAGATAATGCCTCACATAGCAAATGAGTACAGCGCGAGCTGAAAATGCATTTACAGCACTAATAAACCAAACTTTTATAACAGCTAAACCAAACGTTTCCAATGTACATTTCCACCTTTATATAGTGTAAAAAGGCATCCTGAAGCCTGGGAAGTCATTAATTTGATTGTCCAGTATTTCCCTTATGAGATAATGCCTCACATAGCAAATGTGTACAGTGCGAGCTGAAAATGCATTTACAGCACTAAAAAACCAAACTTTTATAACAGCTAAACCAAACGTGTCCAATGTAAATTTCCACCTTTATATAGTGTAGAAAGGCATCCTGAAGCCTGGAAAGTCATGAATTTGATTGTCCAGTATTTCCTTCATGAGATATTGCAACACTTAGAAAAAGTGTACAGCGCCAGCAGACAATGAATTTGCAGCACTAAAAAAACGAAACTTCATTTCCAGCTAAACCAAACGTTTCCAATGTAAATTTCCACATTTATATAGTGTAAAAAGGCATCCTGAAGCCTGGGAAGTCATTAATTTGATTGTCCAGTATTTCCCTTATGAGATAATGCCTCACATAGCAAATGTGTACAGCGCGAGCTGAAAATGCATTTACAGCACTAAAAAAACAAACTTTTATAACAGCTAAACTAAACGTTTCCAATGTAAATTTTCACCTTTATATAGTGTAAAAAGACATCCTGAAGCCTGGGCAGTCATTAATTTGATTGTCCAATATTTCCCTTATGAGATAATGCCTCTCATAGCAAATGTGTACAGCGCGAGCTGAAAATGCATTTACAGCACTAAAAAACCAAACTTTTATAACAGCTAAACCAAACGTTTCCAATGTAAATTTCCACCTTTATATAGTGTAGAAAGGCATCCTGAAGCCTGGAAAGTCATTAATTTGATTGTCCAGTATTTCCTTCATGAGATATTGCAACACTTAGAAAAAGTGTACAGCGCCAGCAGACAATGAATTTGCAGCACTAAAAAAACGAAACTTCATTAACAGCTAAACCAAACGTTTCCAATGTAAATTTCCACCTTTATATAGTGTAGAAAGGCATCCTGAAGCCTGGGCAGTCATTAATTTGATTGTCCAATATTTCCCTTATGAGATAATGCCTCTCATAGCAAATGTGTACAGCGTGAGCTGAAAATGCATTTACAGCACAAAAAAAACAAACTTTTATAACAGCTAAACCAAACGTTTCCAATGTAAATTTCCACCTTTATATAGTGTAAAAAGACATCCTGAAGCCTGGGAAGTCATTAATTTGATTGTCCAGTATTTCCCTTATGAGATAATGCCTCACCATAGCAAATGTGTACAGCGCGAGCTGAAAATGCATTTACAGCACTAAAAAACCAAACTTTTATAACAGCTAAACCAAACGTTTCCAATGTAAATTTCCACCTTTATATAGTGTAAAAAGGCATCCTGAAGCCTGGGAAGTCATTAATTTGATTGTCCAGTATTTCCCTTTTGAGATAATGCCTCACATAGCAAATGTGTACAGCGCGAGCTGAAAATGCATTTACAGCACTAAAAAACCAAACTTTTATAACAGCTAAACCAAACGTTTCCAATGTAAATTTCCACCTTTATATAGTGTAAAAAGGCATCCTGAAGCCTGGGAAGTCATTAATTTGATTGTCCAGTATTTCCCTTATGAGATAATGCCTCACATAGCAAATGTGTACAGCGCGAGCTGAGAATGCATTTACAGCACTAAAAAAACAAACTTTTATAACAGCTAAACCAAACGTTTCCAATGTAAATTTCCACCTTTATATAGTGTAGAAAGGCATCCTGAAGCCTGGAAAGTCATTAATTTGATTGTCCAGTATTTCCTTCATGAGATATTGCAACACTTAGAAAATGTGTACAGCGCCAGCAGACAATGAATTTGCAGCACTAAAAAAACGAAACTTCATTAACAGCTAAACCAAACGTTTCCAATGTAAATTTCCACATTTATATAGTGTAAAAATGCATCCTGAAGCCTGGGAAGTCATTAATTTCTTTGTCCAGTATTTCCTTCATGAGATACAGCAACACTTAGAAAAAGTCTGTGTGACAGCCTGGAGAGACTGCTGACAGGAGGGAATAGACCCCACTGGGGCTGACATGGGCTAGCTACCCATGCTGGCAGTCTCTGACACTGTGTTCAGTTTGTTGGAGACACCCGCCAAGTGCTACAGAAAGTCTACAAAGAATGACACCCCTACAGCCTGCGAGAGCGGGGGCGCAAGATGGCTCAATGACTGACCACACGGTTACAGACCTAGGAACAAACATGACTACGAGCAAGAACACGGTGCATGAGACAATGGCAGCAGGACACTCACTTCAGGTCTGCACCTGTGGCTGGGCAAAAGTAACATCAGTTACAGGGTTGAAGATCCACCAAGGAAAGAAGTGGTGTTTGGGAAAGCCGAGTCAAGGGCCTCGCATTGACCAATACTTCTTACGAAGTAATGCGTCAAATCAGTCGAGTGAAGCACAGCGACGGGAAAAAACCCAAAGTTCGCAGAGCATCAGCCCCCCTGTCACTGAGGAGGGTATTATAAACACAGAATTGCAGGAGGTAGAACCCACTCAGCCACAGAGACCTCCCAAAGAGAACAAGATCAAAGGGCACAGACAGAGTGTGAGGTGGCCCAAAACTATTGAGAAGAGAGAGTGGGAAACCGTCAATAACGACCTGGTGAAAATGTTGGAGCAACAAGTGGGCACTGCAGAGAGAAAGCTGGAACACATCGGTGACATCATCTACCACTATGGAGAGGAGCGCTTTGGAGTGAACAGCTGGAAAACCACCAACAAAATACCACCACCAACCAAACCTAGGAGGCAACAAGAGATAGAGAGACTGATCAGGGAAAGAAGGGACCTGCGGAAACAGTGGAGAAAAGCCTCTGATCCAGAGAGAGAAGGTCTCATGCTGCTCCATGGGGACATCAAGCTCCGGTTGAAAACCTTACGAAGAGCAGAGAACTTGAGGAAACTTCGCAGGAAGAAGGAACACACAAGAACCCTGTTCTATAAAAATCCCTTCAAGTTTGTCAAAGATCTCTTCGCTAAGGACAAAAGCGGGTTCCTGCAAACTTCAAAGAAGGAACTTGAAGAGCACCTGGAAAAGGTCTACCAAGACACGAAAAGGCATGAACAGCTAGCCATCCCACATGATATCCCCCCCATTCGACCACCAGAGGTCAACATCGAGACCGGCCCTCCAAAATGGAAAGAAGTGGAGAACATGGTGGGCGTGCAAGATCAGGATCTGCACCAGGACCAAATGGAGTGTCATATAAGCTCTACAAGAACTCACCAGATGTCCTACGCTATCTTTGGAGGCTAATGAGAATCGTCTGGCAGAAGGGGATAATACCAAAGGCATGGCGAAGGGCTGGAGGTGTACTAATTCCAAAAGAGAAGGACGCTGATATCAGTCAATTTCGGCCAATCAGCCTTCTCAACGTTGAAGGGAAAATCTTTTTCAGCGTCTTGACACACACCACCTACCTGGAGAAAAAACGAGTACATTGACACATCCGTACAAAAGGCTGGAATTTCTGGATTCTCTGGCTGCTTGGAGCACACCAGTATGATCTGGCATCAGATTCAAGCAGCGAAGAAGAACAAAGGGGATCTTCATGTCATCTTTCTCGACCTAGCCAATGCCTTTGGTTCAGTTCCGCATAGCCTTCTCTGGGAGTCCTTCAACTTCTTCCGCGTTCCAACATCCATCACTACCTTGGTAAAATTCTACTTTGAAGACCTGCAGCTGTGCTTCACAACACCCGACTTCAAAACATCATGGCAGCAAGTAGAAGTAGGCATCATGGCAGGTTGCACGATCTCACCCCTGGCCTTTACAATGGCCATGGAGGTCATCATCAGGGCCTCAAAATGGGTGGCGGGGTGAGCGAACCAGGAACGGGATCCGCCTTCCACCGTCCGAGTATATATGGACGACATGACCACTCTGACCACCACTGCAGCTTGCACCAGGCGGCTACTTGGTAAGCTGCAGGAAAACATCAGCTGGGCCCGGATGAAAATCAAGCCGAACAAGTCACGTAGCATCTCGATAATCAAGGGAGAGCTAAAAGACGTGAAGTTCTGCATTGGTGACGAACCAATACCAACGGTGGCAGAACAACCTGTCAAAAGCCTGGGCAGATGGTATGACTCAAGTCTTAAGGATAAAAACCAGGTGCAGCAGCTAAGACAGGATATCATCAACGACCTGAACAACATCAACAAGACTCCACTACCAGGGAAGCTCAAGCTCTGGTGTCTGCAATTTGGGCTTCTCCCTCTCGTGATGTGGCCACTCACTGTCTACGAGGTCCCACTAACAACTGTGGAGAAGATGGAGCGAGCCATCACAGTATATGTGAAACAGTGGCTTGGTGTCCCACGCTGTCTGAATAACATCAGCCTCTATGGCAAAGGAGTCCTCGAACTGCCCATCACAAGTCTCACTGAAGAATACAAGTGCTCTAAAGTGAGACTACAGATGACGCTGACGGACTCCAGAGACCGGACCATCAGTGAAACGGCACCACCCCTGTCAACTGCACGGAAATGGACACCATCCAGTGCAGTGCAGCATGCCACAGCAGCCCTGAGGCACAGCGATATTGTGGGACACGTCCAGAGGGGAAGAGGAGGCTTTGGCCTTACAGCAAGCAAACCAACTTGGTGTAAGGCCTCAACCGCAGAGAGGAAAAAAATGGTCGTGGAGGAGGTGCGCCGCCAGGAAGAGGCTGAAAGGTCTGCAAAGGCTGTCTCGCTTGCCAAGCAGGGACAGTGGATGAGGTGGGAAGGCCTGGAGAAAAGAAAGCTTGGCTGGAGGGATCTCTGGGAGATGGAAGCTAGCAACATCAGCTTCATCATCAGAGCTACCAATGACGTGCTGCCATCCCCAAAAAACCTCCACCAGTGGTATGGCGAAGATCCAACCTGTGCCCTCTGCCCAACACCAGCAACTCTCAAACACATCCTGACTGGTTGTAAGACCAGCCTCACACAAGGCCGCTATACCTGGAGGCACAACCAGGTCCTCAAGAGCTTGGCAGCAGTGCTTGAAAGCAGGAGAACTACCATCAACTCCTTGCCCTTAAGAGCCACCACTACCATTACAGCACCAAAATTTGTCCGAGAGGGACAGGAAAAGCCCAACCATCCTTTTCTCAAGCCAGAAGTTGGTCAGCTAACCAAGGCTCGGGATTGGAAGATGCTGGTCGATATAGGTCAGCAACTAATCTTCCCAGCAGAGATTGCAACCACCACCCTAAGGCCAGACTTAGTGCTGTGGTCCCATTCATTGAAGACTGTCTACATTGCAGAGCTCACAGTCCCGTGGGAAAATGCAGTTGAAGAGGCCTATGAGCGTAAGAAGTTGCGCTACACTGAACTGGCGGCGGACGCACAACAACGAGGGTGGAAAGCCAAGGTCTATCCCGTCGAAGTTGGATGCAGAGGGTTTCTGGCCTCATCAACCATCAAGCTGCTGAAAGACCTGGGAATCCATGGACAGGCTCTGCGGCACACAGTCAGATCGCTCTCTAAAGCGGCTGAAAGAAGCAGCCAGTGGATCTGGATGAAGAGGAAGGACCCCTACTGGGCTCATAGATCAGCAACATGACCCCCGTCCCCCCTCCCCATCCCACCACTAATCTGCGTCATCCCACTTGAGTACCCAGGGCAGAACCATCCACCACAGTTAATTGGGCATGGGACATAAGCGCGGGCGTGATCAACCGGCCGCTGGCCACCATCGATGAGGGTGTCTAGTGATAAAGGCCGAAACACCCAGTGATTTGATGGAACACTACTGACGATGTGTCCCAAATTGACATCTTTCCCATTCCAACCATGAGACACAACCCCCATGCCACTCTCCATAGCAAGCCTAACCTCATGAGAATACCATCTATCGGCACAATGGACAGTTTACCATCACGTCCATGTTTTTATGATTCTGCTATGTGAGGCATTATCTCATAAGGGAAATACTGGACAATCAAATTAATGACTGTCCAGGCTTCAGGATGTCTTTTTCCACGATATAAAGGTGGAATCTTTCATTGGAAACGTTTGGTTTAGCTGTTATAGAAGTTTGGGTTTTTATTGTGCTGCAAATGCATTTTCAGCTTGCGCTGTGCACATTTGCAAAGTGAGGCAATATCTCATAAGGGAAATACTGGACAATCAAATTAATGACTGTCCAGTCTTCAGTATGTCAGTTTACACTATATAAAGGAAGAAATTTACATTGGAAACGTTGAATTAAGCTGTTATAGAAATGTGGTAGTTTAGTACTGCAAATGCATTTTCAGCTCGCGCTGTACACATTTTCTAAGTGAAGCATTATCTCATGAGGGAAAGACTGGACAATCAAATTAATGACTGTCCAGTCTTCAGTATGTCAGTTTACACTATTGTTAGGTTGAAGATATATTTTATCCCATATTTTACTCTATTAGTATTGCAAAAGAATTGTTCCACAGTGTGACCTATGTTTGACCATATGGATGAGAAGACTTCAAGAGAAGCGGATGCCTGAAGACAGGATCAACGTCTACAACATCAAAGGAGGTGTGCCGAGACACACCTCTGAACCAAAAGGACTGAGACTTTAGTGCCAGAGCACTAAAAGGCATATCTGCCTTTTCAATCAGTAAATGACTGCCATTGATGTCTGTCTTTCCTCTTGTGTCTGAAATGTTTACATGTTCCTGCTGGTGCTCCCCCCTTCGTTCCTTAGTGCAAATACATTGTATTGTTTAGGGACTTCCCAAATAAAATAGAGGGCTCGGCGGAGTGTGCTCCAGAACGAAGTTGGAGATGTAACTGAGCACACCTCCGTTCGTTCTCCTCGCGAGTAAAAGATCAACTCTTGTCTTCCTTTCATTCATTTTGCCTTTGTTCAGTGAATGCTTAGGTGATTGAACCTGACATTATTTTGGTCCTTCGAGCGGGAAGCCAAGATACCTGAGGATTCCAGCGGGTGTGGTGAACTCCAGAAAGACCATGGCCATGGCAGGCTCACTAGAGAGAGCCTAAAAATCCTTTTCCAGGACTGGACCTCACCCCACCAGCTGGGATCTGACGGTTGACGGCGATCCAATGGAGGGAAGACAACAGTGGTGAGATATTTTTTTTTAGGGGGGAAGTGACTGACTGGAGGTCATTGCGCGTTAAGAATAAATAAATAAGTGTTCAGAATAAATAAATGAGCATTAAGAATAAATAAATAAAAATAAAACATAAAAAAGAAAAAAAAGCAAAGAAAGACATGAAGTAGAGATGAAATAAGAAAAGAGAAAGAAAGAAAGATAGAGAAAAGAGAAAGAAATTGTGTATAGATAAGAAATCCTGTGCATACTAGTCGATGGCAGGTCCATGAAGGACAGTGGAGTGAGAAATAAAAAAACCCTGTGAATACTAGTCAATGGCAGGTATATGACGGCGGAGTCCGAGAAATTCCGTGGAGAAAGTAGGACGGCGGAGTCTGTGTGTACACTTAAATTCCGTGTGTGAATGTTTGCGCAAACCGTATGTAAAGTGAGTGAACGGTGTGATTGGGGATTACAAATACCACTTGGTATTTTATCCGATGTAATACAGTAGGGTTGTACACAGCAGACTGGTGTGGATGCAAAGGCAATAATTCTCCACCTGAAAAGGTTGAATTGAGAATTACCACAACAGGAAATTTGAGTTGCTGTCCTACTGATGAGAAACCAGTTTTTAGAACACCTTAGGTGTTGACAAACTGGTCCAAATTTTCTAAAATGGGGATATTAGGTAGTAAAATAAAACCCAGGGATACGCTGCAGTGTAGAGATTGGAAGTTCATCGAAAAACAGGATCCTGATAAAACTCAGTATTTAGATACATGGATAACTGAACATGGCTTTAATGGTCAGTTAAATACACAAAAAATAGCCGCATTGCAGGGATCAATCATAGGAAAGACGAAAAAGACCCCAAAAAGATGAAGAAAAATGGCTTTGAGGAAACAGAATATTGGATGAGGGTAGCCTTAAAAAGAGAAGAGGGATACAGGAAACAAAAAGAGAATGAAAACAAAATAAGCAAAGGAAAGGAATGCGAAAAGTCAGATAGAGCAAATTACACTGAAATAGGAAGAGTAAA
The DNA here is from genome assembly GCF_059441095.1 of Idiotropiscis lumnitzeri. NCBI lineage: Eukaryota > Metazoa > Chordata > Actinopteri > Syngnathiformes > Syngnathidae > Idiotropiscis > Idiotropiscis lumnitzeri. The sequence goes on from NW_028283629.1 coordinate 379,995, forward strand.
ACAAAAGGATGATGAGACTTTTGAGCAACACAAAGTGAGAATGACAGCTGTGTTTAAAAATCACAGCGGGCTACAGGAAAATGGTAATGTAAATGGGCCATTTCAACAGCAGTTGAAGAATGCTTTACATGCAGGCTCAAGAGAGGTAATTCATAAGTGGGTAAATAAACATTTCCTTTGCCTGCCAACAGGTACCCTGGAGGAGTATGTAAATCACGCCCTCCATGCTGAGAAGATAGAAAATAAAAAGAAGCAGAGGTCTATAGACAGGACAGGTCAGGTAGGACAGGTAGGACAGGAGGTCTTTTATCGAGGTGGAAAGGGCCTAGGTAGCTTTAGAGGACAAAGGGGCAGACGACAGAGAGGAGGAAGAATAGGAAGAGGAGCAAACAGGCAAAATACATCAGGCTGCTGGCGTTGTGGTAAAGAAGGCCATATAGCAAGAGATTGCCCTGAGAAAAAGCAACCTTCAGCATGACTAGGATAGGAAGCATCTAAACAGGATTTAGAGGCTGATCAAGGAACAGATGAGTTTCTAGATGAAGAGGTCCTCCTAAATTTACAAGAGATATTGGCCTTTGATGAAATAACTGAGCTGAAATAACCTTATTGGTAAATGGGTCACCAATTACCTTTTTATGTGACACTGGTGCATGTAGGATTGCTTGTAATAAATTAATTCCAAATGATAGAGCAAGAGAAATGTGTCATAGTCAGATTTGCAAGTGGAAAACTGTCTAGAGTAAAAGAATTAGAACCTGTGTGGTTGAGGGACCCAGAAGGACACTGAGTTGGTTGCATGAATTGAAATTAGGTTTACTTTTACAGAACAATGAGAGCCCAAGTTGTGGGGATGTGATTAATTTACAGAAAAAGATTATTGATGGCACAATTTATACTTACATGATCCGACAGACAAGGTATATCATTCTGATGATGGGTTTTACTTAATTGTATACTTGTGTCTTTTTCAGAAAGAGAGGAGTAGGTGTTGTGAAATCTTAATTGAATGAAGAAGTGAGCATGAGAAACCCTTGTAGGAGCATAGGTGTTTCCTGATTTTGTAGTTTTTGATTTGATACCTTGATAGTTTTGAGTGGCTTTGGTAAGGCTACAGTGAATTTGGAAAATTAAAAAAAAAAAAGGAGTGAGGAAAGTTTGACAGAGGGCAATGGGTATTGGTGTAATCGTAACTCATGAGTGTGCTGTAACAAAGAGTTAACAGCTCTTTGAAGTTAGATGCTCGTTCCCAAGTAGGGGGAGGAAGTCAGAGAGAGAGTTTGGTGATTGAAGAAGGTGTGACTTGAACAAATGAATAAGGATAAGAATTAGGTTCTGCTGTAAGGATGATTTGAAGAAATAAATATGTTATGTTTCATACTTCAGTTGATGATCTTTCTATTAAGGTAACTGTAGTTAGTAACTGGAATGAAATGCACAGATGGAAATGACACGGAAAAAAAAGATGGTAATTTGATAAGAAGGGCTAGTATTTACATTAGAAATAGAAATAGAAATAGAAATAGAAATCCCTTTATTGTCATTGTACTCAAGTGTGCAACGAGATTAGAGGGCTCCCCTCTCCAGTGCAATACAACAATAATACAGACAAATATATAAATTAGATAAATAAATAAGACTGAATAGGGCATATAGAAACACATCACAATGCTGTTTTGCAAGGTTAGGGTGGTCTCGTGTGTGTGTGAGAGTTCAGTATGGAGATGGCTCTCGGAAAGAAACTGTTTCTCAGTCTATTGGTCCTTGATTTGATGCATCTGTAGCGCCTGCCAGAGGGCAACAGGTCGAACAGGTGTGAGTTTGGGTGGGTATTGTCTTTGACGATGTTGAGAGCCCTTCTGAGGCACCGGGCGGTGTAGATGTCCGACAGCGAGGGGAGAGGGCAGCCAATAATCCTTTGCGCTGTTTTGACTGTCCTCTGGAGCCTCACTCTGTCCGCCTCAGTGCAGCCGCTGTACCAGGTGGAGACAGAGTACGTCAGCAGGCTCTCGATGGACGAGTGGTAGAAGGCCAGCAGCAGCTTCCTGTCCAGGTTGAATTTCCTGAGGACTCTCAGGAAGTGCAGACGTTGGCGGACCTTCTTTACCACTGCTGTGGTGTTGTGACTCCAAGAAAGGTCATCGGAGATCTGTACTCCCAGGAACTTGAACGTGTGGACCCTCTCCACACACACGCCTTCGATGCAGAGGGGGGGCGGCAGCGTCTTGTTCCTCCTGAAGTCGACGACAATCTCCTTTGTTTTAGCAGAGTTAAGGTGCAGTCTGTTGTCCTTGCACCAAGTTGTCAGTCTCTTTACCTCCTCTCTGTAGGCTGTCTCGTAACCTTCCGAGATCAGACCGACCACTGTCGTGTCGTCAGCAAACTTGACGATGGTGTTGTTGCCGTGGGCCGGGCTGCAGTCGTAGGTGTAGAGGGCGTACAGGAGAGGGCTCAGCACGCATCCTTGGGGGGAACCGGTGCTCAGCATGAGGGTGGAGGACGTGTAGGGGCCGAGCAACACAGTCTGGGGTCTGTTGGTCAGAAAGTCCTTAATCCAGATGCGTGTGAGGGCAGGGAGGCCGAGAGTGTCCAGTTTGGCGACGAGGATGTCTGGGATGATCGTGTTGAATGCCGAGCTGTAGTCCACAAAGAGCATCCTTGCATAGCTCCGCTGTTGTTCCAGGTGGCCCAGTACAACATGCAGAGCAGTGTCGATGGCGTCCTCAGTGGATCTGTTAGCCCGGTATGCAAACTGGTAGGGGTCCAGAGTGGGAGGAAGGCAGTCCCTGATGTGCTGGAGAACCAGCCTCTCGAAGCACTTCATAATGACTGGTGTGAGAGCAACAGGACGGTAGTCATTCAGGTGGACGGCTGGTGACTTTTTGGGGACAGGAATAATGGTGGAGGTTTTCAAGCAGGAGGGGATGACTGCCTGAGCCAGGGAGCGGTTGAAGATCCTGCAGAAAACATGTGACAGTTGGTGGGCACATGCTCTGAGGACCTTGCCTGGTATTCCGTCGGGTCCAGTAGCTTTTCCTGGGGTTGACCGTGTTCCTCTACGATGAGTGGGGGGGAGTTGGAGCTTGAAGTGCGGGGGTGTGATGGTTGGGGCGAGTCAAAGCGAGCGAAGAAGCAGTTAAGCTCCTCTGCCAGCGATGCACTCGGGTCTACAGAGGTCGTGCTGCTGCCACGGAAGTTGGTGATGCTCCGTAGACCCTGCCACACCTCCCGTGGTCTGTTACTGGCAAGGTGGGCCTCCAGCCTCCCCTTGTAGGTTGCCTTTGCTAGCTTGATGCCTTTGCTCAGGTCAGCACGAGCCACCCTGTACTGGGCTTTGTCGCCTGACCTGAAGGCAGCGTCACGGGCCTTGAGGAGAGCGCGAACCCTGCTGGACATCCAGGGCTTCGCATTTGGGAAGGTCCGTATAGTCTTTTGTTGGGACACAGTTTCCATGCAGAACTTGATGTAGTCCAGTACACAATGCGTGTAGACATCAAGGTCCTGATGATCAAAGAGGTCCCAGTTTGTGTCATGAAAGCAGTCCTGTAATTCACTCATGGCGTCGTCACGCCAGGTTTTCACAGTCTTTGTGGTAGGCCTGAATCTGCGCCTGAGAGGGGTGTACGCAGGTGCGAGCTGCAAGGACAGGTGGTCTGACTGGCCGAGGGGGGCGAGTGGGAGGGCTCTGTATGCGTGCTTGATGTTCGAGTACACATGGTCGAGAGTGTTGTCTCCCCTCGTCGGGCACTTGACATGCTGGTGAAACTCTGGGAGTACAGTCTTTAAATTGGCCTTATTAAAGTCTCCCGCTACAATGTGACCGCCATCAGGGTGCGCCCGCTGATGTTTATTGATGACGCACGCGAGTAGCGAGAGCGCCGTGCTAGTGCTAGCGTCGGGAGGGATGTAAACAGCTGTGAGAATCACTACCGTTAGCTCCCTCGGGAGAAAATAAGGCCGGCATTTAACGGACATGAACTCGATGTCGGGGGAAGAGTGCTTCTCGACGATCGTGCTATCGCCGCACCAGTTCTCATGCACGTAAACACAGAGCCCCCCGCCCCTCCTCTTACCGGTGTCCCTCGTCCGATCCGCGCGATGTAGCGAGCGCCCGGCCAGCTGGATGCTAGCGTCGGGGACGTCTGCGTGCAGCCAGGTTTCCGTGACGACGATCACACTGCTATCGCGCACATAGCGGTTTCCCAGGATTTGTAATCCCAGGTCGTCGATTTTGTGGACCACGGATCTGGCGTTGGTGAGGTGCAGACTCGGTAGTGGTTGCCTATGGGGCTGCCGTCGCAGCCGTTGCAAGACACCGGACCTGCAGCCTCGCTTCTGCTTCCTCTCTCTGCGTCGCCTGCGCCGCCTCCCGGTCCCGATGACCAGCCACGGTGAGCCGGGCAGCCTCGCCAGTTCGTTCGGAATTTTGCGATCATAGCAAAATTCCTCTGTGATGGTTATTTCGCATCGATATCCAATGTTCACGATGTCCTGGCGGGTATATCGATGTTGTGCCTCAGTTGATGCCAATAAGAGCAAGCAAACACTAATAAAAAGTAATAAGGAGCACTGTGAGGGGGAGCTGTTAGCCGCTGCGTCCATGCGCGCCGCCATCTTAACATCCAAGGAATTAAAGCAGAGAAGAAATTAGAGACTACAAATAACATTGATGTGTACTTGTTCACTTTGAGGTAGAACTGGTTGAAGTAAAATGAGTCATAAAGTTAGAAAAATAGGAAATAAAAATAAAATTAACATGCTTAAGATTAACAAATTATTGTAAAGTCTGAGTTCCAAATTATGCAGAAATTACTGTGCCACTGAGTAAAATGATGAATGAGGAAAACCTCTAAATGACATTGTCCTTACACTGGACTGATAAAGCATATTCAGCTTTTGTGAAAGGAAACAAGTGTTCGTATTAAGTATGGCACTGACCCTTTGTCCAGATGCAAAAGGCCTTAGTTTTAGTGTAGAAACATGGAGATAAGATGAAACCAATCGCATACTTCTATTCCAAACTAGACAACGTAGAATGTGCATTGAAGCACTGCATGAGAACAGTTAATGCAGTATCTATTGCTGTAGATATAAGATTAAGATAAAGATGGTCTTTTATTAGTCCCACAATCTGGAAATTGCAGAAACAAGTGCAACCATAGTTTTGTTCCATCCTCTGGTTTTGAGAGTACCACGTGCGGTTTCTGCATTGCTTTTGCTGATGAACATGACGTTTTTGTCACCGGCGGGACATTTATAGTGTATGAATACATTGTTATCAAAACCACATCTGATTATAGAGAGATGTACAACATTAAACCCGGCTGTCATTATTATGTCAGGAGGATGGTACAAAACTAGATTGTTATGAGTTAGTAGAAAAAAGTAACCAAAAGTAAAGGCATCAAAAAGATTCGCCTTCAGAAAACGGAGAAGTGCTATTTGTAGATGGAAATAAATAAATAAATAAATAAATAAAATACTGTAGTTGTATCAAATGACACTGGGAAAAAGAACTTAGCAGTTACTCCTCAAATTACTCAGCTCATGCAACAGAATTAGTATCTTAAACAAAAGCGTGTAAACTAAAGAGAGTAAATTGTGTTACTATTTACACATATAGTCGTCTTAAAATGTGTAGCGCATACATTGCATAAGTGTTTTCCTTGAATACACATTGCAGACAATACAGCTAAAGAAGCTGTTGCGGACATACACGTTTTAGTGATAGAAGTCCCAAAGTTAAACAAAGGCTTTGGAGGAAAATGGTGTAACATCGCTACGTGATCTCTGTATGACCAAACAATAATCTTTACAAATGGGCTGCTATATTGAGTCATGGGATAACACATGTCTCAACAGGGGAAATGGTGCATCAGATATTACGTTATTATACGGCTTACGGCTTTAATGCTTATTCGAAACATTTTTGTAGGGCATGTTTAACGTGTGCGAAACACAATTCACAAGGTAATTTGAGTCCACGCAGAGGACGCTTTCCTACACCACAATATCCATTTCAAATTATTCATATGGACTTATTTGATAAAAACCAAAGTGAAGAAAAAAAATAAAATAAATGTTTGGTCATCATAGATGTGAATTCGAAATGGTTAGAACTCTTTCTAACCAACAAATCCAGATGCATTGACAGTGGCAAAAGTACTTTGTAAGGATATCATTCCGAGATATGGTATTCCTGAAAATAATAAACAGTGATAATAGTACCCATTTTGTTAACTAACTTGTGAAAGAGATAGGAATGTTTCACGTTGATTTGAAAGATAATTGTGCTTACCACCCTCAAAGCTCTGGATTGGTGAAAAGAATGAACAAAAAAAAAAAAAGTGAAAAGGCTATGCATTGAGGAAACGGGGAGGCAGTGGACACAGTGTATGGAAATTAGTAAAACTGTTTGTAAAAACGACAAGCACTGTGACTTTCCATTGAATGTTATGCGAGTCGCCTCTCTGTCCACTTTTAAACCTCGCTTGAAGATGAATATTCGGGCCTTTGACTCAGCATGAGACTGTTGCTGTTCTGTTGTTTTTCTGGTATCTACTGTAAATGTGTTTATGTGAGTTAATTTGAGTTATATACAGAGAGTTGCACTGTATTGTATTTCATTGTATTTAGGACCGAGACGTTGTAAAACATTGTTTGGAAGGCCTTATAGAATACCTCAAATTTAAGAACAAATGGGAAATAGATGCTGAAGCAACTTTAGCTGACTACATGTGAAAAGTGTTAGAAAAACAAAGACAGGCACAAATTTAGAGTGGTGAGGATCTTTCTGTCTCCTAGCAGGGCACTAAACTAGTGGAGCCAGGAGACTGGATGCTTGAAAGAAGTTTGAAGATAAGACATATGTAATTACCCGAGGGGGAATGCCATGTTTAGTTTTATTGACAGCTCTCACAGCTGTAAATATAGTAGAAGAGTCAACATTGGTTCATTTGACACATGTAAAAAGGTCATTTTGGTTGAAATCTCCTACAAAGGAGATGAGCGGAAGTCTGATGATAGGGTGGTCTTATTTCATAAGACACCAGACTAAGTAGAGGGGATATTTCAGACAAAATGACCCTGAAGTGGTTAAAAGCAGCTGTTCTATGTTGGATGTATACAATTTTATTCTGATATTTTTGTTGTTGTGTTATATGTGGGAACAACCCAGAGTTACATAAACAAACTATGATGTGACTATAGTACAATACCAACAGTAAGAATCCCAATTACTAATCAAAATGGATTTGCAAACACCAAGCAGATAATTGAAAAAAAAAAAGTGATGGGACATATTTGTGGAGCTTGGACGACATGTTGATAGATTTGAGTTGGAACCATGAGTAATACTCAAGTGGGCAACTATTGGTCCACAGAACAAAGTTACAGGAGAAAGTCTGTACTTTCGTGAAAAGATAGCAATTGGACAACGAGATATCCAAAATAAGCAAATGAAATTGTATTATTGATATTATATTAATGCTTATCTTGATAATACATGTATGGATTGGGTCAGCGTGTATCCTGTGACTAGAGTTGATGTAGATGAACATGATTTCTATGATAGTTGCTCTTGAAAATTTAAATAGCATTAATGTTGCTGACAGAGCTAAGCGGTTAGGAATCTTTTCACCACCACTGTGTCTGGTTTTGATAGTGGTTGAAATAAACTTCAATCACTATCAAGAGGGGAAATCTGGTGGTGGTGTGGATATGATAGATCATTTGATAAATCACCCAAAAATGTAAAAGGTTTTGAGACTTAGTGCATATCTGTATGTGTTTTTCATAACTAGGCCCTGCTTATAGATTATTGGTAGTTTCTGGAGAGTGCCATTTCACAAAATGTAATTGATTGATCGTAAATGGTATGTTTTATATTGTTTGTTAATAAACTGTGTGAACTGTCCAATGTCATGACAGGACATCGGTGACGTTAAAAAAGAGAAAGCAGAGTATCACGGCAAAAAAAAAAAAAAAAATGATTCAACATACATGGAAGCCATCGGTGTTCTCCTTAGTGTAAGTAAGTAAGTAAGTGTAAATTAACAGATCAAGTAACAGGATTTGAGTCCTCGAACGAAGAACAAAGAACGCAGACAGGTCAACTGCATCATCACAACGTGCAAAAATTAGGTAATTGGACGCAAAGTGGGTTTGAAACTGTGCATGAACGGCTATCAACCAATCTCTAATGGCATTCCGAAACAGGATGACTGTTGATGTATTGTTGGATGAGAGAGGTGGTGTTTGTGCTATGTTCGGTGAACAATGTTGCACATTTATTCCCAACAACACAGCGGTGGGTGGTCGTCTAACCAGGGCCATAGAGGTCTCAGGACTCTTCATGGTAAAATGAAAGGACAACTGGTCTGTGTATATATATATATATACACATATATATACACATATATATATATATATATATATATATATATATATATATATATTTGTTACTTTGGAATAAAGACATTAAATTGATGTAATTTTGTTTTAGAAAAATGCTGTAGTTTTTTTCTCTGAATACAACCTACAAACGGTTAAAAAGGACATTCTGAAATGTTTTTTTTTTGGGCTATCAAATATTTAGTTTGACACTCAAACCGCACACTATTCGTGTCAATTTGTTTGGTTCTATCTCCATGAGTATTTTTTTGTGGTGCATCAAAAGCGTGTTTTAACTTACTTAGGTAAGACAGGTTTAGTGGAGAGATGAGGCCAAACAGCATCACACATCTATGTGCAAGAGATGGCAACTGACAAAGAACCTTCACACCTACAATAACTGCCCCGATGTAATGTGGTGGCTGAAGATCCTCTTCCTCCCGGACAACAAACACCACCATGGTGCACTTGGCAGGCTCTTGATCCAATTCATCCTACAGACCACCATGATAAAAGACAAATTCATTAGAGTTATTTAGATTAAATTTTTTTCCACCATGAAAAAAAAACAAACAACATATATATGTGTGTGTGTGTGTGTGTGTGTGTGTGTGTGTGTTTATATATATATATATATATATATATATTTTTTTTTTTTTTGGAAGCATCTTTCAGGACACTCAAGGCCGCTGTACAGAGTAAAATACGAAAGTAAAAACACAAATACGGGTAGAAACACCAACACGTAAATCAAGCAGGATAAAATACAATAAAGTGGATGAGGGACATATCTGGAATTGGAGAGAGTAATTAAGGCGGAACAGATTGGTTTTGAGTTTAGTTTTAAACACAGGGAGGGTGGTGCAATTACAGAGGTCAGGTGGAGAGAGTTCCAGAGCTGGAGAACCGAATCGCTGAAGGCTCTGTCCCCCATGGTGGCAGGCAAGGGGTGGAGTGAGGAGGATGAAGACCGGAGAGCGCGGGATGGAGTGGGAATATGGATGATGTCTGAAAGGTAGGGAGGGGCGAGGTTGTGAAGAGATTTGAAAGTCATGTGTCATGTCATTATCCACACCGCTTATCCGGTACAGGGTCACGGGAGGGTGCTGGAGCCTATCCCAGCTGACTACGGGCGAAAGGCGCACTACACCCTGAACTGGTCGCCAGCCATAGATTTGAAAATATATAGAAGAATTTTGAAAATGATTTGTTGATTGACTGGAAGCCAGTGGATCTGCTGAAGGATGGGGGGTTGATGTGATAGGTGGAAGGTGATTGGAATCCATTGCACATCCTTGAGGCACCCTAAAGCTCCCGTATGTCTGTCACTGAGTCTTGAATTTTTACTTAGTAAACTGAATTTGAGCATATGCAGTATTGAATTTTTGGTGAGGAGACCTTTTTTTTGAGGAATTAAAAACGCATTTTAAAGTCCTACATTCAAGTTTATTGGGATATAGTTCTTAACAAAAACATTATGATCGAAAAATTCAGAATCAAATTAAAAATATACAATTTATGTAATTCGAATTCAGTTTTTCAATTCAATAATTCAGTGTTCAATTCAAAACATTCAGGTTTCAATTCAAATATCAAAGTTAAGATATTCACATTCAAATAACCAATATTCAGATTTAGTTTCAAGTGGGACAAATATCAGACCATAGTCCAGCAATTAATCCAAACTCTGTGTCAAATTAAGTGATGATTGTACTGCCTTTATTATTTTAGAGGAGGAGTAATACCTGCTGCTGTATCTTCTAGTGCTGGACGATTAATCAAAATTTAAATCGTGATTTAGATTTCTTAATTTTGAAAATGTTCTAATTGAGGGAAAAATGTTTCAGATTAAGAAAGAGTTCAAACAAATTACATATGTTCAATTTGAGAGAACCTGGCTAACCAAGATGGAACTTTACACCCTGGAATTGAAGGAGATACTTGGAAAAAAAGGCCGAGTTACTGGCACTGAAATAAGACCTATGCTCAGTTCACTCAGTCATGTAAGAGGGTTGTGTTTTATTACTGCAAATAGAATTTGCATCAAACTATTTTGGATAAGTCCATCATAAGCATTAACAGAATAAAACAATAAAAGATCTGTTAGAGCTTATGGATATCTTGCTATTTTTTTTATTTAAAGTTGAGATGCACTTTTTGGGATGTAAGCAATGCATATGTGAGCTTTTATTTATTTAAGACACTTAATCATCTTGTGTCTTTTTAAATAGCAAAACGTTGAAGCTGGAAGGGAGGGCATAATCCATTCCTTGATGAAATTCCTCGGACAGTCTGCAGAGGAACTTATCACGGACTACCAGGTAAATTACAACAGTATTACGTTTTTAAAGCTGCAATTAACTCATAGACTGTGCAGCAAACATTTTTATTTGTCACAATATTCAAATAAATTAATTGCTGCCAGTATGTGACCTGCTCTGGCTAAAGGGTTGGCATTTGGCAAAGGTTACTTTCGGGTAATTGACAAAATAAATCAGAAGGTCCAAAGTTTCGATTTTGAGATTTCTACAAAAATCCTATCCTTGAGGTTGAGGTTTCTATTTTAATTTCCGTTTTCATTGCCCTTTTTATTTATTTTTTGATTCTCATATATGCTGTTATAAACATGTAATGCAGATTGCAAATACTGTCACATATCACTGGTGTCCGGCTGAAACATGTTGTCATAATTTGAGTAATTTCATGTTTTTCTAGATCTAATCTATTGGTCAATCCACACGAGTGGGTGTTACTTGTAAATATTACTGACCAATCTCAAATGTTGAAAATGGTTTGCTCTCTTTGGATGATGCAGTGTTAATGATTGCAAAAACGTGCCATTGGAAGTCTCCTGCAAGGTGAAGATTCTGGAGCTTCTTGGATACTGCCTGAAGACAGCGATATTCAGAACTATAAAAAGCAAACACAAATTTGGGACATTATGCACCTAACCATGGATGTATATGCTCTTTCAGGAAGTCAGCAGAGAACAAGCAAAAGAGGACCAGGCCAAGCAAGTACTGAAGGTCTATGTCAGGGGTGTCAAACTCATTTTTATGGACGGGCCACATCGTAGTTGTGGTTTCCCTCAGAGGGACTGTGAACCCATATAAATTGATTGGAAAGCCAGTTTTGAAATCAGAAGCTAGTAAGTAATTGTTCAACAATTTTTCAATTTATTTTAAAAGGGGAGGATTGGTAACAAATAATTGGCAATATCTCATATCTCAGTGTTGTTGTGAAGAAAATATGCTAGAAACAGGAAGTTGATGCAGATGATTTGCCCTTTGCGGGCAACATAAAATTAGGTTGTGGGCCAGATCTGGCCCCGGGCCTTGAGTTTGACACACGTACTCTATGTCTTCCAAGCAAGTGAGGGACAAGAAGACACATCCCATGCCTCTGTTTCCATTGTTGCTTAAGAAAATGAGGTTGTGGAAATGTTGCCAGTCTCCTGCTCATGGGAATTAACTATGCGCTGAACTTACTAAATTTGCAGTACCCGTTTGAGGTGCATCAGAAGCTCTTTCTTGAGATAGATGGCCTGAAACTTGCACTCGGAGTCCATTCCCTGACTCTCCATTGAATGTTAGGCAAGCCCCCTCTCTGTCCACTTTTAAAACGTTTTGAAGACACATTTTTATTCTTTAGCTTTCGACTCAACATGTGACTGTCGTTGTTCTTCTTGTATCTACTGTACGTGTTTTAATTTGTGTTCTAATTTCCTGCTAATTTATACAACACCGTATGAAAAACACTTTGTTACAGCTCCAACTATTATAATTGCAAGTTATTTGTACATGGGTATTTCTTGTTTCGTGGACTAATACTGTGCGCAAATGCAAATGCTCGGCCTTTTATCACAAAAAATGTCCGAAGGGCAAGATCTTAATTCCTCCTCTAATATAAAACCTTCCCGAAGAACAAATCGTATAATTCTAACTTGCTAGATTTAGTCCAATGCACGATACATTTAGGCTAACTCGACGTCGCTCCAGTCAGTAAAGCACGCTTTATGGTTCACCAAAATGCATACCGTGAAATTCTTACCTTGTTTATGCGACGAGGATATTATCCCGTAAGGAGTTACACTGACGCTGTACTGCTTCTTTTTGTATTTCTCTGTTCAGGTCGTCCCTCCCGCATTTCGCCCAAAGTCAGACGGGATAGGCGGCAGCACCTCCCCGCAAGCCAGTACAAGATAGGCGGTGTGGAAGATAAAGATAACACGTCCCTCCGTTTGGATCGGGTATTGTGTTTTCTTTAGAGCTTTTGGTTCGTGTGCACTGTGCAACACAGTCTGAGCGCAAATACAAATGCTCGGCCTTTTATAAATAAAAAAAAAATCCGAAGAACAAGACCATCCTCGTCTAATATAAAACCTTCCCGATGAACGAACCTTATAAAACTTGCCCTCCGTCACAGCAAAACAATTTCTGCAACAATTTCATAATCCATTTGTAAAAAGACAACGGTAAGATTTCGTCCAGTGTACGATCAGTTTAAGCAAACTGGGTTTAGCTAGTCAGTAAAACACTCTTTATAGTGTAGCAACGTTAGTAACGCTAAATTCTTACCTAGTTTATGAGACGAGTGCTGTACTTGACTATTTTTTGTAATTTATTATTTTTTTTTTTTTTTAATGCTTTATAGAGCAAATTGCACCTATGACAGTTGTTATTACCACAGAAGCCATCTCAAATGGTTGCAAACTCTGAGGGTGACTTTGAACCGGAAGTCCCGCCTCAATCGTCATCTGATTGACAGCGGAATCCTGGAGCCAGAGAAGAGAAAAGAATCAGACACGAAGTTGAAGAAGCGGAAAAAAAATAAACATCGAATCTCCAAGTTCTCGCAACGAGGGTGACTGTTGGGGTCTGGAGAAGTGACCGGGAGATGGAGAGCCCCGTATTTTGGTCTTGGTAAGAGGGTAACTCACTTGATGTTGACGAGGGAACCTATGCCGCTATGCTATATACCGGCGTGAGAAAACTACGGCCCGGGGGCCACATGCGGCCCGTTAAACGTTTTAATCCGGCCCGCCGAATTTGAAAAAAAAAAAAAAAAACCTTGTTAATGTTTTATTTTCAAAATAGTGTGGTTTTTCAAAGACAAGCTTTTGTTCACTTTCATTTAAAATTAAATGTATTTTTTTTCTCAGATGAGATGAGGTTACCAAAACACTCCATCCATCTGCTCCTGGTCCAGCCCCTCTGTCAAATTTTAGAACCCATTGTGGCCCGCCAATAAAAAAGTTTTCCCACCCCTGCTATATACTATAAGCTATGTTAATGTCGTCAGGCCATTATAGAGTATTTCTTCTGACATTTTGAAGGAGAAATAATACTCAACGTTTTATTTTTTTATGATGTTTGAGGCATTCTGACTGAAATACAGTTCAATTGAGGTTACCAGTAGTCATTTCCATTACCTGTCAATGTAAATTAGAATGTAACTTACTACAGTGAACCCTCGGTTATCGCGGTTAATGGGGACCGAGACCACCCGCGAAAACTGAAAATCCGCGAAGTAGCGGCGCACCTTCAAAAATGCTTAAAAAAAAAAAAGTGCGAAGTAGCGGCGCACCTTCAAAAATGCTTTAAAAAAAAAGTGCGAAGTAGCGGCGCACCTTCAAAAATGCTTAAAAAAATAAATAAATAAAATAATAATATATATATATATATATATATATATATATATATATATACGGGTAGAGAGAGAGAGGGTGAAATGCATGTTATAACAAAAAAAAAAAATTATTAAAACATTTTTTTATTCCCCAGCCATTATTTTTGTATTTATTCAATTACTTCTTTTTGTATTTATTTAATTACTTCGACTTTTACCTGCTGGTACGCCGTCCGGTGTGCCCTGGCATTCTTCATTTATTTATTCATTTATTCATTCATAACTGACAGCCTCGCGCTCCGCTCATGCCCGGGCGGAAGGTGTTCCTCTTCGGCTTAACAACCACGCACGCCGGCCGGTCTCCTCCGGAGCTCTCGCACGGTCCCGAACGGAGCGAAATGTCGCCCCGCTAGTGCCCGGGCGGAAGTTGTTCCTCTTCGGCTTAACTGCCACGCACGCTGGCCGGAGCTCTGGTACGGTCCGAACCGCGCGAAACGTCGCCCCAAATCGTGCCCGGGGGAACGTGCTCTTCTTTGTCCACTCTCCTCTTCGCCCACGTTCTTCTTCGGCGGACGCCGGCCGTCTAACCACTCCAGCGCCCCGTCGTGCCGCTCGGCGAAACTACAATGCCCCCGAATATTTTTTAGACCCGCGAAGCACTGAACCCGCGAAAGGTGAACCGCGAAGTAGCGAGGGTTCACTGTATTGCAACCAGATACCTATAAAATGTCATTTAATTTGCACTGTTTTGATCGCCACTGTTTTGCTCATTGAACAACAAATGAAAAGATGAATCATACACAGTGTTTGTAAAGATAATTGTCAATGTTTTATTAAATGAAATTCCAATGTAAAATTGTGTAATATTGTGTTATATAATGGGTCTACAACATACATTTCTCACAGACAAGTAGAGCTTTTTCTCATGAAATGTGTTGAAAAAAAACTAACATTTGAACATTGTTTTGCGTTACAACATCCGTGTTTACTGGTCATAAATTATTAACTTAAGTTTAATATACACTACACGAGCTGGGTAGCCACCACGCCTCAACCACCATAACAAGTTCGCTAACCCTTTAAGTCGAACGAGGTAGCTAACATATCGGGTTCAATTTGTACCAAAAATATGCTGTTGTGCCTTGTGTCTCTGTATATGTCGTCATGACGTGTCATTTGACAAAGCCTTGTGTCGATGTTAGTTGTCGATGTAACAGTCTTATGTTAGATGTCAATGTATGTCTATGTTAGATCTCAATGTGTCGATGTTAGATGTCAATCTATGTGTCTATATTAGATGTGTTTATGTTAGATGTCTATGTAAATGTTTGTTAGATGTCGATGTGTGTAAGATGTCTATGTAGAGGTTGGTTAGATGTCGATGTCTATGTAAATGTTTATGATGGATGTCGATGTGTCTGTTAGATGTCCGTGTTTGTTAGATGTGATTGTAATGGTTTATGTTATAGACGTCAATGTAAGTGTCAATGTTAGATGCCCATGCATGTTTGTTAGATGTCGATATATGTGTCATTGTTACATTTCAACGTAAATGTTGTTCGTGCAAGTTTCCAGTCCTCCAGCCACGTGACATCATGTGCGTCAAAGTGATAACTCGTACATTTCACGGAGGGAAAAAAAACAGACACCATTGGTAGTTTTGACCGGGAAAAAAAAAATCATTTATTTTTTTCGAACACCTCATGTCTCTTTCAGCGTAAGAATAAACATGACACGACCAAAATAAAATATACCAACACAGGCAAATATTTAAGGAGCACTCAAGAGATACACTTCAGCTCATTTAATCCCACCTATTTTTACTAACGCAAACCCTTCAATTCTAGCGCCCACAGAATAGTGTGCTATAATGCTATAAAAATATGGAGCCTTTACCTGACAGCGTTTGAATATAACTGAATTCCCATTGCTCACGAAAAACTGAGAAACTAAGAACAAACATTTCAAGCACAAGCTTGACTTGACTTCAACAGTTCTATTTTTTCTTTCGTGACAGCTCAGACATCAAAATAATGCTTTCCTTCTATAAAATAAAAACAGCATGACAAAAGGTGCTGAAATAAACTATATACGGAAGTGCGTGAGTGACAGTGTGTGCATGTGTTTTTGCAACGCATGTGTACACCCCGCCATACAAATTACACAATTCGTTGGGTATGTGGTATACACTTAAAAACAATTGCCTTGGAGCAAGTGAACACAACACGTCTCACACTGTATACATGCTGTAGAAGGGCTGGGCGATATGACCTCAAATCAATATCGCGAGAAATCGAGCAATTTTACCTCGATAACGATAAATGCACAATAAATTCCCACGTGGACTAAAATCAAAATAAATGCAGGAATTGCATATTGACTGTTTTTTTTATTGACCAACTGGTACACTTTACTTTCAATGAAAAATAAAAGTACAAAAATCATTTGTATGAACATTCCAAATAGCTTGCAGGGTTCGCGGTTAACTTTAAAAACTGCTTGCCCATAGGGCAAGTGCCACTAAAATTTGCCTTGCCCGAGTGGCCAAATTACTTGCCCGACTTGGGCAAGTGACAATTTTTTTTCTCTAAGAATAAAATGTTTATGGTTGTAAAATGTGCGCCACAAATGTAAATAAACATATAATCTGATAAGCATAAATTAATCTTGTTTTCATCATCAACCATGAAACCCTACTCACAAGAGCAAATGTATCATCCTGTGCAGTTATTGAAAATGTTAATTGTAGTTTTAATAATTAACAAATCTGCATGTTAAATTGGGAAAATGATATTACAGCAATCCAGATGATCAATTTTAAGTCCAGGAGAGCGTATTAATTGAGGAATCACATGAGTAAATTATGAGTGTGGCAAATTTGTGTATTCCTTTAAGACCAGTGCCTGTGGTGCTGCCTCCATAAGTTTCATAGCATAAACAGAACACAGTCACTGACCAGGTCACATCATGGAGCTAATGAATTAACAGCCAATAATCAAATATTACTCCCTTCCTTACTCACAACTGAATTGTCAACTTAAAAATATTCGAGCTATTTTAGTCATGTCAGAGGAATCCGAAATGTTCGGATTTGAACGAACTCGTCGCCACTCGTAAACATGCGCAGAAGGTAAGAAAACTTCCGGCTGTCAATTTTCGGCCAAAATATCGTAGGTTTTTGTTGTGTTTTTCAAACTTCAAATGAGGATGCTACGACAGCGAGTTCCAATACTGCGGGATTTATTGACGTCCACTTTAACTCGACATTCACTGAACTAACTGATCCCCGTAGCGCCCGCCCATTACCCCCGATAAGGCCAATGGACCATACCAAAACATAAGGGGTTGTCTGGGTTAAACCATCACCATACAGTGCACACAAACAGATCACACCACCGTTTTCGTCAAAATTAAAGATATTTGGCTGCTTTAAAAAATGCTTGCCCGGTCGGGCAAGTTGCCCATAATTTTACCTTGCCCGTGGCCAAATTTCACTTGCCCCGGGCAATCGGGAAGCGGTTAACCGCGAACCCTGAGCTTGCTTTGCATGACTTGAACAATGTCACAAAGAAAAAGGGTACCTCTTGCGAAATCTTTTTCTGCAAATAGATTGCGCCAAGATGCTCTCATGATGTAAATAATGGCAAATAAAAAAACGCGAAATAAAATGAAAGAAAATGTCAATGCAAGCCAAATAAACAAGTGGGTATTATCGGGGAAAATGTGCCGTCTCGAGTACTCTGCTGCGCAGTCGCCACTTGTCATCTATGGAATGCACAGTTAGGCTCAATCAGGGATCCATGTTGCGACCCGACCACAAGTCGGATGTAGATGCAAAATGCTTGACATGTCTAAGCTCCCGGCCCGATGTAGTCCATATCGGGAAATACGGCTTTCATGAAGCGTTTAAATCCTGTGCGCGCCACGTAACTAGACGAGCTTTATCTTTAGCTAGTGCTAGGCTATCGCGTCCACCTCTGAGACGTTCTCTCGTATGGTGTCGCCTCCGTTCATGGGCTGTTGTCACTTGTCGAACCTTGCTTCTCACTTTGAACTTTCAGCACAGCATGGTTGTGTTGTGGGTGGTGAGAAAGCTTCTGGATTTGAATCGCCAGCAACGAGAGCGACAGACGGGTGGAGTCACATGACTAGAGGCGCTGTAGCGGTCTTAAAGGGGCATGAACATTGCCGCAGACAAAAGGCTTTTCTTTTTTTATTCATCGAATTTACCGACATGGGCAAAATGATTTCGGTCATTGTAATAAATTTCGGTAACGGTAAATTTTCGGTTTATCGCCCAGCCCTATGCTGTAGCATGGCTTTCTTTGCCGTGGGTGTCAAATATTTTACTTTGTTTTCAGAGTGCTTACAGACCTCTTGGTTTTGCCTCAAAATAATTGTCTGCAAAGCAGTCTGTGCCATCCGCATCATTGATGTGCAGGAGTAGCTTGTTGGTAATAAATAGCTGCAAGAAGTCCGCTGTTTGCCGCAGCATCCAGTGGTCCAGCGCTCGCAGTGAAAGTCTTGTCTGGCAGCCCGAACCATCCCCAAACATTTCGAGATGCACGCCCACTAAATTCCAGAAATATAAACATGGACAAACTTGACATTCTTCCAGATTCTGTCTCTTTGCATTGTTTTGAAGTTACTCCTGCAACTTTTCCACTTCTTCGATCCTCCCCATTGTCTGAAAAAGAAGTGTATATTTTGATTTGAAATAATGACCTCAACATACCAATACATTTGTTTATCATCTGAACTGGATTATTTTGAAACAACATTTGGGATGGACATCTGGGATTTGTTGTTGTGTATATTCAGAGTAATCCTTTTCTTGTATATAGCTAAAGCAATAGTCGCTGGCCTTGAAAATGGGTACAAGACTTGACCAAATTAAGATGCCATAAGGTCTAATTTGCCCCTTCTCTACCACAACCGATTTAGAGGCCATTAGTAACAGATTTGAGAAGACCACTTTTAAAGATATGAAGCCAGAGCTCGGCACCGGACCCATTTTTATTATTTATTATAATTTTAATGTATTATTGAGCAAATGACACAATATGTCAGTAGTGATTACCACAGAAGTCATGTCAAAATAGTGCAAATTCTGAGGTCGACTTCAAATCAGACAGGCGGAGACGAGCGCCAGAGAAGAGATGAGAATCAGAAGAGATGTTGAAGAAGCTAATAACAAAAAAAAACAAAAAAACACATCAAATCTCCATGTAGTAGCAACGGGGATGGCTCATGGGGTCAGGAGAAGTGAGCGGGAGATGGGGAGTATGAGGTGCCGTTGGGGACAAAAGTCAGGAATCGCTTCACACTTCTGAAATGCACTCTTACACACCAGTGAAATTGTTGTTGCTCATGCATACTTATGAAACGCTATCATACATACGAGTGAAACGCTCTCATACACACTAGTGAAATAGTTGTTGCTCATACACTCGTCAAATGCGCTCATACACATAGGTGAAACATTCTCATACACACCAGTGAAAGGCGCTCAGGCACAATTGTGAAATTATTGTTATTCATAAATACAACTGAAACATGCTCATGCCCATACACGAGTGAAATGCTTTCATACAAACACCCACACTGTTGAAAATGCTGTCATGAACACAAGATCGCTTACAAATACTAAAATGTAAAAATTAATCATTTATTTAGCAGGGATGCATGGTGGGCGACTTGTTAGCACGATGGTCTCACAATGCAGAGGTCGCGGGATTGATTCCGGCTTTCCTGTTTGGAGTTTGCATGTTTCCCACACGCCTGCGTGGGTTCTCCGGTTTCCTCCCACATTCCAAACACATGCATGGCAGGTTGTTTGGACACCCTAAATTGGTGTGAGTGTGAGCGCGGATGGTTGTTTGTCTTTGTGTGACCTGCGATTGGCTGGCAACCAGTTTAGGGTGTACCCCACCTACTGCCCCAAGATAGCTGGGATAGGCTCCAGCACCCCCCGCAACCCTTGTGAGGAGAAGCCGTACAGATAATGGATGGTGGGATGGCATTCATAATGGACGGCCGCCACGGTGGGCGACTTGTGAGCACGATGGTCTCACAATGCAGAGGTTGTGGGATCGATTCCGGCTCCGGCCTTCCTGTGTAGAGTTTGCATGTTCTCCCAAGCCTGCGTAGTTTTCTCTGAGTTCGCCAGTTTCCTCGCACATTGCAAAAACATGCATCCATTTACTCTGATGCCAATGTTTTCTGTACCTTATGGCAGATTTTTCTCTTTGCCGAAGACTATTAGCACTTGTAGAGCGAGGACCTGTGCCACAGTCGTCAACTGCACCCTAAAATCAGATCATTTTGTATTTTAGACATTACACACTACACAGTTAAAGATGGTCCAAAAAAGAAAAATGGATTAATGTATTTCAACTTACATAATACTCTTTAAAGAGCTGACCAGCTCATTCCCAGAGGTACGTATTGGGGCGTATTGGTCGTCTTTACAGAAGACTCCAGGAGGTAACTCAGGTTTGACCTTCAGCCACAACAGAGTGTTGGGTGTGAGTGCTTCCAAGTCGTTGAGGTCGGAAGATGTCCTTGTGATAGGCCTGCTGTTTATAACTGCTTCAGCCTCACCAAGCAAGGTATATTGACTTTCTTCACCCGAAATTTGTTCTTTTACAGTGACATTCAGGATTTTTCTCACAGACCAAATAAGTCGCTCACAGCTTCCTCCGTGGTGGGAACCTGCTGGGGGATTGCTATGCCACTGAATACCTTTTTGCAGCAAGTGTTTCTCGATTTACTTAGTGTTCCATTCTTTGATTGATTTCTTCATTTCACTGTCAGCTGATCTAAAGTTGGTTCCGTTATCAGAATACATCTCTCTCACTTGTCCTCTTCTGACAAGAAATCTTCGGATTGCGTTGAGACAAGCATCTGTGTCACGTGAAGATGCAATTTCCAGATGTACGGCTCGTACAGCGAGACATGTAAAAATCACGCCGTATCTCTTTACTTGTCCTCTAACCCTACTTACTTAGAATGGACCAAAATAATCAACGCCAATTCTCTTGAAAGGCGGATCGTCAGGTAGCACTCTTCTGATGACTCTAGCAGCTCGAGGTATCCAAAACTGTTGATGCAGATTAGCCATCATGTGGTTCCTTCCAGCGTGAGCTGTAATCTCATGAATGTATCTCAGGACTAGCTTTGTGTTATGTGAATCCTTGGCAAGATGGCTTGCTGTTTTGCTGTTTCAGGCATGGCTGCGTGGCTCAACTGTCCACCAACCCTCATGACACCATCTTGAAGTACTATATTGAACTTGTAAAGTGGGCTACTTTTCTTCACCCTTTTTTGTTTTTCAAATATGGCTAAATCTTTTTTGAAACTTCGCCTTTGACAGTATTTCACAAGTTCTCTTTCTGCTTTATCCAAGTCGTTGCAGGTCAAATACTTTCCTTTGACAGTTCTCTTGAATAAATTCATCTTGCCTTCTTCACCTAATGTGATTAACTCCTTTCTATTTTCCTTTACTCTGTCAGTAAGTCTTTCAGCTTTAGAAACCAGGCTACGGCCTGCTTCAATGCTGTCCAAGACGAATAATGGTTCATCCACTGGCCCAGAGAATCTTTGGGCTACAGTGACTGAATTACATGCACTTGAGTCACTCATTTGACCTCCAGGTCATTAATTGGTAATTTGAAGTGTTTTTTGTGTTTAACTAAATTCCTGGACACTGCCTGATTTTTTTCAGAGCTGTACAACCACTAGAAAGGGTGGTTCCCACAATGTGAGTTTTGCTCAGGTGGCCCAACAATGTCACAAAAACAAGTAGGGGTGTGTGTGTGTGTTTGTATAAGCTACATGTTGGGGACCAACATCGGACAGCACACCCACTGTAGGGGACCAAAATTTTTGTGGGGACCAAAAATCTGGGCCCCACAAAAAAGAGCATTGAATTCAGTGATAAGAAGCTCAGGGGGAGGTCCTGTCAAAGTTTCAGGGCTTCCCAGGAAGGTCACAAAAACAAGACGAGTGTGCTAGAAATGTGTGTGCGGAAAAATTACTCAGGATCGCTGTCTAGTGGTCGGTCCCGGTACTGCACTTACGCACACTTCACACACTCGGCTGGTCTGCGCATGTGCAGGACAGTCTGCTTTATGTCAGGCAGCCACCCTCCCCTCCCCCACAGCCCAACCCGAAAAATTGAGATGTTAGTTAAGTATTTATTCCTATTATTGAGTGAGATTACATATTTTTACTTGGCAGCTGGCACAACAGCTAAGCTTGGAGCACAGTTATTGCAAAATAAAATAAATAAACAGTAACAACAATAACGATTGTTAATATTGTTATACTTTATAGCGTAACCTATTTATACTAATTTTCTGTATGCAATTTCAAGTGCAACTAATATAGTTGTGCATATAGATAGCCACCAAACTCCATACATTAGATAAAAATAAGAGCCACGATGTTAACCAATTAACAGTTCAAGAAAAAAGCAGACATCCAAGAACTTGCTTTGTTACTTTTGCGTGGCCAGAACTACAAACCCCAAAGCAGAGCAAACCCAAAACATCAGAGAAAGTACAATACTTTTGTCAAGGAGTGGTGCTGCTGCTTTGCGATCGCTGCCACCATAGTGAACGCGCTACCACATTCGTGCACACGCACACATGCCACACACCTGTTTTCCACGTCCTGTCAGTCCACTCCGTCGGTCCACATTTATTTCGTTGGTCAGCCATCACGGTTGGGTGCGCACTAGATCGCTGTTAAACCATCTTCTACGCCACAGTCCTCGTGTTCAACAAACATTTCTCCCGAACTCGCCTACCATGCACAACTCTCCACTTTCAAACCGAGCGCCGCTGTTACTTCCGGGTTTTTAGCGCCAAGCACTTGACGCTAGCGTGTGACGTCATGGCGAAATACTAGGTTTTAAAATAAAAATTTTCTTTTTTTTGTACAGTCTAAGTGCATGGGGTTATGATAGATCGAATGAGTATACCTTTATGTACTCACTAACATTTATGTTGATCATAAAATGTTGTTTTGATGAAGAAAACTGTTATTTTTTAGAATCAATTGGCTTAGGGCACTTGGGCAAACTACGGCCCGGGGGCCACTTGTGGCCCGTTAAACGTTTCAATCCAGCCCCCCAAACTTGAAAAAAATTAAATGAATAAGCCTTGTTAATGGTTTATTTTCTAAATACTGTGGTTTTTCAAAGACATATATATTGTTGTAATGCTTTTGTTCACTTTCGTTTAAAATTAAATGTATTTTAGGACTCATTGTGCCCCCCCCCCCCTCCCAATCAAAAAGTTTGCCCATCCCTGGCATAGTGGATGGGCCGAGGAGTTTAAAAGGCACACATCATGCATTTTTCAGTCAGTTTTAGCCAGGGCTTGGTATGGGGAAGACCAGCTGGTTTACATGTAATCATTAAATTTTCCCAAGTTTTATTTAAGTTAATTGGACAAAACAAAAAAACGCAATATTCTTCTGCCAGAGAGTATGTAATATTCTTCTGCCATTTTATTGTAGAGGGCCATTTTGAGCCCCTAACAATATTATTCAACCAAGAGATCATGAGTCGTCGCCCACTTACTTTCTGAAGTCAGCTGGGATGTCACGGCTGTGACCCTCGTGAGGATAAAGTGGTTCAGATGGAAAAGTAGGACTAAGGGCTTTTTCTCAGGTTTCCATGCGCAAATCCATGTATATTAGGTTAATTGGAGACTCTAAATTCTCTACTCATCAAATGACATTCGTGACCCTGATGGATAGATAAAATAGATTATTAATCTGCCATGGGAAGTCCAAGGTGTCTGGTAGAAAGAAATGCATTCATACACTCATTACACAGTCAACCAAGCAAAGACACAAAGCCTAGGGCAGGGGCGGGCAAACTTTTTGATTGGAGGACCACAATGGGTTCTAAAATATGACAGAGGGGCCGGACCAGGAGCAGATGGATGGAGTGTTTTGGAAACCTCACCTCATCTGAGAAAAAAAATACATTTAATTTTATATGAAAGTGAATAAAAGCATTCCAACAATAATATTTGTCTTTGAAAACCACAGTGTTTAGAAAATAAAACATTAACAAGGTTTATTCATTAAATTTTTTTCAAGTTCGGCGGCCCGGATTAAAACTTTTAACGGGCCGCATGTGGCCCCCGGGCCGTAGTTTGCCCTCGCCTGGCCTAGGGCATAAACACATACATGTAATATCCAATCCGCTTATTCTCACAAGGATAGCGTGCTGGAGCCTACCCAGCTGTCAACGGGCAGTAGGCGGGGCACACCCTGAAGTGGTTGCCAGCCAATCGCAGGGCACGCAAAGACGAACAACCATCTGCGCTCAAACTCACTCACAAATGCAACCTCCACACAGGAAAGCTGGGTCCCGGGATCGAACCCTGCACCTTGGGACTGCGAGCCGGATGTCCTAACCAGTCTTAACTCATTAAATACCAGCCATTTTCACTGGAGCAACCCACTCAATCCCAGAGTTTTCCTGGGTTTTGACTAATATTGCAAGGCCCACAGAATATTGTATTCTAATGCTATATAGACATGGAGCACACCCGAAGAAAGATGAGACTCTCTTCTTTCAACAGAAAAAAAATGTTTGTTCCTATCTTTTTCCATTCTTGAACAATCGGCATTTGAAAATAGCTAAATTTCATGAAAACTCCAATCCCTGGGGAAAAAACTGAGAAAATGAGCTTTTTGTAAACTGATGCATTTTGACCATAATTTGAACTTTGACACTATTATTTATGGCTTTTATGACACCTCTAACATCTAAATAATGCATGCCTTCTATAAAATAACAAAAAAAAGCACAAAAAATATGTTTTTGATAAAATAAATTTATTTGCACATAACACTAAACGACTGAACTGTTGAACTATGTACAAAAATGAAATACATCAGTGTCATACATACTTTTTTTTTGTGTGATATAAAATAAAACAGTTGCCTTGATGCAAGGGCACACAACATAGTTCACACCACATTCTTGTTTCACTCCGTTTGCCTTTGCGCAAACAGACCCGACACTTTCGTTGTGGTCTGGCTTTGCTGGTCCGTGGAAAATAGGCGAGCTTGTGTTTGTCCACTGGGGTTTGTGTGAAAATAATTGTCTGGGAAGTGATTGCTGGCATCCGCGATGTGCTGCAGAAGCTCATCCGTGAGAAACAGCTGCAGGAAATCAGCTGGCTCCTCAGACTCCAAATGGGCAGCGGCATTCAGTGGTCCAGGGGTTGCTGTAAAGTCGATTTTCCTCGGTTGCCATCCAGTGTGACGCCATCCGGAACCACTGCTTCCTGATGCACAACCTGTAAATTACAGAAATATAAACAATTGGAAATATATATTTATTGCTGCATTTTATTGCTGGCGTGTGAAGTTTCATATTATAATTTACCTTTCTTTACACCAACAAGACGAGGAGGAACTTTCTTGCCGCGGGATGCACAATCTGTGAATTTTAGAAAGTATGCATGATTACCACACCATTCAGTATTGTTGTTTCCTCGTCGGGGAGGAGATACGCTCGCGTCTAACTGCACATTTATGCGACATTTTCTGCCCGCAAGATGCATGATATGTACAATAAAAGCATGAGGGGTAAAACCACATGTTCAATGGTAACTTGCGAGCGCTTACCTCCTCGTTCGGGGGGATCTGGTGAGGACTCTCAGCTGCTTTGGCTATTGTCCGAAGGCAGGCGATGCAGGCCGCAAGGCACGCGCACCCTCTTTAGACGCCTGTTTGTTGTGACGATGACGAAGCGTCATCCTCTCAACCAAAGCGTCTCCATCGCCTTGATGCTTTTAGGAAGCTTTTTTTTACAAAAACGCATTCCTCGATCGTCATTTGCTTGGAGGATTTCATTGCTAACGCTACTAATGCGACTGCTGCTAGTGCTGCCGATGCTGCTGCTACCCACGCTGCTCTCCACACTTATAAGTCTACCCCAGGATCCCGCCCCCCATTTGTACCTCTGGCGCAGATTCAAGGCGGATCTTTTGCACCTCTGCCCCCTGCTGGGTGATTTTTACATGATTCACAATGCGGACAAGGCTGATTCTCAGTCAGAGGTTGCATCAGACCCTTATGTACACTATGACGTAAAAAAGACAGGAAACCTACTTATACGTCTTTGGTAGAGGGCGCCATTGCATTAAAAGACGTCTTTGTACGTCTAAGGGAGTAAATGAGTTGAACAAAGTACAGGGTCCTTCACCTGACTACAGATGATCTTCTGGGGACTTTATTTGGTTTTAATCACTTTTGGGGTCTGTATCTATGCACACTCCCTGGTTTTGCTACCTTCCCGGGTACCACATACACACTGCTTAGTTTCTCTGCCTTCGTGGGTACCACATACATATTGCTTGGTTTCTCTGCCTTCCTGGGTACGACATACACACTGCCTGGTTTTGCTACCTTCCTGGGTACCAGTCACACAAACGTCAGACGACTCAGCACATACCGACTGTCTCAGCACTACACACTTTCACTCCAAGGCAGTGCTGTGAACCAACTTACTGACAAGAGGTAGTATTTAGAATTTTAAAAAGTGCTTGAAAGGTTTTGTTCATGTAAAACCAACAGATTATGACATTATTATTATTATTTAAATCAGTATTAAACAGCATCAGCATAGGTTAAAGATATTATACAGACTATATACGATAAAAAAATACTAAACCACCCTTGCTTTTCCGTCATTTCTTGTATAAGTTAACACACAGATGTATAACATTTGTTTATACAAATATAACGATTAAAAAGTAGCTGATTAGAGTTTTAATTTTGTATTCATTAATCTGTAATAAAAATGGACATATTTTGGTTAATAAAATTAACAAGAAATAAAAGTAAAGGGTGTTCTAATACTTTTTTCAAGATTGTCCTAACATACATTTAATGTTTACAGTATATGTCTTCGGAAGAAGCGCAGCATTAGATTTTTTTTTTTGTTCTCTCTCTTTGACTTCTGAATTTGAATTTCTGTCACAGATGTGCTTGAATTCTATTTTGGATGATTTGTGTTAAACTGCACAAATATTTGAAGAGCCATAGAATTCAAGAATCACACCAGTGCTGCTACTCCTCCGAACGGGTGAACGCCCTTGATTAACAACCTGCGTTGAGGTGGCTTTTGAGATTCGTGGTGTGGGAGAAAAATCTCTGAAGGCATTCTTAGACTTCAAGAGAGGGTCCACAATTTTCAAAGATTCACTTCCGTCTGAATCAGAGGCCTCACTTGTATCCGGAATATATTCATCTCCACTGTCATCTGAGTTGGAGTAATAATGCTTATCCATTCCAAAGTCAGCCTGTTTTTTTAATCTAAAAAACAACAACAACGAAATATAAAGGATAGAAGGCAGGAGACCAATAAAATATATGCAATTTGCTTGTAAGATTCCCTGAAATCTATATGGGTTGTTGTCAGGTTCGCCAATTTGACATATAGTGTTCGTAAGCTAAAAGGAGAGACAGACAGCTCAAGTGGAGACAGAAAGGTTAAACAAAGTTTATTTGACAACTTTATCTTCCTTCTGTTCCTCGATGCTTTTCACACATTCCCTTTTATAACATCGGGGAATCAGATTACACTCAAGGGTGGTACAGTTCGTCTTCTCAAAAGCTGGTTTGGTCCGGTTCATCATTGGTGTGTCGTCGTGGGTCGCAGCTGACTTTGACGTCAGCATCTCTTATCAGGACCTAGCACGATGTTGCTTGCTTCAGACTCACTTCTGAAGAAGTGCCACCGCCCTTCTTTTCAACATGATATGTGCACCATGTATTGAAATAAAGTTGCGTCATGGCAAATGTATAATAACCTCCAAATATTATTCTAACATTCCCCCCTGTTTATTCTACATTTGCCCCAAATATTATCATCAATTGAATTTCCAAAGATTTAATTCCATCAAATCATTAGCTTGATAGCAAATGTAAACCCCTCTATTTTTCTTTGTTTAACTTTAATGTATTTGAGCGTTTTGGATTAACGAATAGGATCTCCCAAGTAAATTCAGTCGTCGTCATCAACTTGGTCATCACTGTCTCCTCCATCACCAGCACTTCTGTAATTAATCAAAGGATATATTTCCTGTCGTTTGGAATTTGCTGGAGCGAGAGCTGTTGAGATAAGTCGGAAAAGCAAAACGCGAATGCAGGGAATACAACAACATCCATACAGTACAAGGATTGAGGTGAACATTGTTATAGAAATCATTACAGAAAATACCATATTTTTATATTTACCAAACGTTTTGTTCCACCACTCATCCCATGCAGAGGTAGTCACACCTGAGTGTTCCTTCAGCTTATGCTTCAGGGTGCGCAAGCCTGCAATGGCTCTTGTGAGGGACCCTTCCGGAGAAGTGTTGTTAGGAATGAAAGTACAACCATTGATCCCCAATCATGGCGCAAACCCCTCCTCTCTCTGCCAACAGCATGTCCACCGCGATGCGGTTTTGAAATGCCATGAGTGATGTTGCTGCCAATTGTTCTTTTGGACCAATTTTACGTCACCCCAGATGGAAGGACGACGTAGGACCAATTGTTCTTTAATAGCTATAAATCCTTCTTCAATGAAGTTCCCCAATCTTTGCACGTTATAGTGTATGTAATTTATTCGATCCACATTCTTATTCGGTGTAATCCAAAGAAGAATGGACTCGAACCCCGCTGCGATTTGATTTACCAATTTATACTCATCTGGTACGCCCCTTGGTTGGCCAATTGCATCCAAATAAGTCATATCACCATCCCTCCAGGAAGCACTTCGTCTTTTCCTGGCGTAATAATAGGGGTATTCGTCGGCTTCAACTGCCCTTTGAATATCCCTTGCTGTGGATGGAAAAATAGACACTGGTAAGAGAAGTGACACCAATGCACAAGTTCCAACTGCGTCCTTTAATGAATCAAATAATTTAGTACCCCGCACCACCACCACACATCGCTGCGTGGCAGTAGTGTACCTGCTTGGAGTACAGTTGTTTTACACCACTTGTGTTCCTGTGAGATTAACACAAGTAAAGTTAGCCACTGCCACATCGGTAGAAAAGATAGGCTTATCTTTCGTTGCCTTAATCGCAGCGTACACATCATTCCAAGCAATGCAGTCCGCATTAGGTGTTAATTTCATCATTACTTCTAAAAGGCATGTTGATGGAAGAGCTGTTGGAATTACTCATAGTAATGGTCTCGGACACATGCATGAAACACAGCTTTTAGTGCAACCAAAATTACACAACACAAAATCTCAATTTTTTATCCACGCGAAAATCATGTCAACCGAGAGACCCCTAATAGGGTAGGGTTGAGATGACTTTTTACAATGCACAAGGTGTATGTTGCTTGGGGAAACTGTCCTCGTTTTGGGCTTATGTTTCCCTGACAATTGTGTCGAGCACAGATCATACAGGCTCTTCAAAAAATCTTTTGAGAAAAAATTAAAACCCATATGTTGTATAAAATTGGTTTGGTTTGTCTTACCATACCATCCCTCCTGTTTGACATGTGTGTCAACATGTGTCAATATTGCGAAAAATATTTTTTGGAAGAATTGTTTTTTTTTTTTTTTTTTTTTTTTCCTCTGAACTGACATATATGCCATTAGTCAAAGTAGCTCCTTTTTCTAGCCATAGATTTTCTCTTGCATAAGACTTTGTTGTTGTATGTCTGCAATGATGTTGCCTCGCAGAACGTTATCTATCAGCGCACACACAGCCACACCTATGAATGGCTTGGTAGCTGCTTCTCCACCTCTTTTTTTTTTTTTTTTTTTTCTCTCTCTTCTCTTCGTTTTATTTTGTAAGTATTTTTGTGTACTAAGCTGACCAGTGAATTCATATTTTGTTATCCATGAGTTTAAATGTTTTACTTTTTCCGGACATTGGCTTTCTATAAATTTCTAGTCCTTACACGTCAATTGTTGTTTCGGATCCTTTTTGCTAGCTTTTTTACTGTTTGATTTCCCCATGTTTTCCTAAACTGTTCTCCAATCCCTGAACAGGCTGACAATTACTTTGTTTTAGGTAATTCCCAAGCTTCTGCTTCCCAGACAGTTGTCGGTTAAATTTCCTGTTCCAAAATGAGGTTGCAAGCCTCCATACACACTTATTCATTCACACTATTTTTCCCTTTTTGTTTATTTTTTTTTTCCCTCGTCTTTTTTTCCCCTTATTTCTCTTTTTTTCCCCTTTCAAACGCGCGTGGAGGATATACCCCTGTTATCCCCTATCAGTGTTATAGACTATCTCTGTCTCTTCACGTAACATTGACTAGTATTCTTACGGTTTTACACAGTTTTAAAGACTTACTCTGTCTAGTCCCCACAATATCCCCACGGAATTTAACTACTTACTTGCAGAGGAGTCCGCCCTCCTGTTAACGCAGAATTTAACTACGTACCCCTTCAAATGCCCACATTTATCACACTCATTCATCACATTCGGACTTCACACACTCACCCAAGATGAGCTGAACGTCTCTCTCCGCAGCCTCCCTTCAACTTTCAGCATCCAGTAGCAAAGTCGAGGACCAGGTCCAAAAAAAGAAAGAATCCTCATCTTGTCGTGGCCACGATTGTCCCCGGTCGTCGGCTTCGCTCCTGGACGCCTCCAGTATGTTGGGTTCACGGCTCTGAAGGACCAATTGTATGTCAGGTTCGCCAATTTGACATATAGTGTTCGTAAGCTAAAAGGAGAGACAGACAGCTCAAGTGGAGACAGAAAGGTTAAACAAAGTTTATTTGACAACTTTATCTTCCTTCTGTTCCTCGATGCTTTTCACACATTCCCTTTTATAACATCGGGGAATCAGATTACACTCAAGGGTGGTACAGTTCGTCTTCTCAAAAGCTGGTTTGGTCCGGTTCATCATTGGTGTGTCGTCGTGGGTCGCAGCTGACTTTGACGTCAGCATCTCTTATCAGGACCTAGCACGATGTTGCTTGCTTCAGACTCACTTCTGAAGAAGTGCCACCGCCCTTCTTTTCAACATGATATGTGCACCATGTATTGAAATAAAGTTGCGTCATGGCAAATGTATAATAACCTCCAAATATTATTCTAACAGTTGTTTACCTGTATACTTTTGGTCCTCCTGAGCCTTGGGATAGTAATATGGTCTGGGTCTGAGGCGCAAAGTTCAGGGGCAGGATTTGACAATGATTCGTCAGAATCTGTGTCGTTATTCCAAGGAAGATTCAGCCCATATTTTTTGTCCAAGGGAGGAGACTGGGTTGCATCAGAGTCCAAGAGAAAATTGAGAACCCATTAAATACTTAATCCCCAGAGGAATCTGCACAGAAAAAGGTCTTAATTCTATTTGAAAAAAAAAAAAAAACTAAAATATTGATGAATGATATGACAAAATAATGTAATAACAAAATTAATTGACCGTAACAAAAAGCTCCCGGGAGGAAAACTACATTAAATGTTTTTTTAACAGGGCAGTGAAAATATTGGAAAATAAAAACGATAATAAATAAAATAATATAAAAAAAGAATTCAATGTGTATCGATGGACCCATATGAAATACTTATATCGCTATGTACTTATCAGCCATATCGCCCAGCCCAATATGTAACTGCAACTTCAAAACCTCGGGCCATAACAGGATTGTAACATGGGATGCATATCTTCATTCCTAAATTTGTAGATCCCGAGGAGGCTGCTCAATGGTCCTGGTAATCTAAACCTCAACCAATTCGGTCACAGCCAATGTTCTCCATCCTTGTTAAGAAGTTTTGAAATGATTTAATAGATATACTATTGCAAACTATACCAGAATTTTAGACATTTTAAACTTTTGATCACAATTTTACCTATTTTCTAAAAATCTGAAGAATCCACATGCCAAATCACCTGCTGTAGACACATAGGTTCTGTTCTGACAGATAATTCAGTTACAGGTTGTGTACTTAAAGCCAATAAGAGGGCAATGCAGCAGTCGACAACCTGACGAAAGCTTAAGTCTCCCAATGAGAGAACTGTAGTGGCTGGTAGGTTCTTAGATTGTAACATAGTAAAGACATATACTAGGCATAACTGTATATCATATGATGATGAGGGAAAATATTATTAGCTACGATTTATGTCCAGATATATTAGAAAACTTGTCCAACCAGCACAGGTCTATCTAACTGTAATTTTAACATCTCAAGACACGACAGGATGACCACATGATACGCATACCTCCTTTTCAGAGTCTGTCAAAACTTGAGAAGGCTGCTTCGATGTTCTGGTGGCATCAACCTCAGCCGATTCAGTCATTGTCGGTTGTCCTCCATCCTAATGAACAAGTTGAATATTAATTTAATGAATTAAAAAAAGAAAATGGATCAGAATTTTACACATTTTAGGCTTTGGCCACCCAAAACAAAAACTAACAAGTTCACGAATGAAACAAAACCAATTACTTTAGCGCATGACAATTAATCTTCAGTAGAGATATGTTGTGACTGATATTTCAGTCACAGGTTGTCTTTTGAACGCCACCAGGGGCGCAATGGAGCACAGGACAGCCAAAAGTCTTCTTGTCGGACACCTGTAGTGGCTGGTAGGTTCTAAGATTATAACATAGTAAAGGCACATACAACTCCTAACTGTATTTCATATGATAATGAAGGAAAAGATGATTAGCTATGATTTATGTCAACAATAAAAATGGCTCTACGGGGTCCCCACAAACACAAACCTGACAGTTGGGTGTCAGATGGCCAACATACCTGACACGCAATTCAACTCAACTGGACCCCACAACACAAGAAAAAGCTGAGTGAGCCTCAAACCAGACATACACATTCACTGACAAATATCCTGTGACACCAGATATATTAGAAGTCTTGTCTAATCAGCACACGTCTATCTAACTGCAATTTTAACATCTCAAGACACGACAGGATGAGTACACGATACGCATACCTCCATTTCTGAGTCTGTAAAGCCTGGAGGAGGCTGCTTCGATGTTTTAGTAGCATCATAAATTTATTGAATTAATTATATTTGAGGTTGGATTAGATTTTTACACATTTTAAGCCTTAGCCACCCAAAACAAAACATAAGCTCATGAATGAAATAAAACTAATTAATTTCGCCCATGCCAATTAATCTTCTGTAGACGCGTGTTGTGACCAGTGTTGTTTTTGGCAGGCATTTTAGATTTTGTCCAAGTCATTTGGACAAAGTGCTGATTTGTTTACATCACATTTAGTCATCCCAATTCGTTATAGTTTTAGTCCAGTTTTAGTCAACGAAAACTAAAAAAAGGGTTTTAGTCCAGTTTTAATCGACGGAAACGCAAAAAAAGTTTTACCCTAGTTTTCGTCAATTTATTCACAAAGGTTTTAGTCCAAGCGGCACGGTGGCCCAACTGGTTAGCAGGATGGCCTCACAATATTGAGGTCGTAGGTACGATTCTGGCTCCGGCCTTCCTGCATGGGTTTCCTCTGGGTAATTCGGTTTCCTCCCATATTCTTAAAACATGCATGGCAAGTTGCTTGGACACTCTAATTGCCCCTAGGCATGAGTGTGAGCGTGGATGGTTGTTCGTCTATGTATGCCCTGCGATTGGCTGGACACCAATTCAAGGGTGTACCTCGCCTACTGCCGAAGACAGCTGGGATCGGCTCCAACACCCCCCGCGACCCTAGTGAGGAGAAGCGGTACAGATAACGGATGGATGGATGGATGGGTTTAAGTCCATTTGAGTTAAAACAAGGCATTCAAGGTTTCCACCCAATAACAAAGACTTTTGGATGGACTACAAAGGATTCTTCATTACAAACAGAAAAAAGTGGCAACAGTGGAATCAATGCTCACTGCTCCAAAATAAGCAGAGAAGCAAAACATTTTGTTGGGCAACTGTTGTGGCTTTATTTCACTAAAAGCAACATAAAATAATTTATGAACCACATGCTAACAATTTTGTCTCGTCAACGAAAAAAATTCATGTACATCACGTCATGTTTTCGTCATAAAAGAACCTCGTTTAGCTTGTCATCGTCATTAAAAAAGGGGCGTTAACGAAGTATTTTCGTCATAGTCATCAGTGACGAAAACAACACTGGTTGTGACTGATATTTCAGTCCCAGGTTGTCTCCTGAACACCACCAATTGGGCAAGGGGGCGCAGGAAAGCCTGGGGTCTTCTATTTTTACAGTATAGAAAGGCTAAATATCAAATTGAAACAGTGTTTTATATCATGAATATACAGGGTTGGTGCTGGTTCTGGTAGGGAAACCACAACATAAAGATGTCCTTAATTAGTCCCACAATGGGGATATTTGCAATATGGCATATGATGGCCTAACAGGGCCACCGCCCAGAAAAGAGTAACGCAGAACTTTGTAATACTGTCACTCCCTGACCAGTTCGTTGTTCCTGAAGAGCCAAACTTTGACTCAGACCCACAAATTTGAATTACAGATAGTGGACAATGGAGAACTCCCCCAGTCAGTCAGCATGTTCAACTTCCATAGAAACCTCAACATACATTTATTAGATTGCCAAACTAATTGGAAACTACATCACCAGAACACCACAAGTGGGCTCTGTTATTGTACTTAAAGATGCATCTTACAAACCTGTGTTCTCCAAGGCCAGCTGGTCCATAGTCTTAAGTTATTTCTTCGCCAACATCAATGTCTCGGAGCGCAAACAGACAGAGGTGTGGTCTGTCCTCTGTTGTCTTCTTCTTCATTTTACAGTTGGGGTGCATGTGGTCATCATTAACCAGTCTTCCCAGACTGCCATCTTCTTGAGCGGCATCAACACTTAAAATAGATTTAAAAAAAAAAAAAAAAATTATTCAATCAATGTCAGAAATTAATCTTTGAGACAATCTTGTGTACACAAAACATAAAAATAGGAAATCCACAATTTTTAAATCTTCTAAATCAAATCATACAAGAAATTTCTATTGGAATCAGACCCTATTAACAGCTTGTCTTTGAGACTTCATGGTCTATATTTTCATTTGTACAGATTCAACGCATGAATAAAAGTAATTACCGTATTTTCGCAGTCATAAGCAAACAAAGCGCCCTGTCAGTCGATGCGTCCATTAAATGGACAAAGTACCACTCACGTCCATCAGCCCTTGTCATCAACGAGCTGTTGGAAGTGCATGTTAGCACACCCTGCTGGGCAAAGAGTGAGTTGTCCATGCTTACAATCGACCGTGACAAATACACCATCTGACTATAATGTTTGGGTGATGGTGTTGGAAAAAGCTGGACAAAGGGCAGCTGTCCACAATGTTTTAGTCTGTCTTATCATTTATGTTATTGCAAGCAAGAAACGTCCCAGGTTTAGACAACAGACAAAAAGTCCAAAGCATAACAGCACATCTCTTTAAACAGCCATGCAAATCTCTCTAAACAGCTATGGGATTGTGGGTCTCTGCTCCCAGAATGCATTGCTTGAATTAGCTAAGGCTGAGTGGCTTTTGTATTATTTTCATTTTTTTTGGGTATATTGATGGCATGAGAGATACATGTTTGTGTTAATCTTATTTCTATGTTTCATTGTTTGCTTGTATGATGAGTTTTTTATTTTTTTTTGAAACCGTGACTCTAAGGAGTGTGGTGAGCAGCCAAGTCCCTCCCCTGACGTTGCTTTGTAGGCTATTGCCAATGCACCTAATATTGGCCTGAGCCATTGTCAGCTATTGTCAATAGAGACTTGGCGTCTGCTGCAACAATGGGGTGATTGCTCATGTTATTGGGGCATAGTAGGCTGCTATCGGCTGTGTCAGTGTGGGCAGCTCTGCCAAGTTCATGCTATGCTAACAGCAGCTGTGCTATCGTCTTGTCAGGCGGTGCGTCCAGTATATGTTACAAAGACAGAAATAGCGGCCTCAACAGGTGTTGCGCCCTTTGACACGGCGCGTCTTTTGGGTGCGAAAATACGGTATACATTTTTGCTTAGAGAATGATTTTTCCCCAAACACTTATGGGATGAGTATGTGTTTATTTTTTTAAATAAAAACAAAAATAAGATAACATCTCAATCTTTGCCTCACCTCCAAGTTTTTTCTTGCCGGCGGAAGTCAAACAAAAAGACAGTGCCTCTTCCATCCATCTTCCTGCGTTGAGATTTATCAGAATCTATCAATTTTCCTCTGTACTCCATAATAAAGAATAAAGTCGTCTTTCCTGAAAGGGGCCTTGGTAAATACTCCTCGACCTAGTTAACAGGGAAATCAAGATAGCTTCGTCATATTTTTAAGCACACAAATAAGGAGTCATCATATTCATTTGGGCCACTATACTAATGTAGGGTGGTTTGAAACATTGCTTCTTGTGAGGGATAGAGCAGAGCCCTTCTTTATGATTTTAAAGGAACAGACCAGCCAAAATTCATTTTCCAGCATTGCATTAGCCAGTATGTATTAGGACTGAAAGTACAAATGTCAATGGCACCTGGTTACGTAAAAAAAAAACTTTAAGATTATTTAGTTTCATAACAATGACATACACTGTATACACAGTCATATTGGATCGCGTCACGTGATCTCTGTGACGTATAACGTGCTTTACACTAGACTATCAATATCGGACTTGTTCACTGGTCTATTGTGGTATAAAAATGCCGGAGGGCGTCATCAAGTACAGCCTTAATTTAGATAGAACTCCTACCATCAGGTTTCACGCTCACTGAAATAACTTGAAACTGACAAAAGAAAAGGTCAAGACACTCTTAATGTAAAATAACCACTTAAAAAACGATGTCAGCTTGGTTATCAGAAAACAATAATATATCTTAGCAAAAGCGTTAACATCATACCTTTAAATGAGTTTATATACTTCGCTTCTAACTCTGCAGTCTTGTCCAGACCCTTGACTGCATGTTCAATAGTATCCTGCTTTGGGGACTTCCTGCATCTCAGGGAAGGCATTGTTTATTCTATAAAGAAAAAAGACAGTTTTGTGTTGAGAATTATTAATACTATAGGCTAAATGGAGTTTTAACAATATCAGTGTAAGAAAAATAAATTATAAA
The DNA here is from genome assembly GCF_059441095.1 of Idiotropiscis lumnitzeri. NCBI lineage: Eukaryota > Metazoa > Chordata > Actinopteri > Syngnathiformes > Syngnathidae > Idiotropiscis > Idiotropiscis lumnitzeri. The sequence continues at coordinate 417,039 of NW_028283629.1, forward strand.
TTAAAAAAATATCAATCCCTCCATCCCAATTAATGATTTCAACCATAATAGTTTATATTGAAGTTTAAACAACAGACAGACAGATTTATGCAGTGTGACTACAAAAATCTTACCAAAATTGCATTCACAGTAACCTTTGCTTTAAGAATCATGTAATTAACCAGTGAACATCGTGTCTTACACAAAAATTAATGACAGAAATTATCATGGTACTTGCATTCTGTTGTTCTATAACAAAAGTGCAAGCTGTTAGCTCCGCAAAGCTAACGCAACAAGCTAGCGTCCCTCGTGCTCACATTCAATGCAAACCTGACCACCGGATGAAAATACGCGTCGGTTTAGTTCTTTAAATGAGTAAAAGCACCATGACGTTTTATAATTATTCAATGCTTAACTGGAGCTCGTCAATTATGTCGATGTAGGAGCACATGTTTGCTAGGCCAGTGTTGTAGGCCCACATCCATGGTGCTACTTTGTATAGTGTTTTCCACACAACTATCTCTAACCATGAACAAATGCACTCGAGGCATGTTTTGAATAAAAACAAACGAAAAACACTTACCTCTCCGTTTCAACAGCAGTTCGAACTTCGAAGTGGTGATATTCTCCAGCGTTAAGCACCTGCTCGAACTGCGAATAGGTCAAATTCAACAGCGTCTTTTTTCTGTCTTAATAAGGACGCGATGAGAGGAGGAGCGCTTGCCTTTTCGTCAGCACGCCCCGCGCGGGTGGTGCTGCTTTATCACTCTCTATCTGTGCCCGCCCGCCGGCATGTCGATAGAAAAATAATATTCCTTCAAACATTACTTTCATCTTCTTAACGTTTTGTAGTGAATTTAACAGGTTCACCACTTTTTTCAAATACACCAATGGAAAACAGGTCTTAATTGAGGAAACATACAAAGAGCGTCTCACAAACACCTTATGATGAGCAATGTAATTTGATCACGTTTTTTGTCACTGCCTGGATGTCGGTTCACTGGCCTGGTGGCAGTGGCTTGTAGACACTGTCACTGAGTGGGAACGGATCTCAAGGTGGGTCAAACTAACCCAAGCAGTGGATCGGTCCGTTTTTTAAATTTATTAATTTTTTTATTTTATGTATTTATTTATTATTTAATACAAGGGCTTCGGCTCACTACCAGTGGGCGGGACCAAAGAATTTGGGTTTCCTTTGAGCTAGGAGGCAGTCAAAGGCAGTCCAATCCCCGGCAACATAAAGCGCCTAGCTCTGGGGACATGGAATGTCATTTCTCTGGTAGGGAATGAACCCGAGCTGGTGTGTGACTAGACCAGTGGTTCTCAATTATTTCCTGTCATGCCCCCCCTACCAAGAAGAAAACAATTCGCACCCCCCCCACCACAATTTTTTTTTACATTTCGTACTAATGTACATGTTCTTTGCATATTAATGTTAGATTGTCAATAAAATATCTTACCTTAACAAAGCTAAATTGATAAAAAAAATATCATTTTGAGAACGACTATTGTGAGGATCTCGAAACTCAGTACTCTGTGGTGCTAATATTGATGAGATGATAAATATGTTGAAGCCACAGAACAAAAAGATTAGATATTGTTTGGAAATTAATGACGTACATAACAAAGGAATATCAGCCTTGATTGGAGTACATTACTGCATTTAAATTTTTAATAAAAATGAAACAATTATTGATGTTATGACCACTATGAAGAATTTAAAAAAACAATATATAGGGATAATTATAGTTTTCATTTTGTTATGTTTAGTCTGTTCATGTTGCATTATTTTTATGACAAAGATGATGGTTAATCGTAGGTTTGTTGCCCAAATGTACCGTTACAACCTGATTAATGTTGAGAATGACGAACTCAAACTGGACACTAAAACGTAAAAACACATGGACTTCTTGCCCCTGTCCACACACGTGCACACACACACACACCATACACGAAGATCCGGGAGGTAAGGACGGCTGTCCTCTCCTACAACGAGGCAAGGGCCTCCACCAAGTCACCCCAGGGACAAGTTTTATTCCCTGATGGTCATCAAATTATGAGGATCTCATTCTACGCCGGAAGGGAGGAGGGGAATTTTTCCCTAATGTGAGGTTTTCGCTCCTCCACTGATGATCACACTGTTGTATGATTTCATTATGATGATCTGTCTTAAAGCCGTAAGGACATGATTTTTAAATCCACAACAGGGGGGAAATGTAAGATGGGCTGAGGATAGGTAATCAGTTTGTGTATTCATAATCATGTTTTTATACACTCATTAATGTTTAACACACACAGAGACACTTACTTGTTATTTTAACACACACACACACAGACACCGTATCCTGAAGATGTGTTTAGTTAAACTGACCTTGGGTTATGATTTTCTGCCTGCTGGAGTCCCTGGTGATTAGTTATTGATGCTTTAGTTAAACTGACCTTTATACCGTGAGTTATTGATGTTTTCTGTCTCTTGGTGATTAGTTGTTGATGCTTTTCTGTCTTCTGGTGATTAGTTATTGATGAGTTAGTTTCAATAAAAAGGCAGAACGGAGGGTGAGAGTCAGAGGGTGTGCGGGATTGAACTGGCAAGACGGCTGTTTCGCCTCCTGGCTCCCTCTCCCATTCTGAATGGCACAAAACGAAAACTTTAGTAAGTTATTTCAGTCTAAAAAAAGGCGTCAGGGCATTTTTAAACCGGACAGTAAGTCGTCACTGTCTTGGTTCCTTTTTGTGCCTTGACCCATCCCGGAATTATTGAAAGGATGCAGTCCTATTTACAGGCCCCAGTGACACCCCAGGTTTCTGTTGTTTGTACGAGGGCGCTTAATAGGTACTGCTATTCACAATCGTCTTAGGCTGTTTCTTTGCAGAAGTTTATGGACAATGTGTAGTGCTGTAGGATGCAGTCTAGAGCATTCTTGACATTGAAGCTTTTGTTTCCAGCAACTGCTAATGCGACCGTGCATCAAACATGCAAAACACAGACCCTTGCTCCTCAAGAAGTCAATCTTATCCTTGTGATGCTTTCTCCTAAATTCCTTACAAATTGTGAGACTGTTGCTCTCCATTACAATTAGCACATGGTTTGGCAATAGCATCCACTGAAACAGGTTCTGCCTTTGGCGTGGTGGTTTTGTTGTTTTCCATCTTGGCGGGCACAATGACTGTTGTGAAGACTTTCTTTGATTTTGGTGTTTCTGTGTGTTGTGATTTTGTTTTCTGTTTTATAGAATCTTTCGTGCTTGTCAACAAAGTCAACAAAATCCTTAAACTTCACTCTTCTATTTGTTCTTTCTTGGAGATTGCAGGCAAATTTTCTCCAAGATTCTATAAGTCTGTATGGAAGTTTGTTTGCCAATGCCTTTATATTAGCCATGTTGTCCAAGTCCTCCATGTAATTAACATCTGCCATTATGTTCAAACAGCCCATAAGGAATAATGTGAAAGACTGAAGTGCAACACCATCTTCAGACTTGATTGTTGGCCAATCCATGGCTTCCTTTAAATATGCTTCTGCTATCATGAAGTCATCACCATAAAACTCCTTCAAGATTTGTTTTGCTTTGGTATATCCTGTCAGAGGTTCCATATGGATGCAGCTCTTCACCAACTCATGTGGTTGTTCACTAGTATACTGCAGCTAAAATTGAAGATGATCACGGTTATCACTTGTACGGCCTTCAATCCCATGTTCAATGGCACCTATACAGGTTTTATAATGCAGAGGGTCGCCTTTAAACGTAGGAATGGAAAGTTCGGTAAGTAGCGATGCTTTTTGACTCTTTGCTAAGTATTCTGCGACACTGGCTTGCTGTGAGATTGCTTGGCAAAGGCCATCAAGCACATGTCCCTGTTGTTCTCTACTTTCTGTCTGATGTGGAAATCTAGCCATTGGAATAGTCGAAGTGGGAGCATTTCAGGTCAACACTGCTTGTTGCTCTGATAGGCTGTGATGGTAATTGAATGTTTTTCCTTGTTTAAATTGTAACACACTCATCAGGAATGTGGATACCATCCTCCTGGGTATTTTCATATCTTCTCAAGACATCCAATTTAGCATCAGACTCAGGGAGTGCCGTTTGCATTGCATGCATTTGCTTCTTTGCCTTAATTGCAGCTTCTTCTTGCTCAAGTGCCAACCTTTGTTGTAAATCAGCAGCCTTTGCCTTTAAACATGCTCGTTCCATTTGAGCCTTTAATTTAATTGAAGACGTTGACAGAAGTGAGCTTCTGTCTGTTAGATTCTTTACTTCTACTTCTATGGGTGTAGTTAGTTGATGCAGATCTACTATCATCAGGTGATATTTGTTTATTGCATCCTTCCTCTGCACGTTTCAAAACGTCCTTCTTCCATTGCTCACATTTCCATTAATTACATTTTTTGGATCAAACCAGTTATTTTGGTCATCGGCAAAATCCTCTTCAGTCTTTAAATTTTGCACACCGGAATTGAGGTCCACAAATTCTTGCTCCATGCCGCTAAAGCAAACACGAAGCTCAGTTTTTTACAGCGTCAACATTTGCATCATCCTCCATCAATTGTTCAATTTGACGTTGCATGGAGGTCAATTGAGCAAATTTGCACCTGCGTGCCTGCATCCGTTTAGGCTTGTGATCTTCTACAGCTTTTCTCCGTCATTTTTAATGTCCGCTTTCCACTGTCTTGTTCCTCCATGTCAATCCACAATCAAGCAAACAAAAACGTCAAACTGACTGTAGCGTCTCAATTTGTAGGTCAGCTGAATGACGATCAAAGTTTTAAGCAGTTTACTCACGCACCTGTTACGTGCACGTCCTTGTTAACTCGCGATGCTTGTCAAGTATGGACGCATGCTAACAGCTAGCAGCTCATTGTCCCGACTGGAAAGTTGCTCCTTAGCTGTGATGTGCCTAGGGTTACACTATCTATCATTAACAAACACAGCCAGCCCTCCTCTTTCCTCTTACCGCTTTCCAGTGTCCTGTCCGCAAGTAGTATTTGGAAGCCGTCAAATTCCACGACGGTGTCCGGCGTTAGGTCTGTTAGCCATGAATCCGTGAACATCAGCAAGCTAGCTCATTGGAAGTTCCTCTCGTGCCGCGTCCATTTTCTTGGGAAGGTATCTAACATTTCCCATAAAAACGGACAGGAGGACGGGGTGGTCACGCCTCCTCTTTGCCTGGCGTTTCGCCCCCGCGCGACATCCCCCGTCTCTTCCTCCTCAACTCGTGGGGGATATCGGGTCTCGCTCCGGGAGTCGGCACGGGGTTAGCACGAAGTGCTAACAGCTGATCTCTTGTGTAAACGATTGATCCGTAGCTCCCAGTGACATCTCCGGACACGATCACGCAAAAAACAGCCCCCAGCAGCAATAAAACCACCGCAATTTGGATGTCCATTGCTGCGATGAGGTAAAATAAATAAAACTGGGTAAAGGAAAAAACACGCGAAAAAGGCTCAAATAGTGAGCCGTGCTGCTTTAGCAGGTAGCCACTCGCGTGGTGACGGAACCGTAAAAACAAATGTGGTCCCATCAAAATCTGATGGGATATTTAAAAATAAAAGCGTGAAAATTTGCTTATTTGTCTGTCGTCACCAATGATTAAAAAAATTAAAATCATTACAAAATCCTCAAGCTATCGTGATACCAGACAAGTTCTGCGGGACACCAGACCACCCCAGTTGTCCACAAAAAGTGGTCACTTCAAAATTTGATGTGGCATTTAAAAATAAAAAAATCACCTGAAATATGCACTGTGATCAACACTGATTTAAAAGAAAAATCTTTAAAAAATATCCTCAAACTATCGTGATACCAAACCAGGATTGGGGATACTAGACCACACCAGCTGTCCACCAAAAGTGGTCACATCAAAATGTGATGTGGCACTTCAAAATAAAAGTAGCCTGAAATTCGCTTATTTCACGGTCATCACCACTGAGTTAAAAAAAAAATAGCTCGAGCTATCGTGATACCAGACCAGTTTTGTGGGACACGAGACTACCCCAGCTGTCCATAAAAAGTGGTCCCATCGAAATCTAATTTGTAATTTCAAACTAAAAGTTGCCTGAAATCTGCACATTTCACTGTCATCATGCCTGACTTTAAAATTTCATTAAAAAATATCCTCTAGCTATGGTAATACCAAACCAGGTTTGGAGGACACAAGACAACACAGCTTTCCACCAAAAGTAGTCCCATCAAAATGTAAGGAGGCATTTTAAAATAAAAGAGCTGGAGCTGTCGTAATACCAGACTAGTTTTGTTGGACACTAGACGACCCCAGCTGTTCATCAAAAATGGTCCCATCAAAATCTGATGTGTAATTTCACAATAAAAAAAAAACCCACCTGAAATATGCACATTTCATTGTCATCAACACTGATTTTAAAATAATCATTTCAAAATACCCTCGAGCTATCGTGATATCAGACCCATTTTGGGGGACACTAGACAACCCCAGTTGTCCATCAAATGCGGTCCCACCAAAATGTGATACGGCATTTCAAAATAAAAGTAGCCTTAAATCAGCATACATCACTGTTATCAGGCCTGACTAAAATATCATGACAAAATATCCTCCAGCTATCATGATACCAGACAAGACATATTTCACTGTCATCACCATTGATTTAAAAAAATTAATTAAAAACTAGAGCTGCGAGCAGCTATAAAGGGCCCTCGCCACCCGGACAACGTTGGGGTACTGGCACGTTGGAAATGTGAAATATTTCCGAGAAATAACGTGAGGAATCTTCAAGAGGAATTTGCTTGTAGTTAAAGTTAGAGCAGCTTTTGTTTTCAAAGCCTCGTCAATGTTTGAAGTAAATTTGTTGGCAGGCACTACAGGTGCATCAAATCAAAGACTAATAGACTGAAAAACATTTTCTTTCCGAGAGCCATCACCATTCTGAACTCTCACACACATGCACACACACACGACCACCCTTACCTTGCTGAACAGCGACGTATTGTGTTGTATTTCTCCAATTTCATACTATTTTCCATCACAATATTTATTCTCTTATTTATCTAATTTATATATTTGATTAAATTATTGTTGTATTGCACTGGAGAGGGGAGCTCCCTAATCTTGTTGCACACTGTACAATGACAATAAAAGGATTTCGGATTCTGATAAATTTAGAATGGCCGACTTCCTGTTCAATTTAGCATACGGCTCCATGAGACTTTTTATTAGGTCTTGGCTTTGTACACACTTCATCAAATTTTCAGTTTGGTGAAACAGAGATATGGGGCTGTTTTTTTTTGTTGTTTTTTTTTTTCTAGGGGGCGATAGCGAGCCATTTTTAAACAACTGTACGACAAAATAATAAAATATTGTGAATATTGAATCAACTCCCGGTTGAGTGGACGCTGGCACGTTTGGCTGCCACTGCTCACCGGTAACTCTCAGAAATTTTTTGGATCCGCTTGTTGTACCTGCTTTAGCAGTTTACAATCCCTCCAGTTACAGTGATTTTATTTATTATTATCTGTATGTTGAGCGATCCCGATTCTCATGAATGCCACCCACCGATTGCATAGTCGCTGACGCGTCTACTGTGGCTAAAGTTTAGCTTACCTATCAAAGTTAGCACCTGTCTGCCATGTGGACCCGCAGGCCAGTCTGCTTCTCGCACTTCTGCCTGTTCCTGTCATGTCATCAACCTGTGTCAGGACAACTTCAATCCACTGCCGCTGAACTCCGCTGGATTTACCGACACATGCCCGAGGGAAACGCACCACCACCACTGCTCCTCCTCCCGAACATCGCTCGTCGACCCTTGAAGGATTGTATGGCAATTACCGGCATTTTAAACATTTATGGGACAGAATGTCAATTATTTAATTTAGCAGGTTTATATTTACTGAATATGCTATGATCGCAAAATTCCGGACGAACTGGCGAGGCTGCCCGGCTCACCGTGGCTTGTCATCGGGACCGGGAGGCGGCGCAGGCGACGCAGAGAGAGGAAGCAGAAGCGGGGCTGCAGGTCCGGTGTCTTGCAACGGCTGCGACGGCAGCCCCATAGGCAACCACTGCCGAGTCTGTACCTCACCAACGCCAGATCCGTGGTCCACAAAATCGACGACCTGGGATTACAAATCCTGGGAAACCGCTATGTGCGAGACAGCAGTGTGATCGTCGTCACGGAATCCTGGCTGCACGCAGACGTCCCCGATGCTAGCATCCAGCTGGCCGGGCGCTCGCTACATCGCGCGGATCGGACAAGGGACACCGGTAAGAGACGGGGCGGGGTGGCTCTGTGTTTACGTGCATGAGAACTGGTGCGGCGATAGCACGATCGTCGAGAAGCACTCTTCCCCCGACATCGAGTTCATGTCCGTTAAATGCCGGCCTTATTTTCTCCCGAGGGAGCTAACGGTCGTGATTGTCACAGCTGTTTACATCCCTCCCGACGCTAGCACTAGCACGGCGCTCTCGCTACTCGCGTGCGTCATCAATAAACATCAGCGGGCCCACCCTGATGGCGTTCACGTAGTAGCGGGAGACTTTAATAAGGCCAATTTAAAGACTGTACTCCCAGAGTTTCACCAGCATGTCAAGTGCCCAACGAGGGGAGACAACACTCTCGACCATGTGTACTCGAACATCAAGCACGCATACAGGGCCCTCCCACTCGCCCCCCTCGGCCAGTCAGACCACCTGTCCTTGCAGCTCGCACCTGCATACATCCCTCTCAGGCGCAGATTCAGGCCCACCACAAAGACTGTGAAAACCTGGCGTGACGGCGCCATGAGTGAATTACAGGACTGCTTTCAAGACACAAACTGGGGCCTCTTTGATCATCAGGACCTTGATGTCTACACACATTGTGTAGTGGACTACATCAAGTTCTGCATGGAAACTGTGTCCCTACACAGGACTATACGGACCTTCCCAAATGCGAAGCCCTGGATGTCCAGCAGGGTTCGCTCTCTCCTCAAGGCCCGTGACGCTGCCTTCAGGTCAGGCGACAAAGCCCAGTACAGGGTGGCTCGTGCTGACCTGAGCAAAGGCATCAAGCTAGCCAAGGCAACCTACAAGGGGAGGCTGGAGGCCCACCTTGCCAGTAACAGACCACGGGAGGTGTGGCAGGGTCTACGGAGCATCACCAACTTCCGTGGCAGCAGCACGACCTCTGCAGACCCGAGTGCATCGCTGGCAGAGGAGCTTAACTGCTTCTTTGCTCGCTTTGACTCGCCCCAACCGTCACACCCCCGCACTTCATGCTCCAACTCCCCCCCACTCACCGTAGAGGAACACGATGTGAGGCGCGCGCTCCTGGCTGTTAACCCCAGGAAAGCTACTGGACCCGACGGAATACCAGGCAAGGTCCTCAAAACATGTGCCCACCAACTGTCACATGTATTCTGCAGGATCTTCAACCGCTCCCTGGCTCAAGCAGTCATCCCCTCCTGCTTGAAAACTTCCATCATTATTCCTGTCCCCAAAAAGTCACCAGCCGTCCACCTGAATGACTACCGTCCTGTTGCTCTCACACCAGTCATCATGAAGTGCTTCGAGAGGCTGGTTCTCCAGCACATCAGGGACTGCCTTCCTCCCACTCTGGACCCCTACCAGTTTGCATACTGGGCTAACAGATCCACTGAGGACGCCATCAACACTGCTCTGCATGTTGTGCTGGGCCACCTGGAACAACAGCAGAGCTATGCAAGGATGCTCTTTGTGGACTACAGCTTGGCATTCAACACAATCATCCCAGACATCCACGTCGCCAAACTTGACATTCTCGGCCTCCCTGCCCTCACACGCATCTGGATTAAGGACTTTCTGACCAACAGATCCCAGACTGTGTTGCTCGGCCCCTACACGTCCTCCACCTGCATGCTGAGCACCGGTTCCCCTCAAGGATGCGTGCTGAGCCCTCTCCTATACGCCCTCTACACCTACGACTGCAGCCCGGCACATGGCAACAACACCATCGTCAAGTTTGCTGACGACGCGACAGTGGTCGGTCTGATCTCGGAAGGTGACGAGACAGCCTACAGAGAGGAGGTAAAGAGACTGACAGCTTGGTGCAAGGACAACAGACTGCACCTTAACACTGCAAAAACAAAGGAGATTGTCGTCGACTTCAGGAGGAACAAGACGGTGCCGCCCCCCCTCTGCATCGAAGGCGTGTGTGTGGAGAGGGTCCACACGTTCAAGTTCCTGGGAGTACAGATCTCCGACGACCTTTCTTGGACTCACAACACCACAGCAGTGGTAAAGAAGGTCCACCAGCGTCTGCACTTCCTGAGAGTCCTCAGGAAATTCAACCTGGACAGGAAGCTGCTGCTAGCCTTCTACCACTCGTCCATTGAGAGCCTGTTGACGTACTGTGTCTCCACCTGGTACAGCGGCTGCACTGAGGCCGACAGAGTGAGGCTCCAGAGGACAGTCAAAACAGCGCAAAGGATTATTGGCTGCCCTCTCCCCTCACTGTCGGACATCTACACCGCCCGGTGCCTCAGAAGGGCTCTCAACATCGTCAAAGACAATACCCACCCAAACTCACACCTGTTCGACCTGTTGCCCTCTGGCAGGCGCTACAGATGCATCAAATCGAGGACCAATAGACTGAGAAACAGTTGCTTTCCGAGAGCCATCTCCATTCTGAACTCTCACACACACACGAGAACACCCTTACCTTGCAGAACAGCATCGTGATGTGTTTTTATATACCCTATTCTGTACTAAATTCCATTGCACTCTCTTATTTATTAATCTAATTTATATATTTGTCTGTCTTATTGTTGTATTGCACTGGAGAGGGGAGCCTTCTAATCTCGTTGCACACTTGAGTACAATGACAATAAAGGGATTTCTAATTCTAATTCTAATTCTACTACGCATAGGAATGACTGATTGTAGTCATGGTCTTTACTGATTTATGATATTATTTTCACATGCTAAAGTTATATTACTTAGTTTATAAATGTGTGAACATAGTATTTTCATGACCTACACTCACATTCACATCATACATATTCAGTCTGCACATTACAAACTGATGACAAGCCAGACAGCACTTCATGGACAAATATGACAAAGCACATTCTCCACATAGGACATAGAGATGCAAACATACCAAATTGGGCACTGGATTTAGTTTTAAAATCGCTGCATTGGCTCCCCGTGTGTTTCAGGATTGATTTTAAGGTTCTTCAATTAGTTTTTAAATGCCTTAACGGTCTTGGGCCATCCTCGCGGACCCTGAGGTCCTCTGGCACCGGCCTGTTAATTATTCCTCGGGTGAGGACTGGAACACATGGCGAGGCTGCATTCAGCCATTCTGGTCCTCGTCTATGGAATAGCCTGCCGGAGGACATCAGGTCCGCAGAGACTGTTGATATTTTTAAAAGGAGGCTCAAGACCAGACCTGGGCATTGCACGGCCCGCGGGCCACATCCGGCCCGCCGGGTGGCACTGACTGGCCCGTATGACAGACCTGGGCATTGTATGGCCCGGGCCACATACCTTTGGTTGACTCTGACCGCGAGTGTAAGGTTAATTGGAAATTTCAAAATAAACATACTTTTTAATTTCACCTCATTCATGGGCGAAAGCTGCACTGCTTTTATTCTGAAATTGTTTTTTTTTTTTATTCCCGCACAATGTGCGTCGCACATAATGACGTAATGCGTTTATCAAGACATGCGCGCGATTGAATCACAACAAGACAACGTTCGTCCTCAAAAATGTCCGCTCAGGCTACAAAAAGAAAGGTAGATGCCGAATGTAGAATTTTCAACAAAAATTGGACAGCGAAGTATTTATTTACTGAAGTTAGAGGTAAAGCTGTGTGTTTAGTTTGCGGGGAGCAGATCGCCGTGTTGAAGGACTACAATTTGAGTCGGCATTACCAGACGAAACATGCAGAGAAATATAAAAACGGCACCAGATAACAATGAACTGGGACACTTTTTCTCAAAATCACAGTTCAGTGACAGTCAATATGTTGTATCTTGCTTAATGTTTGGTGCAAAAAGACAATATTGTGATGTCTTTAAAATGCTCAGAACCTTTACACAACTATCCAACAGTATATGGAACTCAAAATGTGTTTTGAAGTGAATGTGACAGAATATGTTTACTAATATGAGTCACAAATAGTAAAAAATGTTAATATTATGTCTACCATTGTGTTGAGAAATTTGAATGAATACATTTTTGTAAGGCAACCTCATTTTTTCAGTTTATTTGGTATTTAGTTTCATTGTTTAACTTTAATGCCAGCTTGTCAAAACAGTGCTATTTACTGCTTTTTAAAAAAGAAATACAATTAATATTATGCAGAATTGAGTTCAGCCTTTTGGCCCGGCCCTCCACAATATTTAATGTTTCTTATGTGGCCCCATGGAAAAAATAATTGCCCACCCCTGCTCAAGACTCACCTTTTTTGTTTGGCTTTTAAATAATTTATCTTAGTCTTTTAATTCAGGATTGTCATTTTATATATTATCATTGTCTTTAATTTTTTTTAGCTTCTTTGTCTTTTAGTATCATCATTTTTCTTATATATTTTAGCTGCGTCGTTTTATATTATTGTCTTTTAATTTTTAGCTTCTTCTCTGTCTTTTAGTATCATAATTTTTCTTATATATTTTAGCTTCGTCTTTTTATATTATTGTCCTTTAATTTTTAGCTTCTTTTTTGTTTAGCATTATCATTTTCTTTTATATATTTTAGCTCCAGTGTTTCCTCAAGGGGGGCCTCCGCGCTGGGAGGTGTGGCTGGCCTTCTCACAGGGGGCTTCATCCCGGAGGCTCCTTAGGCCCGGCGGACCGGGGCCCTCTGCACTATGTGTAGGGTCTACCCCGGTCAGTCTGGGCTAGGGGTCTGTGTGTTGGCGCAGCTCCCTGTGGGCGTGAGCCGTCATCCCTCTCAGCGCGGATGACCTACCCTGGGTACATTTTCTCATATGGTTTCTCTGTGCCTTACCCTGTCTTTCTACTAAGATGGTTTATTAAGTTGTGTGAATGCGAGTGTTCTGTGTGTGTGCGAGTTCAGGCGTGTATGTGGATGTGTCTTGTGTTTATGTTGAGTGGGTGGAATGGGTTTTAGTTTTTCGTTGTAATTTGGATGTTTTTATTGTACAGCACTTTGAGCCGCATTTTATGTATGAAAAGTGCTCTTATAAATAAAATTTGATTGATTGATTGGAGGGTTCAAGGGGACGCCATTGCAAAAACACATTCTGAAAGACATAATTTGATTTTGGAGCACACATACATGCACACTGACAAGATTACAGGGGAATACCAGCAGAAGAGACGGAGAGACTGCCCGCCGGAGAAGGCCAGCCGTGGAATACCAGTCTTGGGGACCAGCTGGGAATCAACCATCCAGACAATGATTAATCTGGAGAGGACCTTCCCTTGGACGTAGACCCGTGCCGGGGGAAGAATGTGAGGCTGGGCTGAGATAACGCACGACTCTTTTCGACTGTGCTTGCCCAAGTACATTTTCTCATGAGATTAAGAAAAAGCCGCTCAGTACTATTTCCTGAACCTCCGCCCTATTTCCTACCTACCATTCATTTCAAAAGTCCTAGATAATGTAGTCGCCACTCAACTCCACTCTCATCTCACCTGCAATAACCCTTTCAGTCCGGTTTCCGTGCACTTCACAGCACTGAATCAACTCTACTCAAGGTCACCTCTGCTCTCCTCATTGCAGCTGACTCAGATTCATTCTCCATTGTCATCCTTCTTAACCTGACTGCGGCCTTTGACACCATCTCACACACCATCCTTCTCAAAAGACTTTCTTCCATCGGCATCACCCACACCGCCCTCAACTGGTTCCATTCATACTTCAAAGACCGCACTCAGTTCATCCAGCTTAAATATTTCTCATCAAAGTCCCTCCCAGTCACCTCAGGTTTGCCCCAAGGCTCGGTCCTGGCCCCCCTATTATTTATCATATACCTCCTTCCCCTTGGCAGCATTTTCCGAAAATTCAATATCGCTTTCCATTGCTTCGCGGATGACACCCAGCTCTAGTTCTCCTGCAAACCCAGCATATCACTCCCTCCCACCTCCGGTCTATCTGAAATCAATGACTGGTTTTCTAATAATTTCATGAGGCTTAACAGCGACAAAACAGAAGTTATTCTTTTCAGTACAAAATCAATACAATCCAAAGTTGGCAGTTTTCCCATTCCTGTTGGCCCCTCCATTGTTTTCCCATCCCCTCAGGTCAAGAGTCTGGGTGTCATCCTTGACAGCACTCTATCTTTCCATAAGCATAATAACACAACCCGGTCAGCCTACTTCCATCTGCACAATATCAGTCAACACCGCCCCTCCCTTTTTCCCTCATCCACTTCTATTCTGGTCCAAGTCGAGTCAAGTCAATTTTATGTGTATAGCCCTTAATCACAGACAGTCTCAAAGGGCTTTACATAACCACAATCAACATCCACTGATCTTAACCCCCAGGAGGGCAAGGAAAAACTCAAAACCCCATTGGGGGAAAAGTGAGAAAACTTGAGAAGGGACCACAGATGGGGGGGAAACCCCCTTCCAGGATGACCAGGCTGCTTTGGATGCCAAGTGGGCAACATTTGACACATACAATGATGCTATACAATGTTAGATGAGATAATGTGAGAGTCAATTAAATGAAGTGCTGCAGGAAGATGACTTTAGTGGAGTGGGTCCTCATCCAGGACCGTAATCGCCATGGCAGCATATCCGAGGTTGAGCCTTTGATCTTGAAATAGTCAGTTTGGGGTAAATTCAGAACAGCCACTTCCAAGTGAATCACCATCACCTAATTCCCAAGCCGTGGAATTGGGAACAGAAAAAAAAGAACAGAAATAGTAAACAGGCCAACAAGTAGTTCAACGAAGTGCTGAAATATAGGGAAATCAGAAGAGGTGCTGCATGAAGACGACTTCGGCAGAGAAGGTCCCTCCCCGGTTGGTCAGTGCCGTAATCTTCATAGCAGGTCACCATCACCTAATTCCCAAGCAGGGGAAGAGGGGGCAGAAAAGAGGAGAAGCCGCAGTAAACAGGCCAACAAATAATTAAATTAGATGCTAAAGTATATAAATAAATGTCGCGCTGCAGGAAGACGACATCACTGGAACAGGTGCATGCCCAGTTTGTCAATGCCTTAAACTTCCTAGTGGGTGACCGTCACCTAATCCCCCAGCCGGGGAAAAGGGGGCAGAAAAGAGAAGATAAGAGAAAAAGCGGCAGTAAACAGGCCAACAAATAGTTCAACTAAATGCACAAGAGTATAAATGCGTCTTTAATAGTGTTTTGAACATTTCTACTGAGGTGGCGCCTCTAATACCTGAGGGTAATACATTCCAAAGCATTGGTGCCCGAATAGAGAACGCTCTAGAACCTGTGGACTTCTTTTTGGCTCGCGGGATCACTAAAAGACCAGCATTTTGTGAGCGAAGGTTTCGGGACGGAACATATGGTACCACGAGGTCAACGAGATAGGAAGGTGCTAAGCCATGCAATATTTTATAGGCAAGTAGCAGAACTTTAAAATCACATCTCAAGTGGACCGGAAGCCAATTCAAATTGGCAAGTATCGGGGTAATATGATCAAACTTTCTCGTTCTAGTCAAGAGTCTAGCTGCTGCATTTTGAACTAACTTTTAATACTAGACATGGGGAGACCCGAGAGCAAAACGTTACAATAGTCGAGGCGAGACGTAACAAACGCATGGATTAAGATTTTTGCATCACAGGTTGATAGAATTGGGCGAATTTTAGCAATGTTACGCAGATGAACAAATGCAGTTCTAGTAATATTTTTAATGTGCATTTGAAACGACATAGTTGTGTCAAATATAAGACCGAGATTTTTTGTTGAATCCTTTTGGGCAATTTATCGATACTCATAGTGGTGTCTTTGAAAAAGGTACAGATGACGCGCTGGTCCAATGATCAGCATCTCGGTTTTATCTGAGTTAAGACGCAAAAAATTGAAAGACATTCATAGTTTAATTTCGGCAAGGCATGCCTCTAATTTATAGCAATCACACGGATTCGTTATATCCAACGGCATGTATAATTGCGTATCATCAGCATAACAATGAAAACTAATGTGATATTTCCGTATAATATCACCAAGCGGTAGCATCTAGTACCAATCCCTGCGGAACTCCGCGTGTGATCTTACAAAGATCAGAAGACGCATTGCCATGAATTACACGGTGCGTCGTCTCCGACAGATACGAATTAATCCAAGAAAGCGCAGAACCTGAAATGCCAACACAAGTTTCAAGGCGTTTTAATAATATGTTATGATCAAGTGTCAAAAGCGGCGCCAAGATCGAGTAAGAGTAATACAGTGAACCCTCGGTTATCGCGGTTAATGGGGACCTCGTAGCGGTTGCTGCTCGGGCCCTAATAATAATTTCTACAAAAACAATAGGGACCTCGCCGCCGTCGCAGCTCGGGCCCTAATAACAATTTCTAGAAAAACAATAGGGACATCGCAGCGGCCACTGCTCGGGCCCTAATAATAATAATAAAAATAATAATGATTTCCACAAAAACAATGGGGACCTCGTAGCGGTCGCTGCTCGGGCCCTAATAATAATTTCTACAAAAACAATAGGGACCTTGCCGCGGTCGCTGCTCGGGCCCCAATAATAATTTCTACACAAAGTCCATTGTGGTGACCCGCCCCCTTTTAAGTAAATTCAAAGTGGCCGACTTCCTGTAAAACCTAGCTCATTGCTCCAAGAGACTTTTTTGTAGGTCTTGGTCTTATACATACAGTGAACCCTCGCTACTTCGCGGTTCACCTTTCGTGGGTTCAGTGCTTCGCGGGTCTAAAAAATATTCGGGGGCATTGTAGTTTCGCCGAGCGGCACGACAGGGCGCTGGAGCGGTTAGACGGCCGGCGTGCGCCGAAGAAGAGCGTGGGCGAAGAGGAGAGTGGACGAAGAAGAGCACGTTCCCCCGGACACGATCGGTGGCGACGTTTCGCGCGGTTCGGACCGTACCAGAGCTCCGGCCGGCGTGCGTGGCAGTTAAGCCGTAGAGGAGCACCTTCCTGTTAAGGATGTTTCTATCAAAACAAGCCTGAACAAATGAATCAACCAGCCAAGATTGTCTGTCATTTACGCGCGGGGCAGCCCTCGAACTCCGAGGCGAAGCCAGCGTGTTCGACTGCACACATGGTTTTTATTTGCATCAGCATAAGCAATTTGAATATGCAATACATACAGAATGGAAAACTTGACATTTGACTCCATCCCACTTGCCCACCCTCTTCCTGCCTATTCTAACGGTTTCAGCTTACAAGACACCTTTTGTTCATACTTCTGCTTATTCTAACAGCAAAAGTTCACTCTGAACTTCATTTGACCTGTGTAGTGTATTTTCACAAGGCTTAACGTGTTGAACTTATTTTATGGCCATGACGATATTGTTGCTTTAGAAATACCAAGCCTTGTGTTGGACCTCCCTAAATGCAGAAGTTACAGCCTTAAGAGGCCTCGGGCCCCAACATTATCTACGAAGGGTTAAAGAGGTCATCAACACCCCAAGGGAGGTGTTTACAGAAAAGGGTTCTGGCGTTGGGGAGTCACATTCGCGAGGAGGCCGTACCTGGCACCCGTAGCTGTCGAAAGTTTAATTAGAGGCCAGAAAGATACGAATGCATGTGCAACAAAGGGGGCCTGTAAGATTAGTTATAGTTTGAAACTTGCTAAGATGACAAACTAAACAACAAAACTAACAGATGAACATACAAACTTAAATTTCTTTAACATATCCCACCTGTTTATCAAGTTTCAAATCTCATCATCAAAGGCTGTCGCTTGAGGGGGGAGAAAAACTACCCAAAAACTCAAAAATTCTTGGAGAAAAGGGTAGAAACCCATGCCCCGAACGAGAAGCCCAAAAAAATAATAACAATTAAAAGATAATAAAGCAAAGCTAATGCAGTTTTTGGTCCAATACATGTATGTACAAAATAAACCCGGAACATCAAACATTCACAACTGCAACTCTTTTCTGTGATGCAAGTTACATGAATCAGTGACCTTGAGCGTTTTTTCAGAGGCTGCAGGTTTTATTTGATGTGCGTGTAGTCAGCAGTCTGCGCCTGTGCAACTCGTCTGCGTTTGACGTTGTCCTGGTCTCGAGGTTGTGCGCTGACCAGGCACAGCCCTGCAAGGAAGTAGATGATGCATCTGGTCGACAGGGCAGTGCCCAGTTGCTGTTCGGCGGCTTGCTCCATCCTTCCGAGAGGGGTGTGTTTGCCACGGAAAACCCTCTTTCCAACTGTGGTCTTTTGTTGGTACATTGGAGTGTACGTGGTGGAGATCCTCTCCAAGGGACTTGCGTCGCTCAGCCTTCAGCAGGGACCGGAGAAGCTTGCACTGCGACTGATGGTTCCAGCCGCCACGCCCCTCGACCTTTGCTGCCGTCGGGGTCACTGCAATCACCTGATGAGGGCCGTCCCAGCGTTCACTGTCCCAACGAGGTCGTTTCAGCACCTTGAGGAAGAGTTGGTCTCCCACATGGACGTGGTTTATCTGTGGATCAAAACACACTGGCCAGTAATTGTGGTCAAACATGTCTTTCATGTGGACTGGGACAGATGTGCCAGTCGCTGGTGGTTCTGATGAACCTGAGAGTCTATGTGTGAGGCCATATAGGATAAAAAGGGGATAGTGTCCTTCCTTCGGCTGGCACTATCCTCATTGCTGTGATTGAAACACAGTCTGGCCATTGTCTCTTTTTTTTTTCTTTGTCTTGATAAGTCAGTTCCATTCGTGCGTTCCACAAGTCCTGCAGACTGTATGCAAAATGACGCTTTGAGTCAATTTTGCAACAACTGTCCCACTTGTTACAAACATTATTCACAAAATGCATCATTTTCACTTTAAATCACTCTTGAAATTCCAAATGTCAGGATAATTCGATTACACAACACTTTTTCCAACTGTTTTAACATCATCATGTGTTGTTGGAAACAACGTAATCCATTTTGAAAACACATTAATTATAACCAAACAATATTGCAACCCAAACAACTAACACTTTGTCTAAAAAAAAGTTTTTTGTTGAAAAGTCTATATGTGGGAACAATTTCCTCAGCAATGTTTGCACCTTTTTTCTCCCAATGTGTGCATTCAATTAGTGGTGTATTTTTCCCTGGCGTGAGATCAAATTGTCAAGTTGATTTGCTGCGTGTGTGTGTGTGTGTGCATTACCCCTTGCTGCATTGTCAGCGAGGCAGTATTCAATTGTAATCGTTTCATTTTCTGTTCAGAAAATTTTGCATTTACAAATACTTATTTAGACGTGCTTTATGCACAACTTTTCTTTCATCTTTTGTGATTTTTTTAAAACGCCGTTTGCCCAATGTCGACAGAACACATAAACATATATCTTGGCAGTCAGTCCAAATTGTAAAATGTTTTTTAGAAAACATCTTACAATTCTGGATCAGCACAGAAGTTTCTGCTGCTTGTCCTGCACATACAGATTTTAATATCCCTTGAAACAAAATGCTTTGTTAAAAAAAAAATTCCCACCCCTTTGCGGCCGTCAAAAAACTGTCTCTCCAGTCGGGAGAAAGGTGTCCAAGAGGTCAGGTCGCTGTTTGGTGATAATTTGGACTCGGCTTCCACAGTCGTGTGGTGTGCCTTCTACTGGTGCGGGAAAAAGTGACGCTGGGCTGAGCGCACCTTATCAGTGTAATGTGACAATTAGGTCGCCGTGCAATGTGAATGTGGTGGGTGAAGGCTGCTTGATCCAATTGTTGTGACTAATATGCAAGTGATTTCATGAGCCCTGCGCGTCTGCAGCCACACAAGGTCATGAAACCATTTTTTGCAGTCACTGTTTGCTCAAATGGCTCATAGTAATTTGGTAGTGCTAATACATCTTAATCAATGAGTTCACACTTGACAAGTTCAAAAGCTTGTCAACCTCAAGTGTTCAAACATTTTTTTTTTCCTCAAATGTCATTGGCTTGTCATAAATGATGTCCAGCAATAGTCGTGTGATTTCTAAGTACTTTGCAATCCATGCCTGGCAATAATTGCGTACACCTATAAGGGACATCATTTACTTCTTTGTTATTGGTTTTAGGGCTCGGGCAACGCCTTCTTTTTGCTTGTCACCAAAAATGCGCCCCTTTTCAGTCAAAATGCGGCCTAAATATGTGACTTCCTTTTTTAACAGCTGCATCTCATCGGTTCAGTTTGGTGACGCATTAAGTAATTCTCGAGGTCAAACATATGTTTAATATCTTCCTCAATGTCCTCACTGTTGTCACTGTCAGAGGGGGAATCCAGAGGTTTGGACATCAACTCGCAGTCCGAAGCCCCACTGGGGTCCCGGCCTAGTCATTCATTTTCCCAATCGTACACTTCCTTAAAACAAGTTCTCAAACCCTTCATTCATTATGTAAATTACTCGTCTTCTCCTTGGCCGCCCTCGTGTGCAAGCCTATCCTAGACGCTCACAGCAGAAAAAGAAGGGAGGGGGGGGGCCTCACTGTTCATACGCCAATCACGCGGTCCCCAGGCAACCAAGCTGCCAGGGGTTACGCCCCCTACCAAAGGCTCCAGTTTACTGGCCACTCCTCCCTGCCAATTTACGAGCAGGCAATCTCAAGCCAATGGCAACAGCTCCTTCCCCCTAAACTTTCCGCTCGTTCCAATTCACTTACGCTTTCCTTCTGGCATCTGCCCAACCTACTTTACCTCTCAGTCATCTCCAACCCCCTCTTAACTTTCCGCTCATCCTATTTCACTTACGCTTTTCCTTCTCAACCTACCTTGCCTCTCAGTTAGAGAACCAAATTCTGCCCCCGCACCTCAGGTTTGACACCACTTAAAATTCAAAATCAGGAAACACCTATGCTTTTGCAAAGATTCCTCATGTTCACTTTCAAAACCTTCATTCCATCTTTCATAACACCTACTTCTCTCTTTCAATTCATGCAACCAACTCAGTGTCTTACATCCCTCAACCACATAGGTTCTCATTCTGTTACTCTATACAGTTTTCCACTTGCAAATCTGCCTATGACACCTTTCTCACTTGCCCTATCATTTGGACTTCATCAATCCTTTCTATGGAACATTAATTGTTCCTTTCCCTTTTCTACACATTCTTTTTCTTTCTTTACACATTCCTTTTCTTTTCTTATTAACTTCCAATCTCTACACTGCAAAGTTTCCCTGGACTTTACTATACTACCCAATACCCCAATTTTAGAAAATTGGACCAGTTTGTCAACACCTAGGGTGTTCTAAAAACTGGTTTCTCATCAGTAGGACAGCAACTCAATTTTCCTGTTGTGGCAATTCTCACTTCAACTTTTTCAGGTGGAGATTTCTTGTCTATTACATCCACAACAGTCTGCTGTTTATAATCCTACTGTATTACATGGGATAAAATACCAAGTGGTATTAGTAATCCCCAATCGCACACACTCCAGCTCACTGACTCAACCCCCACCCTTTCTCTTCTTTGTTCTCACACACACACATAGTCAGACTCAGACACACAAAACAACACACACAGTTCTCAACATTGAACAGCTACAAACGAGAAGCTAATCAATATTTTTCAATTTCAACTAACCTACATTTTTCCTTTATTTCAAATTCGGAAAGTTGACAGTTAACTTCCTTCATCAATTCTGCCGCCATTTCTGACAGTCTTAATTGTTATGGTGTCTAGTTATGGTTCCTCAGTGTTGAGAAAAATTCAAATTGCCTGACTTTGGGTTGAATACCAAGCTTCTACTCCCAATTTGGAGCGGGTATTCCTGGGTGTTTTTACTCACAACCCTCGGTCAGTTTTAGATTTCTCAAACGTTGGACATTCATACAATACACATACACACTCACAGATTGATCAGTTCTGTGTCTGTGAAAATAGATAAACTATTTTCGTCTTCTATAAATAACAAACGTTGTACTATCACTTCCAAATATAGTAATAATTACATCTGTACTCTACCAGAAATAAGGACCCCTAAATCTGTCTTCCAGAAAAAACAACAGTTAATTCTGTACTATCCGAGCAGATATAATCAACTACACTTGTACTCTCTACCAGACAAGGAATGCCTTAATCTGCCTTCCAGAATAAACAACAGTTAATTCTGTACTGTCCGAGTCTTCCAACAAGTCTTCCAAAATAGCAAAGTTAAATCTGTATTTCTTCCAGAAAATAGCTAAGCTAAGATGTACTATCTCTTCG
Source organism: Idiotropiscis lumnitzeri (assembly GCF_059441095.1). Taxonomy (NCBI): domain Eukaryota; kingdom Metazoa; phylum Chordata; class Actinopteri; order Syngnathiformes; family Syngnathidae; genus Idiotropiscis; species Idiotropiscis lumnitzeri. The sequence continues at coordinate 439,223 of NW_028283629.1, forward strand.
GGTAAAGGAACTCCCTGAAACCCTACTATCCTTCAAAAACCCCAAAAAGTTTTTTACTATCTGTTGTATACAACCACTGACCTGTGACAATCTCTCCGCTGGTCGAGACACTCGCGGTTCATGGATGAAGTCTGTGTTCTCTCCGGTGGAGGATGGCCGAGGACCGGCCTCCTGGAAGAGAGGACTTTTCACGATGGCGCCGTTTTCAGTCGTCGTCAATCGTCCACCGCAGATCACACGTTTTCATCCGGCATTCGAAGGACCAAGTAATGTTAAGGATGTTTCTATCAAAACAAGCCTGAACAAATGAATCAACCAGCCAAGATTGTCTGTCATTTCCGCGCGGGGCAGCCCTCGAACTCCGAGGCGAAGCCAGCGTGTTCGACTGCACACATGGTTTATATTTGCATCAGCATAAGCAATTTGAATATGCAATACATACAGAATGGAAAACTTGACATTTGACTCCATCCCACTTGCCCACCCTCTTCCTGCCTATTCTAACGGTTTCAGCTTACAAGACACCTTTTGTTCATACTTCTGCTTATTCTAACAGCAAAAGGGAGCATGTTCACTCTGAACTTCATTTGACCTGTGTAGTGTATTTTCACAAGGCTTAACATGTTGAACTTATTTTATGGCCATGACGATATTGTTGCTTTAGAAATACCAAGCCTTGTGTTGGACCTCCCTAAATGCATAAGTTACAGCCTTAAGAGGCCTCGGGCCCCAACATTATCTACGAAGGGTTAAAGAGGTCATCAACACCCCAAGGGAGGTGTTTACAGAAAAGGGTTCTGGCGTTGGGGAGTCACATTCGCGATGAGGCCGTACCTGGCACCCGTAGCTGTCGAAGGTTTAATTAGAGGCCAGAAAGATACGAATGCATGTGCAACAAAGGGGGCCTGTAAGATTAGTTATAGTTTGAAACTTGCTAAGATGACAAACTAAACAACAAAACTAACAGATGAACATACAAACTTAAATTTCTTTAACACTTCCCCGGGCACGGGCGGTGCCAAGCGGCCCCTAAGTTTAACCAAATGGAAGCTCCGGAGGAGGAGGGCATGCTCGCGTCACAGTAAGCCGAAGAGGAGCACCTTCCCCGGGCACGGGCGGTTCCAAGCGGCCCCGAAGTTTAACCGAATGGAAGCTCCGGAGGAGGAGGGCATGCTCGCGTCACAGTAAGCCGAAGAGGAGCACCTTCCCCGGGCACGGGCGGTTCCAAGCGGCCCCTACGTTTAACTGAATGGAAGCTCCGGAGGAGGAGGGCATGCTCGCGTCACAGTAAGCCGAAGAGGAGCACCTTCCCCGGGCACGGGCGGTGCCAAGCGGCCCCTAAGTTTAACCGAATGGAAGTTCCGGAGGAGGTCGGGCGTGTGTCACAGTTAAGCCGAATTGGAGCACCTCTTGCGCCCGGGCACGAGCGGAGCGCGAGGCTGTCCGTTATGAAAGAATAAATAAATAAAGAATGCCACCTTTTTTTCACAGGGCACACCGGACGGCGTACCATCAGGTTAAAGTCGGAGTAATTAAATAAATACAAAAAGAATGGCTGGGGAATAAAAAAATAATACGTTTTAATAATAATTTGGTTTTTTTGTTATAACATGAATTTCACTCTCTCTCTCTCTCTCTCTCCCCGTATATATATATATATATATATATATAAATATAAATATTTATATATTTATTATATATATTGTATATTTTTTTTAAGCATTTTTGAAGGTGCGCCGCTACTTCGCGGATTTTCAGTTTTCGCGGGTGGTCTCGGTCCCCATTAACCGCGATAACCGAGGGTTCACTGTACTCCATAAAATTTACAAAAAGCGAGGTGAAACACTCAACCAGGGCTGCTTTTTTGAACATTTCTCGAGGGCCATGGCGAGCCATTTAAAAAAAGCTGCACAACTAACGTATAAAATATTGATAAATTTGCTCTGCCTGATGTGTGTGTCAAGTTTCACGAGTTGTCGTTCATATTTAGAACCTCATAATCAGCGTTGTTTTATTGCCGAACCGTGCAATGCCACTCCCACAACTTTTCACGAAAAAGGATGAATTTCGTATTGTGACATCCTCATGGCCGAAACAGTCCTCCGAGCATATATGAGGGCGACCTTGTTGAGTTGCACGGAGAAAAACATCCAAGAAAATAACTTGTATTAGCTTTTACCAGTTGGTGGCGCTACTACTACGATGAAAAATAAGTTGGTAGATGTCTTCAGGGCTGAAGTATCCTCAAATGTGTACAACTTCGAGAAGATAGGATCATCTGAGTCATGTTGCCGGAGCTTTTGTTGCCACAAAGTACAATCGGACTTTTCAGCACCGTAATAGCCACGCCTTTTGCCAAAACGTCACAAACTCGGCAGAGAGTAAGATCATTGTCTTGAGTCTTTTCTGACTAATTTTCAGTCGGATTCGTCAAAAGGGCACCGTGCAGTACGTGAAAATTAAAATAAAACAAATTTTTGATTCCACTTGGCGGCGCTGTGTGTATAACAAAATAATAACATTAAGATGTCTTCAGGTCGGGACATTTTATTTACAGGTGAAGGTTTGGATTTTTAGGAGCATGTGCAGGGGAGTTATTAAGCATTCATTTATTTGTATTAGGTTCATTTTGTCTTCTTATTATTGATATTTGACTGATTCATTAAAAGCAGACAATTATGTTTTAGGTAAATTTTTTACCTGACATGTTTCGGCGAGTCTTTCGCCTTCTTCAGAGTGTCGCATAATGGTGTCTTGAGACCCGTCTTTATCAGCTGATGTTCCATGAGGGTGTGACTTACCTGTCAAAAAAATTAAAAATCAGAGCAGTAAAAGAATAAGCACAACATGAACATTACAAATCAGCAATCACTGACCACTGCAAAAGGGAAAACCACATCATGGACCGGGAGAAGGGCAGGGTCATCCGCACCGAAGAGAACAAACAACAGCGCTGGATCAGAGAGGCCATTGAGATCTGCAAGCGAGGCATAAAAACCATGAACAGAGACAAGGGAGCCTTCATCCTCTCTACCACCTGGAGCAGCATCTTGGCGGAGTGAACGGACAGCGGGGGGTGTGACTTGCCTTCATTCTTGTGACAGGTAAGTCACGCCCTCATTGAACATCAGCTGATAAAGACGGGTCACAATACACCATCATGTGACACTCTGAAGAAGGCGAAAGACTTTCGTATTGTGACATCCTCAAGGCCTAAACACTCATCCGAGCAAATATAAGGTAGATTTTGTGAACCTGCCCGGAGAAAAACATCAACGAAAATAATTTGTATTTGTTTTAACCAGTTGGTGGCGCTACCACTGCGATCAAAAATAAGTTGGCAGCCGTCTTCAGGGCCTGAATATCCTCAAATGTGAAAAACTTCGAGAAGATGGATCATCTGAATCATTTTGCAGGAACTTTTGTTGCCACGGAGAATAATCAGACTCTGCGGCACCGCAATAGCCACGCCCTTCGAAGGAAAGTCACAAAAATAGGGATAGCGTAAGATCAATGTCTTGAGTCTTTTCTAGCCAATTTTCAATCGGATTCGTTAAAAGGGCACCGTGCAGTACGTCAAAATGTAAAAAATGATATTGATTGGCGCAAGGTGTATAACAGAATATAAACATATAGATGTCTTCAGGTACCGACTCTTTATGTACATGTGAAGTTTTGGATTTTTAGCAGCATGTGCATGAGAGTTATTAAGCATTTTGTCCATTGCGGCGAAGGAAATCTTAAGTGAAAACTTCGAAGCCCCGCCCCCGTCATATAGTATTTTGGAAACAAAAGATTTTAGCCCCAGTGTTTGTCCCAGGTCTTAAGATGCTACAGACAGAATTTTAAGGCAATCAGATGAAGCCTTTAGGATCAGGGTGCAAAAGAATGACCCATGTAAACATGCAAAAAAGGGCAAAAGTCGGACTTTCAAAAATTCATAACTCACTTCCTGTTCATATTAGACGTTAAAATATCAAATTTTTCGCCATGCCCGATGAGACTGCCAAGTTTGGTGAGTTTTTGTGCATGTTTCGGGGGTCAAAAATGCGATCGAACAATCGGAAAAATAATAATAATAATAATTTCAACAAAAACAATAGCGACTTCGCAGCGGTCGCTGCTCAGGCCCTAATAATAATAATAATAATAATAATAAAAGTAATAATATTTTCTACAAAAACAATAGGGACCTCGCAGCCGTCGCAGCTCGGGCCCTAATAACAATTTCTAGAAAAACGATAGGGACCTCGCAGCGGTCACTGCTCGGGCCCTAATAATAATAATAATAATAATTTCCACAAAAACAATGGGGACCTCGTAGCGGTTGCTGCTCGGGCCCTAATAATAATTTCTACATAAACAATAGGGACCTCGCCGCGGTCGCTGCTCGGGCCCCAATAATAATTTCTACACAAAGTCCATTGTGGTGACCCGCCCCTTTTAAGTAAATTGAAAATGGCCGACTTCCTGTAAAACCTAGCTCATTGCTCCAAGAGACTTTTTTGTAGGTCTTGGTCTTATACATACAGCGAACCCTCGCTACTTCGCGGTTCACCTTTCGCGGGTTCAGTGCTTCGCGGGTATAAAAAATATTCGGGGGCATTGTAGTTTCGCCGAGCGGCACGACGGGCGCTGGAGCGGTTAGACGGCCGGCGTGCGCCGAAGAAGAGCGTGGGCGAAGAGGAGAGTGGACGAAGAAGAGCACGTTCCCCCGGACACGATCGGTGGCGACGTTTCGCGCGGTTCGGACCGTACCAGGGCTCCGGCCGGCGTGCGTGGCAGTTAAGCCGTAGAGGAGCACCGTCCCCGGGCACGGGCGGTGCCAAGCGGCCCCTAAGTTTAACCGAATGGAAGCTCTGGAGGAGGAGGGCATGCTCGCGTCACAGTAAGCCGAAGAGGAGCACCTTCCCCGGGCACGGGCGGTTCCAAGCGGCCCCTAAGTTTAACCAAATGGAAGCTCCGGAGGAGGAGGGCATGCTCGCGTCACAGTAAGCCGAAGAGGAGCACCTTCGCCGGGCACGGGCGGTTCCAAGCGGCCCCTAAGTTTAACCGAATGGAAGCTCCGGAGGAGGCGGGCATGCTCGCGTCACAGTAAGCCGAAGAGGAGCACCTTCCCCGGGCACGGGCGGTGCCAAGCGGCCCCTAAGTTTAACCGAATGGAAGCTCCGGGGGAGGAGGGCGGGCGTGTGTCACAGTTAAGCCGAATTGGAACACCTCTTCCGCCCGGGCACGAACGGAGCGCGAAGCTGTCAGTTATGAATGAATAAATGAATAAATAAATAAATAAATAAAGAATGCCACCTTTCATTTCACAGGGAACACCGGACGGCGTACCAGCAGGTAAAAGTCGGAGTAATTAAATAAATACAAAAAGAATGGCTGGGGAATAAAAAAATAATACGTTTTAATAATAATTTGTTTTTTTTGTTATAACATGAATTTCACTCTCTCTCTCTCTCTCTCTCCCCGTATATATATATACATACATATATATATATATATATATACATATATATATATACATATATATATATATATACATATATATACACATATATATATACATATATATATATATACATATATATATATACATATATATATATATACATATATATATATACATATATATATATACATATATATATATATATACATATATATACACATATATATATACATATATATATACATATATATATATATACATATATATATATACATATATATATATACATATATATATATATATACATATATATACACATATATATATACATATATATATATACATATATATATATACATATATATATATACATATATATATATATATACATATATATATACATATATATACATACATATATATATATACATATATATATATACATATATATATATATATACATATATATATACATATATATACATACATATACATACATATATATATATACATACATATATATACATACATATATATACATATATATACATACATATATATACATATATATACATACATATATATATATATACATACATATATATACATACATATATATATATACATACATATATATACATATATATACATACATATATATACATATATATACATACATATATATATATATACATACATATATATACATACATATATATACATACATATATATATATATATACATACATATATATATATATATATATACATATATATATATATATATATACATATATATATATATACATATATATATATATATACATACATATATATACATATATATATATATATACATATATATACATATATATATATATATATACATACACCCAAACTCACACCTGTTCGACCGGTTGCCCTCTGGCAGGCGCTACAGATGCATCAAATCAAGGACCAATAGACTGAGAAACAGTTTCTTTCCGAGAGCCATCTCCATACTGAACTCTCACACACACACGAGACCACCCTAACCTTGCAAAACAGCATTGTGATGTGTTTCTATATGCCCTATTCAGTACTGAATTCCATTGCACTGTCGTATTTATTTATCTAATTTATATATTGTCTGTATTATTGTTGTATTGCACTGGAGAGGGGAGCCCTCTAATCTCGTTGCACACTTGAGTACAATGACAATAAAGGGATTTCTATTTCTATTCTATTCTTTTTTTAACTTTTCTCGAGGGCCATGGCGAGCCATTTCAAAAAAGCTGCACAACTAACGTATAAAATATTGATAAATTTGCTCTGCCTGATGTGTGTGTAAAGTTTCACGAGTTGTCGTTCATATTTAGAACCTCATAATCAGCGTTGTTTTTTTGCCGAACAGTGCAATGCCACTCCCACAACTTTTCACGAAAAAGGATGAATTTCGTATTGTGACATCCTCATGGCCGAAACAGTCATCCGAGCATATATGAGGGCGACCTTGTTGAGTTGCACGGAGAAAAACATCCAAGAAAATAACTTGTATTAGCTTTTACCAGTTGGTGGCGCTACTACTACGATGAAAAATAAGTTGGTAGATGTCTTCAGGGCTGAAGTATCCTCAAATGTGTACAACTTCGAGAAGATAGGATCATCTGAGTCATGTTGCCGGAGCTTTTGTTGCCACAAAGTACAATCGGACTTTTCAGCACCGTAATAGCCACGCCTTTTGCCAAAACGTCACAAAATTCGGCAGAGAGTAAGATCATTGTCTTGAGTCTTTTCTGACTAATTTTCAGTCGGATTCGTCAAAAGGGCACCATGCAGTACGTGAAAATTAAAATAAAAACACATTTTTGATTCCACTTGGCGGCGCTGTGTGTATAACAAAATAATAACATTAAGATGTCTTCAGGTCGGGACGTTTTATTTACAGGTGAAGGTTTGGATTTTTAGGAGCATGTGCAGGGGCGTTATTAAGCATTCATTTATTTGTATTAGGTTCATTTTGTCTTCTTATTATTGATATTTGACTGATTCATTAAAAGCAGACAATTATGTTTTAGGTTAATTTTTTACCTGACATGTTTCGGCGAGTCTTTCGCCTTCTTCAGAGTGTCGCATGATGGTGTCTTGAGACCCGTCTTTATCAGCTGATGTTCCATGTGGGTGTGACTTACCTGTCAAAAAAATGAAAAATCAGAGCAGTAAAAGAACAAGCACAACATGAACATTACAAATCAGCAATCACTGACCACTGCAAAAGGGAACATGGACCGGGAGAAGGGCAGGGTCATCCGCACCGAAGAGAACAAACAACAGCGCTGGATCAGAGAGGCCATTGAGATCTGCAAGCGAGGCATAAAAACCATGAACAGAGACAAGGGAGCCTTCATCCTCTCTACCACCTGGAGCAGCATCTTGGCGGAGTGAACGGACAGCGGGGGGCGTGACTTGCCTTCATTCTTGTGACAGGTAAGTCACGCCCTCATGGAACATCAGCTGATAAAGACGGGTCACAAGACACCATCATGTGACACTCTGAAGAAGGCGAAAGACTTTCGTATTGTGACATCCTCAAGGCCTAAACACTCATCCGAGCAAATATAAGGTAGATTTTGTTAACCTGCCCGGAGAAAAACATCAACGAAAATAATTTGTATTTGTTTTAACCAGTTGGTGGCGCTACCACTGCGATCAAAAATAAGTTGGCAGCCGTCTTCAGGGCCTGAATATCCTCAAATGTGAAAAATTTCGAGAAGATGGATCATCTGAATCATTTTGCAGGAACTTTTGTTGCCACGGAGAATAATCAGACTGTGCGGCACCGCAATAGCCACGCCCTTCGAAGGAAAGTCACAAAAATAGGGATAGAGTAAGATCAATGTCTTGAGTCTTTTCTAGCCAATTTTCAATCGGATTCGTTAAAAGGGCACCGTGCAGTACGTCAAAATGTAAAAAATTATATTGATTGGCGCAAGGTGTATAACAGAATATAAACATATAGATGTCTTCAGGTACCGACTCTTTATGTATATGTGAAGTTTTGGATTTTTAGCAGCATGTGCAGGAGAGTTATTAAGCATTTTGTCCATTGCGGCGAAGGAAATCTTAAGTGAAAACTTTGAAGCCCCGCCCCCGTCATATAGTATTTCGGAAACAAAAGATTTTAGCCCCAGTGTTTGTCCCAGGTCTTAAGATGCTACAGACAGAATTTTAAGGCAATCAGATGAAGCCTTTAGGATCAGGGTGCAAAAGAATGACCCCTGTAAACATGCAAAAAAGGGCAAAAGTCGGACTTTCAAAAATTCATAACTCACTTCCTGTTCATATTAGACGTTAAAATATCAAATTTCTCGCCATGCCCGATGAGACTGCCAAGTTTGGTGAGTTTTTGTGCATGTTTCGGGGGTCAAAAATGCAATCGTACAATCGGAAAAATAATAATAATAATAATTTCTACAAAAACAACAGGGACTTCGCAGCGGTCGCTGCTCAGGCCCTAATAATAATAATAATAATAATAATAAAAGTAATAATATTTTCTACAAAAACAATAGGGACCTCGCAGCCGTCGTAGCTCGGGCCCTAATAACAATTTCTAGAAAAACAATAGGGACCTCGCAGCGGTCACTGCTCGGGCCCTAATAATAATAATAATAATAAAAATTTCCACAAAAACAATGGGGACCTCGTAGCGGTCGCTGCTCGGGCCCTAATAATAATTTCTACATAAACAATAGGGACCTCGCCGCGGTCGCTGCTCGGGCCCCAATAATAATTTCTACACAAAGTCCATTGTGGTGACCCGCCCCCTTTTAATAAATTCAAAATGGCCGACTTCCTGTAAAACCTAGCTCATTGCTCCAAGAGACTTTTTTGTAGGTCTTGGTCTTATACATACAGTGAACCCTCGCTACTTCGCGGTTCACCTTTCGCGGGTTCAGTGCTTCGCGGGTATAAAAAATATTCGGGGGCATTGTAGTTTCGCCGAGCGGCACGACGGGGCGCTGGAGCGGTTAGACGGCCGGCGTGCGCCGAAGAAGAGCGTGGGCGAAGAGAAGAGTGGACGAAGAAGAGCACGTTCCCCCGGACACGATCGGTGGCGACGTTTCGCGCGGTTCGGACCGTACCAGAGCTCCGGCCGGCGTGCGTGGCAGTTAAGCCGTAGAGGAGCACCTTCCCCGGGCGCGGGCGGTGCCAAGCGGCCCCTAAGTTTAACCGAATGGAAGCTCCGGAGGAGGAGGGCATGCTCGCGTCACAGTAAGCCGAAGAGGAGCACCTTCCCCGGGCACGGGCGGTTCCAAGCGGCCCCTAAGTTTAACCGAATGGAAGCTCCGGAGGAGGAGGGCATGCTCGCGACACAGTAAGCCGAAGAGGAGCACCTTCCCCGGGCACGGGCGGTGCCAAGCGGCCCCTAAGTTTAACCGAATGGAAGCTCCGGGGGAGGAGGGTGGGCGTGTGTCACAGTTAAGCCGAATTGGAGCACCTCTTCCGCCCGGGCACGAGCGGAGCGCGAAGCTGTCAGTTATGAATGAATAAATGAATAAATAAATAAATAAATAAAGAATGGCACCTTTCATTTCACAGGGCACACCAGACGGTGTACCAGCAGGTAAAAGTCTGAGTAATTAAATAAATACAAAAAGAATGGCTGGGGAATAAAAAAATAATACGTTTTAATAATAATTTGTTTTTTTTGTTATAACATGAATTTCACTCTCTCTCTCCCCGTATATATATATATATATATATATATATATATATATATATATATTTATATATTTATTATATATATTGTATTTTTTTTTTAAGCATTTTTGAAGGTGCGCCGCTACTTCGCGGATTTTCAGTTTTCGCGGGTGGTCTCGGTCCCCATTAACCGCGATAACCGAGGGTTCACTGTACTCCATAAAATTTACAAAAAGCGAGGTGAAACACTCAACCAGGGCTGCTCTGCATGTTGTGCTGGGCCACCTGGAACAACAGCGGAGCTATGCAAGGATGCTCTTTGTGGACTACAGCTCGGCATTCAACACGATCATCCCAGACATCCTCGTCGCCAAACTGGACACTCTCGGCCTCCCTGCCCTCACACGCATCTGGATTAAGGACTTTCTGACCAACAGACCCCAGACTGTGTTGCTCGGCCCCTACACGTCCTCCACCCTCATGCTGAGCACCGGTTCCCCCCAAGGATGCGTGCTGAGCCCTCTCCTGTACGCCCTCTACACCTACGACTGCAGCCCGGCCCACGGCAACAACACCATCGTCAAGTTTGCTGACGACACGACAGTGGTCGGTCTGATCTCGGAAGGTGACGAGACAGCCTACAGAGAGGAGGTAGGGAGACTGACAACTTGGTGCAAGGACAACAGACTGCACCTTAACTCTGCTAAAACAAAGGAGATTGTCGTCGACTTCAGGAGGAACAAGACGCTGCCGCCCCCCCTCTGCATCGAAGGCGTGTGTGTGGAGAGGGTCCACACGTTCAAGTTCCTGGGAGTACAGATCTCCGATGACCTTTCTTGGAGTCACAACACCACAGCAGTGGTAAAGAAGGTCCGCCAACGTCTGCACTTCCTGAGAGTCCTCAGGAAATTCAACCTGGACAGGAAGCTGCTGCTGGCCTTCTACCACTCGTCCATCGAGAGCCTGCTGACGTACTCTGTCTCCACCTGGTACAGCGGCTGCACTGAGGCGGACAGAGTGAGGCTCCAGAGGACAGTCAAAACAGCGCAAAGGATTATTGGCTGCCCTCTCCCCTCGCTGTCGGACATCTACACCGCCCGGTGCCTCAGAAGGGCTCTCAACATCGTCAAAGACAATACCCACCCAAACTCACACCTGTTCGACCTGTTGCCCTCTGGCAGGCGCTACAGATGCATCAAATCAAGGACCAATAGACTGAGAAACAGTTTCTTTCCGAGAGCCATCTCCATACTGAACTCTCACACACACACACACGAGACCACCCTAACCTTGCAAAACAGCATTGTGATGTGTTTCTATATGCCCTATTCAGTACTGAATTCCATTGCACTGTCGTATTTATTTATCTAATTTATATATTGTCTGTATTATTGTTGTATTGCACTGGAGAGGGGAGCCCTCTAATCTCGTTGCACACTTGAGTACAATGACAATAAAGGGATTTCTATTTCTATTCTATTCTTTTTTTAACTTTTCTCGAGGGCCATGGCGAGCCATTTCAAAAAAGCTGCACAACTAACGTATAAAATATTGATAAATTTGCTCTGCCTGATGTGTGTGTAAAGTTTCACGAGTTGTCGTTCATATTTAGAACCTCATAATCAGCGTTGTTTTATTGCCGAACAGTGCAATGCCACTCCCACAACTTTTCACGAAAAAGGATGAATTTCGTATTGTGACATCCTCATGGCCGAAACAGTCATCCGAGCATATATGAGGGCGACCTTGTTGAGTTGCACGGAGAAAAACATCCAAGAAAATAACTTGTATTAGCTTTTACCAGTTGGTGGCGCTACTACTACGATGAAAAATAAGTTGGTAGATGTCTTCAGGGCTGAAGTATCCTCAAATGTGTACAACTTCGAGAAGATAGGATCATCTGAGTCATGTTGCCGGAGCTTTTGTTGCCACAAAGTACAATCGGATTTTTCAGCACCGTAATAGCCACGCCTTTTGCCAAAACGTCACAAAATTCGGCACAGAGTAAGATCATTGTCTTGAGTCTTTTCTGACTAATTTTCAGTCGGATTCGTCAAAAGGGCACCGTGCAGTACGTGAAAATTAAAATAAAAACAAATTTTTGATTCCACTTGGCGGCGCTGTGTGTATAACAAAATAATAACATTAAGATGTCTTCAGGTCGGGACGTTTTATTTACAGGTGAAGGTTTGGATTTTTAGGAGCATGTGCAGGGGCGTTATTAAGCATTCATTTATTTGTATTAGGTTCATTTTGTCTTCTTATTATTGATATTTGACTGATTCATTAAAAGCAGACAATTATGTTTTAGGTTAATTTTTTACCTGACATGTTTCGGCGAGTCTTTCGCCTTCTTCAGAGTGTCGCATGATGGTGTCTTGAGACCCGTCTTTATCAGCTGATGTTCCATGAGGGTGTGACTTACCTGTCAAAAAAATGAAAAATCAGAGCAGTAAAAGAACAAGCACAACATGAACATTACAAATCAGCAATCACTGACCACTGCAAAAGGGAAAACCACATCATGGACCGGGAGAAGGGCAGGGTCATCCGCACCGAAGAGAACAAACAACAGCGCTGGATCAGAGAGGCCATTGAGATCTGCAAGCGAGGCATAAAAACCATGAACAGAGACAAGGGAGCCTTCATCCTCTCTACCACCTGGAGCAGCATCTTGGCGGAGTGAACGGACAGCGGGGGGCGTGACTTGCCTTCATTCTTGTGACAGGTAAGTCACGCCCTCATGGAACATCAGCTGATAAAGACGGGCCACAAGACACCATCATGTGACACTCTGAAGAAGGCGAAAGACTTTCGTATTGTGACATCCTCAAGGCCTAAACACTCATCCGATCAAAAATAAGTTGGCAGCCGTCTTCAGGGCCTGAATATCCTCAAATGTGAAAAATTTCGAGAAGATGGATCATCTGAATCATTTTGCAGGAACTTTTGTTGCCACGGAGAATAATCAGACTCTGCGGCACCGTAATAGCCACGCCCTTCGAAGGAAAGTCACAAAAATAGGGATAGAGTAAGATCAATGTCTTGAGTCTTTTCTAGCCAATTTTCAATCGGATTCGTTAAAAGGGCACCGTGCAGGACGTCAAAATGTAAAAAATGATATTGATTGGCGCAAGGTGTATAACAGAATATAAACATATAGATGTCTTCAGGTACCGACTCTTGATGTACATGTGAAGTTTTGGATTTTTAGCAGCATGTGCAAGAGAGTTATTAAGCATTTTGTCCATTGCGGCGAAGGAAATCTTAAGTGAAAACTTCGAAGCCCCGCCCCCGTCATATAGTATTGCGGAAACAAAAAATTTTAGCCCCAGTGTTTGTCCCAGGTCTTAAGATGCTACAGACAGAATTTTAAGGCAATCAGATGAAGCCTTTAGGATCAGGGTGCAAAAGAATGACCCCTGTAAACATGCAAAAAAGGGCAAAAGTCGGACTTTCAAAAATTCATAACTCACTTCCTGTTCATATTAGACGTTAAAATATCAAATTTTTCGCCATGCCCGATGAGACTGCCAAGTTTGGTGAATTTTTGTGCATGTTTCGGGGGTCAAAAATGCAATCGAACAATCGGAAAAATAATAATAATAATAATTTCTACAAAAACAACAGGGACTTCGCAGCGGTCGCTGTTCAGGCCCTAATAATAATAATAATAATAAAAGTATTAATATTTTCTACAAAAACAATAGGGACCTCGCAGCCGTCGCAGCTCGGGCCCTAATAACAATTTCTAGAAAAACAATAGGGACCTCGCAGCGGTCACTGCTCGGGCCCTAATAATAATAATAATAATAATAATTTCCACAAAAACAATGGGGACCTCGTAGCGGTCGCTGCTCGGGCCCTAATAATAATTTCTACATAAACAATAGGGACCTCGCCGCGGTCGCTGCTCGGGCCCCAATAATAATTTCTACACAAAGTCCATTGTGGTGACCCGCCCCTTTTAAGTAAATTCAAAATGGCCGACTTCCTGTAAAACCTAGCTCATTTCTCCAAGAGACTTTTTTTGTAGGTCTTGGTCTTATACATACAGTGAACCCTCGCTACTTCGCGGTTCACCTTTCGCGGGTTCAGTGCTTCGCGGGTATAAAAAATATTTGGGGGCATTGTAGTTTCGCCGAGCGGCACGACGGGCGCTGGAGCGGTTAGACGGCCGGCGTGCGCCGAAGAAGAGCGTGGGCGAAGAGGAGAGTGGACGAAGAAGAGCACGTTCCCCCGGACACGATCGGTGGCGACGTTTCGCGCGGTTCGGACCGTACAAGAGCTCCGGCCGGCGTGCGTGGCAGTTAAGCCGTAGAGGAGCACCTTCCCCGGGCACGGGCGGTGCCAAGCGGCCCCTAAGTTTAACCGAATGGAAGCTCCGGAGGAGGAGGGCATGCTCGCGTCACAGTAAGCCGAAGAGGAGCACCTTCCCCGGGCACGGGCGGTTCCAAGCGGCCCCTAAGTTTAACCAAATGGAAGCTCCGGAGGAGGAGGGCATGCTCGCGTCACAGTAAGCCGAAGAGGAGCACCTTCGCCGGGCACGGGCGGTTCCAAGCGGCCCCTAAGTTTAACCGAATGGAAGCTCCGGAGGAGGCGGGCATGCTCGCGTCACAGTAAGCCGAAGAGGAGCACCTTCCCCGGGCACGGGCGGTGCCAAGCGGCCCCTAAGTTTAACCGAATGGAAGCTCCGGGGGAGGAGGGCGGGCGTGTGTCACAGTTAAGCCGAATTGGAACACCTCTTCCGCCCGGGCACGAACGGAGCGCGAAGCTGTCAGTTATGAATGAATAAATGAATAAATAAATAAATAAATAAAGAATGCCACCTTTCATTTCACAGGGCACACCGGACGGCGTACCAGCAGGTAATAGTCGGAGTAATTAAATAAATACAAAAAGAATGGCTGGGGAATAAAAAAATAATACGTTTTAATAATAATTTGTTTTTTTTGTTATAACATGAATTTCACTCTCTCTCTCTCTCTGTATATATATATATATATATCTATATATATATCTATATATATATATATTCATTATATATATTGTATTTTTTTTTAAGCATTTTTGAAGGTGCGCCGCTACTTCGCGGATTTTCAGTTTCCGCGGGTGGTCTCGGTCCCCATTAACCGCGACAACCGAGGGTTCACTGTACTCCATAAAATTTACAAAAAGCGAGGTGAAACACTCAACCAGGGCTGCTTTTTTGAACATTTCTCGAGGGCCATGGCGAGCCATTTAAAAAAAGCTGCACAACTAACGTATAAAATATTGATAAATTTGCTCTGCCTGATGTGTGTGTCAAGTTTCACGAGTTGTCGTTCATATTTAGAACCTCATAATCAGCGTTGTTTTATTGCCGGACAGTGCAATGCCACTCCCACAACTTTTCACGAAAAAGGATGAATTTCGTATTGTGACATCCTCATGGACGAAACAGTCCTCCGAGCATATATGAGGGCGACCTTGTTGAGTTGCACGGAGAAAAACATCCAAGAAAATAACTTGTATTAGCTTTTACCAGTTGGTGGCGCTACTACTACGATGAAAAATAAGTTGGTAGATGTCTTCAGGGTTGAAGTATCCTCAAATGTGTACAACTTCGAGAAGATAGGATCATCTCAGTCATGTTGCCGGAGCTTTTGTTGCCACAAAGTACAATCGGACTTTTCAGCACCGTAATAGCCACGCCTTTTGCCAAAACGTCACAAAACTCGGCAGAGAGTAAGATCATTGTCTTGAGTCTTTTCTGACTAATTTTCAGTCGGATTCGTCAAAAGGGCACCGTGCAGTACGTGAAAATTAAAATAAAAACAAATTTTTTATTCCACTTGGCGGCGCTGTGTGTATAACAAAATAATAACATTAAGATGTCTTCAGGTCGGGACATTTTATTTACAGGTGAAGGTTTGGATTTTTAGGAGCATGTGCAGGGGAGTTATTAAGCATTCATTTATTTGTATTAGGTTCATTTTGTCTTCTTATTATTGATATTTGACAGATTCATTAAAAGCAGACAATTATGTTTTAGGTAAATTTTTTACCTGACATGTTTCGGCGAGTCTTTCGCCTTCTTCAGAGTGTCGCATGATGGTGTCTTGAGACCCGTCTTTATCAGCTGATGTTCCATGAGGGTGTGAATTACCTGTCAAAAAAATGAAAAATCATAGCAGTAAAAGAACAAGCACAACATGAACATTACAAATCAGCAATCACTGACCACTGCAAAAGGGAAAACCACATCATGGACCGGGAGAAGGGCAGGGTCATCCGCACCGAAGAGAACAAACAACAGCGCTGGATCAGAGAGGCCATTGAGATCTGCAAGCGAGGCATAAAAACCATGAACAGAGACAAGGGAGCCTTCATCCTCTCTACCACCTGGAGCAGCATCTTGGCGGAGTGAACGGACAGCGGGGGGCGTGACTTGCCTTCATTCTTGTGACAGGTAAGTCACGCCCTCATGGAACATCAGCTGATAAAGACGGGTCACAAGACACCATCATGTGACACTCTGAAGAAGGCGAAAGACTTTCGTATTGTGACATCCTCAAGGCCTAAACACTCATCCGAGCAAATATAAGGTAGATTTTGTTAACCTGCCCGGAGAAAAACATCAACGAAAATAATTTGTATTTGTTTTAACCAGTTGGTGGCGCTACCACTGCGATCAAAAATAAGTTGGCAGCCGTCTTCAGGGCCTGAATATCCTCAAATGTGAAAAATTTCGAGAAGATGGATCATCTGAATCATTTTGCAGGAACTTTTGTTGCCACGGAGAATAATCAGACTGTGCGGCACCGCAATAGCCACGCCCTTCGAAGGAAAGTCACAAAAATAGGGATAGAGTAAGATCAATGTCTTGAGTCTTTTCTAGCCAATTTTCAATCGGATTCGTTAAAAGGGCACCGTGCAGTACGTCAAAATGTAAAAAATGATATTGATTGGCGCAAGGTGTATAACAGAATATAAACATATAGATGTCTTCAGGTACCGACTCTTTATGTATATGTGAAGTTTTGGATTTTTAGCAGCATGTGCAGGAGAGTTATTAAGCATTTTGTCCATTGCGGCGAAGGAAATCTTAAGTGAAAACTTTGAAGCCCCGCCCCCGTCATATAGTATTTCGGAAACAAAAGATTTTAGCCCCAGTGTTTGTCCCAGGTCTTAAGATGCTACAGACAGAATTTTAAGGCAATCAGATGAAGCCTTTAGGATCAGGGTGCAAAAGAATGACCCCTGTAAACATGCAAAAAAGGGCAAAAGTCGGACTTTCAAAAATTCATAACTCACTTCCTGTTCATATTAGACGTTAAAATATCAAATTTCTCGCCATGCCCGATGAGACTGCCAAGTTTGGTGAGTTTTTGTGCATGTTTCGGGGGTCAAAAATGCAATCGTACAATCGGAAAAATAATAATAATAATAATTTCTACAAAAACAACAGGGACTTCGCAGCGGTCGCTGCTCAGGCCCTAATAATAATAATAATAATAATAAAAGTAATAATATTTTCTACAAAAACAATAGGGACCTCGCAGCCGTCGTAGCTCGGGCCCTAATAACAATTTCTAGAAAAACAATAGGGACCTCGCAGCGGTCACTGCTCGGGCCCTAATAATAATAATAATAATAAAAATTTCCACAAAAACAATGGGGACCTCGTAGCGGTCGCTGCTCGGGCCCTAATAATAATTTCTACATAAACAATAGGGACCTCGCCGCGGTCGCTGCTCGGGCCCCAATAATAATTTCTACACAAAGTCCATTGTGGTGACCCGCCCCCTTTTAATAAATTCAAAATGGCCGACTTCCTGTAAAACCTAGCTCATTGCTCCAAGAGACTTTTTTGTAGGTCTTGGTCTTATACATACAGTGAACCCTCGCTACTTCGCGGTTCACCTTTCGCGGGTTCAGTGCTTCGCGGGTATAAAAAATATTCGGGGGCATTGTAGTTTCGCCGAGCGGCACGACGGGGCGCTGGAGCGGTTAGACGGCCGGCGTGCGCCGAAGAAGAGCGTGGGCGAAGAGAAGAGTGGACGAAGAAGAGCACGTTCCCCCGGACACGATCGGTGGCGACGTTTCGCGCGGTTCGGACCGTACCAGAGCTCCGGCCGGCGTGCGTGGCAGTTAAGCCGTAGAGGAGCACCTTCCCCGGGCGCGGGCGGTGCCAAGCGGCCCCTAAGTTTAACCGAATGGAAGCTCCGGAGGAGGAGGGCATGCTCGCGTCACAGTAAGCCGAAGAGGAGCACCTTCCCCGGGCACGGGCGGTTCCAAGCGGCCCCTAAGTTTAACCGAATGGAAGCTCCGGAGGAGGAGGGCATGCTCGCGACACAGTAAGCCGAAGAGGAGCACCTTCCCCGGGCACGGGCGGTGCCAAGCGGCCCCTAAGTTTAACCGAATGGAAGCTCCGGGGGAGGAGGGTGGGCGTGTGTCACAGTTAAGCCGAATTGGAGCACCTCTTCCGCCCGGGCACGAGCGGAGCGCGAAGCTGTCAGTTATGAATGAATAAATGAATAAATAAATAAATAAATAAAGAATGGCACCTTTCATTTCACAGGGCACACCAGACGGTGTACCAGCAGGTAAAATTCTGAGTAATTAAATAAATACAAAAAGAATGGCTGGGGAATAAAAAAATAATACGTTTTAATAATAATTTGTTTTTTTTGTTATAACATGAATTTCACTCTCTCTCTCCCCGTATATATATATATATATATATATATATATATATATATATATATATATATATATATTTATATATTTATTATATATATTGTATTTTTTTTTTAAGCATTTTTGAAGGTGCGCCGCTACTTCGCGGATTTTCAGTTTTCGCGGGTGGTCTCGGTCCCCATTAACCGCGATAACCGAGGGTTCACTGTACTCCATAAAATTTACAAAAAGCGAGGTGAAACACTCAACCAGGGCTGCTCTGCATGTTGTGCTGGGCCACCTGGAACAACAGCGGAGCTATGCAAGGATGCTCTTTGTGGACTACAGCTCGGCATTCAACACGATCATCCCAGACATCCTCGTCGCCAAACTGGACACTCTCGGCCTCCCTGCCCTCACACGCATCTGGATTAAGGACTTTCTGACCAACAGACCCCAGACTGTGTTGCTCGGCCCCTACACGTCCTCCACCCTCATGCTGAGCACCGGTTCCCCCCAAGGATGCGTGCTGAGCCCTCTCCTGTACGCCCTCTACACCTACGACTGCAGCCCGGCCCACGGCAACAACACCATCGTCAAGTTTGCTGACGACACGACAGTGGTCGGTCTGATCTCGGAAGGTGACGAGACAGCCTACAGAGAGGAGGTAGGGAGACTGACAACTTGGTGCAAGGACAACAGACTGCACCTTAACTCTGCTAAAACAAAGGAGATTGTCGTCGACTTCAGGAGGAACAAGACGCTGCCGCCCCCCCTCTGCATCGAAGGCGTGTGTGTGGAGAGGGTCCACACGTTCAAGTTCCTGGGAGTACAGATCTCCGATGACCTTTCTTGGAGTCACAACACCACAGCAGTGGTAAAGAAGGTCCGCCAACGTCTGCACTTCCTGAGAGTCCTCAGGAAATTCAACCTGGACAGGAAGCTGCTGCTGGCCTTCTACCACTCGTCCATCGAGAGCCTGCTGACGTACTGTGTCTCCACCTGGTACAGCGGCTGCACTGAGGCGGACAGAGTGAGGCTCCAGAGGACAGTCAAAACAGCGCAAAGGATTATTGGCTGCCCTCTCCCCTCGCTGTCGGACATCTACACCGCCCGGTGCCTCAGAAGGGCTCTCAACATCGTCAAAGACAATACCCACCCAAACTCACACCTGTTCGACCTGTTGCCCTCTGGCAGGCGCTACAGATGCATCAAATCAAGGACCAATAGACTGAGAAACAGTTTCTTTCCGAGAGCCATCTCCATACTGAACTCTCACACACACACGAGACCACCCTAACCTTGCAAAACAGCATTGTGATGTGTTTCTATATGCCCTATTCAGTACTGAATTCCATTGCACTGTCGTATTTATTTATCTAATTTATATATTGTCTGTATTATTGTTGTATTGCACTGGAGAGGGGAGCCCTCTAATCTCGTTGCACACTTGAGTACAATGACAATAAAGGGATTTCTATTTCTATTCTATTCTTTTTTTTAACTTTTCTCGAGGGCCATGGCGAGCCATTTCAAAAAAGCTGCACAACTAACGTATAAAATATTGATAAATTTGCTCTGCCTGATGTGTGTGTAAAGTTTCACGAGTTGTCGTTCATATTTAGAACCTCATAATCAGCGTTGTTTTATTGCCGAACAGTGCAATGCCACTCCCACAACTTTTCACGAAAAAGGATGAATTTCGTATTGTGACATCCTCATGGCCGAAACAGTCATCCGAGCATATATGAGGGCGACCTTGTTGAGTTGCACGGAGAAAAACATCCAAGAAAATAACTTGTATTAGCTTTTACCAGTTGGTGGCGCTACTACTACGATGAAAAATAAGTTGGTAGATGTCTTCAGGGCTGAAGTATCCTCAAATGCGTACAACTTCGAGAAGATAGGATCATCTGAGTCATGTTGCCGGAGCTTTTGTTGCCACAAAGTACAATCGGATTTTTCAGCACCGTAATAGCCACGCCTTTTGCCAAAACGTCACAAAATTCGGCACAGAGTAAGATCATTGTCTTGAGTCTTTTCTGACTAATTTTCAGTCGGATTCGTCAAAAGGGCACCGTGCAGTACGTGAAAATTAAAATAAAAACAAATTTTTGATTCCACTTGGCGGCGCTGTGTGTATAACAAAATAATAACATTAAGATGTCTTCAGGTCGGGACGTTTTATTTACAGGTGAAGGTTTGGATTTTTAGGAGCATGTGCAGGGGCGTTATTAAGCATTCATTTATTTGTATTAGGTTCATTTTGTCTTCTTATTATTGATATTTGACTGATTCATTAAAAGCAGACAATTATGTTTTAGGTTAATTTTTTACCTGACATGTTTCGGCGAGTCTTTCGCCTTCTTCAGAGTGTCGCATGATGGTGTCTTGAGACCCGTCTTTATCAGCTGATGTTCCATGAGGGTGTGACTTACCTGTCAAAAAAATGAAAAATCAGAGCAGTAAAAGAACAAGCACAACATGAACATTACAAATCAGCAATCACTGACCACTGCAAAAGGGAAAACCACATCATGGACCGGGAGAAGGGCAGGGTCATCCGCACCGAAGAGAACAAACAACAGCGCTGGATCAGAGAGGCCATTGAGATCTGCAAGCGAGGCATAAACACCATGAACAGAGACAAGGGAGCCTTCATCCTCTCTACCACCTGGAGCAGCATCTTGGCGGAGTGAACGGACAGCGGGGGGCGTGACTTGCCTTCATTCTTGTGACAGGTAAGTCACGCCCTCATGGAACATCAGCTGATAAAGACGGGCCACAAGACACCATCATGTGACACTCTGAAGAAGGCGAAAGACTTTCGTATTGTGACATCCTCAAGGCCTAAACACTCATCCGATCAAAAATAAGTTGGCAGCCGTCTTCAGGGCCTGAATATCCTCAAATGTGAAAAATTTCGAGAAGATGGATCATCTGAATCATTTTGCAGGAACTTTTGTTGCCACGGAGAATAATCAGACTCTGCGGCACCGTAATAGCCACGCCCTTCGAAGGAAAGTCACAAAAATAGGGATAGAGTAAGATCAATGTCTTGAGTCTTTTCTAGCCAATTTTCAATCGGATTCGTTAAAAGGGCACCGTGCAGGACGTCAAAATGTAAAAAATGATATTGATTGGCGCAAGGTGTATAACAGAATATAAACATATAGATGTCTTCAGGTACCGACTCTTGATGTACATGTGAAGTTTTGGATTTTGAGCAGCATGTGCAAGAGAGTTATTAAGCATTTTGTCCATTGCGGCGAAGGAAATCTTAAGTGAAAACTTCGAAGCCCCGCCCCCGTCATATAGTATTTCGGAAACAAAAAATTTTAGCCCCAGTGTTTGTCCCAGGTCTTAAGATGCTACAGACAGAATTTTAAGGCAATCAGATGAAGCCTTTAGGATCAGGGTGCAAAAGAATGACCCCTGTAAACATGCAAAAAAGGGCAAAAGTCGGACTTTCAAAAATTCATAACTCACTTCCTGTTCATATTAGACGTTAAAATATCAAATTTTTCGCCATGCCCGATGAGACTGCCAAGTTTGGTGAATTTTTGTGCATGTTTCGGGGGTCAAAAATGCAATCGAACAATCGGAAAAATAATAATAATAATAATTTCTACAAAAACAACAGGGACTTCGCAGCGGTCGCTGCTCAGGCCCTAATAATAATAATAATAATAAAAGTATTAATATTTTCTACAAAAACAATAGGGACCTCGCAGCCGTCGCAGTTCGGGCCCTAATAACAATTTCTAGAAAAACAATAGGGACCTCGCAGCGGTCACTGCTCGGGCCCTAATAATAATAATAATAATAATTTCCACAAAAACAATGGGGACCTCGTAGCGGTCGCTGCTCGGGCCCTAATAATAATTTCTACATAAACAATAGGGACCTCGCCGCGGTCGCTGCTCGGGCCCCAATAATAATTTCTACACAAAGTCCATTGTGGTGACCCGCCCCTTTTAAGTAAATTCAAAATGGCCGACTTCCTGTAAAACCTAGCTCATTGCTCCAAGAGACTTTTTTGTAGGTCTTGGTCTTATACATACAGTGAACCCTCGCTACTTCGCGGTTCACCTTTCGCGGGTTCAGTGCTTCGCGGGTATAAAAAATATTCGGGGGCATTGTAGTTTCGCCGAGCGGCACGACGGGCGCTGGAGCGGTTAGACGGCCGGCGTGCGCCGAAGAAGAGCGTGGGCGAAGAGGAGAGTGGACGAAGAAGAGCACGTTCCCCCGGACACGATCGGTGGCGACGTTTCGCGCGGTTCGGACCGTACCAGAGCTCCGGCCGGCGTGCGTGGCAGTTAAGCCGTAGAGGAGCACCTTCCCCGGGCACGGGCGGTGCCAAGCGGCCCCTAAGTTTAACCGAATGGAAGCTCCGGAGGAGGAGGGCATGCTCGCGTCACAGTAAGCCGAAGAGGAGCACCTTCCTCGGGCACGGGCGGTTCCAAGCGGCCCCTAAGTTTAACCAAATGGAAGCTCCGGAGGAGGAGGGCATGCTCGCGTTACAGTAAGCCGAAGAGGAGCACCTTCGCCGGGCACGGGCGGTTCCAAGCGGCCCCTAAGTTTAACCGAATGGAAGCTCCGGAGGAGGCGGGCATGCTCGCGTCACAGTAAGCCGAAGAGGAGCACCTTCCCCGGGCACGGGCGGTGCCAAGCGGCCCCTAAGTTTAACCGAATGGAAGCTCCGGGGGAGGAGGGTGGGCGTGTGTCACAGTTAAGCCGAATTGGAGCACCTCTTCCGCCCGGGCACGAGCGGAGCGCGAAGCTGTCAGTTATGAATGAATAAATGAATAAATAAATAAATAAATAAAGAATGCCACCTTTCATTTCACAGGGCACACCGGACGGCGTACCAGCAGGTAATAGTCGGAGTAATTAAATAAATACAAAAAGAATGGCTGGGGAATAAAAAAATAATACGTTTTAATAATAATTTGTTTTTTTTGTTATAACATGAATTTCACTCTCTCTCTCTCTCTGTATATATATATATATATCAATATATATCTATATATATATCTATATATATATATATTTATTATATATATTGTATTTTTTTTTAAGCATTTTTGAAGGTGCGCCGCTACTTCGCGGATTTTCAGTTTCCGCGGGTGGTCTCGGTCCCCATTAACCGCGACAACCGAGGGTTCACTGTACTCCATAAAATTTACAAAAAGCGAGGTGAAACACTCAACCAGGGCTGCTTTTTTGAACATTTCTCGAGGGCCATGGCGAGCCATTTAAAAAAAGCTGCACAACTAACGTATAAAATATTGATAAATTTGCTCTGCCTGATGTGTGTGTCAAGTTTCACGAGTTGTCGTTCATATTTAGAACCTCATAATCAGCGTTGTTTTATTGCCGGACAGTGCAATGCCACTCCCACAACTTTTCACGAAAAAGGATGAATTTCGTATTGTGACATCCTCATGGACGAAACAGTCCTCCGAGCATATATGAGGGCGACCTTGTTGAGTTGCACGGAGAAAAACATCCAAGAAAATAACTTGTATTAGCTTTTACCAGTTGGTGGCGCTACTACTACGATGAAAAATAAGTTGGTAGATGTCTTCAGGGTTGAAGTATCCTCAAATGTGTACAACTTCGAGAAGATAGGATCATCTCAGTCATGTTGCCGGAGCTTTTGTTGCCACAAAGTACAATCGGACTTTTCAGCACCGTAATAGCCACGCCTTTTGCCAAAACGTCACAAAACTCGGCAGAGAGTAAGATCATTGTCTTGAGTCTTTTCTGACTAATTTTCAGTCGGATTCGTCAAAAGGGCACCGTGCAGTACGTGAAAATTAAAATAAAAACAAATTTTTTATTCCACTTGGCGGCGCTGTGTGTATAACAAAATAATAACATTAAGATGTCTTCAGGTCGGGACATTTTATTTACAGGTGAAGGTTTGGATTTTTAGGAGCATGTGCAGGGGAGTTATTAAGCATTCATTTATTTGTATTAGGTTCATTTTGTCTTCTTATTATTGATATTTGACAGATTCATTAAAAGCAGACAATTATGTTTTAGGTAAATTTTTTACCTGACATGTTTCGGCGAGTCTTTCGCCTTCTTCAGAGTGTCGCATGATGGTGTCTTGAGACCCGTCTTTATCAGCTGATGTTCCATGAGGGTGTGAATTACCTGTCAAAAAAATGAAAAATCATAGCAGTAAAAGAACAAGCACAACATGAACATTACAAATCAGCAATCACTGACCACTGCAAAAGGGAAAACCACATCATGGACCGGGAGAAGGGCAGGGTCATCCGCACCGAAGAGAACAAACAACAGCGCTGGATCAGAGAGGCCATTGAGATCTGCAAGCGAGGCATAAAAACCATGAACAGAGACAAGGGAGCCTTCATCCTCTCTACCACCTGGAGCAGCATCTTGGCGGAGTGAACGGACAGCGGGGGGCGTGACTTGCCTTCATTCTTGTGACAGGTAAGTCACGCCCTCATGGAACATCAGCTGATAAAGACGGGTCACAAGACACCATCATGTGACACTCTGAAGAAGGCGAAAGACTTTCGTATTGTGACATCCTCAAGGCCTAAACACTCATCCGAGCAAATATAAGGTAGATTTTGTTAACCTGCCCGGAGAAAAACATCAACGAAAATAATTTGTATTTGTTTTAACCAGTTGGTGGCGCTACCACTGCGATCAAAAATAAGTTGGCAGCCGTCTTCAGGGCCTGAATATCCTCAAATGTGAAAAATTTCGAGAAGATGGATCATCTGAATCATTTTGCAGGAACTTTTGTTGCCACGGAGAATAATCAGACTCTGCGGCACCGCAATAGCCACGCCCTTCGAAGGAAAGTCACAAAAATAGGGATAGAGTAAGATCAATGTCTTGAGTCTTTTCTAGCCAATTTTCAATCGGATTCGTTAAAAGGGCACCGTGCAGTACGTCAAAATGTAAAAAATTATATTGATTGGCGCAAGGTGTATAACAGAATATAAACATATAGATGTCTTCAGGTACCGACTCTTTATGTATATGTGAAGTTTTGGATTTTTAGCAGCATGTGCAGGAGAGTTATTAAGCATTTTGTCCATTGCGGCGAAGGAAATCTTAAGTGAAAACTTTGAAGCCCCGCCCCCGTCATATAGTATTTCGGAAACAAAAGATTTTAGCCCCAGTGTTTGTCCCAGGTCTTAAGATGCTACAGACAGAATTTTAAGGCAATCAGATGAAGCCTTTAGGATCAGGGTGCAAAAGAATGACCCCTGTAAACATGCAAAAAAGGGCAAAAGTCGGACTTTCAAAAATTCATAACTCACTTCCTGTTCATATTAGACGTTAAAATATCAAATTTCTCGCCATGCCCGATGAGACTGCCAAGTTTGGTGAGTTTTTGTGCATGTTTCGGGGGTCAAAAATGCAATCGTACAATCGGAAAAATAATAATAATAATAATTTCTACAAAAACAACAGGGACTTCGCAGCGGTCGCTGCTCAGGCCCTAATAATAATAATAATAATAATAATAAAAGTAATAATATTTTCTACAAAAACAATCGGGACCTCGCAGCCGTCGTAGCTCGGGCCCTAATAACAATTTCTAGAAAAACAATAGGGACCTCGCAGCGGTCACTGCTCGGGCCCTAATAATAATAATAATAATAAAAATTTCCACAAAAACAATGGGGACCTCGTAGCGGTCGCTGCTCGGGCCCTAATAATAATTTCTACATAAACAATAGGGACCTCGCCGCGGTCGCGGCTCGGGCCCCAATAATAATTTCTACACAAAGTCCATTGTGGTGACCCGCCCCCTTTTAATAAATTCAAAATGGCCGACTTCCTGTAAAACCTAGCTCATTGCTCCAAGAGACTTTTTTGTAGGTCTTGGTCTTATACATACAGTGAACCCTCGCTACTTCGCGGTTCACCTTTCGCGGGTTCAGTGCTTCGCGGGTATAAAAAATATTCGGGGGCATTGTAGTTTCGCCGAGCGGCACGACGGGGCGCTGGAGCGGTTAGACGGCCGGCGTGCGCCGAAGAAGAGCGTGGGCGAAGAGAAGAGTGGACGAAGAAGAGCACGTTCCCCCGGACACGATCGGTGGCGACGTTTCGCGCGGTTCGGACCGTACCAGAGCTCCGGCCGGCGTGCGTGGCAGTTAAGCCGTAGAGGAGCACCTTCCCCGGGCACGGGCGGTGCCAAGCGGCCCCTAAGTTTAACCGAATGGAAGCTCCGGAGGAGGAGGGCATGCTCGCGTCACAGTAAGCCGAAGAGGAGCACCTTCCCCGGGCACGGGCGGTTCCAAGCGGCCCCTAAGTTTAACCGAATGGAAGCTCCGGAGGAGGAGGGCATGCTCGCGACACAGTAAGCCGAAGAGGAGCACCTTCCCCGGGCACGGGCGGTGCCAAGCGGCCCCTAAGTTTAACCGAATGGAAGCTCCGGGGGAGGAGGGTGGGCGTGTGTCACAGTTAAGCCGAATTGGAGCACCTCTTCCGCCCGGGCACGAGCGGAGCGCGAAGCTGTCAGTTATGAATGAATAAATGAATAAATAAATAAATAAATAAAGAATGGCACCTTTCATTTCACAGGGCACACCAGACGGCGTACCAGCAGGTAAAAGTCTGAGTAATTAAATAAATACAAAAAGAATGGCTGGGGAATAAAAAAATAATACGTTTTAATAATAATTTGTTTTTTTTGTTATAACATGAATTTCACTCTCTCTCTCCCCGTATATATATATATATATATATATATATATATATATATATATATATTTATATATATATATATATATATATATATATATATATTTATATATTTATTATATATATTGTATTTTTTTTTTAAGCATTTTTGAAGGTGCGCCGCTACTTCGCGGATTTTCAGTTTTCGCGGGTGGTCTCGGTCCCCATTAACCGCGATAACCGAGGGTTCACTGTACTCCATAAAATTTACAAAAAGCGAGGTGAAACACTCAACCAGGGCTGCTCTGCATGTTGTGCTGGGCCACCTGGAACAACAGCGGAGCTATGCAAGGATGCTCTTTGTGGACTACAGCTCGGCATTCAACACGATCATCCCAGACATCCTCGTCGCCAAACTGGACACTCTCGGCCTCCCTGCCCTGACACGCATCTGGATTAAGGACTTTCTGACCAACAGACCCCAGACTGTGTTGCTCGGCCCCTACACGTCCTCCACCCTCATGCTGAGCACCGGTTCCCCCCAAGGATGCGTGCTGAGCCCTCTCCTGTACGCCCTCTACACCTACGACTGCAGCCCGGCCCACGGCAACAACACCATCGTCAAGTTTGCTGACGACACGACAGTGGTCGGTCTGATCTCGGAAGGTGACGAGACAGCCTATAGAGAGGAGGTAGGGAGACTGACAACTTGGTGCAAGGACAACAGACTGCACCTTAACTCTGCTAAAACAAAGGAGATTGTCGTCGACTTCAGGAGGAACAAGACGCTGCCGCCCCCCCTCTGCATCGAAGGCGTGTGTGTGGAGAGGGTCCACACGTTCAAGTTCCTGGGAGTACAGATCTCCGATGACCTTTCTTGGAGTCACAACACCACAGCAGTGGTAAAGAAGGTCCGCCAACGTCTGCACTTCCTGAGAGTCCTCAGGAAATTCAACCTGGACAGGAAGCTGCTGCTGGCCTTCTACCACTCGTCCATCGAGAGCCTGCTGACGTACTGTGTCTCCACCTGGTACAGCGGCTGCACTGAGGCGGACAGAGTGAGGCTCCAGAGGACAGTCAAAACAGCGCAAAGGATTATTGGCTGCCCTCTCCCCTCGCTGTCGGACATCTACACCGCCCGGTGCCTCAGAAGGGCTCTCAACATCGTCAAAGACAATACCCACCCAAACTCACACCTGTTCGACCTGTTGCCCTCTGGCAGGCGCTACAGATGCATCAAATCAAGGACCAATAGACTGAGAAACAGTTTCTTTCCGAGAGCCATCTCCATACTGAACTCTCACACACACACGAGACCACCCTAACCTTGCAAAACAGCATTGTGATGTGTTTCTATATGCCCTATTCAGTACTGAATTCCATTGCACTGTCGTATTTATTTATCTAATTTATATATTGTCTGTATTATTGTTGTATTGCACTGGAGAGGGGAGCCCTCTAATCTCGTTGCACACTTGAGTACAATGACAATAAAGGGATTTCTATTTCTATTCTATTCTTTTTTTAACTTTTCTCGAGGGCCATGGCGAGCCATTTCAAAAAAGCTGCACAACTAACGTATAAAATATTGATAAATTTGCTCTGCCTGATGTGTGTGTAAAGTTTCACGAGTTGTCGTTCATATTTAGAACCTCATAATCAGCGTTGTTTTATTGCCGAACAGTGCAATGCCACTCCCACAACTTTTCACGAAAAAGGATGAATTTCGTATTGTGACATCCTCATGGCCGAAACAGTCATCCGAGCATATATGAGGGCGACCTTGTTGAGTTGCACGGAGAAAAACATCCAAGAAAATAACTTGTATTAGCTTTTACCAGTTGGTGGCGCTACTACTACGATGAAAAATAAGTTGGTAGATGTCTTCAGGGCTGAAGTATCCTCAAATGTGTACAACTTCGAGAAGATAGGATCATCTGAGTCATGTTGCCGGAGCTTTTGTTGCCACAAAGTACAATCGGATTTTTCAGCACCGTAATAGCCACGCCTTTTGCCAAAACGTCACAAAATTCGGCACAGAGTAAGATCATTGTCTTGAGTCTTTTCTGACTAATTTTCAGTCGGATTCGTCAAAAGGGCACCGTGCAGTACGTGAAAATTAAAATAAAAACAAATTTTTGATTCCACTTGGCGGCGCTGTGTGTATAACAAAATAATAACATTAAGATGTCTTCAGGTCGGGACGTTTTATTTACAGGTGAAGGTTTGGATTTTTAGGAGCATGTGCAGGGGCGTTATTAAGCATTCATTTATTTGTATTAGGTTCATTTTGTCTTCTTATTATTGATATTTGACTGATTCATTAAAAGCAGACAATTATGTTTTAGGTTAATTTTTTACCTGACATGTTTCGGCGAGTCTTTCGCCTTCTTCAGAGTGTCGCATGATGGTGTCTTGAGACCCGTCTTTATCAGCTGATGTTCCATGAGGGTGTGACTTACCTGTCAAAAAAATGAAAAATCAGAGCAGTAAAAGAACAAGCACAACATGAACATTACAAATCAGCAATCACTGACCACTGCAAAAGGGAAAACCACATCATGGACCGGGAGAAGGGCAGGGTCATCCGCACCGAAGAGAACAAACAACAGCGCTGGATCAGAGAGGCCATTGAGATCTGCAAGCGAGGCATAAAAACCATGAACAGAGACAAGGGAGCCTTCATCCTCTCTACCACCTGGAGCAGCATCTTGGCGGAGTGAACGGACAGCGGGGGGCGTGACTTGCCTTCATTCTTGTGACAGGTAAGTCACGCCCTCATGGAACATCAGCTGATAAAGACGGGCCACAAGACACCATCATGTGACACTCTGAAGAAGGCGAAAGACTTTCGTATTGTGACATCCTCAAGGCCTAAACACTCATCCGATCAAAAATAAGTTGGCAGCCGTCTTCAGGGCCTGAATATCCTCAAATGTGAAAAATTTCGAGAAGATGGATCATCTGAATCATTTTGCAGGAACTTTTGTTGCCACGGAGAATAATCAGACTCTGCGGCACCGTAATAGCCACGCCCTTCGAAGGAAAGTCACAAAAATAGGGATAGAGTAAGATCAATGTCTTGAGTCTTTTCTAGCCAATTTTCAATCGGATTCGTTAAAAGGGCACCGTGCAGGACGTCAAAATGTAAAAAATGATATTGATTGGCGCAAGGTGTATAACAGAATATAAACATATAGATGTCTTCAGGTACCGACTCTTGATGTACATGTGAAGTTTTGGATTTTTAGCAGCATGTGCAAGAGAGTTATTAAGCATTTTGTCCATTGCGGCGAAGGAAATCTTAAGTGAAAACTTCGAAGCCCCGCCCCCGTCATATAGTATTGCGGAAACAAAAAATTTTAGCCCCAGTGTTTGTCCCAGGTCTTAAGATGCTACAGACAGAATTTTAAGGCAATCAGATGAAGCCTTTAGGATCAGGGTGCAAAAGAATGACCCCTGTAAACATGCAAAAAAGGGCAAAAGTCGGACTTTCAAAAATTCATAACTCACTTCCTGTTCATATTAGACGTTAAAATATCAAATTTTTCGCCATGCCCGATGAGACTGCCAAGTTTGGTGAATTTTTGTGCATGTTTCGGGGGTCAAAAATGCAATCGAACAATCGGAAAAATAATAATAATAATAATTTCTACAAAAACAACAGGGACTTCGCAGCGGTCGCTGTTCAGGCCCTAATAATAATAATAATAATAAAAGTATTAATATTTTCTACAAAAACAATAGGGACCTCGCAGCCGTCGCAGCTCGGGCCCTAATAACAATTTCTAGAAAAACAATAGGGACCTCGCAGCGGTCACTGCTCGGGCCCTAATAATAATAATAATAATAATAATTTCCACAAAAACAATGGGGACCTCGTAGCGGTCGCTGCTCGGGCCCTAATAATAATTTCTACATAAACAATAGGGACCTCGCCGCGGTCGCTGCTCGGGCCCCAATAATAATTTCTACACAAAGTCCATTGTGGTGACCCGCCCCTTTTAAGTAAATTCAAAATGGCCGACTTCCTGTAAAACCTAGCTCATTTCTCCAAGAGACTTTTTTTGTAGGTCTTGGTCTTATACATACAGTGAACCCTCGCTACTTCGCGGTTCACCTTTCGCGGGTTCAGTGCTTCGCGGGTATAAAAAATATTTGGGGGCATTGTAG
This sequence comes from Idiotropiscis lumnitzeri, assembly GCF_059441095.1. Lineage (NCBI taxonomy): Eukaryota > Metazoa > Chordata > Actinopteri > Syngnathiformes > Syngnathidae > Idiotropiscis > Idiotropiscis lumnitzeri. The sequence continues at coordinate 470,874 of NW_028283629.1, forward strand.
TTTCGCCGAGCGGCACGACGGGCGCTGGAGCGGTTAGACGGCCGGCGTGCGCCGAAGAAGAGCGTGGGCGAAGAGGAGAGTGGACGAAGAAGAGCACGTTCCCCCGGACACGATCGGTGGCGACGTTTCGCGCGGTTCGGACCGTACCAGAGCTCCGGCCGGCGTGCGTGGCAGTTAAGCCGTAGAGGAGCACCTTCCCCGGGCACGGGCGGTGCCAAGCGGCCCCTAAGTTTAACCGAATGGAAGCTCCGGAGGAGGAGGGCATGCTCGCGTCACAGTAAGCCGAAGAGGAGCACCTTCCCCGGGCACGGGCGGTTCCAAGCGGCCCCTAAGTTTAACCAAATGGAAGCTCCGGAGGAGGAGGGCATGCTCGCGTCACAGTAAGCCGAAGAGGAGCACCTTCGCCGGGCACGGGCGGTTCCAAGCGGCCCCTAAGTTTAACCGAATGGAAGCTCCGGAGGAGGCGGGCATGCTCGCGTCACAGTAAGCCGAAGAGGAGCACCTTCCCCGGGCACGGGCGGTGCCAAGCGGCCCCTAAGTTTAACCGAATGGAAGCTCCGGGGGAGGAGGGCGGGCGTGTGTCACAGTTAAGCCGAATTGGAACACCTCTTCCGCCCGGGCACGAACGGAGCGCGAAGCTGTCAGTTATGAATGAATAAATGAATAAATAAATAAATAAATAAAGAATGCCACCTTTCATTTCACAGGGCACACCGGACGGCGTACCAGCAGGTAATAGTCGGAGTAATTAAATAAATACAAAAAGAATGGCTGGGGAATAAAAAAATAATACGTTTTAATAATAATTTGTTTTTTTTGTTATAACATGAATTTCACTCTCTCTCTCTCTCTGTATATATATATATATATATATATCTATATATATATATATTTATTATATATATTGTATTTTTTTTTAAGCATTTTTGAAGGTGCGCCGCTACTTCGCGGATTTTCAGTTTCCGCGGGTGGTCTCGGTCCCCATTAACCGCGACAACCGAGGGTTCACTGTACTCCATAAAATTTACAAAAAGCGAGGTGAAACACTCAACCAGGGCTGCTTTTTTGAACATTTCTCGAGGGCCATGGCGAGCCATTTAAAAAAAGCTGCACAACTAACGTATAAAATATTGATAAATTTGCTCTGCCTGATGTGTGTGTCAAGTTTCACGAGTTGTCCTTCATATTTAGAACCTCATAATCAGCGTTGTTTTATTGCCGGACAGTGCAATGCCACTCCCACAACTTTTCACGAAAAAGGATGAATTTCGTATTGTGACATCCTCATGGACGAAACAGTCCTCCGAGCATATATGAGGGCGACCTTGTTGAGTTGCACGGAGAAAAACATCCAAGAAAATAACTTGTATTAGCTTTTACCAGTTGGTGGCGCTACTACTACGATGAAAAATAAGTTGGTAGATGTCTTCAGGGTTGAAGTATCCTCAAATGTGTACAACTTCGAGAAGATAGGATCATCTCAGTCATGTTGCCGGAGCTTTTGTTGCCACAAAGTACAATCGGACTTTTCAGCACCGTAATAGCCACGCCTTTTGCCAAAACGTCACAAAACTCGGCAGAGAGTAAGATCATTGTCTTGAGTCTTTTCTGACTAATTTTCAGTCGGATTCGTCAAAAGGGCACCGTGCAGTACGTGAAAATTAAAATAAAAACAATTTTTTTATTCCACTTGGCGGCGCTGTGTGTATAACAAAATAATAACATTAAGATGTCTTCAGGTCGGGACATTTTATTTACAGGTGAAGGTTTGGATTTTTAGGAGCATGTGCAGGGGAGTTATTAAGCATTCATTTATTTGTATTAGGTTCATTTTGTCTTCTTATTATTGATATTTGACAGATTCATTAAAAGCAGACAATTATGTTTTAGGTAAATTTTTTACCTGACATGTTTCGGCGAGTCTTTCGCCTTCTTCAGAGTGTCGCATGATGGTGTCTTGAGACCCGTCTTTATCAGCTGATGTTCCATGAGGGTGTGAATTACCTGTCAAAAAAATGAAAAATCATAGCAGTAAAAGAACAAGCACAACATGAACATTACAAATCAGCAATCACTGACCACTGCAAAAGGGAAAACCACATCATGGACCGGGAGAAGGGCAGGGTCATCCGCACCGAAGAGAACAAACAACAGCGCTGGATCGGAGAGGCCATTGAGATCTGCAAGCGAGGCATAAAAACCATGAACAGAGACAAGGGAGCCTTCATCCTCTCTACCACCTGGAGCAGCATCTTGGCGGAGTGAACGGACAGCGGGGGGCGTGACTTGCCTTCATTCTTGTGACAGGTAAGTCACGCCCTCATGGAACATCAGCTGATAAAGACGGGTCACAAGACACCATCATGTGACACTCTGAAGAAGGCGAAAGACTTTCGTATTGTGACATCCTCAAGGCCTAAACACTCATCCGAGCAAATATAAGGTAGATTTTGTTAACCTGCCCGGAGAAAAACATCAACGAAAATAATTTGTATTTGTTTTAACCAGTTGGTGGCGCTACCACTGCGATCAAAAATAAGTTGGCAGCCGTCTTCAGGGCCTGAATATCCTCAAATGTGAAAAATTTCGAGAAGATGGATCATCTGAATCATTTTGCAGGAACTTTTGTTGCCACGGAGAATAATCAGACTGTGCGGCACCGCAATAGCCACGCCCTTCGAAGGAAAGTCACAAAAATAGGGATAGAGTAAGATCAATGTCTTGAGTCTTTTCTAGCCAATTTTCAATCGGATTCGTTAAAAGGGCACCGTGCAGTACGTCAAAATGTAAAAAATGATATTGATTGGCGCAAGGTGTATAACAGAATATAAACATATAGATGTCTTCAGGTACCGACTCTTTATGTATATGTGAAGTTTTGGATTTTTAGCAGCATGTGCAGGAGAGTTATTAAGCATTTTGTCCATTGCGGCGAAGGAAATCCTAAGTGAAAACTTTGAAGCCCCGCCCCCGTCATATAGTATTTCGGAAACAAAAGATTTTAGCCCCAGTGTTTGTCCCAGGTCTTAAGATGCTACAGACAGAATTTTAAGGCAATCAGATGAAGCCTTTAGGATCAGGGTGCAAAAGAATGACCCCTGTAAACATGCAAAAAAGGGCAAAAGTCGGACTTTCAAAAATTCATAACTCACTTCCTGTTCATATTAGACGTTAAAATATCAAATTTCTCGCCATGCCCGATGAGACTGCCAAGTTTGGTGAGTTTTTGTGCATGTTTCGGGGGTCAAAAATGCAATCGTACAATCGGAAAAATAATAATAATAATAATTTCTACAAAAACAACAGGGACTTCGCAGCGGTCGCTGCTCAGGCCCTAATAATAATAATAATAATAATAATAAAAGTAATAATATTTTCTACAAAAACAATAGGGACCTCGCAGCCGTCGTAGCTCGGGCCCTAATAACAATTTCTAGAAAAACAATAGGGACCTCGCAGCGGTCACTGCTCGGGCCCTAATAATAATAATAATAATAAAAATTTCCACAAAAACAATGGGGACCTCGTAGCGGTCGCTGCTCGGGCCCTAATAATAATTTCTACATAAACAATAGGGACCTCGCCGCGGTCGCTGCTCGGGCCCCAATAATAATTTCTACACAAAGTCCATTGTGGTGACCCGCCCCCTTTTAATAAATTCAAAATGGCCGACTTCCTGTAAAACCGAGCTCATTGCTCCAAGAGACTTTTTTGTAGGTCTTGGTCTTATACATACAGTGAACCCTCGCTACTTCGCGGTTCACCTTTCGCGGGTTCAGTGCTTCGCGGGTATAAAAAATATTCGGGGGCATTGTAGTTTCGCCGAGCGGCACGACGGGGCGCTGGAGCGGTTAGACGGCCGGCGTGCGCCGAAGAAGAGCGTGGGCGAAGAGAAGAGTGGACGAAGAAGAGCACGTTCCCCCGGACACGATCGGTGGCGACGTTTCGCGCGGTTCGGACCGTACCAGAGCTCCGGCCGGCGTGCGTGGCAGTTAAGCCGTAGAGGAGCACCTTCCCCGGGCGCGGGCGGTGCCAAGCGGCCCCTAAGTTTAACCGAATGGAAGCTCCGGAGGAGGAGGGCATGCTCGCGTCACAGTAAGCCGAAGAGGAGCACCTTCCCCGGGCACGGGCGGTTCCAAGCGGCCCCTAAGTTTAACCGAATGGAAGCTCCGGAGGAGGAGGGCATGCTCGCGACACAGTAAGCCGAAGAGGAGCACCTTTCCCGGGCACGGGCGGTGCCAAGCGGCCCCTAAGTTTAACCGAATGGAAGCTCCGGGGGAGGAGGGTGGGCGTGTGTCACAGTTAAGCCGAATTGGAGCACCTCTTCCGCCCGGGCACGAGCGGAGCGCGAAGCTGTCAGTTATGAATGAATAAATGAATAAATAAATAAATAAATAAAGAATGGCACCTTTCATTTCACAGGGCACACCAGACGGCGTACCAGCAGGTAAAAGTCTGAGTAATTAAATAAATACAAAAAGAATGGCTGGGGAATAAAAAAATAATACGTTTTAATAATAATTTGTTTTTTTTGTTATAACATGAATTTCACTCTCTCTCTCCCCGTATATATATATATATATATATATATATATATATATATATTTATATATTTATTATATATATTGTATTTTTTTTTTAAGCATTTTTGAAGGTGCGCCGCTACTTCGCGGATTTTCAGTTTTCGCGGGTGGTCTCGGTCCCCATTAACCGCGATAACCGAGGGTTCACTGTACTCCATAAAATTTACAAAAAGCGAGGTGAAACACTCAACCAGGGCTGCTCTGCATGTTGTGCTGGGCCACCTGGAACAACAGCGGAGCTATGCAGGGATGCTCTTTGTGGACTACAGCTCGGCATTCAACACGATCATCCCAGACATCCTCGTCGCCAAACTGGACACTCTCGGCCTCCCTGCCCTCACACGCATCTGGATTAAGGACTTTCTGACCAACAGACCCCAGACTGTGTTGCTCGGCCCCTACACGTCCTCCACCCTCATGCTGAGCACCGGTTCCCCCCAAGGATGCGTGCTGAGCCCTCTCCTGTACGCCCTCTACACCTACGACTGCAGCCCGGCCCACGGCAACAACACCATCGTCAAGTTTGCTGACGACACGACAGTGGTCGGTCTGATCTCGGAAGGTGACGAGACAGCCTACAGAGAGGAGGTAGGGAGACTGACAACTTGGTGCAAGGACAACAGACTGCACCTTAACTCTGCTAAAACAAAGGAGATTGTCGTCGACTTCAGGAGGAACAAGACGCTGCCGCCCCCCCTCTGCATCGAAGGCGTGTGTGTGGAGAGGGTCCACACGTTCAAGTTCCTGGGAGTACAGATCTCTGATGACCTTTCTTGGAGTCACAACACCACAGCAGTGGTAAAGAAGGTCCGCCAACGTCTGCACTTCCTGAGAGTCCTCAGGAAATTCAACCTGGACAGGAAGCTGCTGCTGGCCTTCTACCACTCGTCCATCGAGAGCCTGCTGACGTACTGTGTCTCCACCTGGTACAGCGGCTGCACTGAGGCGGACAGAGTGAGGCTCCAGAGGACAGTCAAAACAGCGCAAAGGATTATTGGCTGCCCTCTCCCCTCGCTGTCGGACATCTACACCGCCCGGTGCCTCAGAAGGGCTCTCAACATCGTCAAAGACAATACCCACCCAAACTCACACCTGTTCGACCTGTTGCCCTCTGGCAGGCGCTACAGATGCATCAAATCAAGGACCAATAGACTGAGAAACAGTTTCTTTCCGAGAGCCATCTCCATACTGAACTCTCACACACACACGAGACCACCCTAACCTTGCAAAACAGCATTGTGATGTGTTTCTATATGCCCTATTCAGTACTGAATTCCATTGCACTGTCTTATTTATTTATCTAATTTATATATTGTCTGTATTATTGTTGTATTGCACTGGAGAGGGGAGCCCTCTAATCTCGTTGCACACTTGAGTACAATGACAATAAAGGGATTTCTATTTCTATTCTATTCTTTTTTTAACTTTTCTCGAGGGCCATGGCGAGCCATTTCAAAAAAGCTGCACAACTAACGTATAAAATATTGATAAATTTGCTCTGCCTGATGTGTGTGTAAAGTTTCACGAGTTGTCGTTCATATTTAGAACCTCATAATCAGCGTTGTTTTATTGCCGAACAGTGCAATGCCACTCCCACAACTTTTCACGAAAAAGGATGAATTTCGTATTGTGACATCCTCATGGCCGAAACAGTCATCCGAGCATATATGAGGGCGACCTTGTTGAGTTGCACGGAGAAAAACATCCAAGAAAATAACTTGTATTAGCTTTTACCAGTTGGTGGCGCTACTACTACGATGAAAAATAAGTTGGTAGATGTCTTCAGGGCTGAAGTATCCTCAAATGTGTACAACTTCGAGAAGATAGGATCATCTGAGTCATGTTGCCGGAGCTTTTGTTGCCACAAAGTACAATCGGATTTTTCAGCACCGTAATAGCCACGCCTTTTGCCAAAACGTCACAAAATTCGGCACAGAGTAAGATCATTGTCTTGAGTCTTTTCTGACTAATTTTCAGTCGGATTCGTCAAAAGGGCACCGTGCAGTACGTGAAAATTAAAATAAAAACAAATTTTTGATTCCACTTGGCGGCGCTGTGTGTATAACAAAATAATAACATTAAGATGTCTTCAGGTCGGGACGTTTTATTTACAGGTGAAGGTTTGGATTTTTAGGAGCATGTGCAGGGGCGTTATTAAGCATTCATTTATTTGTATTAGGTTCATTTTGTCTTCTTATTATTGATATTTGACTGATTCATTAAAAGCAGACAATTATGTTTTAGGTTAATTTTTTACCTGACATGTTTCGGCGAGTCTTTCGCCTTCTTCAGAGTGTCGCATGATGGTGTCTTGAGACCCGTCTTTATCAGCTGATGTTCCATGAGGGTGTGACTTACCTGTCAAAAAAATGAAAAATCAGAGCAGTAAAAGAACAAGCACAACATGAACATTACAAATCAGCAATCACTGACCACTGCAAAAGGGAAAACCACATCATGGACCGGGAGAAGGGCAAAGTCATCCGCACCGAAGAGAACAAACAACAGCGCTGGATCAGAGAGGCCATTAAGATCTGCAAGCGAGGCATAAAAACCATGAACAGAGACAAGGGAGCCTTCATCCTCTCTACCACCTGGAGCAGCATCTTGGCGGAGTGAACGGACAGCGGGGGGCGTGACTTGCCTTCATTCTTGTGACAGGTAAGTCACGCCCTCATGGAACATCATCTGATAAAGACGGGCCACAAGGCACCATCATGTGACACTCTGAAGAAGGCGAAAGACTTTCGTATTGTGACATCCTCAAGGCCTAAACACTCATCCGATCAAAAATAAGTTGGCAGCCGTCTTCAGGGCCTGAATATCCTCAAATGTGAAAAATTTCGAGAAGATGGATCATCTGAATCATTTTGCAGGAACTTTTGTTGCCACGGAGAATAATCAGACTCTGCGGCACCGTAATAGCCACGCCCTTCGAAGGAAAGTCACAAAAATAGGGAAAGAGTAAGATCAATGTCTTGAGTCTTTTCTAGCCAATTTTCAATCGGATTCGTTAAAAGGGCACCGTGCAGGACGTCAAAATGTAAAAAATGATATTGATTGGCGCAAGGTGTATAACAGAATATAAACATATAGATGTCTTCAGGTACCGACTCTTGATGTACATGTGAAGTTTTGGATTTTTAGCAGCATGTGCAAGAGAGTTATTAAGCATTTTGTCCATTGCGGCGAAGGAAATCTTAAGTGAAAACTTCGAAGCCCCGCCCCCGTCATATAGTATTTCGGAAACAAAAAATTTTAGCCCCAGTGTTTGTCCCAGGTCTTAAGATGCTACAGACAGAATTTTAAGGCAATCAGATGAAGCCTTTAGGATCAGGGTGCAAAAGAATGACCCCTGTAAACATGCAAAAAAGGGCAAAAGTCGGACTTTCAAAAATTCATAACTCACTTCCTTTTCCTATTAGACGTTAAAATATCACATTTTTCGCCATGCCCGATGAGACTGCCAAGTTTGGTGAATTTTTGTGCATGTTTCGGGGGTCAAAAATGCAATCGAACAATCGGAAAAATAATAATAATAATAATTTCTACAAAAACAACAGGGACTTCGCAGCGGTCGCTGCTCAGGCCCTAATAATAATAATAATAATAATAATAAAAGTATTAATATTTTCTACAAAAACAATAGGGACCTCGCAGCCGTCGCAGCTCGGGCCCTAATAACAATTTTTAGAAAAACAATAGGGACCTCGCAGCGGTCACTGCTCGGGCCCTAATAATAATAATAATAATAATTTCCACAAAAACAATGGGGACCTCGTAGCGGTCGCTGCTCGGGCCCTAATAATAATTTCTACATAAACAATAGGGACCTCGCCGCGGTCGCTGCTCGGGCCCCAATAATAATTTCTACACAAAGTCCATTGTGGTGACCCGCCCCTTTTAAGTAAATTCAAAATGGCCGACTTCCTGTAAAACCTAGCTCATTGCTCCAAGAGACTTTTTTTGTAGGTCTTGGTCTTATACATACAGTGAACCCTCGCTACTTCGCGGTTCACCTTTCGCGGGTTCAGTGCTTCGCGGGTATAAAAAATATTTGGGGGCATTGTAGTTTCGCCGAGCGGCACGACGGGCGCTGGAGCGGTTAGACGGCCGGCGTGCGCCGAAGAAGAGCGTGGGCGAAGAGGAGAGTGGACGAAGAAGAGCACGTTCCCCCGGACACGATCGGTGGCGACGTTTCGCGCGGTTCGGACCGTACCAGAGCTCCGGCCGGCGTGCGTGGCAGTTAAGCCGTAGAGGAGCACCTTCCCCGGGCACGGGCGGTGCCAAGCGGCCCCTAAGTTTAACCGAATGGAAGCTCCGGAGGAGGAGGGCATGCTCGCGTCACAGTAAGCCGAAGAGGAGCACCTTCCCCGGGCACGGGCGGTTCCAAGCGGCCCCTAAGTTTAACCAAATGGAAGCTCCGGAGGAGGAGGGCATGCTCGCGTCACAGTAAGCCGAAGAGGAGCACCTTCGCCGGGCACGGGCGGTTCCAAGCGGCCCCTAAGTTTAACCGAATGGAAGCTCCGGAGGAGGCGGGCATGCTCGCGTCACAGTAAGCCGAAGAGGAGCACCTTCCCCGGGCACGGGCGGTGCCAAGCGGCCCCTAAGTTTAACCGAATGGAAGCTCCGGGGGAGGAGGGCGGGCGTGTGTCACAGTTAAGCCGAATTGGAACACCTCTTCCGCCCGGGCACGAACGGAGCGCGAAGCTGTCAGTTATGAATGAATAAATGAATAAATAAATAAATAAATAAAGAATGCCACCTTTCATTTCACAGGGCACACCGGACGGCGTACCAGCAGGTAATAGTCGGAGTAATTAAATAAATACAAAAAGAATGGCTGGGGAATAAAAAAATAATACGTTTTAATAATAATTTGTTTTTTTTGTTATAACATGAATTTCACTCTCTCTCTCTCTCTGTATATATATATATATATATATCTATATATATATCTATATATATATATATTTATTATATATATTGTATTTTTTTTTAAGCATTTTTGAAGGTGCGCCGCTACTTCGCGGATTTTCAGTTTCCGCGGGTGGTCTCGGTCCCCATTAACCGCGACAACCGAGGGTTCACTGTACTCCATAAAATTTACAAAAAGCGAGGTGAAACACTCAACCAGGGCTGCTTTTTTGAACATTTCTCGAGGGCCATGGCGAGCCATTTAAAAAAAGCTGCACAACTAACGTATAAAATATTGATAAATTTGCTCTGCCTGATGTGTGTGTCAAGTTTCACGAGTTGTCCTTCATATTTAGAACCTCATAATCAGCGTTGTTTTATTGCCGGACAGTGCAATGCCACTCCCACAACTTTTCACGAAAAAGGATGAATTTCGTATTGTGACATCCTCATGGACGAAACAGTCCTCCGAGCATATATGAGGGCGACCTTGTTGAGTTGCACGGAGAAAAACATCCAAGAAAATAACTTGTATTAGCTTTTACCAGTTGGTGGCGCTACTACTACGATGAAAAATAAGTTGGTAGATGTCTTCAGGGTTGAAGTATCCTCAAATGTGTACAACTTCGAGAAGATAGGATCATCTCAGTCATGTTGCCGGAGCTTTTGTTGCCACAAAGTACAATCGGACTTTTCAGCACCGTAATAGCCACGCCTTTTGCCAAAACGTCACAAAACTCGGCAGAGAGTAAGATCATTGTCTTGAGTCTTTTCTGACTAATTTTCAGTCGGATTCGTCAAAAGGGCACCGTGCAGTACGTGAAAATTAAAATAAAAACAAATTTTTTATTCCACTTGGCGGCGCTGTGTGTATAACAAAATAATAACATTAAGATGTCTTCAGGTCGGGACATTTTATTTACAGGTGAAGGTTTGGATTTTTAGGAGCATGTGCAGGGGAGTTATTAAGCATTCATTTATTTGTATTAGGTTCATTTTGTCTTCTTATTATTGATATTTGACAGATTCATTAAAAGCAGACAATTATGTTTTAGGTAAATTTTTTACCTGACATGTTTCGGCGAGTCTTTCACCTTCTTCAGAGTGTCGCATGATGGTGTCTTGAGACCCGTCTTTATCAGCTGATGTTCCATGAGGATGTGAATTACCTGTCAAAAAAATGAAAAATCATAGCAGTAAAAGAACAAGCACAACATGAACATTACAAATCAGCAATCACTGACCACTGCAAAAGGGAAAACCACATCATGGACCGGGAGAAGGGCAGGGTCATCCGCACCGAAGAGAACAAACAACAGCGCTGGATCAGAGAGGCCATTGAGATCTGCAAGCGAGGCATAAAAACCATGAACAGAGACAAGGGAGCCTTCATCCTCTCTACCACCTGGAGCAGCATCTTGGCGGAGTGAACGGACAGCGGGGGGCGTGACTTGCCTTCATTCTTGTGACAGGTAAGTCACGCCCTCATGGAACATCAGCTGATAAAGACGGGTCACAAGACACCATCATGTGACACTCTGAAGAAGGCGAAAGACTTTCGTATTGTGACATCCTCAAGGCCTAAACACTCATCCGAGCAAATATAAGGTAGATTTTGTTAACCTGCCCGGAGAAAAACATCAACGAAAATAATTTGTATTTGTTTTAACCAGTTGGTGGCGCTACCACTGCGATCAAAAATAAGTTGGCAGCCGTCTTCAGGGCCTGAATATCCTCAAATGTGAAAAATTTCGAGAAGATGGATCATCTGAATCATTTTGCAGGAACTTTTGTTGCCACGGAGAATAATCAGACTGTGCGGCACCGCAATAGCCACGCCCTTCGAAGGAAAGTCACAAAAATAGGGATAGAGTAAGATCAATGTCTTGAGTCTTTTCTAGCCAATTTTCAATCGGATTCGTTAAAAGGGCACCGTGCAGTACGTCAAAATGTAAAAAATGATATTGATTGGCGCAAGGTGTATAACAGAATATAAACATATAGATGTCTTCAGGTACCGACTCTTTATGTATATGTGAAGTTTTGGATTTTTAGCAGCATGTGCAGGAGAGTTATTAAGCATTTTGTCCATTGCGGCGAAGGAAATCTTAAGTGAAAACTTTGAAGCCCCGCCCCCGTCATATAGTATTTCGGAAACAAAAGATTTTAGCCCCAGTGTTTGTCCCAGGTCTTAAGATGCTACAGACAGAATTTTAAGGCAATCAGATGAAGCCTTTAGGATCAGGGTGCAAAAGAATGACCCCTGTAAACATGCAAAAAAGGGCAAAAGTCGGACTTTCAAAAATTCATAACTCACTTCCTGTTCATATTAGACGTTAAAATATCAAATTTCTCGCCATGCCCGATGAGACTGCCAAGTTTGGTGAGTTTTTGTGCATGTTTCGGGGGTCAAAAATGCAATCGTACAATCGGAAAAATAATAATAATAATAATTTCTACAAAAACAACAGGGACTTCGCAGCGGTCGCTGCTCAGGCCCTAATAATAATAATAATAATAATAATAAAAGTAATAATATTTTCTACAAAAACAATAGGGACCTCGCAGCCGTCGTAGCTCGGGCCCTAATAACAATTTCTAGAAAAACAATAGGGACCTCGCAGCGGTCACTGCTCGGGCCCTAATAATAATAATAATAATAAAAATTTCCACAAAAACAATGGGGACCTCGTAGCGGTCGCTGCTCGGGCCCTAATAATAATTTCTACATAAACAATAGGGACCTCGCCGCGGTCGCTGCTCGGGCCCCAATAATAATTTCTACACAAAGTCCATTGTGGTGACCCGCCCCCTTTTAATAAATTCAAAATGGCCGACTTCCTGTAAAACCGAGCTCATTGCTCCAAGAGACTTTTTTGTAGGTCTTGGTCTTATACATACAGTGAACCCTCGCTACTTCGCGGTTCACCTTTCGCGGGTTCAGTGCTTCGCGGGTATAAAAAATATTCGGGGGCATTGTAGTTTCGCCGAGCGGCACGACGGGGCGCTGGAGCGGTTAGACGGCCGGCGTGCGCCGAAGAAGAGCGTGGGCGAAGAGAAGAGTGGACGAAGAAGAGCACGTTCCCCCGGACACGATCGGTGGCGACGTTTCGCGCGGTTCGGACCGTACCAGAGCTCCGGCCGGCGTGCGTGGCAGTTAAGCCGTAGAGGAGCACCTTCCCCGGGCGCGGGCGGTGCCAAGCGGCCCCTAAGTTTAACCGAATGGAAGCTCCGGAGGAGGAGGGCATGCTCGCGTCACAGTAAGCCGAAGAGGAGCACCTTCCCCGGGCACGGGCGGTTCCAAGCGGCCCCTAAGTTTAACCGAATGGAAGCTCCGGAGGAGGAGGGCATGCTCGCGACACAGTAAGCCGAAGAGGAGCACCTTTCCCGGGCACGGGCGGTGCCAAGCGGCCCCTAAGTTTAACCGAATGGAAGCTCCGGGGGAGGAGGGTGGGCGTGTGTCACAGTTAAGCCGAATTGGAGCACCTCTTCCGCCCGGGCACGAGCGGAGCGCGAAGCTGTCAGTTATGAATGAATAAATGAATAAATAAATAAATAAATAAAGAATGGCACCTTTCATTTCACAGGGCACACCAGACGGCGTACCAGCAGGTAAAAGTCTGAGTAATTAAATAAATACAAAAAGAATGGCTGGGGAATAAAAAAATAATACGTTTTAATAATAATTTGTTTTTTTTGTTATAACATGAATTTCACTCTCTCTCTCCCCGTATATATATATATATATATATATATATTATATATTTATTATATATTATATTATATATTTATTATATATATTGTATTTTTTTTTAAGCATTTTTGAAGGTGCGCCGCTACTTCGCGGATTTTCAGTTTTCGCGGGTGGTCTCGGTCCCCATTAACCGCGATAACCGAGGGTTCACTGTACTCCATAAAATTTACAAAAAGCGAGGTGAAACACTCAACCAGGGCTGCTCTGCATGTTGTGCTGGGCCACCTGGAACAACAGCGGAGCTATGCAAGGATGCTCTTGGTGGACTACAGCTCGGCATTCAACACGATCATCCCAGACATCCTCGTCGCCAAACTGGACACTCTCGGCCTCCCTGCCCTCACACGCATCTGGATTAAGGACTTTCTGACCAACAGACCCCAGACTGTGTTGCTCGGCCCCTACACGTCCTCCACCCTCATGCTGAGCACCGGTTCCCCCCAAGGATGCGTGCTGAGCCCTCTCCTGTACGCCCTCTACACCTACGACTGCAGCCCGGCCCACGGCAACAACACCATCGTCAAGTTTGCTGACGACACGACAGTGGTCGGTCTGATCTCGGAAGGTGACGAGACAGCCTACAGAGAGGAGGTAGGGAGACTGACAACTTGGTGCAAGGACAACAGACTGCACCTTAACTCTGCTAAAACAAAGGAGATTGTCGTCGACTTCAGGAGGAACAAGACGCTGCCGCCCCCCCTCTGCATCGAAGGCGTGTGTGTGGAGAGGGTCCACACGTTCAAGTTCCTGGGAGTACAGATCTCCGATGACCTTTCTTGGAGTCACAACACCACAGCAGTGGTAAAGAAGGTCCGCCAACGTCTGCACTTCCTGAGAGTCCTCAGGAAATTCAACCTGGACAGGAAGCTGCTGCTGGCCTTCTACCACTCGTCCATCGAGAGCCTGCTGACGTACTGTGTCTCCACCTGGTACAGCGGCTGCACTGAGGCGGACAGAGTGAGGCTCCAGAGGACAGTCAAAACAGCGCAAAGGATTATTGGCTGCCCTCTCCCCTCGCTGTCGGACATCTACACCGCCCGGTGCCTCAGAAGGGCTCTCAACATCGTCAAAGACAATACCCACCCAAACTCACACCTGTTCGACCTGTTGCCCTCTGGCAGGCGCTACAGATGCATCAAATCAAGGACCAATAGACTGAGAAACAGTTTCTTTCCGAGAGCCATCTCCATACTGAACTCTCACACACACACGAGACCACCCTAACCTTGCAAAACAGCATTGTGATGTGTTTCTATATGCCCTATTCAGTACTGAATTCCATTGCACTGTCTTATTTATTTATCTAATTTATATATTGTCTGTATTATTGTTGTATTGCACTGGAGAGGGGAGCCCTCTAATCTCGTTGCACACTTGAGTACAATGACAATAAAGGGATTTCTATTTCTATTCTATTCTTTTTTTAACTTTTCTCGAGGGCCATGGCGAGCCATTTCAAAAAAGCTGCACAACTAACGTATAAAATATTGATAAATTTGCTCTGCCTGATGTGTGTGTAAAGTTTCACGAGTTGTCGTTCATATTTAGAACCTCATAATCAGCGTTTTATTGCCGAACAGTGCAATGCCACTCCCACAACTTTTCACGAAAAAGGATGAATTTCGTATTGTGACATCCTCATGGCCGAAACAGTCATCCGAGCATATATGAGGGCGACCTTGTTGAGTTGCACGGAGAAAAACATCCAAGAAAATAACTTGTATTAGCTTTTACCAGTTGGTGGCGCTACTACTACGATGAAAAATAAGTTGGTAGATGTCTTCAGGGCTGAAGTATCCTCAAATGTGTACAACTTCGAGAAGATAGGATCATCTGAGTCATGTTGCCGGAGCTTTTGTTGCCACAAAGTACAATCGGATTTTTCAGCACCATAATAGCCACGCCTTTTGCCAAAACGTCACAAAATTCGGCACAGAGTAAGATCATTGTCTTGAGTCTTTTCTGACTAATTTTCAGTCGGATTCGTCAAAAGGGCACCGTGCAGTACGTGAAAATTAAAATAAAAACAAATTTTTGATTCCACTTGGCGGCGCTGTGTGTATAACAAAATAATAACATTAAGATGTCTTCAGGTCGGGACGTTTTATTTACAGGTGAAGGTTTGGATTTTTAGGAGCATGTGCAGGGGCGTTATTAAGCATTCATTTATTTGTATTAGGTTCATTTTGTCTTCTTATTATTGATATTTGACTGATTCATTAAAAGCAGACAATTATGTTTTAGGTTAATTTTTTACCTGACATGTTTCGGCGAGTCTTTCGCCTTCTTCAGAGTGTCGCATGATGGTGTCTTGAGACCCGTCTTTATCAGCTGATGTTCCATGAGGGTGTGACTTACCTGTCAAAAAAATGAAAAATCAGAGCAGTAAAAGAACAAGCACAACATGAACATTACAAATCAGCAATCACTGACCACTGCAAAAGGGAAAACCACATCATGGACCGGGAGAAGGGCAGGGTCATCCGCACCGAAGAGAACAAACAACAGCGCTGGATCAGAGAGGCCATTGAGATCTGCAAGCGAGGCATAAAAACCATGAACAGAGACAAGGGAGCCTTCATCCTCTCTACCACCTGGAGCAGCATCTTGGCGGAGTGAACGGACAGCGGGGGGCGTGACTTGCCTTCATTCTTGTGACAGGTAAGTCACGCCCTCATGGAACATCAGCTGATAAAGACGGGCCACAAGACACCATCATGTGACACTCTGAAGAAGGCGAAAGACTTTCGTATTGTGACATCCTCAAGGCCTAAACACTCATCCGATCAAAAATAAGTTGGCAGCCGTCTTCAGGGCCTGAATATCCTCAAATGTGAAAAATTTCGAGAAGATGGATCATCTGAATCATTTTGCAGGAACTTTTGTTGCCACGGAGAATAATCAGACTCTGCGGCACCGCAATAGCCACGCCCTTCGAAGGAAAGTCACAAAAATAGGGATAGAGTAAGATCAATGTCTTGAGTCTTTTCTAGCCAATTTTCAATCGGATTCGTTAAAAGGCACCGTGCAGTACGTCAAAATGTAAAAAATGATATTGATTGGCGCAAGGTGTATAACAGAATATAAACATATAGATGTCTTCAGGTACCGACTCTTTATGTACATGTGAAGTTTTGGATTTTTAGCAGCATGTGCAGGAGAGTTATTAAGCATTTTGTCCATTGCGGCGAAGGAAATCTTAAGTGAAAACTTTGAAGCCCCGCCCCGTCATATAGTATTTCGGAAACAAAAGATTTTAGCCCCAGTGTTTGTCCCAGGTCTTAAGATGCTACAGACAGAATTTTAAGGCAATCAGATGAAGCCTTTAGGATCATGGTGCAAAAGAATGACCCCTGTAAACATGCAAAAAAGGGCAAAAGTCGGACTTTCAAAAATTCATAACTCACTTCCTGTTCATATTAGACGTTAAAATATCAAATTTCTCGCCATGCCCGATGAGACTGCCAAGTTTGGTGAGTTTTTGTGCATGTTTCGGGGTCAAAAATGCGATCGTACAAATCGGAAAAATAATAATAATAATAATTTCTACAAAAACAACAGGGACTTCGCAGCGGTCGCTGCTCAGGCCCTAATAATAATAATAATAATAATAATAAAAGTAATAATATTTTCTACAAAAACAATAGGGACCTCGCAGCCGTCGCAGCTCGGGCCCTAATAACAATTTCTAGAAAAACAATAGGGACCTCGCAGCGGTCACTGCTCGGGCCCTAATAATAATAATAATAATAATTTCCACAAAAACAATGGGGACCTCGTAGCGGTCGCTGCTCGGGCCCTAATAATAATTTCTACATAAACAATAGGGACCTCGCCGCGGTCGCTGCTCGGGCCCCAATAATAATTTCTACACAAAGTCCATTGTGGTGACCCGCTCCTTTTAAGTAAATTCAAAATGGCCGACTTCCTGTAAAACCTAGCTCATTGCTCCAAGAGACTTTTTTGTAGGTCTTGGTCTTATACATACAGTGAACCCTCGCTACTTCGCGGTTCACCTTTCGCGGGTTCAGTGCTTCGCGGGTATAAAAAATATTCGGGGGCATTGTAGTTTCGCCGAGCGGCACGACGGGCGCTGGAGCGGTTAGACGGCCGGCGTGCGCCGAAGAAGAGCGTGGGCGAAGAGGAGAGTGGACGAAGAAGAGCACGTTCCCCCGGACACGATCGGTGGCGACGTTTCGCACGGTTCGGACCGTACCAGGGCTCCGGCCGGCGTGCGTGGCAGTTAAGCCGTAGAGGAGCACCGTCCCCGGGCACGGGCGGTGCCAAGCGGCCCCTAAGTTTAACCGAATGGAAGCTCCGGAGGAGGAGGGCATGCTCGCGTCACAGTAAGCCGAAGAGGAGCACCTTCCCCAGGCACGGGCGGTTCCAAGCGGCCCCTAAGTTTAACCAAATGGAAGCTCCGGAGGAGGAGGGCATGCTCGCGTCACAGTAAGCCGAAGAGGAGCACCTTTGCCGGGCACGGGCGGTTCCAAGCGGCCCCTAAGTTTAACCGAATGGAAGCTCCGGAGGAGGCGGGCATGCTCGCGTCACAGTAAGCCGAAGAGGAGCACCTTCCCCGGGCACGGGCGGTGCCAAGCGGCCCCTAAGTTTAACCGAATGGAAGCTCCGGGGGAGGAGGGCGGGCGTGTGTCACAGTTAAGCCGAATTGGAACACCTCTTCCGCCCGGACACGAACGGAGCGCGAAGCATTGTGATGTGTTTCTATATGCCCTATTCAGTACTGAATTCCATTGCACTGTCTTATTTATTTATCTAATTTATATATTGTCTGTATTATTGTTGTATTGCACTGGAGAGGGGAGCCCTCTAATCTCGTTGCACACTTGAGTACAATGACAATAAAGGGATTTCTATTTCTATTCTATTCTTTTTTTAACTTTTCTCGAGGGCCATGGCGAGCCATTTCAAAAAAGCTGCACAACTAACGTATAAAATATTGATAAATTTGCTCTGCCTGATGTGTGTGTAAAGTTTCACGAGTTGTCGTTCATATTTAGAACCTCATAATCAGCGTTTTATTGCCGAACAGTGCAATGCCACTCCCACAACTTTTCACGAAAAAGGATGAATTTCGTATTGTGACATCCTCATGGCCGAAACAGTCATCCGAGCATATATGAGGGCGACCTTGTTGAGTTGCACGGAGAAAAACATCCAAGAAAATAACTTGTATTAGCTTTTACCAGTTGGTGGCGCTACTACTACGATGAAAAATAAGTTGGTAGATGTCTTCAGGGCTGAAGTATCCTCAAATGTGTACAACTTCGAGAAGATAGGATCATCTGAGTCATGTTGCCGGAGCTTTTGTTGCCACAAAGTACAATCGGATTTTTCAGCACCATAATAGCCACGCCTTTTGCCAAAACGTCACAAAATTCGGCACAGAGTAAGATCATTGTCTTGAGTCTTTTCTGACTAATTTTCAGTCGGATTCGTCAAAAGGGCACCGTGCAGTACGTGAAAATTAAAATAAAAACAAATTTTTGATTCCACTTGGCGGCGCTGTGTGTATAACAAAATAATAACATTAAGATGTCTTCAGGTCGGGACGTTTTATTTACAGGTGAAGGTTTGGATTTTTAGGAGCATGTGCAGGGGCGTTATTAAGCATTCATTTATTTGTATTAGGTTCATTTTGTCTTCTTATTATTGATATTTGACTGATTCATTAAAAGCAGACAATTATGTTTTAGGTTAATTTTTTACCTGACATGTTTCGGCGAGTCTTTCGCCTTCTTCAGAGTGTCGCATGATGGTGTCTTGAGACCCGTCTTTATCAGCTGATGTTCCATGAGGGTGTGACTTACCTGTCAAAAAAATGAAAAATCAGAGCAGTAAAAGAACAAGCACAACATGAACATTACAAATCAGCAATCACTGACCACTGCAAAAGGGAAAACCACATCATGGACCGGGAGAAGGGCAGGGTCATCCGCACCGAAGAGAACAAACAACAGCGCTGGATCAGAGAGGCCATTGAGATCTGCAAGCGAGGCATAAAAACCATGAACAGAGACAAGGGAGCCTTCATCCTCTCTACCACCTGGAGCAGCATCTTGGCGGAGTGAACGGACAGCGGGGGGCGTGACTTGCCTTCATTCTTGTGACAGGTAAGTCACGCCCTCATGGAACATCAGCTGATAAAGACGGGCCACAAGACACCATCATGTGACACTCTGAAGAAGGCGAAAGACTTTCGTATTGTGACATCCTCAAGGCCTAAACACTCATCCGATCAAAAATAAGTTGGCAGCCGTCTTCAGGGCCTGAATATCCTCAAATGTGAAAAATTTCGAGAAGATGGATCATCTGAATCATTTTGCAGGAACTTTTGTTGCCACGGAGAATAATCAGACTCTGCGGCACCGCAATAGCCACGCCCTTCGAAGGAAAGTCACAAAAATAGGGATAGAGTAAGATCAATGTCTTGAGTCTTTTCTAGCCAATTTTCAATCGGATTCGTTAAAAGGCACCGTGCAGTACGTCAAAATGTAAAAAATGATATTGATTGGCGCAAGGTGTATAACAGAATATAAACATATAGATGTCTTCAGGTACCGACTCTTTATGTACATGTGAAGTTTTGGATTTTTAGCAGCATGTGCAGGAGAGTTATTAAGCATTTTGTCCATTGCGGCGAAGGAAATCTTAAGTGAAAACTTTGAAGCCCCGCCCCGTCATATAGTATTTCGGAAACAAAAGATTTTAGCCCCAGTGTTTGTCCCAGGTCTTAAGATGCTACAGACAGAATTTTAAGGCAATCAGATGAAGCCTTTAGGATCATGGTGCAAAAGAATGACCCCTGTAAACATGCAAAAAAGGGCAAAAGTCGGACTTTCAAAAATTCATAACTCACTTCCTGTTCATATTAGACGTTAAAATATCAAATTTCTCGCCATGCCCGATGAGACTGCCAAGTTTGGTGAGTTTTTGTGCATGTTTCGGGGTCAAAAATGCGATCGTACAAATCGGAAAAATAATAATAATAATAATTTCTACAAAAACAACAGGGACTTCGCAGCGGTCGCTGCTCAGGCCCTAATAATAATAATAATAATAATAATAAAAGTAATAATATTTTCTACAAAAACAATAGGGACCTCGCAGCCGTCGCAGCTCGGGCCCTAATAACAATTTCTAGAAAAACAATAGGGACCTCGCAGCGGTCACTGCTCGGGCCCTAATAATAATAATAATAATAATTTCCACAAAAACAATGGGGACCTCGTAGCGGTCGCTGCTCGGGCCCTAATAATAATTTCTACATAAACAATAGGGACCTCGCCGCGGTCGCTGCTCGGGCCCCAATAATAATTTCTACACAAAGTCCATTGTGGTGACCCGCTCCTTTTAAGTAAATTCAAAATGGCCGACTTCCTGTAAAACCTAGCTCATTGCTCCAAGAGACTTTTTTGTAGGTCTTGGTCTTATACATACAGTGAACCCTCGCTACTTCGCGGTTCACCTTTCGCGGGTTCAGTGCTTCGCGGGTATAAAAAATATTCGGGGGCATTGTAGTTTCGCCGAGCGGCACGACGGGCGCTGGAGCGGTTAGACGGCCGGCGTGCGCCGAAGAAGAGCGTGGGCGAAGAGGAGAGTGGACGAAGAAGAGCACGTTCCCCCGGACACGATCGGTGGCGACGTTTCGCACGGTTCGGACCGTACCAGGGCTCCGGCCGGCGTGCGTGGCAGTTAAGCCGTAGAGGAGCACCGTCCCCGGGCACGGGCGGTGCCAAGCGGCCCCTAAGTTTAACCGAATGGAAGCTCCGGAGGAGGAGGGCATGCTCGCGTCACAGTAAGCCGAAGAGGAGCACCTTCCCCAGGCACGGGCGGTTCCAAGCGGCCCCTAAGTTTAACCAAATGGAAGCTCCGGAGGAGGAGGGCATGCTCGCGTCACAGTAAGCCGAAGAGGAGCACCTTTGCCGGGCACGGGCGGTTCCAAGCGGCCCCTAAGTTTAACCGAATGGAAGCTCCGGAGGAGGCGGGCATGCTCGCGTCACAGTAAGCCGAAGAGGAGCACCTTCCCCGGGCACGGGCGGTGCCAAGCGGCCCCTAAGTTTAACCGAATGGAAGCTCCGGGGGAGGAGGGCGGGCGTGTGTCACAGTTAAGCCGAATTGGAACACCTCTTCCGCCCGGACACGAACGGAGCGCGAAGCTGTCAGTTATGAATGAATAAATGAATAAATAAATAAATAATTAAAGAATGCCACCTTTCATTTCACAGGGAACACCGGACGGCGTACCAGCAGGTAAAAGTCGGAGTAATTAAATAAATACAAAAAGAATGGCTGGGGAATAAAAAAATAATACGTTTTAATAATAATTTGGTTTTTTTGTTATAACATGAATTTCACTCTCTCTCTCTCTCTCCCCGTATATATATATATATATATATATATATTTATTATATATATTGTATTTTCTTTTAAGCATTTTTGAAGGTGCGCCGCTACTTCGCGGATTTTCAGTTTCCGCGGGTGGTCTCGGTCCCCATTAACCGCGATAACCGAGGGTTCACTGTACTCCATAAAATTTACAAAAAGCGAGGTGAAACACTCAACCAGGGCTGCTTTTTTGAACATTTCTCGAGGGCCATGGCGAGCCATTTCAAAAAAGCTGCACAACTAACGTATAAAATATTGATAAATTTGCTCTGCCTGATGTGTGTGTCAAGTTTCACGAGTTGTCGTTCATATTTAGAACCTCATAATCAGCGTTGTTTTATTGCCAAACAGTGCAATGCCACTCCCACAACTTTTCACGAAAAAGGATGAATTTCGTATTGTGACATCCTCATGGCCGAAACAGTCCTCCGAGCATATATGAGGGTGACCTTGTTGAGTTGCACGGAGAAAAACATCCAAGAAAATAACTTGTATTAGCTTTTACCAGTTGGTGGCGCTACTACTACGATGAAAAATAAGTTGGTAGATGTCTTCAGGGCTGAAGTATCCTCAAATGTGTACAACTTCGAGAAGATAGGATCATCTGAGTCATGTTGCCGGAGCTTTTGTTGCCACAAAGTACAATCGGACTTTTCAGCACCGTAATAGCCACGCCTTTTGCCAAAACGTCACAAAACTCTGAAAAAGCTGAGTGAGCCTCAAACCAGACATACACATTCACTGACAAATATCCTGTGACACCAGATATATTAGAAGTCTTGTCTAATCAGCACACGTCTATCTAACTGCAATTTTAACATCTCGAGACACGACAGGATGAGTACACGATACGCATACCTCCATTTCTGAGTCTGTAAAGCCTGGAGGAGGCTGCTTCGATGTTTTAGTAGCATCATAAATTTATTGAATTAATTATATTTGAGGTTGGATTAGATTTTTACACATTTTAAGCCTTAGCCACCCA
Organism: Idiotropiscis lumnitzeri; assembly: GCF_059441095.1. Taxonomy (NCBI): domain Eukaryota; kingdom Metazoa; phylum Chordata; class Actinopteri; order Syngnathiformes; family Syngnathidae; genus Idiotropiscis; species Idiotropiscis lumnitzeri. The sequence goes on from NW_028283629.1 coordinate 493,519, forward strand.
AAACAAAACATAAGCTCATGAATGAAATAAAACTAATTAATTTCGCCCATGCCAATTAATCTTCTGTAGACACGTGTTGTGACCAGTGTTGTTTTTGGCAGGCATTTTAGATTTTGTCCAAGTCATTTGGACAAAGTGCTGATTTGTTTACATCACATTTAGTCATCCCAATTCGTTATAGTTTTAGTCCAGTTTTAGTCAACGAAAACTAAAAAAAGGGTTTTAGTCCAGTTTTAATCGACGGAAACGCAAAAAAAGTTTTACCCTAGTTTTCGTCAATTTATTCACAAAGGTTTTAGTCCAAGCGGCACGGTGGCCCAACTGGTTAGCAGGATGGCCTCACAATATTGAGGTCGTAGGTACGATTCTGGCTCCGGCCTTCCTGCGTGGGTTTCCTCTGGGTAATTCGGTTTCCTCCCATATTCTTAAAACATGCATGGCAAGTTGCTTGGACACTCTAATTGCCCCTAGGCATGAGTGTGAGCGTGGATGGTTGTTCGTCTATGTATGCCCTGCGATTGGCTGGACACCAATTCAAGGGTGTACCTCGCCTACTGCCGAAGACAGCTGGGATCGGCTCCAACACCCCCCGCGACCCTAGTGAGGAGAAGCGGTACAGATAACGGATGGATGGATGGATGGGTTTAAGTCCATTTGAGTTAAAACAAGGCATTCAAGGTTTCCACCCAATAACAAAGACTTTTGGATGGACTACAAAGGATTCTTCATTACAAACAGAAAAAAGTGGCAACAGTGGAATCAATGCTCACTGCTCCAAAATAAGCAGAGAAGCAAAACATTTTGTTGGGCAACTGTTGTGGCTTTATTTCACTAAAAGCAACATAAAATAATTTATGAACCACATGCTAACAATTTTGTCTCGTCAACGAAAAAAATTCATGTACATCACGTCATGTTTTCGTCATAAAAGAACCTCGTTTAGCTTGTCATCGTCATTAAAAAAGGGGCGTTAACGAAGTATTTTCGTCATAGTCATCAGTGACGAAAACAACACTGGTTGTGACTGATATTTCAGTCCCAGGTTGTCTCCTGAACACCACCAATTGGGCAAGGGAGCGCAGGAAAGCCTGGGGTCTTCTATTTTTACAGTATAGAAAGGCTAAATATCAAATTGAAACAGTGTTTTATATCATGAATATACAGGGTTGGTGCTGGTTCTGGTAGGGAAACCACAACATAAAGATGTCCTTAATTAGTCCCACAATGGGGATATTTGCAATATGGCATATGATGGCCTAACAGGGCCACCGCCCAGAAAAGAGTAACGCAGAACTTTGTAATACTGTCACTCCCTGACCAGTTCGTTGTTCCTGAAGAGCCAAACTTTGACTCAGACCCACAAATTTGAATTACAGATAGTGGACAATGGAGAACTCCCCCAGTCAGTCAGCATGTTCAACTTCCATAGAAACCTCAACATACATTTATTAGATTGCCAAACTAATTGGAAACTACATCACCAGAACACCACAAGTGGGCTCTGTTATTGTACTTAAAGATGCATCTTACAAACCTGTGTTCTCCAAGGCCAGCTGGTCCATAGTCTTAAGTTATTTCTTCGCCAACATCAATGTCTCGGAGCGCAAACAGACAGAGGTGTGGTCTGTCCTCTGTTGTCTTCTTCTTCATTTTACAGTTGGGGTGCATGTGGTCATCATTAACCAGTCTTCCCAGACTGCCATCTTCTTGAGCGGCATCAACACTTAAAATAGATTTAAAAAAAAAAAAAAAAAATTATTCAATCAATGTCAGAAATTAATCTTTGAGACAATCTTGTGTACACAAAACATAAAAATAGGAAATCCACAATTTTTAAATCTTCTAAATAAAATCATACAAGAAATTTCTATTGGAATCAGACCCTATTAACAGCTTGTCTTTGAGACTTCATGGTCTATATTTTCATTTGTACAGATTCAACGCATGAATAAAAGTAATCACCGTATTTTCGCAGTCATAAGCAAACAAAGCGCCCTGTCAGTCGATGCGTCCATTAAATGGACAAAGTACCACTCACGTCCATCAGCCCTTGTCATCAACGAGCTGTTGGAAGTGCATGTTAGCACACCCTGCTGGGCAAAGAGTGAGTTGTCCATGCTTACAATCGACCGTGACAAATACACCATCTGACTATAATGTTTGGGTGATGGTGTTGGAAAAAGCTGGACAAAGGGCAGCTGTCCACAATGTTTTAGTCTGTCTTATCATTTATGTTATTGCAAGCAAGAAACGTCCCAGGTTTAGACAACAGACAAAAAGTCCAAAGCATAACAGCACATCTCTTTAAACAGCCATGCAAATCTCTCTAAACAGCTATGGGATTGTGGGTCTCTGCTCCCAGAATGCATTGCTTGAATTAGCTAAGGCTGAGTGGCTTTTGTATTATTTTCATTTTTTTTGGGTATATTGATGGCATGAGAGATACATGTTTGTGTTAATCTTATTTCTATGTTTCATTGTTTGCTTGTATGATGAGTTTTTTATTTTTTGTGTGTGGTGAGCAGCCAAGTCCCTCCCCTGACGTTGCTTTGTAGGCTATTGCCAATGCACCTAATATTGGCCTGAGCCATTGTCAGCTATTGTCAATAGAGACTTGGCGTCTGCTGCAACAATGGGGTGATTGCTCATGTTATTGGGGCATAGTAGGCTGCTATCGGCTGTGTCAGTGTGGGCAGCTCTGCCAAGTTCATGCTATGCTAACAGCAGCTGTGCTATCGTCTTGTCAGGCGGTGCGTCCAGTATATGTTACAAAGACAGAAATAGCGGCCTCAACAGGTGTTGCGCCCTTTGACACGGCGCGTCTTTTGGGTGCGAAAATACGGTATACATTTTTGCTTAGAGAATGATTTTTCCCCTAACACTTATGGGATGAGTATGTGTTTATTTTTTTAAATAAAAACAAAAATAAGATAACATCTCAATCTTTGCCTCACCTCCAAGTTTTTTCTTGCCGGCGGAAGTCAAACAAAAAGACAGTGCCTCTTCCATCCATCTTCCTGCGTTGAGATTTATCAGAATCTATCAATTTTCCTCTGTACTCCATAATAAAGAATAAAGTCGTCTTTCCTGAAAGGGGCCTTGGTAAATACTCCTCGACCTAGTTAACAGGGAAATCAAGATAGCTTCGTCATATTTTTAAGCACACAAATAAGGAGTCATCATATTCATTTGGGCCACTATACTAATGTAGGGTGGTTTGAAACATTGCTTCTTGTGAGGGATAGAGCAGAGCCCTTCTTTATGATTTTAAAGGAACAGACCAGCCAAAATTCATTTTCCAGCATTGCATTAGCCAGTATGTATTAGGACTGAAAGTACAAATGTCAATGGCACCTGGTTACGTAAAAAAAAAACTTTAAGATTATTTAGTTTCATAACAATGACATACACTGTATACACAGTCATATTGGATCGCGTCACGTGATCTCTGTGACGTATAACGTGCTTTACACTAGACTATCAATATCGGACTTGTTCACCGGTCTATTGTGGTATAAAAATGCCGGAGGGCGTCATCAAGTACAGCCTTAATTTAGATAGAACTCCTACCATCAGGTTTCACGCTCACTGAAATAACTTGAAACTGACAAAAGAAAAGGTCAAGACACTCTTAATGTAAAATAACCACTTAAAAAACGATGTCAGCTTGGTTATCAGAAAACAATAATATATCTTAGCAAAAGCGTTAACATCATACCTTTAAATGAGTTTATATACTTCGCTTCTAACTCTGCAGTCTTGTCCAGACCCTTGACTGCATGTTCAATAGTATCCTGCTTTGGGGACTTCCTGCATCTCAGGGAAGGCATTGTTTATTCTATAAAGAAAAAAGACAGTTTTGTGTTGAGAATTATTAATACTATAGGCTAAATGGAGTTTTAACAATATCAGTGTAAGAAAAATAAATTATAAATTAAAAAAATATCAATCCCTCCATCCCAATTAACGATTTCAACCATAATAGTTTATATTGAAGTTTAAACAACAGACAGACAGATTTATGCAGTGTGACTACAAAAATCTTACCAAAATTGCATTCACAGTAACCTTTGCTTTAAGAATCATGTAATTAACCAGTGAACATCGTGTCTTACACAAAAATTAATGACAGAAATTATCATGGTACTTGCATTCTGTTGTTCTATAACAAAAGTGCAAGCTGTTAGCTCCGCAAAGCTAACGCAACAAGCTAGCGTCCCTCGTGCTCACATTCAATGCAAACCTGACCACCGAATGAAAATACGCGTCGGTTTAGTTCTTTAAATGAGTAAAAGCACCATGACGTTTTATAATTATTCAATGCTTAACTGGAGCTCGTCAATTATGTCGATGTAGGAGCACATGTTTGCTAGGCCAGTGTTGTAGGCCCACATCCATGGTGCTACTTTGTATAGTGTTTTCCACACAACTATCTCTAACCATGAACAAATGCACTCGAGGCATGTTTTGAATAAAAACAAACGAAAAACACTTACCTCTCCGTTTCAACAGCAGTTCGAACTTCGAAGTGGTGATATTCTCCAGCGTTAAGCACCTGCTCGAACTGCGAATAGGTCAAATTCAACAGCGTCTTTTTTCTGTCTTAATAAGGACGCGATGAGAGGAGGAGCGCTTGCCTTTTCGTCAGCACGCCCCGCGCGGGTGGTGCTGCTTTATCACTCTCTATCTGTGCCCGCCCGCCGGCATGTCGATAGAAAAATAATATTCCTTCAAACATTACTTTCATCTTCTTAACGTTTTGTAGTGAATTTAACAGGTTCACCACTTTTTTCAAATACACCAATGGAAAACAGGTCTTAATTGAGGAAACATACAAAGAGCGTCTCACAAACACCTTATGATGAGCAATGTAATTTGATCACGTTTTTTGTCACTGCCTGGACGTCGGTTCACTGGCCTGGTGGCAGTGGCTTGTAGACACTGTCACTGAGTGGGAACGGATCTCAAGGTGGGTCAAACTAACCCAAGCAGTGGATCGGTCCGTTTTTTAAATTTATTAATTTTTTTATTTTATGTATTTATTTATTATTTAATACAAGGGCTTCGGCTCACTACCAGTGGGCGGGACCAAAGAATTTGGGTTTCCTTTGAGCTAGGAGGCAGTCAAAGGCAGTCCAATCCCCGGCAACATAAAGCGCCTAGCTCTGGGGACATGGAATGTCATTTCTCTGGTAGGGAATGAACCCGAGCTGGTGTGTGACTAGACCAGTGGTTCTCAATTATTTCCTGTCATGCCCCCCCTACCAAGAAGAAAACAATTCGCACCCCCCCCCACCACAATTTTTTTTTACATTTCGTACTAATGTACATGTTCTTTGCATATTAATGTTAGATTGTCAATAAAATATCTTACCTTAACAAAGCTAAATTGATAAAAAAAAATATCATTTTGAGAACGACTATTGTGAGGATCTCGAAACTCAGTACTCTGTGGTGCTAATATTGATGAGATGATAAATATGTTGAAGCCACAGAACAAAAAGATTAGATATTGTTTGGAAATTAATGACGTACATAACAAAGGAATATCAGCCTTGATTGGAGTACATTACTGCATTTAAATTTTTAATAAAAATGAAACAATTATTGATGTTATGACCACTATGAAGAATTTAAAAAAACAATATATAGGGATAATTATAGTTTTCATTTTGTTATGTTTAGTCTGTTCATGTTGCATTATTTTTATGACAAAGATGATGGTTAATCGTAGGTTTGTTGCCCAAATGTACCGTTACAACCTGATTAATGTTGAGAATGACGAACTCAAACTGGACACTAAAACGTAAAAACACATGGACTTCTTGCCCCTGTCCACACACGTGCACACACACACACACCATACACGAAGATCCGGGAGGTAAGGACGGCTGTCCTCTCCTACAACGAGGCAAGGGCCTCCACCAAGTCACCCCAGGGACAAGTTTTATTCCCTGATGGTCATCAAATTATGAGGATCTCATTCTACGCCGGAAGGGAGGAGGGGAATTTTTCCCTAATGTGAGGTTTTCGCTCCTCCACTGATGATCACACTGTTGTATGATTTCATTATGATGATCTGTCTTAAAGCCGTAAGGACATGATTTTTAAATCCACAACAGGGGGGAAATGTAAGATGGGCTGAGGATAGGTAATCAGTTTGTGTATTCATAATCATGTTTTTATACACTCATTAATGTTTAACACACACAGAGACACTTACTTGTTATTTTAACACACACACACACAGACACCCCATCCTGAAGATGTGTTTAGTTAAACTGACCTTGGGTTATGATTTTCTGCCTGCTGGAGTCCCTGGTGATTAGTTATTGATGCTTTAGTTAAACTGACCTTTATACCGTGAGTTATTGATGTTTTCTGTCTCTTGGTGATTAGTTGTTGATGCTTTTCTGTCTTCTGGTGATTAGTTATTGATGAGTTAGTTTCAATAAAAAGGCAGAACGGAGGGTGAGAGTCAGAGGGTGTGCGGGATTGAACTGGCAAGACGGCTGTTTCGCCTCCTGGCTCCCTCTCCCATTCTGAATGGCACAAAACGAAAACTTTAGTAAGTTATTTCAGTCTAAAAAAGGCGTCAGGGCATTTTTAAACCGGACAGTAAGTCGTCACTGTCTTGGTTCCTTTTTGTGCCTTGACCCATCCCGGAATTATTGAAAGGATGCAGTCCTATTTACAGGCCCCAGTGACACCCCAGGTTTCTGTTGTTTGTACGAGGGCGCTTAATAGGTACTGCTATTCACAATCGTCTTAGGCTGTTTCTTTGCAGAAGTTTATGGACAATGTGTAGTGCTGTAGGATGCAGTCTAGAGCATTCTTGACATTGAAGCTTTTGTTTCCAGCAACTGCTAATGCGACCGTGCATCAAACATGCAAAACACAGACCCTTGCTCCTCAAGAAGTCAATCTTATCCTTGTGATGCTTTCTCCTAAATTCCTTACAAATTGTGAGACTGTTGCTCTCCATTACAATTAGCACATGGTTTGGCAATAGCATCCACTGAAACAGGTTCTGCCTTTGGCGTGGTGGTTTTGTTGTTTTCCATCTTGGCGGGCACAATGACTGTTGTGAAGACTTTCTTTGATTTTGGTGTTTCTGTGTGTTGTGATTTTGTTTTCTGTTTTATAGAATCTTTCGTGCTTGTCAACAAAGTCAACAAAATCCTTAAACTTCACTCTTCTATGTGTTCTTTCTTGGAGATTGCAGGCAAATTTTCTCCAAGATTCTATAAGTCTGTATGGAAGTTTGTTTGCCAATGCCTTTATATTAGCCATGTTGTCCAAGTCCTCCATATAATTAACATCTGCCATTATGTTCAAACAGCCCATAAGGAATAATGTGAAAGACTGAAGTGCAACACCATCTTCAGACTTGATTGTTGGCCAATCCATGGCTTCCTTTAAATATGCTTCTGCTATCATGAAGTCATCACCATAAAACTCCTTCAAGATTTGTTTTGCTTTGGTATATCCTGTCAGAGGTTCCATATGGATGCAGCTCTTCACCAACTCATGTGGTTGTTCACTAGTATACTGCAACTAAAATTGAAGATGATCACGGTTATCACTTGTACGGCCTTCAATCCCATGTTCAATGGCACCTATACAGGTTTTATAATGCAGAGGGTCGCCTTTAAACGTAGGAATGGAAAGTTCGGGAAGTAGCGATGCTTTTTGACTCTTTGCTAAGTATTCTGCGACACTGGCTTGCTGTGAGATTGCTTGGCAAAGGCCATCAAGCACATGTCCCTGTTGTTCTCTACTTTCTGTCTGATGTGGAAATCTAGCCATTGGAATAGTCGAAGTGGGAGCATTTCAGGTCAACACTGCTTGTTGCTCTGATAGGCTGTGATGGTAATTGAATGTTTTTCCTTGTTTAAATTGTAACACACTCATCAGGAATGTGGATACCATCCTCCTGGGTATTTTCATATCTTCTCAAGACATCCAATTTAGCATCAGACTCAGGGAGTGCCGTTTGCATTGCATGCATTTCCTTCTTTGCCTTAATTGCAGCTTCTTCTTGCTCAAGTGCCAACCTTTGTTGTAAATCAGCAGCCTTTGCCTTTAAACATGCTCGTTCCATTTGAGCCTTTAATTTAATTGAAGACGTTGACAGAAGTGAGCTTCTGTCTGTTAGATTCTTTACTTCTACTTCTATGGGTGTAGTTAGTTGATGCAGATCTACTATCATCAGGTGATATTTGTTTATTGCATCCTTCCTCTGCACGTTTCAAAACGTCCTTCTTCCATTGCTCACATTTCCATTAATTACATTTTTTGGATCAAACCAGTTATTTTGGTCATCGACAAAATCCTCTTCAGTCTTTAAATTTTGCACACCGGAATTGAGGTCCACAAATTCTTGCTCCATGCCGCTAAAGCAAACACAAAGCTCAGTTTTTTACAGCGTCAACATTTGCATCATCCTCCATCAATTGTTCAATTTGACGTTGCATGGAGGTCAATTGAGCAAATTTGCACCTGCGTGCCTGCATCCGTTTAGGCTTGTGATCTTCTACAGCTTTTCTCCGTCATTTTTAATGTCCGCTTTCCACTGTCTTGTTCCTCCATGTCAATCCACAATCAAGCAAACAAAAACGTCAAACTGACTGTAGCGTCTCAATTTGTAGGTCAGCTGAATGACGATCAAAGTTTTAAGCAGTTTACTCACGCACCTGTTACGTGCACGTCCTTGTTAACTCGCGATGCTTGTCAAGTATGGACGCATGCTAACAGCTAGCAGCTCATTGTCCCGACTGGAAAGTTGCTCCTTAGCTGTGATGTGCCTAGGGTTACACTATCTATCATTAACAAACACAGCCAGCCCTCCTCTTTCCTCTTACCGCTTTCCAGTGTCCTGTCCGCAAGTAGTATTTGGAAGCCGTCAAATTCCACGACGGTGTCCGGCGTTAGGTCTGTTAGCCATGAATCCGTGAACATCAGCAAGCTAGCTCATTGGAAGTTCCTCTCGTGCCGCGTCCATTTTCTTGGGAAGGTATCTAACATTTCCCATAAAAACGGACAGGAGGACGGGGTGGTCACGCCTCCTCTTTGCCTGGCGTTTCGCCCCCGCGCGACATCCCCCGTCTCTTCCTCCTCAACTCGTGGGGGATATCGGGTCTCGCTCCGGGAGTCGGCACGGGGTTAGCACGAAGTGCTAACAGCTGATCTCTTGTGTAAACGATTGATCCGTAGCTCCCAGTGACATCTCCGGACACGATCACGCAAAAAACAGCCCCCAGCAGCAATAAAACCACCGCAATTTGGATGTCCATTGCTGCGATGAGGTAAAATAAATAAAACTGGGTAAAGGAAAAAACACGCGAAAAAGGCTCAAATAGTGAGCCGTGCTGCTTTAGCAGGTAGCCACTCGCGTGGTGACGGAACCGTAAAAACAAATGTGGTCCCATCAAAATCTGATGGGATATTTAAAAATAAAAGCGTGAAAATTTGCTTATTTGTCTGTCGTCACCAATGATTAAAAAAATTAAAATCATTACAAAATCCTCAAGCTATCGTGATACCAGACAAGTTCTGCGGGACACCAGACCACCCCAGTTGTCCACAAAAAGTGGTCACTTCAAAATTTGATGTGGCATTTAAAAATAAAAAAATCACCTGAAATATGCACTGTGATCAACACTGATTTAAAAGAAAAATCTTTAAAAAATATCCTCAAACTATCGTGATACCAAACCAGGATTGGGGATACTAGACCACACCAGCTGTCCACCAAAAGTGGTCACATCAAAATGTGATGTGGCACTTCAAAATAAAAGTAGCCTGAAATTCGCTTATTTCACGGTCATCACCACTGAGTTAAAAAAAAAATAGCTCGAGCTATCGTGATACCAGACCAGTTTTGTGGGACACGAGACTACCCCAGCTGTCCATAAAAAGTGGTCCCATCGAAATCTAATTTGTAATTTCAAACTAAAAGTTGCCTGAAATCTGCACATTTCACTGTCATCATGCCTGACTTTAAAATTTCATTAAAAAATATCCTCTAGCTATGGTAATACCAAACCAGGTTTGGAGGACACAAGACAACACAGCTTTCCACCAAAAGTAGTCCCATCAAAATGTAAGGAGGCATTTTAAAATAAAAGAGCTGGAGCTGTCGTAATACCAGACTAGTTTTGTTGGACACTAGACGACCCCAGCTGTTCATCAAAAATGGTCCCATCAAAATCTGATGTGTAATTTCACAATAAAAAAAAAACCCACCTGAAATATGCACATTTCATTGTCATCAACACTGATTTTAAAATAATCATTTCAAAATACCCTCGAGCTATCGTGATATCAGACCCATTTTGGGGGACACTAGACAACCCCAGTTGTCCATCAAATGCGGTCCCACCAAAATGTGATACGGCATTTCAAAATAAAAGTAGCCTTAAATCAGCATACATCACTGTTATCAGGCCTGACTAAAATATCATGACAAAATATCCTCCAGCTATCATGATACCAGACAAGACATATTTCACTGTCATCACCATTGATTTAAAAAAATTAATTAAAAACTAGAGCTGCGAGCAGCTATAAAGGGCCCTCGCCACCCGGACAACGTTGGGGTACTGGCACGTTGGAAATGTGAAATATTTCCGAGAAATAACGTGAGGAATCTTCAAGAGGAATTTGCTTGTAGTTAAAGTTAGAGCAGCTTTTGTTTTCAAAGCCTCGTCAATGTTTGAAGTAAATTTGTTGGCAGGCACTACAGGTGCATCAAATCAAAGACTAATAGACTGAAAAACATTTTCTTTCCGAGAGCCATCACCATTCTGAACTCTCACACACATGCACACACACACGACCACCCTTACCTTGCTGAACAGCGACGTATTGTGTTGTATTTCTCCAATTTCATACTATTTTCCATCACAATATTTATTCTCTTATTTATCTAATTTATATATTTGATTAAATTATTGTTGTATTGCACTGGAGAGGGGAGCTCCCTAATCTTGTTGCACACTGTACAATGACAATAAAAGGATTTCGGATTCTGATAAATTTAGAATGGCCGACTTCCTGTTCAATTTAGCATACGGCTCCATGAGACTTTTTATTAGGTCTTGGCTTTGTACACACTTCATCAAATTTTCAGTTTGGTGAAACAGAGATATGGGGCTGTTTTTTTTTGTTGTTTTTTTTTTTCTAGGGGGCGATAGCGAGCCATTTTTAAACAACTGTACGACAAAATAATAAAATATTGTGAATATTGAATCAACTCCCGGTTGAGTGGACGCTGGCACGTTTGGCTGCCACTGCTCACCGGTAACTCTCAGAAATTTTTTGGATCCGCTTGTTGTACCTGCTTTAGCAGTTTACAATCCCTCCAGTTACAGTGATTTTATTTATTATTATCTGTATGTTGAGCGATCCCGATTCTCATGAATGCCACCCACCGATTGCATAGTCGCTGACGCGTCTACTGTGGCTAAAGTTTAGCTTACCTATCAAAGTTAGCACCTGTCTGCCATGTGGACCCGCAGGCCAGTCTGCTTCTCGCACTTCTGCCTGTTCCTGTCATGTCATCAACCTGTGTCAGGACAACTTCAATCCACTGCCGCTGAACTCCGCTGGATTTACCGACACATGCCCGAGGGAAACGCACCACCACCACTGCTCCTCCTCCCGAACATCGCTCGTCGACCCTTGAAGGATTGTATGGCAATTACCGGCATTTTAAACATTTATGGGACAGAATGTCAATTATTTAATTTAGCAGGTTTATATTTACTGAATATGCTATGATCGCAAAATTCCGGACGAACTGGCGAGGCTGCCCGGCTCACCGTGGCTTGTCATCGGGACCGGGAGGCGGCGCAGGCGACGCAGAGAGAGGAAGCAGAAGCGGGGCTGCAGGTCCGGTGTCTTGCAACGGCTGCGACGGCAGCCCCATAGGCAACCACTGCCGAGTCTGTACCTCACCAACGCCAGATCCGTGGTCCACAAAATCGACGACCTGGGATTACAAATCCTGGGAAACCGCTATGTGCGAGACAGCAGTGTGATCGTCGTCACGGAATCCTGGCTGCACGCAGACGTCCCCGATGCTAGCATCCAGCTGGCCGGGCGCTCGCTACATCGCGCGGATCGGACAAGGGACACCGGTAAGAGACGGGGCGGGGTGGCTCTGTGTTTACGTGCATGAGAACTGGTGCGGCGATAGCACGATCGTCGAGAAGCACTCTTCCCCCGACATCGAGTTCATGTCCGTTAAATGCCGGCCTTATTTTCTCCCGAGGGAGCTAACGGTCGTGATTGTCACAGCTGTTTACATCCCTCCCGACGCTAGCACTAGCACGGCGCTCTCGCTACTCGCGTGCGTCATCAATAAACATCAGCGGGCCCACCCTGATGGCGTTCACGTAGTAGCGGGAGACTTTAATAAGGCCAATTTAAAGACTGTACTCCCAGAGTTTCACCAGCATGTCAAGTGCCCAACGAGGGGAGACAACACTCTCGACCATGTGTACTCGAACATCAAGCACGCATACAGGGCCCTCCCACTCGCCCCCCTCGGCCAGTCAGACCACCTGTCCTTGCAGCTCGCACCTGCATACATCCCTCTCAGGCGCAGATTCAGGCCCACCACAAAGACTGTGAAAACCTGGCGTGACGGCGCCATGAGTGAATTACAGGACTGCTTTCAAGACACAAACTGGGGCCTCTTTGATCATCAGGACCTTGATGTCTACACACATTGTGTAGTGGACTACATCAAGTTCTGCATGGAAACTGTGTCCCTACACAGGACTATACGGACCTTCCCAAATGCGAAGCCCTGGATGTCCAGCAGGGTTCGCTCTCTCCTCAAGGCCCGTGACGCTGCCTTCAGGTCAGGCGACAAAGCCCAGTACAGGGTGGCTCGTGCTGACCTGAGCAAAGGCATCAAGCTAGCCAAGGCAACCTACAAGGGGAGGCTGGAGGCCCACCTTGCCAGTAACAGACCACGGGAGGTGTGGCAGGGTCTACGGAGCATCACCAACTTCCGTGGCAGCAGCACGACCTCTGCAGACCCGAGTGCATCGCTGGCAGAGGAGCTTAACTGCTTCTTTGCTCGCTTTGACTCGCCCCAACCGTCACACCCCCGCACTTCATGCTCCAACTCCCCCCCACTCACCGTAGAGGAACACGATGTGAGGCGCGCGCTCCTGGCTGTTAACCCCAGGAAAGCTACTGGACCCGACGGAATACCAGGCAAGGTCCTCAAAACATGTGCCCACCAACTGTCACATGTATTCTGCAGGATCTTCAACCGCTCCCTGGCTCAAGCAGTCATCCCCTCCTGCTTGAAAACTTCCATCATTATTCCTGTCCCCAAAAAGTCACCAGCCGTCCACCTGAATGACTACCGTCCTGTTGCTCTCACACCAGTCATCATGAAGTGCTTCGAGAGGCTGGTTCTCCAGCACATCAGGGACTGCCTTCCTCCCACTCTGGACCCCTACCAGTTTGCATACTGGGCTAACAGATCCACTGAGGACGCCATCAACACTGCTCTGCATGTTGTGCTGGGCCACCTGGAACAACAGCAGAGCTATGCAAGGATGCTCTTTGTGGACTACAGCTTGGCATTCAACACAATCATCCCAGACATCCACGTCGCCAAACTTGACATTCTCGGCCTCCCTGCCCTCACACGCATCTGGATTAAGGACTTTCTGACCAACAGACCCCAGACTGTGTTGCTCGGCCCCTACACGTCCTCCACCTGCATGCTGAGCACCGGTTCCCCTCAAGGATGCGTGCTGAGCCCTCTCCTATACGCCCTCTACACCTACGACTACAGCCCGGCCCATGGCAACAACACCATCGTCAAGTTTGCTGACGACGCGACAGTGGTCGGTCTGATCTCGGAAGGTGACGAGACAGCCTACAGAGAGGAGGTAAAGAGACTGACAGCTTGGTGCAAGGACAACAGACTGCACCTTAACACTGCAAAAACAAAGGAGATTGTCGTCGACTTCAGGAGGAACAAGACGGTGCCGCCCCCCCTCTGCATCGAAGGCGTGTGTGTGGAGAGGGTCCACACGTTCAAGTTCCTGGGAGTACAGATCTCCGACGACCTTTCTTGGACTCACAACACCACAGCAGTGGTAAAGAAGGTCCACCAGCGTCTGCACTTCCTGAGAGTCCTCAGGAAATTCAACCTGGACAGGAAGCTGCTGCTAGCCTTCTACCACTCGTCCATTGAGAGCCTGTTGACGTACTGTGTCTCCACCTGGTACAGCGGCTGCACTGAGGCCGACAGAGTGAGGCTCCAGAGGACAGTCAAAACAGCGCAAAGGATTATTGGCTGCCCTCTCCCCTCACTGTCGGACATCTACACCGCCCGGTGCCTCAGAAGGGCTCTCAACATCGTCAAAGACAATACCCACCCAAACTCACACCTGTTCGACCTGTTGCCCTCTGGCAGGCGCTACAGATGCATCAAATCGAGGACCAATAGACTGAGAAACAGTTGCTTTCCGAGAGCCATCTCCATTCTGAACTCTCACACACACACGAGAACACCCTTACCTTGCAGAACAGCATCGTGATGTGTTTTTATATACCCTATTCTGTACTAAATTCCATTGCACTCTCTTATTTATTAATCTAATTTATATATTTGTCTGTCTTATTGTTGTATTGCACTGGAGAGGGGAGCCTTCTAATCTCGTTGCACACTTGAGTACAATGACAATAAAGGGATTTCTAATTCTAATTCTAATTCTACTACGCATAGGAATGACTGATTGTAGTCATGGTCTTTACTGATTTATGATATTATTTTCACATGCTAAAGTTATATTACTTAGTTTATAAATGTGTGAACATAGTATTTTCATGACCTACACTCACATTCACATCATACATATTCAGTCTGCACATTACAAACTGATGACAAGCCAGACAGCACTTCATGGACAAATATGACAAAGCACATTCTCCACATAGGACATAGAGATGCAAACATACCAAATTGGGCACTGGATTTAGTTTTAAAATCGCTGCATTGGCTCCCCGTGTGTTTCAGGATTGATTTTAAGGTTCTTCAATTAGTTTTTAAATGCCTTAACGGTCTTGGGCCATCCTCGCGGACCCTGAGGTCCTCTGGCACCGGCCTGTTAATTATTCCTCGGGTGAGGACTGGAACACATGGCGAGGCTGCATTCAGCCATTCTGGTCCTCGTCTATGGAATAGCCTGCCGGAGGACATCAGGTCCGCAGAGACTGTTGATATTTTTAAAAGGAGGCTCAAGACCAGACCTGGGCATTGCACGGCCCGCGGGCCACATCCGGCCCGCCGGGTGGCACTGACTGGCCCGTATGACAGACCTGGGCATTGTATGGCCCGGGCCACATACCTTTGGTTGACTCTGACCGCGAGTGTAAGGTTAATTGGAAATTTCAAAATAAACATACTTTTTAATTTCACCTCATTCATGGGCGAAAGCTGCACTGCTTTTATTCTGAAATTGTTTTTTTTTTTTATTCCCGCACAATGTGCGTCGCACATAATGACGTAATGCGTTTATCAAGACATGCGCGCGATTGAATCACAACAAGACAACGTTCGTCCTCAAAAATGTCCGCTCAGGCTACAAAAAGAAAGGTAGATGCCGAATGTAGAATTTTCAACAAAAATTGAACAGCGAAGTATTTATTTACTGAAGTTAGAGGTAAAGCTGTGTGTTTAGTTTGCGGGGAGCAGATCGCCGTGTTGAAGGACTACAATTTGAGTCGGCATTACCAGACGAAACATGCAGAGAAATATAAAAACGGCACCAGATAACAATGAACTGGGACACTTTTTCTCAAAATCACAGTTCAGTGACAGTCAATATGTTGTATCTTGCTTAATGTTTGGTGCAAAAAGACAATATTGTGATGTCTTTAAAATGCTCAGAACCTTAACACAACTATCCAACAGTATATGGAACTCAAAATGTGTTTTGAAGTGAATGTGACAGAATATGTTTACTAATATGAGTCACAAATAGTAAAAAATGTTAATATTATGTCTACCATTGTGTTGAGAAATTTGAATGAATACATTTTTGTAAGGCAACCTCATTTTTTCAGTTTATTTGGTATTTAGTTTCATTGCTTAACTTTAATGCCAGCTTGTCAAAACAGTGCTATTTACTGCTTTTTAAAAAAGAAATACAATTAATATTATGCAGAATTGAGTTCAGCCTTTTGGCCCGGCCCTCCACAATATTTAATGTTTCTTATGTGGCCCCATGGAAAAAATAATTGCCCACCCCTGCTCAAGACTCACCTTTTTTGTTTGGCTTTTAAATAATTTATCTTAGTCTTTTAATTCAGGATTGTCATTTTATATATTATCATTGTCTTTAATTTTTTTTAGCTTCTTTGTCTTTTAGTATCATCATTTTTCTTATATATTTTAGCTGCGTCGTTTTATATTATTGTCTTTTAATTTTTAGCTTCTTCTCTGTCTTTTAGTATCATAATTTTTCTTATATATTTTAGCTTCGTCTTTTTATATTATTGTCCTTTAATTTTTAGCTTCTTTTTTGTTTAGCATTATCATTTTCTTTTATATATTTTAGCTCCAGTGTTTCCTCAAGGGGGGCCTCCGCGCTGGGAGGTGTGGCTGGCCTTCTCACAGGGGGCTTCATCCCGGAGGCTCCTTAGGCCCGGCGGACCGGGGCCCTCTGCACTATGTGTAGGGTCTACCCCGGTCAGTCTGGGCTAGGGGTCTGTGTGTTGGCGCAGCTCCCTGTGGGCGTGAGCCGTCATCCCTCTCAGCGCGGATGACCGACCCTGGGTACATTTTCTCATATGGTTTCTCTGTGCCTTACCCTGTCTTTCTACTAAGATGGTTTATTAAGTTGTGTGAATGCGAGTGTTCTGTGTGTGTGCGAGTTCAGGCGTGTATGTGGATGTGTCTTGTGTTTATGTTGAGTGGGTGGAATGGGTTTTAGTTTTTCGTTGTAATTTGGATGTTTTTATTGTACAGCACTTTGAGCCGCATTTTATGTATGAAAAGTGCTCTTATAAATAAAATTTGATTGATTGATTGGAGGGTTCAAGGGGACGCCATTGCAAAAACACATTCTGAAAGACATAATTTGATTTTGGAGCACACATACATGCACACTGACAAGATTACAGGGGAATACCAGCAGGAGAGACGGAGAGACTGCCCGCCGGAGAAGGCCAGCCGTGGAATACCAGTCTTGGGGACCAGCTGGGAATCAACCATCCAGACAATGATTAATCTGGAGAGGACCTTCCCTTGGACGTAGACCCGTGCCGGGGGAAGAATGTGAGGCTGGGCTGAGATAACGCACGACTCTTTTCGACTGTGCTTGCCCAAGTACATTTTCTCATGAGATTAAGAAAAAGCCGCTCAGTACTATTTCCTGAACCTCCGCCCTATTTCCTACCTACCATTCATTTCAAAAGTCCTAGATAATGTAGTCGCCACTCAACTCCACTCTCATCTCACCTGCAATAACCCTTTCAGTCCGGTTTCCGTGCACTTCACAGCACTGAATCAACTCTACTCAAGGTCACCTCTGCTCTCCTCATTGCAGCTGACTCAGATTCATTCTCCATTGTCATCCTTCTTAACCTGACTGCGGCCTTTGACACCATCTCACACACCATCCTTCTCAAAAGACTTTCTTCCATCGGCATCACCCACACCGCCCTCAACTGGTTCCATTCATACTTCAAAGACCGCACTCAGTTCATCCAGCTTAAATATTTCTCATCAAAGTCCCTCCCAGTCACCTCAGGTTTGCCCCAAGGCTCGGTCCTGGCCCCCCTATTATTTATCATATACCTCCTTCCCCTTGGCAGAATTTTCCGAAAATTCAATATCGCTTTCCATTGCTTCGCGGATGACACCCAGCTCTAGTTCTCCTGCAAACCCAGCATATCACTCCCTCCCACCTCCGTCACCTCCTGTCTATCTGAAATCAATGACTGGTTTTCTAATAATTTCATGAGGCTTAACAGCGACAAAACAGAAGTTATTCTTTTCAGTACAAAATCAATACAATCCAAAGTTGGCAGTTTTCCCATTCCTGTTGGCCCCTCCATTGTTTTCCCATCCCCTCAGGTCAAGAGTCTGGGTGTCATCCTTGACAGCACTCTATCTTTCCATAAGCATAATAACACAACCCGGTCAGCCTACTTCCATCTGCACAATATCAGTCAACACCGCCCCTCCCTTTTTCCCTCATCCACTTCTATTCTGGTCCAAGTCGAGTCAAGTCAATTTTATGTGTATAGCCCTTAATCACAGACAGTCTCAAAGGGCTTTACATAACCACAATCAACATCCACTGATCTTAACCCCCAGGAGGGCAAGGAAAAACTCAAAACCCCATTGGGGGAAAAGTGAGAAAACTTGAGAAGGGACCACAGATGGGGGGGAAACCCCCTTCCAGGATGACCAGGCTGCTTTGGATGCCAAGTGGGCAACATTTGACACATACAATGATGCTATACAATGTTAGATGAGATAATGTGAGAGTCAATTAAATGAAGTGCTGCAGGAAGATGACTTTAGTGGAGTGGGTCCTCATCCAGGACCGTAATCGCCATGGCAGCATATCCGAGGTTGAGCCTTTGATCTTGAAATAGTCAGTTTGGGGTAAATTCAGAACAGCCACTTCCAAGTGAATCACCATCACCTAATTCCCAAGCTGTGGAATTGGGAACAGAAAAAAAAGAACAGAAATAGTAAACAGGCCAACAAGTAGTTCAACGAAGTGCTGAAATATAGGGAAATCAGAAGAGGAGCTGCATGAAGACGACTTCGGCAGAGCAGGTCCCTCCCCGGTTGGTCAGTGCCGTAATCTTCATAGCAGGTCACCATCACCTAATTCCCAAGCAGGGGAAGAGGGGGCAGAAAAGAGGAGAAGCGGCAGTAAACAGGCCAACAAATAATTAAATTAGATGCTAAAGTATATAAATAAATGTCGCGCTGCAGGAAGACGACATCACTGGAACAGGTGCATGCCCAGTTTGTCAATGCCTTAAACTTCCTAGTGGGTCACCGTCACCTAATCCCCCAGCCGGGGAAAAGGGGGCAGAAAAGAGAAGATAAGAGAAAAAGCGGCAGTAAACAGGCCAACAAATAGTTCAACTAAATGCACAAGAGTATAAATGCGTCTTTAATAGTGTTTTGAACATTTCTACTGAGGTGGCGCCTCTAATACCTGAGGGTAGTACATTCCAAAGCATTGGTGCCCGAATAGAGAACGCTCTAGAACCTGTGGACTTCTTTTTGGCTCGCGGGATCACTAAAAGACCAGCATTTTGTGAGCGAAGGTTTCGGGACGGAACATATGGTACCACGAGGTCAACGAGATAGGAAGGTGCTAAGCCATGCAATATTTTATAGGCAAGTAGCAGAACTTTAAAATCACATCTCAAGTGGACCGGAAGCCAATTCAAATTGGCAAGTATCGGGGTAATATGATCAAACTTTCTCGTTCTAGTCAAGAGTCTAGCTGCTGCATTTTGAACTAACTTTTAATACTAGACATGGGGAGACCCGAGAGCAAAACGTTACAATAGTCGAGGCGAGACGTAACAAACGCATGGATTAAGATTTTTGCATCACAAGTTGATAGAATTGGGCGAATTTTAGCAATGTTACGCAGATGAACAAATGCAGTTCTAGTAATATTTTTAATGTGCATTTGAAACGACATAGTTGTGTCAAATATAAGACCGAGATTTTTTGTTGAATCCTTTTGGGCAATTTATCGATACTCATAGTGGTGTCTTTGAAAAAGGTACAGATGACGCGCTGGTCCAATGATCAGCATCTCGGTTTTATCTGAGTTAAGACGCAAAATATTGAAAGACATTCATAGTTTAATTTCGGCAAGGCATGCCTCTAATTTATAGCAATCACACGGATTCGTTATATCCAACGGCATGTATAATTGCGTATCATCAGCATAACAATGAAAACTAATGTGATATTTCCGTATAATATCACCAAGCGGTAGCATCTAGTACCAATCCCTGCGGAACTCCGCGTGTGATCTTACAAAGATCAGAAGACGCATTGCCATGAATTACACGGTGCGTCGTCTCCGACAGATACGAATTAATCCAAGAAAGCGCTGAACCTGAAATGCCAACACAAGTTTCAAGGCGTTTTAATAATATGTTATGATCAAGTGTCAAAAGCGGCGCCAAGATCGAGTAAGAGTAATACAGTGAACCCTCGGTTATCGCGGTTAATGGGGACCTCGTAGCGGTCGCTGCTCGGGCCCTAATAATAATTTCTACAAAAACAATAGGGACCTCGCCGCCGTCGCAGCTCGGGCCCTAATAACAATTTCTAGAAAAACAATAGGGACATCGCAGCGGCCACTGCTCGGGCCCTAATAATAATAATAAAAATAATAATGATTTCGACAAAAACAATGGGGACCTCGTAGCGGTCGCTGCTCGGGCCCCAATAATAATTTCTACACAAAGTCCATTGTGGTGACCCGCCCCCTTTTAAGTAAATTCAAAGTGGCCGACTTCCTGTAAAACCTAGCTCATTGCTCCAAGAGACTTTTTTGTAGGTCTTGGTCTTATACATACAGTGAACCCTCGCTACTTCGCGGTTCACCTTTCGTGGGTTCAGTGCTTCGCGGGTCTAAAAAATATTCGGGGGCATTGTAGTTTCGCCGAGCGGCACGACAGGGCGCTGGAGCGGTTAGACGGCCGGCGTGCGCCGAAGAAGAGCGTGGGCGAAGAGGAGAGTGGACGAAGAAGAGCACGTTCCCCCGGACACGATCGGTGGCGACGTTTCGCGCGGTTCGGACCGTACCAGACCTCCGGCCGGCGTGCGTGGCAGTTAAGCCGTAGAGGAGCACCTTCCTGTTAAGGATGTTTCTATCAAAACAAGCCTGAACAAATGAATCAACCAGCCAAGATTGTCTGTCATTTACGCGCGGGGCAGCCCTCGAACTCCGAGGCGAAGCCAGCGTGTTCGACTGCACACATGGTTTTTATTTGCATCAGCATAAGCAATTTGAATATGCAATACATACAGAATGGAAAACTTGACATTTGACTCCATCCCACTTGCCCACCCTCTTCCTGCCTATTCTAACGGTTTCAGCTTACAAGACACCTTTTGTTCATACTTCTGCTTATTCTAACAGCAAAAGTTCACTCTGAACTTCATTTGACCTGTGTAGTGTATTTTCACAAGGCTTAACGTGTTGAACTTATTTTATGGCCATGACGATATTGTTGCTTTAGAAATACCAAGCCTTGTGTTGGACCTCCCTAAATGCAGAAGTTACAGCCTTAAGAGGCCTCGGGCCCCAACATTATCTACGAAGGGTTAAAGAGGTCATCAACACCCCAAGGGAGGTGTTTACAGAAAAGGGTTCTGGCGTTGGGGAGTCACATTCGCGAGGAGGCCGTACCTGGCACCCGTAGCTGTCGAAAGTTTAATTAGAGGCCAGAAAGATACGAATGCATGTGCAACAAAGGGGGCCTGTAAGATTAGTTATAGTTTGAAACTTGCTAAGATGACAAACTAAACAACAAAACTAACAGATGAACATACAAACTTAAATTTCTTTAACATATCCCTCCTGTTTATCAAGTTTCAAATCTCATCATCAAAGGCTGTCGCTTGAGGGGGGAGAAAAACTACCCAAAAACTCAAAAATTCTTGGAGAAAAGGGTAGAAACCCATGCCCCGAACGAGAAGCCCAAAAAAATAATAACAATTAAAAGATAATAAAGCAAAGCTAATGCAGTTTTTGGTCCAATACATGTATGTACAAAATAAACCCGGAACATCAAACATTCACAACTGCAACTCTTTTCTGTGATGCAAGTTACATGAATCAGTGACCTTGAGCGTTTTTTCAGAGGCTGCAGGTTTTATTTGATGTGCGTGTAGTCAGCAGTCTGCGCCTGTGCAACTCGTCTGCGTTTGACGTTGTCCTGGTCTCGAGGTTGTGCGCTGACCAGGCACAGCCCTGCAAGGAAGTAGATGATGCATCTGGTCGACAGGGCAGTGCCCAGTTGCTGTTCGGCGGCTTGCTCCATCCTTCCGAGAGGGGTGTGTTTGCCACGGAAAACCCTCTTTCCAACTGTGGTCTTTTGTTGGTACATTGGAGTGTACGTGGTGGAGATCCTCTCCAAGGGACTTGCGTCGCTCAGCCTTCAGCAGGGACCGGATAAGCTTGCACTGCGACTGATGGTTCCAGCCGCCACGCCCCTCGACCTTTGCTGCCGTCGGGGTCACTGCAATCACCTGATGAGGGCCGTCCCAGCGTTCACTGTCCCAACGAGGTCGTTTCAGCACCTTGAGGAAGAGTTGGTCTCCCACATGGACGTGGTTTATCTGTGGATCAAAACACACTGGCCAGTAATTGTGGTCAAACATGTCTTTCATGTGGACTGGGACAGATGTGCCAGTCGCTGGTGGTTCTGATGAACCTGAGAGTCTATGTGTGAGGCCATATAGGATAAAAAGGGGATAGTGTCCTTCCTTCGGCTGGCACTATCCTCATTGCTGTGATTGAAACACAGTCTGGCCATTGTCTCTTTTTTTTTTCTTTGTCTTGATAAGTCAGTTCCATTCGTGCGTTCCACAAGTCCTGCAGACTGTATGCAAAATGACGCTTTGAGTCAATTTTGCAACAACTGTCCCACTTGTTACAAACATTATTCACAAAATGCATCATTTTCACTTTAAATCACTCTTGAAATTCCAAATGTCAGGATAATTCGATTACACAAGACTTTTTCCAACTGTTTTAACATCATCATGTGTTGTTGGAAACAACGTAATCCATTTTGAAAACACATTAATTATAACCAAACAATATTGCAACCCAAACAACTAACACTTTGTCTAAAAAAAAGTTTTTTGTTGAAAAGTCTATATGTGGGAACAATTTCATATCATACTTCCCCCTGTTGACACACATGTGTCACTCATGTTACTCCTCAGCCTACTTCCATCTGCACAATATCAGTCAACACCGCCCCTCCCTTTTTCCCTCATCCACTTCTATTCTGGTCCAAGTCGAGTCAAGTCAATTTTATGTGTATAGCCCTTAATCACAGACAGTCTCAAAGGGCTTTACATAACCACAATCAACATCCACTGATCTTAACCCCCAGGAGGGCAAGGAAAAACTCAAAACCCCATTGGGGGAAAAGTGAGAAAACTTGAGAAGGGACCACAGATGGGGGGGAAACCCCCTTCCAGGATGACCAGGCTGCTTTGGATGCCAAGTGGGCAACATTTGACACATACAATGATGCTATACAATGTTAGATGAGATAATGTGAGAGTCAATTAAATGAAGTGCTGCAGGAAGATGACTTTAGTGGAGTGGGTCCTCATCCAGGACCGTAATCGCCATGGCAGCATATCCGAGGTTGAGCCTTTGATCTTGAAATAGTCAGTTTGGGGTAAATTCAGAACAGCCACTTCCAAGTGAATCACCATCACCTAATTCCCAAGCTGTGGAATTGGGAACAGAAAAAAAAGAACAGAAATAGTAAACAGGCCAACAAGTAGTTCAACGAAGTGCTGAAATATAGGGAAATCAGAAGAGGTGCTGCATGAAGACGACTTCGGCAGAGCAGGTCCCTCCCCGGTTGGTCAGTGCCGTAATCTTCATAGCAGGTCACCATCACCTAATTCCCAAGCAGGGGAAGAGGGGGCAGAAAAGAGGAGAAGCGGCAGTAAACAGGCCAACAAATAATTAAATTAGATGCTAAAGTATATAAATAAATGTCGCGCTGCAGGAAGACGACATCACTGGAACAGGTGCATGCCCAGTTTGTCAATGCCTTAAACTTCCTAGTGGGTCACCGTCACCTAATCCCCCAGCTGGGGAAAAGGGGGCAGAAAAGAGAAGATAAGAGAAAAAGCGGCAGTAAACAGGCCAACAAATAGTTCAACTAAATGCACAAGAGTATAAATGCGTCTTTAATAGTGTTTTGAACATTTCTACTGAGGTGGCGCCTCTAATACCTGAGGGTAGTACATTCCAAAGCATTGGTGCCCGAATAGAGAACGCTCTA
This sequence comes from Idiotropiscis lumnitzeri, assembly GCF_059441095.1. Lineage (NCBI taxonomy): Eukaryota > Metazoa > Chordata > Actinopteri > Syngnathiformes > Syngnathidae > Idiotropiscis > Idiotropiscis lumnitzeri. The sequence goes on from NW_028283629.1 coordinate 517,597, forward strand.
GAACCTGTGGACTTCTTTTTGGCTCGCGGGATCACTAAAAGACCAGCATTTTGTGAGCGAAGGTTTCGGGACGGAACATATGGTACCACGAGGTCAACGAGATAGGAAGGTGCTAAGCCATGCAATATTTTATAGGCAAGTAGCAGAACTTTAAAATCACATCTCAAGTGGACCGGAAGCCAATTCAAATTGGCAAGTATCGGGGTAATATGATCAAACTTTCTCGTTCTAGTCAAGAGTCTAGCTGCTGCATTTTGAACTAACTTTTAATACTAGACATGGGGAGACCCGAGAGCAAAACGTTACAATAGTCGAGGCGAGACGTAACAAACGCATGGATTAAGATTTTTGCATCACAAGTTGATAGAATTGGGCGAATTTTAGCAATGTTACGCAGATGAACAAATGCAGTTCTAGTAATATTTTTAATGTGCATTTGAAACGACATAGTTGTGTCAAATATAAGACCGAGATTTTTTGTTGAATCCTTTTGGGCAATTTATCGATACTCATAGTGGTGTCTTTGAAAAAGGTACAGATGACGCGCTGGTCCAATGATCAGCATCTCGGTTTTATCTGAGTTAAGACGCAAAATATTGAAAGACATTCATAGTTTAATTTCGGCAAGGCATGCCTCTAATTTATAGCAATCACACGGATTCGTTATATCCAACGGCATGTATAATTGCGTATCATCAGCATAACAATGAAAACTAATGTGATATTTCCGTATAATATCACCAAGCGGTAGCATCTAGTACCAATCCCTGCGGAACTCCGCGTGTGATCTTACAAAGAACAGAAGACGCATTGCCATAAATTACACGGTGCGTCGTCTCCGACAGATACGAATTAATCCAAGAAAGCGCTGAACCTGAAATGCCAACACAAGTTTCAAGGCGTTTTAATAATATGTTATGATCAAGTGTCAAAAGCGGCGCCAAGATCGAGTAAGAGTAATACAGTGAACCCTCGGTTATCGCGGTTAATGGGGACCTCGTAGCGGTCGCTGCTCGGGCCCTAATAATAATTTCTACAAAAACAATAGGGACCTCGCCGCCGTCGCAGCTCGGGCCCTAATAACAATTTCTAGAAAAACAATAGGGACATCGCAGCGGCCACTGCTCGGGCCCTAATAATAATAATAAAAATAATAATGATTTCGACAAAAACAATGGGGACCTCGTAGCGGTCGCTGCTCGGGCCCTAATAATAATTTCTACAAAAACAATAGGGACCTTGCCGCGGTCGCTGCTCGGGCCCCAATAATAATTTCTACACAAAGTCCATTGTGGTGACCCGCCCCCTTTTAAGTAAATTCAAAGTGGCCGACTTCCTGTAAAACCTAGCTCATTGCTCCAAGAGACTTTTTTGTAGGTCTTGGTCTTATACATACAGTGAACCCTCGCTACTTCGCGGTTCACCTTTCGTGGGTTCAGTGCTTCGCGGGTCTAAAAAATATTCGGGGGCATTGTAGTTTCGCCGAGCGGCACGACAGGGCGCTGGAGCGGTTAGACGGCCGGCGTGCGCCGAAGAAGAGCGTGGGCGAAGAGGAGAGTGGACGAAGAAGAGCACGTTCCCCCGGGCACGATCGGAGGCGACGTTTCGCGCGGTTCGGACCGTACCAGAGCTCCGGCCGGCGTGCGTGGCAGTTAAGCCGTAGAGGAGCACCTTCCTGTTAAGGATGTTTCTATCAAAACAAGCCTGAACAAATGAATCAACCAGCCAAGATTGTCTGTCATTTACGCGCGGGGCAGCCCTCGAACTCCGAGGCGAAGCCAGCGTGTTCGACTGCACACATGGTTTTTATTTGCATCAGCATAAGCAATTTGAATATGCAATACATACAGAATGGAAAACTTGACATTTGACTCCATCCCACTTGCCCACCCTCTTCCTGCCTATTCTAACGGTTTCAGCTTACAAGACACCTTTTGTTCATACTTCTGCTTATTCTAACAGCAAAAGTTCACTCTGAACTTCATTTGACCTGTGTAGTGTATTTTCACAAGGCTTAACGTGTTGAACTTATTTTATGGCCATGACGATATTGTTGCTTTAGAAATACCAAGCCTTGTGTTGGACCTCCCTAAATGCAGAAGTTACAGCCTTAAGAGGCAACATTATCTACGAAGGGTTAAAGAGGTCATCAACACCCCAAGGGAGGTGTTTACAGAAAAGGGTTCTGGCGTTGGGGAGTCACATTCGCGAGGAGGCCGTACCTGGCACCCGTAGCTGTCGAAAGTTTAATTAGAGGCCAGAAAGATACGAATGCATGTGCAACAAAGGGGGCCTGTAAGATTAGTTATAGTTTGAAACTTGCTAAGATGACAAACTAAACAACAAAACTAACAGATGAACATACAAACTTAAATTTCTTTAACATATCCCTCCTGTTTATCAAGTTTCAAATCTCATCATCAAAGGCTGTCGCTTGAGGGGGGAGAAAAACTACCCAAAAACTCAAAAATTCTTGGAGAAAAGGGTAGAAACCCATGCCCCGAACGAGAAGCCCAAAAAAATAATAACAATTAAAAGATAATAAAGCAAAGCTAATGCAGTTTTTGGTCCAATACATGTATGTACAAAATAAACCCGGAACATCAAACATTCACAACTGCAACTCTTTTCTGTGATGCAAGTTACATGAATCAGTGACCTTGAGCGTTTTTTCAGAGGCTGCAGGTTTTATTTGATGTGCGTGTAGTCAGCAGTCTGCGCCTGTGCAACTCGTCTGCGTTTGACGTTGTCCTGGTCTCGAGGTTGTGCGCTGACCAGGCACAGCCCTGCAAGGAAGTAGATGATGCATCTGGTCGACAGGGCAGTGCCCAGTTGCTGTTCGGCGGCTTGCTCCATCCTTCCGAGAGGGGTGTGTTTGCCACGGAAAACCCTCTTTCCAACTGTGGTCTTTTGTTGGTACATTGGAGTGTACGTGGTGGAGATCCTCTCCAAGGGACTTGCGTCGCTCAGCCTTCAGCAGGGACCGGAGAAGCTTGCACTGCGACTGATGGTTCCAGCCGCCACGCCCCTCGACCTTTGCTGCCGTCGGGGTCACTGCAATCACCTGATGAGGGCCGTCCCAGCGTTCACTGTCCCAACGAGGTCGTTTCAGCACCTTGAGGAAGAGTTGGTCTCCCACATGGACGTGGTTTATCTGTGGATCAAAACACACTGGCCAGTAATTGTGGTCAAACATGTCTTTCATGTGGACTGGGACAGATGTGCCAGTCGCTGGTGGTTCTGATGAACCTGAGAGTCTATGTGTGAGGCCATATAGGATAAAAAGGGGATAGTGTCCTTCCTTCGGCTGGCACTATCCTCATTGCTGTGATTGAAACACAGTCTGGCCATTGTCTCTTTTTTTTTTCTTTGTCTTGATAAGTCAGTTCCATTCGTGCGTTCCACAAGTCCTGCAGACTGTATGCAAAATGACGCTTTGAGTCAATTTTGCAACAACTGTCCCACTTGTTACAAACATTATTCACAAAATGCATCATTTTCACTTTAAATCACTCTTGAAATTCCAAATGTCAGGATAATTCGATTACACAACACTTTTTCCAACTGTTTTAACATCATCATGTGTTGTTGGAAACAACGTAATCCATTTTGAAAACACATTAATTATAACCAAACAATATTGCAACCCAAACAACTAACACTTTGTCTAAAAAAAAGTTTTTTGTTGAAAAGTCTATATGTGGGAACAATTTCATATCATACTTCCCCCTGTTGACACACATGTGTCACTCATGTTACTCCTCTACTCCTCAGCAATGTTTGCACCTTTTTTCTCCCAATGTGTGCATTCAATTAGTGGTGTATTTTTCCCTGGCGTGAGATCAAATTGTCAAGTTGATTTGCTGCGTGTGTGTGTGTGTGTGTGTGTGCATTACCCCTTGCTGCATTGTCTGCGAGGCAGTATTCAATTGTAATCGTTTCATTTTCTGTTCAGAAAATTTTGCATTTACAAATACTTATTTAGACGTGCTTTATGCACAACTTTTCTTTCATCTTTTGTGATTTTTTAAAACGCCGTTTGCCCAATGTCGACAGAACACATAAACATATATCTTGGCAGTCAGTCCAAATTGTAAAATGTTTTTTAGAAAACATCTTACAATTCTGGATCAGCACAGAAGTTTCTGCTGCTTGTCCTGCACATACAGATTTTAATATCCCTTGAAACAAAATGCTTTGTTAAAAAAAAAATTCCCACCCCTTTGCGGCCGTCAAAAAACTGTCTCTCCAGTCGGGAGAAAGGTGTCCAAGAGGTCAGGTCGCTGTTTGGTGGTAATTTGGACTCGGCTTCCACAGTCGTGTGGTGTGCCTTCTACTGGTGCGGGAAAAAGTGACGCTGGGCTGAGCGCACCTTATCAGTGTAATGTGACAATTAGGTCGCCGTGCAATGTGAATGTGGTGGGTGAAGGCTGCTTGATCCAATTGTTGTGACTAATATGCAAGTGATTTCATGAGCCCTGCGCGTCTGCAGCCACACAAGGTCATGAAACCATTTTTTGCAGTCACTGTTTGCTCAAATGGCTCATAGTAATTTGGTAGTGCTAATACATCTTAATCAATGAGTTCACACTTGACAAGTTCAAAAGCTTGTCAACCTCAAGTGTTCAAACATTTTTTTTTTCCTCAAATGTCATTGGCTTGTCATAAATGATGTCCAGCAATAGTCGTGTGATTTCTAAGTACTTTGCAATCCATGCCTGGCAATAATTGCGTACACCTATAAGGGACATCATTTACTTCTTTGTTATTGGTTTTAGGGCTCGGGCAACGCCTTCTTTTTGCTTGTCACCAAAAATGCGCCCCTTTTCAGTCAAAATGCGGCCTAAATATGTGACTTCCTTTTTTAACAGCTGCATCTCATCGGTTCAGTTTGATGACGCATTAAGTAATTCTCGAGGTCAAACATATGTTTAATATCTTCCTCAATGTCCTCACTGTTGTCACTGTCAGAGGGGGAATCCAGAGGTTTGGACATCAACTCGCAGTCCGAAGCCCCACTGGGGTCCCGGCCTAGTCATTCATTTTCCCAATCGTACACTTCCTTAAAACAAGTTCTCAAACCCTTCATTCATTATGTAAATTACTCGTCTTCTCCTTGGCCGCCCTCGTGTGCAAGCCTATCCTAGACGCTCACAGCAGAAAAAGAAGGGAGGGGGGGGGCCTCACTGTTCATACGCCAATCACGCGGTCCCCAGGCAACCAAGCTGCCAGGGGTTACGCCCCCTACCAAAGGCTCCAGTTTACTGGCCACTCCTCCCTGCCAATTTACGAGCAGGCAATCTCAAGCCAATGGCAACAGCTCCTTCCCCCTAAACTTTCCGCTCGTTCCAATTCACTTACGCTTTCCTTCTGGCATCTGCCCAACCTACTTTACCTCTCAGTCATCTCCAACCCCCTCTTAACTTTCCGCTCATCCTATTTCACTTACGCTTTTCCTTCTCAACCTACCTTGCCTCTCAGTTAGAGAACCAAATTCTGCCCCCGCACCTCAGGTTTGACACCACTTAAAATTCAAAATCAGGAAACACCTATGCTTTTGCAAAGATTCCTCATGTTCACTTTCAAAACCTTCATTCCATCTTTCATAACACCTACTTCTCTCTTTCAATTCATGCAACCAACTCAGTGTCTTACATCCCTCAACCACATAGGTTCTAATTCTGTTACTCTATACAGTTTTCCACTTGCAAATCTGCCTATGACACCTTTCTCACTTGCCCTATCATTTGGACTTCATCAATCCTTTCTATGGAACATTAATTGTTCCTTTCCCTTTTCTACACATTCTTTTTCTTTCTTTACACATTCCTTTTCTTTTCTTATTAACTTCCAATCTCTACACTGCAAAGTTTCCCTGGACTTTACTATACTACCCAATACCCCAATTTTAGAAAATTGGACCAGTTTGTCAACACCTAGGGTGTTCTAAAAACTGGTTTCTCATCAGTAGGACAGCAACTCAATTTTCCTGTTGTGGCAATTCTCACTTCAACTTTTTCAGGTGGAGATTCCTTGTCTATTACATCCACAACAGTCTGCTGTTTATAATCCTACTGTATTACATGGGATAAAATACCAAGTGGTATTAGTAATCCCCAATCGCACACACTCCAGCTCACTGACTCAACCCCCACCCTTTCTCTTCTTTGTTCTCACACACACACATAGTCAGACTCAGACATATACACGGGCCCACAAAACAACACACACAGTTCTCAACATTGAACAGCTACAAACGAGAAGCTAATCAATATTTTTCAATTTCAACTAACCTACATTTTTCCTTTATTTCAAATTCGGAAAGTTGACAGTTAACTTCCTTCATCAATTCTGCCGCCATTTCTGACAGTCTTAATTGTTATGGTGTCTAGTTATGGTTCCTCAGTGTTGAGAAAAATTCAAATTGCCTGACTTTGGGTTGAATACCAAGCTTCTACTCCCAATTTGGAGCGGGTATTCCTGGGTGTTTTTACTCACAACCCTCGGTCAGTTTTAGATTTCTCAAACGTTGGACATTCATACAATACACATACACACTCACAGATTGATCAGTTCTGTGTCTGTGAAAATAGATAAACTATTTTCGTCTTCTATAAATAACAAACGTTGTACTATCACTTCCAAATATAGTAATAATTACATCTGTACTCTACCAGAAATAAGGACCCCTAAATCTGTCTTCCAGAAAAAACAACAGTTAATTCTGTACTATCCGAGCAGATATAATCAACTACACTTGTACTCTCTACCAGACAAGGAATGCCTTAATCTGCCTTCCAGAATAAACAACAGTTAATTCTGTACTGTCCGAGTCTTCCAACAAGTCTTCCAAAATAGCAAAGTTAAATCTGTATTTCTTCCAGAAAATAGCTAAGCTAAGATGTACTATCTCTTCGGGTAAAGGAACTCCCTGAAACCCTACTATCCTTCAAAAACCCCAAAAAGTTTTTTACTATCTGTTGTATACAACCACTGACCTGTGACAATCTCTCCGCTGGTCGAGACACTCGCGGTTCATGGATGAAGTCTGTGTTCTCTCCGGTGGAGGATGGCCGAGGACCGGCCTCCTGGAAGAGAGGACTTTTCACGATGGCGCCGTTTTCAGTCGTCGTCAATCGTCCACCGCAGATCACACGTTTTCATCCGGCATTCGAAGGACCAAGTAATGTTAAGGATGTTTCTATCAAAACAAGCCTGAACAAATGAATCAACCAGCCAAGATTGTCTGTCATTTCCGCGCTGGGCAGCCCTCGAACTCCGAGGCGAAGCCAGCGTGTTCGACTGCACACATGGTTTTTATTTGCATCAGCATAAGCAATTTGAATATGCAATACATACAGAATGGAAAACTTGACATTTGACTCCATCCCACTTGCCCACCCTCTTCCTGCCTATTCTAACGGTTTCAGCTTACAAGACACCTTTTGTTCATACTTCTGCTTATTCTAACAGCAAAAGGGAGCATGTTCACTCTGAACTTCATTTGACCTGTGTAGTGTATTTTCACAAGGCTTAACATGTTGAACTTATTTTATGGCCATGACGATATTGTTGCTTTAGAAATACCAAGCCTTGTGTTGGACCTCCCTAAATGCATAAGTTACAGCCTTAAGAGGCCTCGGGCCCCAACATTATCTACGAAGGGTTAAAGGGGTCATCAACACCCCAAGGGAGGTGTTTACAGAAAAGGGTTCTGGCGTTGGGGAGTCACATTCGCGATGAGGCCGTACCTGGCACCCGTAGCTGTCGAAAGTTTAATTAGAGGCCAGAAAGATACGAATGCATGTGCAACAAAGGGGGCCTGTAAGATTAGTTATAGTTTGAAACTTGCTAAGATGACAAACTAAACAACAAAACTAACAGATGAACATACAAACTTAAATTTCTTTAACACTTCCCCGGGCACGGGCGGTGCCAAGCGACCCCAAAGTTTAACCAAATGGAAGCTCCGGAGGAGGAGGGCATGCTCGCGTCACAGTAAGCCGAAGAGGAGCACCTTCCCCGGGCACGGGCGGTTCCAAGCGGCCCCTAAGTTTAACCGAATGGAAGCTCCGGAGGAGGAGGGCATGCTCGCGTCACAGTAAGCCGAAGAGGAGCACCTTCCCCGGGCACGGGCGGTTCCAAGCGGCCCCTACGTTTAACTGAATGGAAGCTCCGGAGGAGGAGGGCATGCTCGCGTCACAGTAAGCCGAAGAGGAGCACCTTCCCCGGGCACGGGCGGTGCCAAGCGGCCCCTAAGTTTAACCGAATGGAAGTTCCGGGGGAGGAGGTCGGGCGTGTGTCACAGTTAAGCCGAATTGGAGCACCTCTTCCGCCCGGGCACGAGCGGAGCGCGAGGCTGTCCGTTATGAAAGAATAAATAAATAAAGAATGCCACCTTTTTTTCACAGGGCACACCGGACGGCGTACCATCAGGTTAAAGTCGGAGTAATTAAATAAATACAAAAAGAATGGCTGGGGAATAAAAAAATAATACGTTTTAATAATAATTTGGTTTTTTTGTTATAACATGAATTTCACTCTCTCTCTCTCTCTCTCTCCCCGTATATATATATATATATATATATATAAATATTTATATATTTATTATATATATTGTATATTTTTTTAAGCATTTTTGAAGGTGCGCCGCTACTTCGCGGATTTTCAGTTTTTGCGGGTGGTCTCGGTCCCCATTAACCGCGATAACCGAGGGTTCACTGTACTCCATAAAATTTACAAAAAGCGAGGTGAAACACTCAACCAGGGCTGCTTTTTTGAACATTTCTCGAGGGCCATGGCGAGCCATTTCAAAAAAGCTGCACAACTAACGTATAAAATATTGATAAATTTGCTCTGCCTGATGTGTGTGTCAAGTTTCACGAGTTGTCGTTCATATTTAGAACCTCATAATCAGCGTTGTTTTATTGCCGAACCGTGCAATGCCACTCCCACAACTTTTCACGAAAAAGGATGAATTTCGTATTGTGACATCCTCATGGCCGAAACAGTCCTCCGAGCATATATGAGGGCGACCTTGTTGAGTTGCACGGAGAAAAACATCCAAGAAAATAACTTGTATTAGCTTTTACCAGTTGGTGGCGCTACTACTACGATGAAAAATAAGTTGGTAGATGTCTTCAGGGCTGAAGTATCCTCAAATGTGTACAACTTCGAGAAGATAGGATCATCTGAGTAATGTTGCCGGAGCTTTTGTTGCCACAGAGTACAATCGGACTTTTCAGCACCGTAATAGCCACGCCTTTTGCCAAAACGTCACAAAATTCGGCAGAGAGTAAGTGAGTCTTTTCTGACTAATTTTCAGTCGGATTCGTCAAAAGGGCACCGTGCAGTACGTGAAAATTAAAATAAAAACAAATTTTTGATTCCACTTGGCGGCGCTGTGTGTATAACAAAATAATAACATTAAGATGTCTTCAGGTCGGGACGTTTTATTTACAGGTGAAGGTTTGGATTTTTAGGAGCATGTCCAGGGGAGTTATTAAGCATTCATTTATTTGTATTAGGTTCATTTTGTCTTCTTATTATTGATATTTGACTGATTCATTAAAAGCAGACAATTATGTTTTAGGTTAATTTTTTACCTGACATGTTTCGGCGAGTCTTTCGCCTTCTTCAGAGTGTCGCATGATGGTGTCTTGAGACCCGTCTTTATCAGCTGATGTTCCATGAGGGTGTGACTTACCTGTCAAAAAAATTAAAAAATCAGAGCAGTAAAAGAACAAGCACAACATGAACATTACAAATCAGCAATCACTGACCACTGCAAAAGGGAAAACCACATCATGGACTGGGAGAAGGGCAGGGTCATCCGCACCGGAGAGAACAAACTACAGCGCTGGATCAAAGAAGCAATTGAGATCTGCAAGCGAGGCATAAAAACCATGAACAGAGACAAGGGAGCCTTCATCCTCTCTACCACCTGGAGCAGCATCTTGGCGGAGTGAACGGACAGCGGGGGGCGTGACTTGCCTTCATTCTTGTGACAGGTAAGGCACGCCTTCATGGAACATCAGCTGATAAAGACTGGTCACAAGACACCATCACAGGGTTCGAAGTTAACTTTAAAAACTGCTTCCCCATAGGGCAAGTGCCACTAAAATTTGCCTTGCCCGAGTGGCCAAATTACTTGCCCAACTAGGGCAAGTGACAATTTTTTTTCTCTTGCCCTGAGTGACTTTTTGTATGACAAAGTGTCTAATTACAAATTGCATGAATTTTTTGTTCGGACAGTTCCCGCCTAGAAAGAATTAAAAATACGTTACAATCATAAGTGTTGCTTATATAAAAATGTATCATGTATTAACACATTAATTAGGTGTCTGCTGACCCAGGATTATGTTATTGTTATGTTATGTTATATATCAAAGAGAATGTGGAATGACACTGAACGATGGAAGGTGGAAGGATGTGGAAACATCGTGAATGACATTGAATGATTTGGAATGACACTGAAAGATTTTGAATAATACTGAATGACACTGAATGAAGTAAAACTCTCTGGGAACGGGCCAATTCAAGATAGCTGCCGCACTGTGGGGGAGGCTTTGGTACCAAATTTGGAAAGAGACCCAAACGGTTGGGTCCATTTTATATCAGTGTGGGGGTGAAACGTTGGTCTTGGCGGAGCTGTCTGAATATTGGAGAAGTGAGAAGACAAAGTAAAACAGAACAATTAAAATCACTCTTCAAATACATATTGTTTGGTAAGCAGAGCATGATTTACAGCTCACCATTTTATTGCATGCACCAAGCATGTTATACATTTTTCTGTCCACGGGATGGCGTAGTCAAGAAAAATGAAGCATCTCGAAGCCCATTCGTGTGTGAAGTATTTCCCTGCAGGGCTTGGCTGCTTTATGGGGCTTCATTTTGCCATCACTAGTTTTAGATAGTTTTAATTTTTGAAAGAGCATTTTCATTTTACAGTGAACCCTCGCTACTTCGCGGTTCACCTTTCGCGGGTTCAGTGCTTCGCGGGTCTAAAAAATATTCGGGGGCATTGTAGTTTCGCCGAGCGGCACGACGGGGCGCTGGAGCTGTTAGACGGCCGGCATGCGCCGAAGAAGAGCGTGGGCGAAGAGGAGAGTGGACGAAGAAGAGCACGTTCCCCCGGGCACGATTTGGGGCGACGTTTCGCGCGGTTCGGACCGTACCAGAGCTCCGGCCAGCTAAATATGCCAATTTGTCAGAGAGAAGACCGTGACAAAGAATGGCCCAATCGCAATAAACACTCTACACCATACGTTCCTCGTTGACGTGTACATGGGGTGTTGCAGAGCACAGGTTCCAAGCAAAATTGGGACAATGCGTGTGACGACACCAACTTCCGCCTCCTATGTCATCGAGCTTGGCGGCACGTTATCATTATGTATTTATTTGTAACAATTTTGACGTTGAGAGTGATATTAAAACTTAAGTAATGTGGTAGTTAGGAAAAAACCCTGGCTTGGGACCCACCGGAACAAGCTATAGCTTCATTTGTACTATTTGAGGCGCTCTCACAATCTGCGGCGCATGCACACAAGGTCGCTAAGTACGCTAGCTGCACTCGGACAAAACACGTAGGTGACTTTAAAAGAGTGACCGAAATTGCACACATGCAACTGTTTATCATAATGTCATAATTCGATATGTACATTTGAAGAGAATTTTTTTCAGCATGGGCACAAGAATTCCACCGAACATCGCCAGTTCAATGGGATTTTGGTTAAGTCCGCAAATAATTGTGGACAATATACTTTGGCTGCGCGCTCGAATAATTTTACTCGTATATACTTCAATGAGGGTGTAGTGTGGGTATCGGGATCTTTAACACGCCCTAACACGAAGCTGACTCTCCAACCGCCACAGCCTTTTAATGACGAAATTATAAAATAAACAAAAACACTGTTCAACAACATAAAATAAAATAAAAAATCACATCATACTTACATTTATAAACTTTAATCCTCAAGAACATTATTCTCAGGTTGACCGAAAGACGAGGACACGGGAGCGCCTCGGGCATGTTCTTCTTCCTTGTGTAGGCGAATGACGTTTTAAGGTGCTTGTCCGCCACCTGCTGTGCTGAACTATGTATTAAATAAGAAAAGCAAATTGTTGAATGTTTTTTCCCCAATGAAGACTGAATTGTAAAATACCCGGAAATGGCTTTTCTGTTTTATTGTGCATTTAAAAAAAATTCAGATTGTCCTTTTTTGTTGAGATAATTGTTGAATATTGAAATTGCACATGTAACTGGTAATTTAGTTTTAGATATTATTTGAACCAGTGGAGGGCCATGCATTTCACACCTGGGCCTTCAATGAAGTCCTACTTCGTCCTACTTGAATAAATCCCCCTCATAATACCATAATTTATGACACCACGGGTGGACAAACAATATACAGAAAAGCACTTAGACAGCACTGACCGAGTGTTGGACGATATAGCTTCTCTTGAAAGGTCCGTGTTGAAAATGGCCTCGCAAGTGAATCTTCAATTTCTAAAGATAAAGATGTCTTTTAATTGTCCCATAACGGGGACATTTGCAGTGTTACAGCAGCAAAGATATACATCACACAGTGGCACCGACGTAATGTAGCCGTTAATGTATAACATTGGCAGCAGGCATTCATAAAAAGCATGCAAATATACACAGTATATACGTATATACACAGATCCCCATGTATATACACACTTACAGCCCACAACATATACAAGTGTAAGGAAACACTCCTAATGCCTGTCTATGGTTCAGAGGGGAAATAAATAAAAACGCTGCAATGATAAAAAAAAATACTGAATGATTGAAAATACTGCAATGATAAAAATACTGCAAGAATAAAAGTACTGTACCCAGCCAACATGTCCAACTGGGCCCCAAATGGGGTAAATGCGGGATTCCTGGGTACCAAGTGGGAATGGGCTAGAAGTGGGCAATGGTACAGGGTTCCATGTGGGCGCCATCTGGGATTGGTGGGCATGGGCTTAAACTGGGCAAATGTTGTGGGTGCAATACGGGTTGTGTATGGGCTAAGTGGGCATGGGTTAGAACTGGTAAAGATAAAGATAAAGATGTCCTTTATTAGTCCCACAATGGGGAAATTTGAGGTGTTACAGCAGCAAAGATATAGCTCACACAGAGTCGGCGGCGTAATGTAGCCGTTAATGTATAACATTAGCAGCAGACATTCATAAAAAGCATGCAAATATACACAGTATAAACGTATCTAAGTGTAAGGAAACACTCCTAATGTCTGTCCATTATACAGAGGGGAAAATGCTGTAATGATAAAAACTACTGAATCTACTACTGAAACCATTTATAGGTCCTATTTGGGTTATGTGTGGGCTAAGTGGGCATGGGTTAGAACTGGTCAACCATGTGAGGGTCTCATATGGGCTGTATATGGGCCAAGTGGGCATGGGTTAGAGCTGGTCAACCATGTCTGGGTCCTATTTGGGTTATGTGTGGGCTAAGTGGGCATGGGTTAGAAGTGGTCACCATTTATCGGTCCTGTTTGGGTTATGTGTGGGATAAGTGGGCATAGGTTAGAGCTGGTCAACCATGTCTGGGTCCTGTATGGGTTATGGATGAGCTAAGCGGGCATGGGTTTGAAAATTTGTTCTGGAGCCTTTTTGATATTTAATGCATGCTATGCTAATAGTAACCACCCGAAGACTATTCTCAATAGAACTATTCAATGGATGCCAAAACGATAGAGACATGGCCATGGAGCCTATGCTGCGAGATTGTGAAAGGACTAAAATAAGTGTAGGATTTTTGAGGACCAGAAGTCAGCTTTTATTAGGTTTGACATTGATTTAACTTATGGAACAATGCAAATTATGGTCGGGTTGTTGTTGGACTTTTTCCGCTTTTGACTAAGGGACGGGTGTTTTTATTTTCTGGGACTCTTTAGAACAAGCGGCACGGTGGCGGACTGGTTAGCAAGTCCGCATCACAGTACAGAAGTGCAAGGTTCTCCCTGTGCCTGCTAGGGTTTTCGCCGGTTTCCTCCCACTTTCCAAAAACATTCATGATAGGTTGATTGGTCACTGGTCCAAGGTCTGAGTGTGAGAGCGGATGGTTGCTTGTCTCTGTGTGCCCTGCGATTGACTGGCAACCAGTTCAGGGTGTACCCTGTCGACTGCCCGAAGACAGCTGGGATAGGCTCCAGCACTCCCGGGGACCCTTGTGAGGACAAGAAGCAGTACAGAGGATTGATTGATTTATTAAAATTAAAATTAAATTCATGTATTTATCTATGCTAAATTTAACAAGGCTGGACGTTATATTTTGTGAATTTACATGTACCCCCAACTGTGACTTAATAACCCTTAAGGGACAAGATAACATTTTATAATATTCCAGACAGCTAAGATTGTCATCTATGAACTATTTGACAAGGCAGGTCCAGCATCGTCAGCCACATCCAACAGTCAACACAGTTACTTTTTTTTTAATAAACAAAATCAACATTATTAATTAATGTTATTTTATTAATTCTGTATGCTGTGAAAGATCTTTATTCAAAGTATATTTGAAGTTATTTCTACCTTATTGCTTGATTTTTGTAGATTCAAGTTGGAGTTGTCAAAATTACAGATTCTTTTGAAGGCAGCATATTCAAACTGTGAGAAAAGGAGCGAATGCAAGCTACGCGGTCTTTGAGGTGCGGCAGAAGAGCTGAAAGCACGGTGAGTCCCGAACGATAATTGAATTAATTAATTAATCTTGGGTAAATGTCTGGCTCTCATTTTTTAGACTTACTTTACAATGTGTTTTGTAATTTTTCAAGGTTGCCTGTGTTGGAAAACTGCTTGGTGCGTTAGCTAAAACACAGTATGCTAAAATGATAAGTGACGAGAACACAGAGGGTATATCAACAACGTACGTACTCGAATTATTTTGGGGAAAACTTAAGTACATTATAATCACCCTTTTAATAATACTGATAAGCGTTGTGTGTTTTATTTATTTTTATGAGGACCTTTACAACGAGCTACATATTGTTAGCATTGGGCCTACGACGCTAAACACAGTGTCCCTCGATCTCTCTCCAAAATTCTCCAAAAGACTTAAGCTTTCACTCAAATTAATACAATCTACTCCACTAGCTCATTTAAGGCTTTTTTGTGATGTGTTTGATTTGGGTAAGTAAAGCAAAACATATTAACTGTTGAATGTTGCCTGTTATTTAAATAATAGAAATTCAAGATGAAAGTTGAACAGATATTGAAATGCTAGATTGGCTCATTCAGAATCATGCCACAATGTGCTTTGTATGTTTTGTGTGTGGGTTTATCAAGCTCTAATTCAATGCAGTGTCCAAAACGAGCGCGCATAATTGTTGGATGAATGTTGGTTAATAGAGTCAGATAATAGTTAAAATTCCAACAGTTGAACAGATGTTGAAATGCTAGATTGGCTCATTCAGAATCATGCCACAATGTGCTTTGTATGTTTTGTGTGTAGGCTTATCAAGCTCTAATTCAATGCAGTGTTGAGCTGCATTTGAGAGGAACTACGTAAGTAACTAATGTGGAAAAATTGTGACTTCTTTGTGTACTTTTATTTTGAATATTCAAATTTTGTGGGTAAAGGTTAGAGAAAATAAGTTTAAAATGAGAGCTGTACAGGTATTTAAGTTTTTGGTTTGTAAAATACCCGAATGTGGGTTTCAGCAGGTGAGGCAATGATTGGACAGAGCAAAAGCTATGCTCCAAAATAGAAGTGATTACACCTTCACTAGACTAACCTGCAGCTAATTACATAATTATAAAATTAACACTTTAACCTGGCTTCCCCATCACAGATGTATTCTTTTAAATGCAAAGCTTTTTGTTCTAGCTTTTGTTGTTAAATGACATTCATGCCCAAGTGTCTATGCATCCATTGCAGGGATGTTTTCTCAAGTGACGAGTCTGAAGCCTGTGATGACGAAGTACCATCTACACCTCCCCATGGATTGTCACAGAGAAAAAGCTTCCTAACCAAGAGAGGCGCTGCAGAAGGTCCTTGAGTACGTCCAACGTGTTGAGTCTGTGAGTCTACTGCAGGATCTAATGCAGGTATGAAAATGATGAAATTTTAATGTATTATCTTCAAAATTATAAATAATTATTTAATTTCTTGAAATATAAAATTAGGTACCCTAAACCCAAGTAGGAACCCCAGTCCCAGTACATTCCTGATTCTGGAGCTACAGAGATCAAACCATCCTACTGTATCACTAAATAGCCCCACCTCTAAAACCCTGATTCGGAAGGCCTAGTTGAAAGACTTCAGAGTTCAAGATGGTCAACTGCAACTATGATAAGCCGAATGTGTTCACCCCAAGTCGGAAACTGAGAAAAAGACTCAATTTTCACATGATTTCAGTCCCTTCTATATTTAAAAGAATGTATTGGGGCTCTAAAAATGTGAAATATTTTTACAAGTATTTCTTTTACTACTCATAGGCAGTTTCATAATAATAGTACAATTTGGCATCGTGTATTGTTTTTTGGTTCCATTCAAAATGCACAAGACGTATAGACATATTTTGTTTGTGGATCGCTGCAGCATCACACGAGCGCACAGAGACAAACGTGGCAGCAACTTAAAACAATTAAAATATCGAATCGAAATCGAGAACTGAAAATCAAAAATCGAATCGGGGCTTGAGTGAATCGTTACCTCCCTAATCATAATCATTTTGGTAGAATGTTGGGCTCTTGCCCTTTGAGTGTATATGGCGTTACCGAAGCTGTTCACTTAATCGACAATTCCTTTCCTGTGACGTTTATCATACCCAGTTTAACTGCCAAAATATTTTTAAGTGTGTGATGATTATCTGGATCGAGTGACACCCATGTTATAATGGTTGCAGGTATTGGTGGATTGGACGATAGTGTCAGAACAATGATGGCGTTCATCATGACAAATCCTCTGTCTCTGAAGTACAATCTCTTTGGACATCGTAGCAAGAACAAGCGCCGAGACCTGCCTTTTTCGGATGTTCTATACGGTAATATATTTTTTTTTTTTTTTTTTTTTTTAAGGGATTGTGGTGTGAAGACATTTCAGCATAGGGCTGGGCGATTAACCGAAAATTTACCGTTACCGAAATTTATTAGAATGACCGACATCATTTTGCCCATGTCGGTAAATTCGGTGTCTAAAAAAAAAAAAGAAAAAGGAAAGTCTTTTCTGTCTGCGGCAATGTTCATGCCTCTTTAAGTCTGCTCCAGCGCATGTAGTCACGTGACTCAGGCGCTGTAGAAGAATGTAAACAAGACGCGTTCGTAGCTGGCGATTCAAATTCAGAAGAGGCTGACACGGCTAAAGACGAAGTAACGTTAGTTGAAATTGGTCTTGTCGCGCTTGTCCCAAAAAGAAATTCGACATCTGTCGTTTGGAAATGTTTTGGGTTCCATAAAGACGATGTTTGCGCAAAAGAACATGAACTACAAAGTGCGTCGTAAGCACTTGAAACAGCGCGTCCAACCTTTTCTTTTTCACCACCCACAACACAACCATGCTGTTGACTTGGAGCTTGTGCTAAAAGTTCAAAGTGAGAAGCAAGGTTGGACAAGTGACAACAGCCCACTAACGGAGGCGAAACCATACGAGAGAACGTCTCAGTGGTGGACGCGATAGCCTAGCACATAGCTAAAGATAGAGCTCCTGAAGTTACAGTGGAGCGCACAGGATTTAAACGCCTCAGGAACGTAGCCGACAAGAGGTACGAAAATATTTGCCGCAAACAGCACTTCCCGATATGGACAACATCGGGACGGGAGCGGAGACATGTCGAGCATTTTGCATCCACATCCGACTTGTGGTCGAGTCGCAACATGGATCCCTGTTTGAGCCTGAAATGTGCAGTACATAGACGAGAAGTGGCGACTGCGCACCGGAGTACTCGAGACGGCACATTTTACTGATGAAGCACACGCGTTTGTTTGGCACTGGCATTCCATTGATTTTTTTTTTTTTCATTTTATTTAGCATTTTGTTTACAGGCGACTAGTGCCTTTGCACATGGCATTATTTATATTGTTTACAAGATACCTTTACACAAATCTAAGCATTTGCAAATGGCATTACACCATCTCGGCACAATCTATTTGCAGGAAAAGATTTTGTGAGAGGTACCCTTTTTTTTCCTGTTCTTTGTGACATTGTTCAAGTCATGCAAAGCAAGCTATTTTGAATGTTTATTCAAATGATTTTTGTACTTCTATTTTTCATTGAAAGTAATGTGTACCAGTTGGTCAATAAAAAAAAGCAGTTAATATGCATTTTCTGCATTTATTTTGATTTTGGTCCTCAGGGGGAATTTATCGTGCATTTATCGTTATCGAGGTAAAATTGCCCAATTTATCGCGATATTGATTTTAGGTCATATCGCCCAGCCCTATTTCAGCATGTCCCATAAGGTTTCACAATCATTAAATAGCTTTACTAAGTTGGCTTCTTGTCTTTTTTGTTTTAGGAGCACTGAAAAGGAATGGAGCCACAAAGGACATCAACGAGAAGGACACAGGCAACCCTGTCCAAGTGGTTCATGGGAGCTTGTGATCAAGGTGGGAATAGGGCAGTTCGAGCTCGGAGATCTCAAGGCAACTGTCAGGTTTAAAACGTCCTGACGCCATTTTTAGACTGAAGGTGGCATAAATCCAGACCAAACCAGTTAGAGTTTTGTTTTTGACCATTCGCGAATGGGAGAGGAAGTCAGGAGGTGAAGCAGGCGTCTTGCCAGTTCAATCTCGCGCACTCTCTCTCACTCTCTACCACCCGTTCGGTCTTTTATCAGCAACCTAAGCAGACAATGGAGGTCTGTCTGAAATTCTAGCAGGCAGGCAGGAAGCAATCAACCACAGTAGTCAGTCAGGAATTCGAAACTAAAGTGTGTGCGTGTGTTCCAGTTGTGCGCGTGTGTGCTAAAGCAATAATGTGAGTGTCTGTGTGTGTGTGCGCAATTATAACTGATACAAATAGTGTATAAAAACATGATTAGAAATACACAAACTATTTACATATCCTCATCCCATCTCACATTCCCCCGTTTGTGGGTTTAAATCATGTCCTTACGGCTTTAAGACAGATCATCATAATGAAATCATACAACAGTGTGGTCATCCGTGGAGGGGCGAAAACCCTCAGTAGGGACAAAATTCCCCTCCTCCCTTCCGGCGTGGAACGAGATTCTCATGGTATGTTGGTCACTTGGGAATAAAACATAAAAAAACTTCAATATACCTAGTGAAAAATAACAAAACTGTCTCCACGCAGAGCTTGTCTCCACGCAGAGCTTGTCTCTGCGGCGACTTGATGGAGGCCCTTGCCTCGTTGTAGGAGGGGACAGCCGTCTTTACCTCCCGGATCTTCGTGTGTGGTGTATGTGTGTGCATGTGTGGGGGCAGGGGCAAAAGGGTCCATGTGTTATTTAGGTTTCAGTGTCCAGTTCGAGTTTGTCATTGTCCAGTTCGAATTCGTCATTCTCAACATCAATCAGGTTGTAATGGTACATTTGGGCAACAAACATGCAGTTAATAATCATCTTTGTCATAAGAATAATGCAACATGAACAGACTACACATAACAAAAATGAAAACCATAATTATCCCGATATATTGTCTTTCAAATTCTTCGTAGTGGTCATAACATCAATAATTGTTTCATTTTATTAAAAATGTAAATGCAGTAATGTTCTCCAATCAAGGCTAAAATTCTTTATGTACGTCATTAATTTCCAAACAATATCTAATCTTTTTGTTCTGTGGCTTCAACATTCGTATCTGTGGCTGGTTGTGCGGTTCCGATGTGCGTGTGGTCCGATATTGTGACTCAGGTGGGCTCCTGTTCGAGGGATTCGCGTTGCTCGGCCTTTAGCTGGAAACCGGAGAAGCTTGTACTGCAACTGGTGGATCCAGCTGCCACGCCCCGCGACCTTTGCTGCCGTCGGGGTCACTGCAATCATCTGGCGAGGGCCATCTCAGCATTCACTTGTCCCAACGAAGTCGTTTCAGCACCTTGAAGAAGAGTTGGTCTCCCACACGGACGTGATTTCTCTGTGGATCAGAACACACTGGCCAGTAATTGCGTCTTTTTTTTTTTTTTTTTTTTTTTTTTTTTTTGGGCAAAACATGTTTCCCATGTGGACTGGGACTGATGTGCCAGTCGCTGGTGGTTCTGATGAACCTGAGAGTCGATAGGGGATAGTGTCCTAACTTCGGCTGGCACTATCCTCATTGCTGTGATTGAAACACAGTCTGGTCATTGTCTCCTTTTTTTCCCTCATATTCTTGATAAGTCTGCCCTTAACAGTCCCATTAGTGCGTTCCACAAGTCCTGCAGACTGTATGCACAATGACGCTTTGAGTCAATTTTGCAACAACTGTCCCACTTGTTACAACATCATTCACAAAATGCATAATTTTCACTTCAAATCACTTCTTGAAATTCCAAATGTCAGGATAATTTGTGTTAGGTTGAAGATGTATTTTATCCCATATTTTACTCTATTAGTATTGCAAAAGAATTGTTCCACAGCGTGACCCATGTTTGACCATATGGATGAGAAGACTTCACAGAGAAGCGGATGCCTGAAGACTGGATCAACGTCTGCAACATCAAAGGAGGTGTGCTGAGACACACCTCTGAAACAAAAGGACTGAGACTTTAGTACCAGAGCACTAAAAGGGCATATCTGCCTTTTCAATCAGTGGATGACTGCCATTGATGTCTGTCTTTCCTCTTGTGTCTGAGATGTTTACATGTTCCTGCTGGTGCTCCCCCCTTCATCTCTTAGTGCAAATACATTGTATTGTTAGGGACTTCCCTAATAAAATAGAGGGCTCGGCGGAGTGTGCTCCAGAACGAATTTGGAGATGTAACTGAGCACACCTCTGTTCGTTCTCCTCGCGAGTAAAAGATCAACTCTTGTCTTCCTTCCATTCATTTAGCCTATGTTCAGTGAATGCTTAGGTGATTGAACCTGACAATTTGATTACACAACACTTTTTCCAACTGTTTTAGCATCAACATATGTTGTCGGAAACAACTTAATCCATTTTGAAAACATATGAATTACAACCAAACAATATTGCATCTCAAACAAATAACACTGTCTAAAAAAAAGTTTTTTGTTGAAAAGTCTGTATGTGGGAACAATTTCATATCATACTACCCCTCTCTTGACTCATGGTTATGCTCGTGTGTCACTCTTATTACTTTTCCAATCAATGAATTAGGCAGCCAGGATTTGCCATCTGCCAATTTGCTGATCCTGTCCTCAGCAATGTTTGCACCTTTGTTCTCCCAATTTGTGCGTTCAATTACTGGTACCTTTTTCCCTGGCGTGGGATCAAATTGTCAAGTTGATTTTCTGCGTGTGTGTGCGTGTGGGGGTGTGTTCATTTTCCCTTTTAGCTGCGCTGTGTCGATATAAAGGCGAGGCAGTTTCCAATTGTAATTGTGTCATTTTCTGTTAAGTGAATTTTGCGTTCACAAATAACTATTTTAGACGTGCTTTATGCACAACTTTTCTTTTCCTGTTGTGGTTTTTAAAGCCCAATGTCGACAGAACGCATGAACATTTATCTTGACTGTCAGTCCACATTGTAACCATACAACTCATACAAGATGGGAAACCCCAAATTTTAATTAGCTCACACCCGCCTACGCTCTTCCTGCTTATCCTAACAATCTCTTATCCGTTGGTATCACAATGTTAGTACTCCCATCGCATAAAAGTCAGTTTGATTTCAGGCTGCGACCTTGGTTCTCAAACACTTTTACTTCTTATCAGTCTGGAATGCGCACCTGGTCTGTGTTACAAGTCTGAGTTCCTCCAGTCGGGAGGAAGGTCAAGTCGCGGTTTGGTGATAATTTGGACGGCTCCACAGTCGTGTGGCGCCTCCTAGATGATGCGGGGAAAAAATGACGCTGGGCTGAAATGCACCGCAACTTATCAGTATAATGTGTCCCTGTGACAATTAGGCCGGCGTGCAATGTGAATGTGGTGGGAAAAGAATGTAATTTTTTGATTCCTTAAAGCAGCAGTGAAAGCTCTTAATCACACTCTAAGTGGTTCTCTGCCACGAAATCCAAATTGTTGTGACTAAATATGCAAATGAATTCATTTTGCCCTGGTTCCTGCAGTAACCCAGGCTAATGAAGTCATTTTTTGCAGTCACTGTTTTGCTCAAATGGCTTATAATAATTTGGTAGTGCGTTAAGATGCTTTGTCGATACAATCTTGGAGTGTATCTTCACAAGTTCCAACATACACAACCCATTCCATGGCCATGACGATACTGTTTTAAAGATTACCAAGGCTTGTTGGACCTTTCTCTGCCACATAAATTACAGCCCTGAGAGGCACTGGGCCTCAACTTTATCTATGAAGGGTCAGGGATTTAATGGGGGTCACCGAGGCGTCCCAAGGAAAGTTTTTACAGAAAAGTGGTCTGGCAATATCTTTTCTCTTTCTTATCACTGACAATGCGCCCCTTTAAAGTTTTGACGTTTGTTTGAATTCGCCCGTGCTTATTAATTCTATTGAAGTCCAATTTTGTCAGTGTATCACGGCCTAATGAGTAAAACGCATGTTGATGTAGAACTCCTTCTACACACACTTTTATGTTTGACTTTTTACGTCACGTGATCCTCCATTGCTACCACAACTCGTCCTGAAAAGTTAATGTTTTGTAACAAGACTTACTGCTTCCTCCTTTCTTTCTTTTCTTTTTCCTTCCTTCTGCCCAACACGTTCATGCTTTCTGTGCATAATTTAGAATTTTCTTTTCCATTTTACAAGTTGGCCAATTTAAATTAGGTTGTTTTATTTGAAAAGCCTGTAATTCTCTTTTTTTTCCCCTTTTCACCTAATCACAAATTTCTTATCACAAAAATGAACATGTTAATTCTATTTTATTTCCTATTTTTCCAATCTTGTGACTCATTTCACTTCAACCAGTTCTACCTTAAAGTGGACAAGTACACATCAATGTTTTTTGTAGTTTCTATTTTCTTCTCTGCTTTAATGAAAATTATAGCCCTTCTAGCCAAATTTTTCCTGTGTCATTTCTATCTCTGCATTTCATTCCATTTCTGGCCTACCTTAATACTAAAACAAAAATGCTCTTTCAAAAATTAAAACTATCTAAAACTAGTGATGGCAAAATGAAGCCCCATAAAGCAGCCAAGCCCTGCAGGGAAATACTTCACACACGAATGGGCTTCGAGATGCTTCATTTTTCTTGACTACGCCATCCCATGGACAGAAAAATGTATAACATGCTTGGTGCATGCAATAAAATGGTGAGCTGTAAATCATGCTCTGCCCACCAAACAATATGTATTTGAAGAGTGATTTTAATTGTTCTGTTTTACTTTGTCTTCTAACTTCTCCAATATTCAGACAGCTCCGCCGAGACCAACGTTTCACCCCCACACTGATATAAAATGGACCCAACCGTTTGGGTCTCTTTCCAAATTTGGTACCAAAGCCTCCCCCACAGTGCGGCAGCTATCTTGAATTGGCCCGTTCCCAGAAAGTTTTACTTCATTCAGTGTCATTCAGTATTATTCAAAATCTTTCAGTGTCATTCCAAATCATTCAATGTCATTCACAATCTTTCCACATCCTTCCACCTTCCATCGTTCAGTGTCATTCCACATTCTCTTTCATATATAACATAACATAACAATAACATAATCCTGGGTCAGCAGACACCTAATTAATGTGTTAATACATGATACATTTTTCTATAAGCAACCCTTATGATTGTAACGTATTTTTAATTCTTTCTAGGCGGGAACTGTCCGAACAAAAAATTCATGCAATTTGTAATTAGACACTTTGTCATACAAAAAGTCACTCAGGGCAAGAGAAAAAAAATTGTCACTTGCCCAAGTTGGGCAAGTAATTTGGCCACTCGGGCAAGGCAAATTTTAGTGGCACTTGCCCTATGGGCAAGCAGTTTTTAAAGTTAACTTCGAACCCTGTGATGGTGTCTTGTGACCTGTCTTTATCAGCTGATGTTCCATGAAGGCGTGCCTTACCTGTCACAAGAATGAAGGCAAGTCACGCCCCCCGCTGTCCATTCACTCCGCCAAGACGCTGCTCCAGGTGGTAGAGAGGATGAAGGCTCCCTTGTCTCTGTTCATGGTTTTTATGCCTCGCTTGCAGATCTCAATGGCCTCTCTGATCCAGCGCTGTAGTTTGTTCTCTTCTGTGCGGATGACCCTGCCCTTCTCCCGGTCCATGATGTGGTTTTCCCTTTTGCAGTGGTCAGTGATTGCTGATTTGTAATGTTCATGTTGTGCTTGTTCTTTTACTGCTCTGATTTTTTAATTTTTTTGACAGGTAAGTCACACCCTCATGGAACATCAGCTGATAAAGACTGGTCTCAAGACACCATCATGCGACACTCTGAAGAAGGCGAAAGACTCGCCGAAACATGTCAGGTAAAAAATTAACCTAAAACATAAATGTCTGCTTTTAATGAATCAGTCAAATATCAATAATAAGAAGACAAAATGAACCTAATACAAATAAATGAATGCTTAATAACTCCCCTGCACACGCTCCTAAAAATCCAAACCTTCACCTGTAAATAAAACGTCCCGACCTGAAGACATCTTAATGTTATTATTTTGTTTTACACACAGCGCCGCCAAGTGGAATCAAAAATTTGTTTTTATTTTAATTTTCACGTACTGCACGGTGCCCTTCTGACGAATCCGACTGAAAATTAGTCAGAAAAGACTCAAGACAATGATCTTACTCTCTGCCGAATTTTGTGACGTTTTGGCAAAAGGCGTGGCTATTACGGTGCTGAAAAGTCCGATTGTACTTTGTGACAACAAAAGCTCCGGCAACATGACTCAGATGATCCTATCTTCTCGAAGTTGTACACATTTGAGGATACTTCAGCCCTGAAGACTTCTACCAACTTATTTTTCATCGTAGTAGTAGCGCCACCAACTGGTAAAAGCTAATACAAGTTATTTTCTTGGATGTTTTTCTCCGTGCAACTCAACAAGGTCGCCCTCATATATGCTCGGATTACTGTTTCGGCCATGAGGATGTCACAATACGAAATTCGTCCTTTTTCGTGAAAGGTTGTGGGAGTGGCATTGCACTGTTCGGCAATAAAACAACGCTGATTATGAGGTTGTAAATATGAACGACAACTCGTGAAACTTTACACACACATCAGGCCGAGCAAATTTATAATATATATATATATATATATATATATATATATATATATATATATATATATACGGGGAGAGAGAGAGTGAAATTCATGTTACAACAAAAAAAAACAAATTATTATTAAAACATATTATTTTTTAATTCCCCAGCCATTCTTTTTGTATTTATTTAATTACTCCGACTTTTACCTAATGGTACGCCGTCCGGTGTGCCCTGTGAAATGAAAGGTGGCATTCTTTATTTATTTATTCATTTATTCATTCATAACTGACAGCCTCGCGCTCCGCTCGTGCCCGGGCGGAAGAGGTGCTCCAATTCGGCTTAACTGTGACACACGCCCGCCCTCCTCCCCCGGAACTTCCATTCGGTTAAACTTAGGGGCCGCTTGGCACCGCCCATGCCCGGGGAAGGTGCTCCTCTTCGGCTTACTGTGACGCGAGCATGCCCTCCTCCTCCGGAGCTTCCATTCGGTTAAACTTAGGGGCCGCTTGAAACCGCCCGTGCCCGGGGAAGGTGCTCCTCTTCGGCTTACTGTGACGCGAGCATCCCCTCCTCCTCCGGAGCTTCCATTCGGTTAAACTTAGGGGCCGCTTGGAACCGCCCGTGCCCGTGGAAGGTGCTCCTCTTCGGCTTACTGTGACGCGAGCATGCCCTCCTCCTCCGGAGCTTCCATTCGGTTAAACTTAGGGGCCGCTTGGCACCGCCCGTGCCCGGGGAAGGTGTTCCTCTACGGCTTAACTGCCACGCACGCCGGCCGGAGCTCTGGTACGGTTCAAACCGCGCGAAACGTCGCCACCGATCGTGTCCGGGGGAACGTGCTCTTCTTCGCCCACGCTCTTCTTCGGCGCACGCCGGCCGTCTAACTGCTCCAGCGCCCCGTCGTGCCGCTCGGCGAAACTACAATGCCCCCGAATATTTTTTAGACCCGCGAAGCACTGAACCCGCGAAAGGTGAACCGCGAAGTAGCGAGGGTTCACTGTATGTATAAGACCAAGACCTACAAAAAAGTCTCTTGGAGCAATGAGCTAGGTTTTACAGGAAGTCGGCCATTTTTAATTTACTTAAAAGGGGGCGGGTCACCACAATGGACTTTGTGTAGAAATTATTATTGGGGCCCGAGCAGCGACGGCGGCGAGGTCCCTATTGTTTTTGAAGAAATTATTATTAGGGCCCGAGCAGCGACCGCTACGAGGTCCCCATTGTTTTTGTGGAAATTATTATTATTTTTATTATTATTATTAGGGCCCGAGCAGTGACCGCTGCGAGGTCCCTATTGTTTTTCTAGAAATTGTTATTAGGGCCCGAGCTGCGACGGCTGCGAGGTCCCTATTGTTTTTGTAGAAAATATTATTACTTTTATTATTAATAATATTATTATTATTATTATTAGGGCCTGAGCAGCGACCGCTGCGAAGTCCCTATTGTTTTTGTAGAAATTATTATTATTATTATTTTTCCGATTGTTCGATCGCATTTTTGACCCCCGAAACATGCACAAAAACTCACCAAACTTGGCAGTCTCATCGGGCATGGCGAAAAATTTGATATTTTAACGTCTAATATGAACAGGAAGTGAGTTATGAATTTTTGAAAGTCCGACTTTTGCCCTTTTTTGCATGTTTACAGGGGTCATTCTTTTGCACCCTGATCCTAAAGGCTTCATCTGATTGCCTTAAAATTCTGTCTGTAGCATCTGAAGACCTGGGACAAACACTGGGGCTAAAATTTTTTGTTTCCGAAATACTATATGACAGGGGCGGGGCTTCAAAGTTTTCACTTAAGATTTCCTTCGCCGCAATGGACAAAATGCTTAATAACTCTCCTGCACATGCTGCTAAAAATCCAAAACTTCACATGTACATAAAGAGTCTGTACCTGAAGACATCTATATGTTTATATTCAGTTATACACCTTGCGCCAATCAATATCATTTTTTACATTTTGACGTACTGCACGGTGCCCTTTTAACGAATCTGATTGAAAATTGTCTAGAAAAGACTCAAGACATTGATCTTACTCTATCCCTATTTTTGTGACTTTCCTTCGAAGGGCGTGGCTATTATGGTGCCGCAGAGTCTGATTATTCTCCGTGGCAACAAAAGTTCCTGCAAAATGATTCAGATGATCCATCTTCTCGAAATTTTTCACATTTGAGGATATTCAGGCCCTGAAGACGGCTGCCAACTTATTTTTGATCGCAGTGGTAGCGCCACCAACTGGTTAAAACAAATACAAATTATTTTCGTTGATGTTTTTCTCCGGGCAGGTTAACAAAATCTACCTTATATTTGCTCGGATGAGTGTTTAGGCCTTGAGCATGTCACAATACAAAAGTCTTTCGCCCTCTTCAGAGTGTCACATGATGGTGTCTTGTGACCCGTCTTTATCAGCTGATGTTCCATGAGGGCGTGACTTACCTGTCACAAGAATGAAGGCAAGTCACGCCCCCCGCTGTCCGTTCACTCCGCCAAGATGCTGGTCCAGGTGGTAGAGAGGATGAAGGCTCCCTTGTCTCTGTTCATGGTTTTTATGCCTCGCTTGCAGATCTCAATGGCCTCTCTGATCCAGCGCTGTTGTTTGTTCTCTTCTGTGCGGATGACCCTGCCCTTCTCCCGGTCCATGATGTGGTTTTCCCTTTTGCAGTGG
Source organism: Idiotropiscis lumnitzeri (assembly GCF_059441095.1). Classification (NCBI taxonomy): domain Eukaryota; kingdom Metazoa; phylum Chordata; class Actinopteri; order Syngnathiformes; family Syngnathidae; genus Idiotropiscis; species Idiotropiscis lumnitzeri. The sequence goes on from NW_028283629.1 coordinate 545,466, forward strand.
TCAGTGATTGCTGATTTGTAATGTTCATGTTGTGCTTGTTCTTTTACTGCTCTGATTTTTTTCATTTTTTTGACAGGTAAGCCACACCCTCATGGAACATCAGCTCAAGACACCATCATGCGACACTCTGAAGAAGGCGAAAGACTCGCCGAAACATGTCAGGTAAAAAATTATCCTAAAACATAATTGTCTGCTTTTAATGAATCAGTCAAATATCAATAATAAGAAGACAAAATGAACCTAATACAAATAAATGAATGCTTAATAACTCCCCTGCACATGCTCCTAAAAATCCAAACCTTCACCTGTAAATAAAACGTCCCGACCTGAAGACATCTTAATGTTATTATTTTGTTATACACACAGTGCCGCCAAGTGGAATCAAAAAATTTTTTTATTTTAATTTTCACGCACTGCACGGTGCCCTTTTGACGAATCCGACTGAAAATTAGTCAGAAAAGACTCTAGACAATGATCTTACTCTCTGCCGAATTTTGTGACATTTTGGCAAAAGGCGTGGCTATTACGGTGCTGAAAAGTCCGATTGTACTCTGTGGCAACAAAAGCTCCAGCAACATGAGTCAGATGATCCTATCTTCTCGAAGTTGCACACATTTGAGGATACTTAAGCCCTGAAGACATCTACCAACTTATTTTTCATCGTAGTAGTAGCGCCACCAACTGCTAATAGCTAATACAAGTTATTTTCTTGGATGTTTTTCTCCGTGCAACTCAACAAGGTCGCCCTCGTATATGCTCGGATGACTGTTTCGGGCCATGAGGACGTCATAATACGAAATTTGTCCTTTTTCATGAAAAGTTGTGGGAGTGGCATTGCACTGTTCGGCAATAAAACAACGCTGATTATGAGGTTCTAAATATGAACAACAACTCGTGAAACTTTACACACACATCAGGCCGAGCAAATTTATCAATATTTTATACGTTAGTTGTGCAGCTTTTTTTAAATGGCTCACCATGGCCCTCGAGAAATGTTCAAAAAAGCAGCCCTGGTTGAGTGTTTCACCTCGCTTTTTGTAAATTTTATGGAGTACAGTGAACCCTCGGTTATCGCGGTTAATGGGGACCGAGACCATCCGCGAAAACTGAAAATCCGCGAAGTAGCGGCGCACCTTCAAAAATGCTTTAAAAAAATATACAATATATATAATAAATATATAAATATATATATATATATATATATATATATATATATATATATATATATACGGGGGGAGAGAGAGAGAGAGAGAGTGAAATTCATGTTATAACAAAAAAAACAAATTATTATTAAAACTTATTATTTTTTTATTCCCCAACCATTCTTTTTGTATTTATTTAATTACTCCGACTTTTACCTGCTGGTACGCCGTCCGGTGTGCCCTGTGAAATGAAAGGTGGCATTCTTTATTTATTTATTACATTTATTCATTCATAACTGACAGCCTCGCGCTCCGCTCGTGCCCGGGCAGAAGAGGTGCTCCAATTCGGCTTAACTGTGACACACGCCCGCCCTCCTCCCCCGGAGCTTCCATTCGGTTAAACTTAGGGGCCGCTTGGCACCGCCCGTGCCCGGGGAAGGTGCTCCTCTTCGGCTTACTGTGACGCGAGCATGCCCTCCTCCTCCGGAGCTTCCATTCGGTTAAACTTAGGGGCCGCCTGGAACCGCCCGTGCCCGGGGAAGGTGCTCCTCTTCGACTTACTGTGACGCGAGCATGCCCTCCTCCTCCGGAGCTTCCATTCGGTTAAACTCAGGGGCCGCTTGGAACCGCCCGTGCCCGGGGAAGGTGCTCCTCTACGGCTTAACTGCCACGCACGCCGGCCGGAGCTCTGGTACGGTCCGAACCGCGCGAAACGTCGCCACCGATCGTGTCCGGGGGAACGTGCTCTTCTTCGTCCACTCTCCTCTTCGCCCACGCTCTTCTTCGGCGCCCGCCGGCCGTCTAACCGCTCCAGCGCCCCGTCGTGCCGCTCGGCGAAACTACAATGCCCCCGAATATTTTTTAGACCCGCGAAGCACTGAACCCGCGAAAGGTGAACCTCGAAGTAGCGAGGGTTCACTGTATGTATAAGACCAAGACCTACAAAAAAGTCTCTTGGAGCAATGAGCTAGGTTTTACAGGAAGTCGGCCATTTTGAATTTACTGAAAAGGGGGCGGGTCTCCACAATGGACTTTGTGTAGAAATTATTATTGGGGCCCGAGCAGCGACCGCGGCGAGGTCCCTATTGTTTTTGTAGAAATTATTATTACTTTTATTATTATTATTATTATTATTATTATTAGGGCCTGAGCAGCGACCGCTGCGAAGTCCCTATTGTTTTTGTAGAAATTATTATTATTATTATTTTTCCGATTGTTCGATCGCATTTTTGACCCCCGAAACATGCACAAAAAGTCACCAAACTTGGCAGTCTCATCGGGCATGGCGAAAAATTTGATATTTTTTAACGTCTAATATGAACAGGAAGTGAGTTATGAATTTTTGAAAGTCCGACTTTTGCCCTTTTTTGCATGTTTACAGGGGTCATTCTTTTGCACCTTGATCCTAAAGGCTTCATCTGATTGCCTTAAAGTTCTGTCTGGAGCATCTGAAGACCTGGCACAAACACTGGGGCTAAAATTTTTTGTTTCCGAAATACTATATGACGGGGGCGGGGCATCAAAGTTTTCACTTAAGATTTCCTTCGCCGCAATGGACAAAATGCTTAATAACTCTCCTGCACATGCTGCTAAAAATCCAAAACTTCTTATTCCATTCTTATTTATTCATCTAATTTATATATTTGTCTGTATTATTGTTGTATTGCACTGGAGAGGGGAGCCCTCTAATCTCGTTGCACACTTGTGTACAATGACAATAAAGGGATTTCTATTTCTATTCTATTCATGTACATAAAGAGTCTGTACCTGAAGACATCTATATGTTTATATTCAGTTATACACCTTGCGCCAATCAATATCATTTTTTACATTTTGACGTACTGCACGGTGCCCTTTTAACGAATCTGATTGAAAATTGGCTAGAAAAGACTCAAGACATTGATCTTACTCTATCCCTATTTTTGTGACTTTCCTTCGAAGGGCGTGGCTATTACGGTGCCGCAGAGTCTGATTATTCTCCGTGGCAACAAAAGTTCCTGCAAAATGATTCAGATGATCCATCTTCTCGAAATTTTTCACATTTGAGGATATTCAGGCCCTGAAGACGGCTGCCAACTTATTTTTGATCGCAGTGGTAGCGCCACCAACTGGTTAAAACAAATACAAATTATTTTCGTTGATTTTTTTCTCCGGGCAGGTTAACAAAATCTACCTTACATTTGCTCGGATGAGTGTTTAGGCCTTGAGGATGTCACAATACGAAAGTCTTTCGCCTTCTTCAGAGTGTCACATGATGGTGTCTTGTGGCCCGTCTTTATCAGCTGATGTTCCATGAGGGCGTGACTTACCTGTCACAAGAATGAAGGCAAGTCACGCCCCCCGCTGTCCGTTCACTCCGCCAAAATGCTGCTCCAGGTGGTAGAGAGGATGAAGGCTCCCTTGTCTCTGTTCATGGTTTTTATGCCTCGCTTGCAGATCTCAATGGCCTCTCTGATCCAGCGCTGTTGTTTATTCTCTTCGGTGCGGATGACCCTGCCCTTCTCCCGGTCCATGATGTGGTTTTCCCTTTTGCAGCGGTCAGTGATTGCTGATTTGTAATGTTCATGTTGTGCTTGTTCTTTTACTGCTCTGATTTTTTCATTTTTTTGACAGGTAAGTCACACCCTCATGGAACATCAGCTGATAAAGACGGGTCTCAAGACACCATCATGCGACACTCTGAAGAAGGCAAAAGACTCGCCGAAACATGTCAGGTAAAAAATTAACCTAAAACATAATTGTCTGCTTTTAATGAATCAGTCAAATATCAATAATAAGAAGACAAAATGAACCTAATACAAATAAATGAATGCTTAATAACTCCCCTGCACATGCTCCTAAAAATCCAAACCTTCACCTGTAAATAAAACGTCCCGACCTGAAGACATCTTAATGTTATTATTTTGTTATACACACAGCGCCGCCAAGTGGAATCAAAAATTTGTTTTTATTTTAATTTTCACGTACTGCACGGTGCCCTTTTGACGAATCCGACTGAAAATTAGTCAGAAAAGACTCAAGACAATGATCTTACTCTCTGCCGAATTTTGTGACGTTTTGGCAAAAGGCGTGGCTATTACGGTGCTGAAAAGTCCGATTGTACTCTGTGGCAACAAAAGCTCCGGCAACATGACTCAGATGATCCTATCTTCTCGAAGTTGTACACATTTGAGGATACTTCAGCCCTGAAGACATCTACCGACTTATTTTTCATCGTAGTAGTAGCGCCACCAACTGGTAAAAGCTAATACAAGTTATTTTCTTGGATGTTTTTCTCCGTGCAACTCAACAAGGTCGCCCTCATATATGCTCGGATGACTGTTTCGGCCATGAGGATGTCACAATACGAAATTAGTCCTTTTTCGTGAAAAGTTGTGGGAGTGGCATTGCACTGTTCGGCAATAAAACAACGCTGATTATGAGGTTCTAAATATGAACGACAACTCGTGAAACTTTACACACACATCAGGCCGAGCAAATTTATCAATATTTTATACGTTAGTTGTGCAGCTTTTTTTAAATGGCTCGCCATGGCCCTTGAGAAATGTTCAAAAAAGCAGCCCTGATTGAGTGTTTCACCTCGCTTTTTGTAAATTTTATGGAGTACAGTGAACCCTCGGTTATCGCGGTTAATGGGGACCGAGACCACCCGCGAAAACTGAAAATCCGCGAAGTAGCGGCGCACCTTCAAAAATGCTTAAAAAAAATATACAATATATATAATAAATATATATATATATATATATATATATATATATATATACGGGGAGAGAGAGAGTGAAATTCATTTTATAACAAAAAAACCAAATTATTATTAAAACGTATTATTTTTTTATTCCCCAGCCATTCTTTTTGTATTTATTTAATTACTCCGACTTTTACCTGCTGGTACGCCGTCCGGTGTGCCCTGTGAAATGAAAGGTGGCATTCTTTATTTATTTATTCATTTATTCATTCATAACTGACAGCCTCGCGCTCCGCTCGTGCCCGGGCGGAAGAGGTGCTCCAATTCGGCTTAACTGTGACACACGCCCGCCCTCCTCCCCCGGAACTTCCATTCGGTTAAACTTAGGGGCCGCTTGGCACCGCCCGTGCCCGGGGAAGGTGCTCCTCTTCGGCTTACTGTGACGCGAGCATGCCCTCCTCCTCCGGAGCTTCCATTCAGTTAAACTTAGGGGCCGCTTGGAACCGCCCGTGCCCGGGGAAGGTGCTCCTCTTCGGCTTACTGTGACGCGAGCATGCCCTCCTCCTCCGGAGCTTCCATTCGGTTAAACTTAGGGGCCGCTTGGCACCGCCCGTGCCCGGGGAAGGTGCTCCTCTACGGCTTAACTGCCACGCACGCCGGCCGGAGCTCTGGTACGGTCCGAACCGCGCGAAACGTCGCCACCGATCGTGTCAGGGAGAACGTGCTCTTCTTCGTCCACTCTCCTCTTCGCCCACGCTCTTCTTCGGCGCACGCCGGCCGTCTAACCGCTCCAGCGCCCCGTCGTGCCGCTCGGCGAAACTACAATGCCCCCGAATATTTTTTAGACCCGCGAAGCACTGAACCCGCGAAAGGTGAACCGCGAAGTAGCGAGGGTTCACTGTATGTATAAGACCAAGACCTACAAAAAAGTCTCTTGGAGCAATGAGCTAGGTTTTACAGGAAGTCGGCCATTTTGAATTTACTTAAAAGGGGGCGGGTCACCACAATGGACTTTGTGTAGAAATTATTATTGGGGCCCGAGCAGCGACGGCGGCGAGGTCCCTATTGTTTTTGTAGAAATTATTATTAGGGCCTGAGCAGCGACCGCTACGAGGTCCCCATTGTTTTTGTGGAAATTATTATTATTTTTATTATTATTATTATTAGGGCCCGAGCAGTGACCGCTGCGAGGTCCCTATTGTTTTTCTAGAAATTGTTATTAGGGCCCGAGCTGCGACGGCTGCGAGGTCCCTATTGTTTTTGTAGAAAATATTATTACTTTTATTATTATTAATATTATTATTATTATTATTAGGGCCTGAGCAGCGACCGCTGCGAAGTCCCTATTGTTTTTGTAGAAATTATTATTATTATTATTTTTCCGATTGTTCGATCGCATTTTTGACCCCCGAAACATGCACAAAAACTCACCAAACTTGGCAGTCTCATCGGGCATGGCGGAAAATTTGATATTTTAACGTCTAATATGAACAGGAAGTGAGTTATGAATTTTTGAAAGTCCGACTTTTGCCCTTTTTTGCATGTTTACAGGGGTCATTCTTTTGCACCCTGATCCTAAAGGCTTCATCTGATTGCCTTAAAATTCTGTCTGTAGCATCTGAAGACCTGGGACAAACACTGGGGCTAAATTTTTTTGTTTCCGAAATACTATATGATGGGGGCGGGGCTTCAAAGTTTTCACTTAAGATTTCCTTCGCCGCAATGGACAAAATGCTTAATAACTCTCCTGCACATGCTGCTAAAAATCCAAAACTTCACATGTACATAAAAAGTCTGTACCTGAAGACATCTATATGTTTATATTCAGTTATACACCTTGCGCCAATCAATATCATTTTTTACATTTTGACGTACTGCACGGTGCCCTTTTAACGAATCTGATTGAAAATTGGCTAGAAAAGACTCAAGACATTGATCTTACTCTATCCCTATTTTTGTGACTTTCCTTCGAAGGGCGTGGCTATTACGGTGCCGCAGAGTCTGATTATTCTCCGTGGCAACAAAAGTTCCTGCAAAATGATTCAGATGATCCATCTTCTCGAAATTTTTCACATTTGAGGATATTCAGGCCCTGAAGACGGCTGCCAACTTATTTTTGATCGCAGTGGTAGCGCCACCAACTGGTTAAAACAAATACAAATTATTTTCGTTGATGTTTTTCTCCGGGCAGGTGAACAAAATCTACCTTATATTTGCTCGGATGAGTGTTTAGGCCTTGAGCATGTCACAATACGAAAGTCTTTCGCCTTCTTCAGAGTGTCACATGATGCTGTCTTGTGACCCGTCTTTATCAGCTGATGTTCCATGAGGGCGTGACTTACCTGTCACAAGAATGAAGGCAAGTCACGCCCCCCGCTGTCCGTTCACTCCGCCAAGATGCTGGTCCAGGTGGTAGAGAGGATGAAGGCTCCCTTGTCTCTGTTCATGGTTTTTATGCCTCGCTTGCAGATCTCAATGGCCTCTCTGATCCAGCGCTGTTGTTTGTTCTCTTCTGTGCGGATGACCCTGCCCTTCTCCCGGTCCATGATGTGGTTTTCCCTTTTGCAGTGGTCAGTGATTGCTGATTTGTAATGTTCATGTTGTGCTTGTTCTTTTACTGCTCTGATTTTTTTCATTTTTTTGACAGGTAAGTCACACCCTCATGGAACATCAGCTCAAGACACCATCATGCGACACTCTGAAGTAGGCGAAAGACTCGCCGAAACATGTCAGGTAAAAAATTAACCTAAAACATAATTGTCTGCTTTTAATGAATCAGTCAAATATCAATAATAAGAAGACAAAATGAACCTAATACAAATAAATGAATGCTTAATAACTCCCCTGCACATGCTCCTAAAAATCCAAACCTTCACCTGTAAATAAAACGTCCCGACCTGAAGACATCTTAATGTTATTATTTTGTTATACACACAGTGCCGCCAAGTGGAATCAAAAATTTGTTTTTATTTTAATTGTCACGTACTGCACGGTGCCCTTTCGAAGAATCCGACTGAAAATTAGTCAGAAAAGACTCAAGACAATGATCTTACTCTCTGCCGAATTTTGTGACGTTTTGGCAAAAGGCGTGGCTATTACGGTGCTGAAAAGTCCGATTGTACTCTGTGGCAACAAAAGCTCCAGCAACATGACTCAGATGATCCTATCTTCTCGAAGTTGCACACATTTGAGGATACTTCAGCCCTGAAGACATCTACCAACTTATTTTTCATCGTAGTAGTAGCGCCCCCAACTGGTAAAAGCTAATACAAGTTATTTTCTTGGATGTTTTTCTCCATGCAACTCAACAAGGTCGCCCTCATATATGCTCGGATGACTGTTTCGGCCATGAGGATGTCACAATACGAAATTCGTCCTTTTTCATGAAAAGTTGTGGGAGTGGCATTGCACTGTTCGGCAATAAAACAAAGCTGATTATGAGGTTCTAAATATGAACGACAACTCGTGAAACTTTACACACACATCAGGCCGAGCAAATTTATCAATATTTTATACGTTAGTTGTGCAGCTTTTTTGAAATGGCTCGCCATGGCCCTCGAGAAATGTTCAAAAAAGCAGCCCTGGTTGAGTGTTTCACCTCGCTTTTTGTAAATTTTATGGAGTACAGTGAACCCTCGGTTATCGCGGTTAATGGGGACCGAGACCACCCGCGAAAACTGAAAATCCGCGAAGTAGCGGCGCACCTTCAAAAATGCTTAAAAAAAATATATAATAAATATATAAATATATATATATATATATATATATATATATATATATATATATATACGGGGGGAGAGAGAGAGAGAGAGAGTGAAATTCATGTTATAACAAAAAAAACAAATTATTATTAAAACTTATTATTTTTTTATTCCCCAACCATTCTTTTTGTATTTATTTAATTACTCCGACTTTTACCTGCTGGTACGCCGTCCGGTGTGCCCTGTGAAATGAAAGGTGGCATTCTTTATTTATTTATTCATTTATTCATTCATAACTGACAGCCTCGCGCTCCGCTTGTGCCCGGCAGAAGAGGTGCTCCAATTCGGCTTAACTGTGACACACGCCCGCCCTCCTCCCCCGGAGCTTCCATTCGGTTAAACTTAGGGGCCGCTTGGCACCGCCCGTGCCCGGGGAAGGTGCTCCTCTTCGGCTTACTGTGACGCGAGCATGCCCTCCTCCTCCGGAGCTTCCATTCGGTTAAACTTAGGGGCCGCTTGGAACCGCCCGTGCCCGGGGAAGGTGCTCCTCTTCGGCTTACTGTGACGCGAGCATGCCCTCCTCCTCCGGAGCTTCCATTCGGTTAAACTCAGGGGCCGCTTGGAACCGCCCGTGCCCGGGGAAGGTGCTCCTCTACGGCTTAACTGCCACGCACGCCGGCCGGAGCTCTGGTACGGTCCGAACCGCGCGAAACGTCGCCACCGATCGTGTCCGGGAGAACGTGCTCTTCTTCGTCCACTCTCCTCTTCGCCCACGCTCTTCTTCGGCGCACGCCGGCCGTCTAACCGCTCCAGCGCCCCGTCGTGCCGCTCGGCGAAACTACAATGCCCCCGAATATTTTTTAGACCCGCGAAGCACTGAACCCGCGAAAGGTGAACCTCGAAGTAGCGAGGGTTCACTGTATGTATAAGACCAAGACCTACAAAAAAGTCTCTTGGAGCAATGAGCTAGGTTTTACAGGAAGTCGGCCATTTTGAATTTACTTAAAAGGGGGCGGGTCTCCACAATGGACTTTGTGTAGAAATTATTATTGGGGCCCGAGCAGCGACCGCGGCGAGGTCCCTATTGTTTTTGTAGAAAATATTATTACTTTTATTATTATTATTATTATTATTATTATTATTATTAGGGCCTGAGCAGCGACCGCTGCGAAGTCCCTATTGTTTTTGTAGAAATTATTATTATTATTATTTTTCCGATTGTTCGATCGCATTTTTGACCCCCGAAACATGCACAAAAACTCACCAAACTTGGCAGTCTCATCGGGCATGGCGAAAAATTTGATATTTTTTAACGTCTAATATGAACAGGAAGTGAGTTATGAATTTTTGAAAGTCCGACTTTTGCCCTTTTTTGCATGTTTACAGGGGTCATTCTTTTGCACCCTGATCCTAAAGGCTTCATCTGATTGCCTTAAAGTTCTGTCTGGAGCATCTTAAGACCTGGGACAAACACTGGGGCTAAAATTTTTTGTTTCCGAAATACTATATGACGGGGGCGGGGCTTCAAAGTTTTCACTTAAGATTTCCTTCGCCGCAATGGACAAAATGCTTAATAACTCTCCTGCCCGTGCTGCTAAAAATCCAAAACTTCACATGTACATAAAGAGTCGGTACCTGAAGACATCTATATGTTTATATTCAGTTATACACCTTGCGCCAATCAATATAAATGTTTACATTTTGACGTACTGCACGGTGCCCTTTTAACGAATCCGACTGAAAATTGGCTAGAAAAGACTCAAGACATTGATCTTACTCTATCCCTATTTTTATGACTTTCCTTCAAAGGGCGTGGCTATTACGGTGCCGCAGAGTCTGATTATTCTCCGTGGCAACAAAAGTTCCTGCAAAATGATTCAGATGATCCATCTTCTGGAAATCTTTCACATTTGAGGATATTCAGGCCCTGAAGACGGCTGCCAACTTATTTTTGATCGCAGTGGTAGCGCCACCAACTGGTTAAAACAAATACAAATTATTTTCGTTGATGTTTTTCTCCGGGCAGGTTAACAAAATCTACCTTATATTTGCTCGGATGAGTGTTTAGGCCTTGAGCATGTCACAATACGAAAGTCTTTCGCCTTCTTCAGAGTGTCACATGATGGTGTCTTGTGACCCGTCTTTATCAGCTGATGTTCCATGAGGGCGTGACTTACCTGTCACAAGAATGAAGGCAAGTCACGCCCCCCGCTGTCCGTTCACTCCGCCAAGATGCTGGTCCAGGTGGTAGAGAGGATGAAGGCTCCCTTGTCTCTGTTCATGGTTTTTATGCCTCGCTTGCAGATCTCAATGGCCTCTCTGATCCAGCGCTGTTGTTTGTTCTCTTCTGTGCGGATGACCCTGCCCTTCTCCCGGTCCATGATGTGGTTTTCCCTTTTGCAGTGGTCAGTGATTGCTGATTTGTAATGTTCATGTTGTGCTTGTTCTTTTACTGCTCTGATTTTTTCATTTTTTTGACAGGTAAGTCACACCCTCATGGAACATCAGCTCAAGACACCATCATGCGACACTCTGAAGAAGGCGAAAGACTCGCCGAAACATGTAAGGTAAAAAATTAACCTAAAACATAATTGTCTGCTTTTAATGAATCAGTCAAATATCAATAATAAGAAGACAAAATGAACCTAATACAAATAAATGAATGCTTAATAACTCCCCTGCACATGCTCCTAAAAATCCAAACCTTCACCTGTAAATAAAACGTCCCGACCTGAAGACATCTTAATGTTATTATTTTGTTATACACACAGTGCCGCCAAGTGGAATCAAAAATTTGTTTTTATTTTAATTTTCACGTACTGCATGGTGCCCTTTTGACGAATCCGACTGAAAATTAGTCAGAAAAGACTTAAGACAATGATCTTACTCTCTGCCGAATTTTGTGACGTTTTGGCAAAAGGCGTGGCTATTAAGGTGCTGAAAAGTCCGATTGTACTCTGTGGCAACAAAAGCTCCGGCAACATGACTCAGATGATCCTATCTTCTCGAAGTTGTACACATTTGAGGATACTTCAGCCCTGAAGACATCTACCAACTTATTTTACATCGTAGTAGTAGCGCCACCAACTGGTAAAAGCTAATACAAGTTATTTTCTTGGATGTTTTTCTCCGTGCAACTCAACAAGGTCGCCCTCATATATGCTCGGATGACTGTTTCGGCCATGAGGATGTCACAATACGAAATTCGTGATTTTTCGTGAAAAGTTGTGGGAGTGGCATTGCACTGTTCAGCAATAAAACAAAGCTGATTATGAGGTTCTAAATATGAACGACAACTCGTAAAACTTTACACACACATCAGGCCGAGCAAATTTATCAATATTTTATACGTTAGTTGTGCAGCTTTTTTGAAATGGCTCGCCATGGCCCTCGAGAAATGTTAAAAAAAAAGCAGCTCTGGTTGAGTGTTTCACCTCGCTTTTTGTAAATTTTATGGAGTACAGTGAACCCTCGGTTATCGCGGTTAATGGGGACCGAGACCACCCGCGAAAACTGAAAATCCGCGAAGTAGCGGCGCACCTTCAAAAATGCTTAAAAAAAATATACAATATATATAATAAATATATAAATATATATATATATATATATATATATATATATATATATATATATATATACGGGGAGAGAGAGAGTGAAATTCATGTTATAACAAAAAAAACAAATTATTATTAAAACGTATTATTTTTTTATTCCCCAGCCATTCTTTTTGTATTTATTTAATTACTCCGACTTTTACCTGCTGGTACGCCGTCCGGTGTGCCCTGTGAAATGAAAGGTGGCATTCTTTATTTATTTATTCATTTATACATTCATAACTGACAGCCTCGCGCTCCGCTCGTGCCCGGGCAGAAGAGGTGCTCCAATTTGGCTTAACTGTGACACACGCCCGTCCTCCTCCCCCGGAGCTTCCATTCGGTTAAACTTAGGGGCCGCTTGGCACCGCCCGTGCCCGGGGAAGGTGCTCCTCTTCGGCTTACTGTGACGCGAGCATGCCCTCCTCCTCCGGAGCTTCCATTCGGTTAAACTTAGGGGCCGCTTGGAACCGCCCGTGCCCGGGGAAGGTGCTCCTCTTCGGCTTACTGTGACGCGAGCATGCCCTCCTCCTCCGGAGCTTTCATTCGGTTAAACTTAGGGGCCGCTTGGCACTGCCCGTGCCCGGGGAAGGTGCTCCTCTACGGCTTAACTGCCACGCACGCTGGCCGGAGCTCTGGTACGGTCCGAACCGCGCGAAACGTCGCCACCGATCGTGTCCGGGGGAACGTGCTCTTCTTCGTCCACTCTCCTCTTCGCCCACGCTCTTCTTCGGCGCACGCCGGCCGTCTAACCGCTCCAGCGCCCCGTCGTGCCGCTCGGCGAAACTACAATGCGCCCGAATATTTTTTAGACCCGCGAAGCACTGAACCCGCGAAAGGTGAACCGCGAAGTAGCGAGGGTTCACTGTATGTATAAGACCAAGACCTACAAAAAAGTCTCTTGGAGCAATGAGCTAGGTTTTACAGGAAGTCGGCCATTTTGAATTTACTTAAAAGGGGGCGGGTCACCACAATGGACTTTGTGTAGAAATTATTATTGGGGCCCGAGCAGCGACCGCGGCGAGGTCCCTATTGTTTTTGTAGAAAATATTATTACTTTTATTATTATTATTATTATTATTATTAGGGCCTGAGCAGCGACCGCTGCGAAGTCCCTATTGTTTTTGTTGAAATTATTATTATTATTATTTTTCCGATTGTTCGATCGCATTTTTGACCCCTGAAACATGCACAAAAAGTCACCAAACTTGGCAGTCTCATCGGGCATGGCGAAAAATTTGATATTTTAACGTCTAATATGAACAGGAAGTGAGTTATGAATTTTTGAAAGTCCGACTTTTGCCCTTTTTTGTATGTTTACAGGGGTCATTCTTTTGCACCCTGATCCTAAAGGCTTCATCTGATTGCCTTAAAATTCTGTCTGTAGCATCTGAAGACCTGGCACAAACACTGGGGCTAAAATTTTTTGTTTCCGAAATACTATATGACGGGGGCGGGGCATCAAAGTTTTCACTTAAGATTTCCTTCGCCGCAATGGACAAAATGCTTAATAACTCTCCTGCACATGCTGCTAAAAATCCAAAACTTCACATGTACATAAAGAGTCTGTACCTGAAGACATCTATATGTTTATATTCAGTTATACACCTTGCGCCAATCAATATCATTTTTTACATTTTGACGTACTGCACGGTGCCCTTTTAACGAATCTGATTGAAAATTGGCTAGAAAAGACTCAAGACATTGATCTTACTCTATCCCTATTTTTGTGACTTTCCTTCGAAGGGCGTGGCTATTACGGTGCCGCAGAGTCTGATTATTCTCCGTGGCAACAAAAGTTCCTGCAAAATGATTCAGATGATCCATCTTCTCGAAATTTTTCACATTTGAGGATATTCAGGCCCTGAAGACGGCTGCCAACTTATTTTTGATCGCAGTGGTAGCGCCACCAACTGGTTAAAACAAATACAAATCATTTTCGTTGATTTTTTTCTCCGGGCAGGTTAACAAAATCTACCTTACATTTGCTCGGATGAGTGTTTAGGCCTTGAGGATGTCACAATACGAAAGTCTTTCGCCTTCTTCAGAGTGTCACATGATGGTGTCTTGTGGCCCGTCTTTATCAGCTGATGTTCCATGAGGGCGTGACTTACCTGTCACAAGAATGAAGGCAAGTCACGCCCCCGCTGTCCGTTCACTCCGCCAAAATGCTGCTCCAGGTGGTAGAGAGGATGAAGGCTCCCTTGTCTCTGTTCATGGTTTTTATGCCTCGCTTGCAGATCTCAATGGCCTCTCTGATCCAGCGCTGTTGTTTGTTCTCTTCGGTGCGGATGACCCTGCCCTTCTCCCGGTCCATGATGTGGTTTTCCCTTTTGCAGTGGTCAGTGATTGCTGATTTGTAATGTTCATGTTGTGCTTGTTCTTTTACTGCTCTGATTTTTCATTTTTTTGACAGGTAAGTCACACCCTCATGGAACATCAGCTGATAAAGACGGGTCTCAAGACACCATCATGCGACACTCTGAAGAAGGCGAAAGACTCGCCGAAACATGTCAGGTAAAAAATTAACCTAAAACATAATTGTCTGCTTTTAATGAATCAGTCAAATATCAATAATAAGAAGACAAAATGAACCTAATACAAATAAATGAATGCTTAATAACTCCCCTGCACATGCTCCTAAAAATCCAAACCTTCACCTGTAAATAAAACGTCCCGACCTGAAGACATCTTAATGTTATTATTTTGTTATACACACAGTGCCGCCAAGTGGAATCAAAAATTTGTTTTTATTTTAATTTTCACGTACTGCACGGTGCCCTTTTGACGAATCCGACTGAAAATTAGTCAGAAAAGACTCAAGACAATGATCTTACTCTCTGCCGAATTTTGTGACGTTTTGGCAAAAGGCGTGGCTATTAAGGTGCTGAAAAGTCCGATTGTACTCTGTGGCAACAAAAGCTCCGGCAACATGACTCAGATCATCCTATCTTCTCGAAGTTGTACACATTTGAGGATACTTCAGCCCTGAAGACATCTACCAACTTATTTTATATCGTAGTAGTAGCGCCACCAACTGGTAAAAGCTAATACAAGTTATTTTCTTGGATGTTTTTCTCCGTGCAACTCAACAAGGTCGCCCTCATATATGCTCGGATGACTGTTTCGGCCATGAGGATGTCACAATACGAAATTCGTGATTTTTCGTGAAAAGTTGTGGGAGTGGCATTGCACTGTTCGGCAATAAAACAAAGCTGATTATGAGGTTCTAAATATGAACGACAACTCGTAAAACTTTACACACACATCAGGCCGAGCAAATTTATCAATATTTTATACGTTAGTTGTGCAGCTTTTTTGAAATGGCTCGCCATGGCCCTCGAGAAATGTTAAAAAAAAGCAGCTCTGGTTGAGTGTTTCACCTCGCTTTTTGTAAATTTTATGGAGTACAGTGAACCCTCGGTTATCGCGGTTAATGGGGACCGAGACCACCCGCGAAAACTGAAAATCCGCGAAGTAGCGGCGCACCTTCAAAAATGCTTAAAAAAAATATACAATATATATAATAATATATATATATATATATATATATATATATATATATATATATATATATATATATATATATACGGGGAGAGAGAGAGTGAAATTCATGTTATAACAAAAAAACCAAATTATTATTAAAACGTATTATTTTTTTATTCCCCAGCCATTCTTTTTGTATTTATTTAATTACTCCGACTTTTACCTGCTGGTACGCCGTCCGGTGTGCCCTGTGAAATGAAAGGTGGCATTCTTTATTTATTTATTCATTTATTCATTCATAACTGACAGCCTCGCGCTCCGCTCGTGCCCGGGCAGAAGAGGTGCTCCAATTTGGCTTAACTGTGACACACGCCCGTCCTCCTCCCCCGGAGCTTCCATTCGGTTAAACTTAGGGGCCGCTTGGCACCGCCCGTGCCCGGGGAAGGTGCTCCTCTTCGGCTTACTGTGACGCGAGCATGCCCTCCTCCTCCGGAGCTTCCATTCGGTTAAACTTAGGGGCCGCTTGGAACCGCCCGTGCCCGGGGAAGGTGCTCCTCTTCGGCTTACTGTGACGCGAGCATGCCCTCCTCCTCCGGAGCTTCCATTCGGTTAAACTTAGGGGCCGCTTGGCACTGCCCGTGCCCGGGGAAGGTGCTCCTCTACGGCTTAACTGCCACGCACGCTGGCCGGAGCTCTGGTACGGTCCGAACCGCGCGAAACGTCGCCACCGATCGTGTCCGGGGGAACGTGCTCTTCTTCGTCCACTCTCCTCTTCGCCCACGCTCTTCTTCGGCGCACGCCGGCCGTCTAACCGCTCCAGCGCCCCGTCGTGCCGCTCGGCGAAACTACAATGCCCCCGAATATTTTTTAGACCCGCGAAGCACTGAACCCGCGAAAGGTGAACCGCGAAGTAGCGAGGGTTCACTGTATGTATAAGACCAAGACCTAAAAAAAAGTCTCTTGGAGCAATGAGCTAGGTTTTACAGGAAGTCGGCCATTTTGAATTTACTGAAAAGGGGGCGGGTCACCACAATGGACTTTGTGTAGAAATTATTATTGGGGCCCGAGCAGCGACCGCGGCGAGGTCCCTATTGTTTTTGTAGAAGATATTATTACTTTTATTATTATTATTATTATTATTATTAGGGTCTGAGCAGCGACCGCTGCGAAGTCCCTATTGTTTTTGTAGAAATTATTATTATTATTATTTTTCCGATTGTTCGATCGCATTTTTGACCCCCGAAACATGCACAAAAACTCACCAAACTTGGCAGTCTCATCGGGCATGGCGAAAAATTTGATATTTTAACGTCTAATATGAACAGGAAGTGAGTTATGAATTTTTGAAAGTCCGACTTTTGCCCTTTTTTGCATGTTTACAGGGGTCATTCTTTTGCACCCTGATCCTAAAGGCTTCATCTGATTGCCTTAAAATTCTGTCTGTAGCATCTGAAGACCTGGCACAAACACTGGGGCTAAAATTTTTTGTTTCCGAAATACTATATGACGGGGGCGGGGCATCAAAGTTTTCACTTAAGATTTCCTTCGCCGCAATGGACAAAATGCTTAATAACTCTCCTGCACATGCTGCTAAAAATCCAAAACTTCACATGTACATAAAGAGTCTGTACCTGAAGACATCTATATGTTTATATTCAGTTATACACCTTGCGCCAATCAATATCATTTTTTACATTTTGACGTACTGCACGGTGCCCTTTTAACGAATCTGATTGAAAATTGGCTAGAAAAGACTCAAGACATTGATCTTACTCTATCCCTATTTTTGTGACTTTCCTTCGAAGGGCGTGGCTATTACGGTGCCGCAGAGTCTGATTATTCTCCGTGGCAACAAAAGTTCCTGCAAAATGATTCAGATGATCCATCTTCTCGAAATTTTTCACATTTGAGGATATTCAGGCCCTGAAGACGGCTGCCAACTTATTTTTGATCGCAGTGGTAGCGCCACCAACTGGTTAAAACAAATACAAATCATTTTCGTTGATTTTTTTCTCCGGGCAGGTTAACAAAATCTACCTTACATTTGCTCGGATGAGTGTTTAGGCCTTGAGGATGTCACAATACGAAAGTCTTTCGCCTTCTTCAGAGTGTCACATGATGGTGTCTTGTGGCCCGTCTTTATCAGCTGATGTTCCATGAGGGCGTGACTTACCTGTCACAAGAATGAAGGCAAGTCACGCCCCCCGCTGTCCGTTCACTCCGCCAAAATGCTGCTCCAGGTGGTAGAGAGGATGAAGGCTCCCTTGTCTCTGTTCATGGTTTTTATGCCTCGCTTGCAGATCTCAATGGCCTCTCTGATCCAGCGCTGTTGTTTGTTCTCTTCGGTGCGGATGACCCTGCCCTTCTCCCGGTCCATGATGTGGTTTTCCCTTTTGCAGTGGTCAGTGATTGCTGATTTGTAATGTTCATGTTGTGCTTGTTCTTTTACTGCTCTGATTTTTCATTTTTTTGACACTGATTTTTCATTTTTTTGACAGGTAAGTCACACCCTCATGGAACATCAGCTGATAAAGACGGGTCTCAAGACACCATCATGCGACACTCTGAAGAAGGCGAAAGACTCGCCGAAACATGTCAGGTAAAAAATTAACCTAAAACATAATTGTCTGCTTTTAATGAATCAGTCAAATATCAATAATAAGAAGACAAAATGAACCTAATACAAATAAATGAATGCTTAATAACTCCCCTGCACATGCTCCTAAAAATCCAAACCTTCACCTGTAAATAAAACGTCCCGACCTGAAGACATCTTAATGTTATTATTTTGTTATACACACAGTGCCGCCAAGTGGAATCAAAAATTTGTTTTTATTTTAATTTTCACGTACTGCACGGTGCCCTTTTGACGAATCCGACTGAAAATTAGTCAGAAAAGACTCAAGACAATGACCTTACTCTCTGCCGAATTTTGTGACGTTTTGGCAAAAGGCGTGGCTATTAAGGTGCTGAAAAGTCCGATTGTACTCTGTGGCAACAAAAGCTCCGGCAACATGACTCAGATCATCCTATCTTCTCGAAGTTGTACACATTTGAGGATACTTCAGCCCTGAAGACATCTACCAACTTATTTTATATCGTAGTAGTAGCGCCACCAACTGGTAAAAGCTAATACAAGTTATTTTCTTGGATGTTTTTCTCCGTGCAACTCAACAAGGTCGCCCTCATATATGCTCGGATGACTGTTTCGGCCATGAGGATGTCACAATACGAAATTCGTGATTTTTCGTGAAAAGTTGTGGGAGTGGCATTGCACTGTTCGGCAATAAAACAAAGCTGATTATGAGGTTCTAAATATGAACGACAACTCGTAAAACTTTACACACACATCAGGCCGAGCAAATTTATCAATATTTTATACGTTAGTTGTGCAGCTTTTTTGAAATGGCTCGCCATGGCCCTCGAGAAATGTTAAAAAAAAGCAGCTCTGGTTGAGTGTTTCACCTCGCTTTTTGTAAATTTTATGGAGTACAGTGAACCCTCGGTTATCGCGGTTAATGGGGACCGAGACCACCCGCGAAAACTGAAAATCCGCGAAGTAGCGGCGCACCTTCAAAAATGCTTAAAAAAAATATACAATATATATAATAAATATATATATATATATATATATATATATATATATACGGGGAGAGAGAGAGTGAAATTCATGTTATAACAAAAAAACCAAATTATTATTAAAACGTATTATTTTTTTATTCCCCAGCCATTCTTTTTGTATTTATTTAATTACTCCGACTTTTACCTGCTGGTACGCCGTCCGGTGTGCCCTGTGAAATGAAAGGTGGCATTCTTTATTTATTTATTCATTTATTCATTCATAACTGACAGCCTCGCGCTCCGCTCGTGCCCGGGCAGAAGAGGTGCTCCAATTTGGCTTAACTGTGACACACGCCCGTCCTCCTCCGTCCGGAGCTTCCATTCGGTTAAACTTAGGGGCCGCTTGGCACCGCCCATGCCCGGGGAAGGTGCTCCTCTTCGGCTTACTGTGACGCGAGCATGCCCTCCTCCTCCGGAGCTTCCATTCGGTTAAACTTAGGGGCCGCTTGGAACCGCCCGTGCCCGGGGAAGGTGCTCCTCTTCGGCTTACTGTGACGCGAGCATGCCCTCCTCCTCCGGAGCTTCCATTCGGTTAAACTTAGGGGCCGCTTGGCACCGCCCGTGCCCGGGGAAGGTGCTCCTCTACGGCTTAACTGCCACGCACGCTGGCCGGAGCTCTGGTACGGTCCGAACCGCGCGAAACGTCGCCACAGATCGTGTCCGGGGGAACGTGCTCTTCTTCGTCCACTCTCCTCTTCGCCCGCGCTCTTCTTCGGCGCACGCCGGCCGTCTAACCGCTCCAGCGCCCCGTCGTGCCGCTCGGCGAAACTACAATGCCCCCGAATATTTTTTAGACCCGCGAAGCACTGAACCTGCGAAAGGTGAACCGCGAAGTAGCGAGGGTTCACTGTATGTATAAGACCAAGACCTACAAAAAAGTCTCTTGGAGCAATGAGCTAGGTTTTACAGGAAGTCGGCCATTTTGAATTTACTTAAAAGGGGGCGGGTCACCACAATGGACTTTGTGTAGAAATTATTATTGGGGCCCGAGCAGCGACCGCGGCGAGGTCCCTATTGTTTTTGTAGAAAATATTATTACTTTTATTATTATTATTATTATTATTATTAGGGCCTGAGCAGCGACCGCTGCGAAGTCCCTATTGTTTTTGTAGAAATTATTATTATTATTTTTCCGATTGTTCGATCGCATTTTTGACCCCCGAAACATGCACAAAAACTCACCAAACCTGGCAGTCTCATCGGGCATGGCGAAAAATTTGATATTTTAACGTCTAATATGAACAGGAAGTGAGTTATGAATTTTTGAAAGTCCGACTTTTGCCCTTTTTTGCATGTTTACAGGGGTCATTCTTTTGCACCCTGATCCTAAAGGCTTCATCTGATTGCCTTAAAATTCTGTCTGTAGCATCTGAAGACCTGGGACAAACACTGGGGCTAAAATTTTTTGTTTCCGAAATACTATATGACGGGGGCGGGGCATCAAAGTTTTCACTTAAGATTTCCTTCGCCGCAATGGACAAAATGCTTAATAACTCTCCTGCACATGCTGCTAAAAATCCAAAACTTCACATGTACATAAAGAGTCTGTACCTGAAGACATCTATATGTTTATATTCAGTTATACACCTTGCGCCAATCAATATCATTTTTTACATTTTGACGTACTGCACGGTGCCCTTGTAACGAATCTGATTGAAAATTGGCTAGAAAAGACTCAAGACATTGATCTTACTCTATCCCTATTTTTGTGACTTTCCTTCGAAGGGCGTGGCTATTACGGTGCCGCAGAGTCTGATTATTCTCCGTGGCAACAAAAGTTCCTGCAAAATGATTCAGATGATCCATCTTCTCGAAATTTTTCACATTTGAGGATATTCAGGCCCTGAAGACGGCTGCCAACTTATTTTTGATCGCAGTGGTAGCGCCACCAACTGGTTAAAACAAATATAAATTATTTTCGTTGATGTTTTTCTCCGGGCATGTTAACAAAATCTACCTTATATTTGCTCGGATGAGTGTTTAGGCCTTGAGCATGTCACAATACGAAAGTCTTTCGCCTTCTTCAGAGTGTCACATGATGGTGTCTTGTGACCCGCCTTTATCAGCTGATGTTCCATGCGGGCGTGACTTACCTGTCACAAGAATGAAGGCAAGTCACGCCCCCCGCTGTCCGTTCACTCCGCCAAGATGCTGGTCCAGGTGGTAGAGAGGATGAAGGCTCCCTTGTCTCTGTTCATGGTTTTTATGCCTCGCTTGCAGATCTCAATGGCCTCTCTGATCCAGCGCTGTTGTTTGTTCTCTTCTGTGCGGATGACCCTGCCCTTCTCCCGGTCCATGATGTGGTTTTCCCTTTTGCAGTGGTCAGTGATTGCTGATTTGTAATGTTCATGTTGTGCTTGTTCTTTTACTGCTCTGATTTTTCATTTTTTTGACAGGTAAGTCACACCCTCATGGAACATCAGCTGATAAAGACGGGTCTCAAGACAACATCATGCGACACTCTGAAGAAGGCGAAAGACTCGCCGAAACATGTCAGGTAAAAAAATTAACCTAAAACATAATTGTCTGCTTTTAATGAATCAGTCAAATATCAATAATAAGAAGACAAAATGAACCTAATACAAATAAATGAATGCTTAATAACTCCCCTGCACATGCTCCTAAAAATCCAAACCTTCACCTGTAAATAAAACGTCCCGACCTGAAGACATCTTAATGTTATTATTTTGTTATACACACAGTGCCGCCAAGTGGAATCAAAAATTTGTTTTTATTTTAATTTTCACGTACTGCACGGTGCCCTTTTGACGAATCCGACTGAAAATTAGTCAGAAAAGACTCAAGACAATGATCTTACTCTCTGCCGAATTTTGTGACGTTTTGGCAAAAGGCGTGGCTATTAAGGTGCTGAAAAGTCCGATTGTACTCTGTGGCAACAAAAGCTCCGGCAACATGACTCAGATCATCCTATCTTCTCGAAGTTGTACACATTTGAGGATACTTCAGCCCTGAAGACATCTACCAACTTATTTTATATCGTAGTAGTAGCGCCACCAACTGGTAAAAGCTAATACAAGTTATTTTCTTGGATGTTTTTCTCCGTGCAACTCAACAAGGTCGCCCTCATATATGCTCGGATGACTGTTTCGGCCATGAGGATGTCACAATACGAAATTCGTGATTTTTCGTGAAAAGTTGTGGGAGTGGCATTGCACTGTTCGGCAATAAAACAAAGCTGATTATGAGGTTCTAAATATGAACGACAACTCGTAAAACTTTACACACACATCAGGCCGAGCAAATTTATCAATATTTTATACGTTAGTTGTGCAGCTTTTTTGAAATGGCTCGCCATGGCCCTCGAGAAATGTTAAAAAAAAGCAGCTCTGGTTGAGTGTTTCACCTCGCTTTTTGTAAATTTTATGGAGTACAGTGAACCCTCGGTTATCGCGGTTAATGGGGACCGAGACCACCCGCGAAAACTGAAAATCCGCGAAGTAGCGGCGCACCTTCAAAAATGCTTAAAAAAAATATATAATAAATATATAAATATATATATATATATATATATATATATATATATATATATATATATATACGGGGGGAGAGAGAGAGAGAGAGAGTGAAATTCATGTTATAACAAAAAAAACAAATTATTATTAAAACGTATTATTTTTTTATTCCCCAGCCATTCTTTTTGTATTTATTTAATTACTCCGACTTTTACCTGCTGGTACGCCGTCCGGTGTGCCCTGTGAAATGAAAGGTGGCATTCTTTATTTATTTATTCATTTATTCATTCATAACTGACAGCCTCGCGCTCCGCTCGTGCCCGGGCAGAAGAGGTGCTCCAATTTGGCTTAACTGTGACACACGCCCGTCCTCCTCCGTCCGGAGCTTCCATTCGGTTAAACTTAGGGGCCGCTTGGCACCGCCCGTGCCCGGGGTAGGTGCTCCTCTTCGGCTTACTGTGACGCGAGCATGCCCTCCTCCTCCGGAGCTTCCATTCGGTTAAACTTAGGGGCCGCTTGGAACCGCCCGTGCCCGGGGAAGGTGCTCCTCTTCGGCTTACTGTGACGCGAGCATGCCCTCCTCCTCCGGAGCTTCCATTCGGTTAAACTTAGGGGCCGCTTGGCACCGCCCGTGCCCGGGGAAGATGCTCCTCTACGGCTTAACTGCCACGCACGCTGGCCGGAGCTCTGGTACGGTCCGAACCGCGCGAAACGTCGCCACCGATCGTGTCCGGGGGAACGTGCTCTTCTTCGTCCACTCTCCTCTTCGCCCACGCTCTTCTTCGGCGCACGCCGGCCGTCTAACCGCTCCAGCGCCCCGTCGTGCCGCTCGGCGAAACTACAATGCCCCTGAATATTTTTTAGACCCGCGAAGCACTGAACCTGCGAAAGGTGAACCGCGAAGTAGCGAGGGTTCACTGTATGTATAAGACCAAGACCTACAAAAAAGTCTCTTGGAGCAATGAGCTAGGTTTTACAGGAAGTCGGCCATTTTGAATTTACTTAAAAGGGGGCGGGTCACCACAATGGACTTTGTGTAGAAATTATTATTGGGGCCCGAGCAGCGACCGCGGCGAGGTCCCTATTGTTTTTGGAGAAAATATTATTACTTTTATTATTATTATTATTATTATTATTAGGGCCTGAGCAGCGACCGCTGCGAAGTCCCTATTGTTTTTGTAGAAATTATTATTATTATTTTTCCGATTGTTCGATCGCATTTTTGACCCCCGAAACATGCACAAAAACTCACCAAACTTGGCAGTCTCATCGGGCATGGCGAAAAATTTGATATTTTAACGTCTAATATGAACAGGAAGTGAGTTATGAATTTTTGAAAGTCCGACTTTTGCCCTTTTTTGCATGTTTACAGGGGTCATTCTTTTGCACCCTGATCCTAAAGGCTTCATCTGATTGCCTTAAAATTCTGTCTGTAGCATCTGAAGACCTGGCACAAACACTGGGGCTAAAATTTTTTGTTTCCGAAATACTATATGACGGGGGCGGGGCATCAAAGTTTTCACTTAAGATTTCCTTCGCCGCAATGGACAAAATGCTTAATAACTCTCCTGCACATGCTGCTAAAAATCCAAAACTTCACATGTACATAAAGAGTCTGTACCTGAAGACATCTATATGTTTATATTCAGTTATACACCTTGCGCCAATCAATATCATTTTTTACATTTTGACGTACTGCACGGTGCCCTTTTAACGAATCTGATTGAAAATTGGCTAGAAAAGACTCAAGACATTGATCTTACTCTATCCCTATTTTTGTGACTTTCCTTCGAAGGGCGTGGCTATTACGGTGCCGCAGAGTCTGATTATTCTCCGTGGCAACAAAAGTTCCTGCAAAATGATTCAGATGATCCATCTTCTCGAAATTTTTCACATTTGAGGATATTCAGGCCCTGAAGACGGCTGCCAACTTATTTTTGATCGCAGTGGTAGCGCCACCAACTGGTTAAAACAAATACAAATTATTTTCGTTGATTTTTTTCTCCGGGCAGGTTAACAAAATCTACCTTACATTTGCTCGGATGAGTGTTTAGGCCTTGAGGATGTCACAATACGAAAGTCTTTCGCCTTCTTCAGAGTGTCACATGATGGTGTCTTGTGGCCCGTCTTTATCAGCTGATGTTCCATGAGGGCGTGACTTACCTGTCACAAGAATGAAGGCAAGTCACGCCCCCCGCTGTCCGTTCACTCCGTCAAAATGCTGCTCCAGGTGGTAGAGAGGATGAAGGCTCCCTTGTCTCTGTTCATGGTTTTTATGCCTCGCTTGCAGATCTCAATGGCCTCTCTGATCCAGCGCTGTTGTTTGTTCTCTTCGGTGCGGATGACCCTGCCCTTCTCCCGGTCCATGATGTGGTTTTCCCTTTTGCAGTGGTCAGTGATTGCTGATTTGTAATGTTCATGTTGTGCTTGTTCTTTTACTGCTCTGATTTTTCATTTTTTTGACAGGTAAGTCACACCCTCATGGAACATCAGCTGATAAAGACGGGTCTCAAGACACCATCATGCGACACTCTGAAGAAGGCGAAAGACTCGCCGAAACATGTCAGGTAAAAAATTAACCTAAAACATAATTGTCTGCTTTTAATGAATCAGTCAAATATCAATAATAAGAAGACAAAATGAACCTAATACAAATAAATGAATGCTTAATAACTCCCCTGCACATGCTCCTAAAAATCCAAACCTTCACCTGTAAATAAAACGTCCCGACCTGAAGACATCTTAATGTTATTATTTTGTTATACACACAGTGCCGCCAAGTGGAATCAAAAATTTGTTTTTATTTTAATTTTCACGTACTGCACGGTGCCCTTTCGACGAATCCGACTGAAAATTAGTCAGAAAAGACTCAAGACAATGATCTTACTCTCTGCCGAATTTTGTGACGTTTTGGCAAAAGGCGTGGCTATTACGGTGCTGAAAAGTCCGATTGTACTCTGTGGCAACAAAAGCTCCTGCAACATGACTCAGGTGATCCTATCTTCTCGAAGTTGCACACATTTGAGGATACTTAAGCCCTGAAGACATCTACCAACTTATTTTTCATCGTAGTAGTAGCGCCACCAACTGGTAAAAGCTAATACAAGTTATTTTCTTGGATGTTTTTCTCCGTGCAACTCAACAAGGTCGCCCTCATATATGCTCGGATGACTGTTTCGGCCATGAGGATGTCACAATACGAAATTCGTCCTTTTTCATGAAAAGTTGTGGGAGTGGCATTGCACTGTTCGGCAATAAAACAAAGCTGATTATGAGGTTCTAAATATGAACGACAACTCGTGAAACTTTACACACACATCAGGCCGAGCAAATTTATCAATATTTTATACGTTAGTTGTGCAGCTTTTTTGAAATGGCTCGCCATGGCCCTCGAGAAATGTTCAAAAAAGCAGCCCTGGTTGAGTGTTTCACCTCGCTTTTTGTAAATTTTATGGAGTACAGTGAACCCTCGGTTATCGCGGTTAATGGGGACCGAGACCACCCGCAAAAACTGAAAATCCGCGAAGTAGCGGCGCACCTTCAAAAATGCTTAAAAAAAATATACAATATATATAATAAATATATAAATATATATATATATATATATATATATATATATATATATATATATATATATATACGGGGGGAGAGAGAGAGACAGAGAGTGAAATTCATGTTATAACAAAAAAAACAAATTATTATTAAAACTTATTATTTTTTTATTCCCCAACCATTCTTTTTGTATTTATTTAATTACTCCGACTTTTACCTGCTGGTACGCCGTCCGGTGTGCCCTGTGAAATGAAAGGTGGCATTCTTTATTTATTCATTCATTTATTCATTCATAACTGACAGCCTCGCGCTCCGCTCGTGCCCGGGCAGAAGAGGTGCTCCAATTCGGCTTCACTGTGACACACGCCCGCCCTCCTCCCCCGGAGCTTCCATTCGGTTAAACTTAGGGGCCGCTTGGCACCGCCCGTGCCCGGGGAAGGTGCTCCTCTTCGGCTTACTGTGACGCGAGCATGCCCTCCTCCTGCGGAGCTTCCATTCGGTTAAACTTAGGGGCCGCTTGGAACCGCCCGTGCCCGGGGAAGGTGCTCCTCTTCGGCTTACTGTGACGCGAGCATGCCCTCCTCCTCCGGAGCTTCCATTCGGTTAAACTTAGGGGCCGCTTGGCACCGCCCGTGCCCGGGGAAGGTGCTCCTCTACGGCTTAACTGCCACGCACGCCGGCCGGAGCTCTGGTACGGTCCGAACCGCGCGAAACGTCGCCACCGATCGTGTCCGGGGGAACGTGCTCTCTTCGTCCACTCTCCTCTTCGCCCACGCTCTTCTTCGGCGCACGCCGGCCGTCTAACTGCTCCAGCGCCCCGTCGTGCCGCTCGGCGAAACTACAATGCCCCCGAATATTTTTTAGACCCGCGAAGCACTGAACCCGCGAAAGGTGAACCGCGAAGTAGCGAGGGTTCACTGTATGTATAAGACCAAGACCTACAAAAAAGTCTCTTGGAGCAATGAGCTAGGTTTTACAGGAAGTCGGCCATTTTGAATTTACTTAAAAGGGGGCGGGTCACCACAATGGACTTTGTGTAGAAATTATTATTGGGGCCCGAGCAGCGACCGCGGCGAGGTCCCTATTGTTTTTGTAGAAATTATTATTATTATTATTTTTCCGATTGTTCGATCGCATTTTTGACCCCCGAAACATGCACAAAAACTCACCAAACTTGGCAGTCTCATCGGGCATGGCGAAAAATTTGATATTTTAACGTCTAATATGAACAGGAAGTGAGTTATGAATTTTTGAAAGTCCGATTTTTGCCCTTTTTTGCATGTTTACAGGGGTCATTCTTTTGCACCCTGATCCTAAAGGCTTCATCTGATTGCCTTAAAATTCTGTCTGGAGCATCTTAAGACCTGGGACAAACACTGGGGCTAAAAATTTTTGTTTCCGAAATACTATATGACGGGGGCGGGGCTTCAAAGTTTTCACTTAAGATTTCCTTCGCCGCAATGGACAAAATGCTTAATAACTCTCCTGCACGTGCTGCTAAAAATCCAAAACTTCACATGTACATAAAGAGTCGGTACCTGAAGACATCTATATGTTTATATTCAGTTATACACCTTGCGCCAATCAATATCATTTTTTACATTTTGACGTACTGCACGGTGCCCTTTTAACGAATCTGATTGAAAATTGGCTAGAAAAGACTCAAGACATTGATCTTACTCTATCCCTATTTTTGTGACTTTCCTTCGAAGGGCGTGGCTATTACGGTGCCGCAGAGTCTGATTATTCTCCGTGGCAACAAAAGTTCCTGCAAAATGATTCAGATGATCCATCTTCTCGAAATTTTTCACATTTGAGGATATTCAGGCCCTGAAGACGGCTGCCAACTTATTTTTGATCGCAGTGGTAGCGCCACCAACTGGTTAAAACAAATACAAATTATTTTCGTTGATGTTTTTCTCCGGGCAGGTTAACAAAATCTACCTTATATTTGCTCGGATGAGTGTTTAGGCCTTGAGGATGTCACAATACGAAAGTCTTTCGCCTTCTTCAGAGTTTCACATGATGGTGTCTTGTGACCCGTCTTTATCAGCTGATGTTCCATGAGGGCGTGACTTACCTGTCACGAGAATGAAGGCAAGTCACGCCCCCCGCTGTCCGTTCACTCCGCCAAGATGCTGGTCCAGGTGGTAGAGAGGATGAAGGCTCCCTTGTCTCTGTTCATGGTTTTTATGCCTCGCTTGCAGATCTCAATGGCCTCTCTGATCCAGCGCTGTTGTTTGTTCTCTTCGGTGCGGATGACCCTGCCCTTCTCCCGGTCCATGATGTGGTTTTCCCTTTTGCAGTGGTCAGTGATTGCTGATTTGTAATGTTCATGTTGTGCTTGTTCTTTTACTGCTCTGATTTTTCATTTTTTTGACAGGTAAGTCACACCCTCATGGAACATCAGCTGATAAAGACGGGTCTCAAGACACCATCATGCGACACTCTGAAGAAGGCGAAAGACTCGCCGAAACATGTCAGGTAAAAAATTAACCTAAAACATAATTGTCTGCTTTTAATGAATCAGTCAAATATCAATAATAAGAAGACAAAATGAACCTAATACAAATAAATGAATGCTTAATAACTCCCCTGCACATGCTCCTAAAAATCCAAACCTTCACCTGTAAATAAAACGTCCCGACCTGAAGACATCTTAATGTTATTATTTTGTTATACACACAGTGCCGCCAAGTGGAATCAAAAATTTGTTTTTATTTTAATTTTCACGTACTGCACGGTGCCCTTTTGACGAATCCGACTGAAAATTAGTCAGAAAAGACTCAAGACAATGATCTTACTCTCTGCCGAATTTTGTGACGTTTTGGCAAAAGGCGTGGCTATTAAGGTGCTGAAAAGTCCGATTGTACTCTGTGGCAACAAAAGCTCCGGCAACATGACTCAGATGATCCTATCTTCTCGAAGTTGTACACATTTGAGGATACTTCAGCCCTGAAGACATCTACCAACTTATTTTACATCGTAGTAGTAGCGCCACCAACTGGTAAAAGCTAATACAAGTTATTTTCTTGGATGTTTTTCTCCGTGCAACTCAACAAGGTCGCCCTCATATATGCTCGGATGACTGTTTCGGCCATGAGGATGTCACAATACGAAATTCGTGATTTTTCGTGAAAAGTTGTGGGAGTGGCATTGCACTGTTCGGCAATAAAATAAAGCTGATTATGAGGTTCTAAATATGAACGACAACTCGTAAAACTTTACACACACATCAGGCCGAGCAAATTTATCAATATTTTATACGTTAGTTGTGCAGCTTTTTTGAAATGGCTCGCCATGGCCCTCGAGAAATGTTAAAAAAAAGCAGCTCTGGTTGAGTGTTTCACCTCGCTTTTTGTAAATTTTATGGAGTACAGTGAACCCTCGGTTATCGCGGTTAATGGGGACCGAGACCACCCGCGAAAACTGAAAATCCGCGAAGTAGCGGCGCACCTTCAAAAATGCTTAAAAAAAATATACAATATATATCATAAATATATAAATATATATATATATATATATATATATATATATATACGGGGAGAGAGAGAGTGAAATTCATGTTATAACAAAAAAACCAAATTATTATTAAAACGTATTATTTTTTTATTCCCCAGCCATTCTTTTTGTATTTATTTAATTACTCCGACTTTTACCTGCTGGTACGCCGTCCGGTGTGCCCTGTGAAATGAAAGGTGGCATTCTTTATTTATTTATTCATTTATTCATTCATAACTGACAGCCTCGCGCTCCGCTCGTGCCCGGGCAGAAGAGGTGCTCCAATTTGGCTTAACTGTGACACACGCCCGTCCTCCTCCGTCCGGAGCTTCCATTCGGTTAAACTTAGGGGCCGCTTGGCACCGCCCGTGCCCGGGGTAGATGCTCCTCTTCGGCTTACTGTGACGCGAGCATGCCCTCCTCCTCCGGAGCTTCCATTCGGTTAAACTTAGGGGCCGCTTGGAACCGCCCGTGCCCGGGGAAGGTGCTCCTCTTCGGCTTACTGTGACGCGAGCATGCCCTCCTCCTCCGGAGCTTCCATTCGGTTAAACTTAGGGGCCGCTTGGCACCGCCCGTGCCCGGGGAAGGTGCTCCTCTACGGCTTAACTGCCACGCACGCTGGCCGGAGCTCTGGTACGGTCCGAACCGCGCGAAACGTCGCCACCGATCGTGTCCGGGGGAACGTGCTCTTCTTCGTCCACTCTCCTCTTCGCCCACGCTCTTCTTCGGCGCACGCCGGCCGTCTAACCGCTCCAGCGCCCCGTCGTGCCGCTCGGCGAAACTACAATGCCCCCGAATATTTTTTAGACCCGCGAAGCACTGAACCTGCGAAAGGTGAACCGCGAAGTAGCGAGGGTTCACTGTATGTATAAGACCAAGACCTACAAAAAAGTCTCTTGGAGCAATGAGCTAGGTTTTACAGGAAGTCGGCCATTTTGAATTTACTTAAAAGGGGGCGGGTCACCACAATGGACTTTGTGTAGAAATTATTATTGGGGCCCGAGCAGCGACCGCGGCGAGGTCCCTATTGTTTTTGTAGAAAATATTATTACTTTTATTATTATTATTATTATTATTATTAGGGCCTGAGCAGCGACCGCTGCGAAGTCCCTATTGTTTTTGTAGAAATTATTATTATTATTATTTTTCCGATTGTTCGATCGCATTTTTGACCCCCGAAACATGCACAAAAACTCACCAAACTTGGCAGTCTCATCGGGCATGGCGAAAAATTTGATATTTTAACGTCTAATATGAACAGGAAGTGAGTTATGAATTTTTGAAAGTCCGACTTTTGCCCTTTTTTGCATGTTTACAGGGGTCATTCTTTTGCACCCTGATCCTAAAGGCTTCATCTGATTGCCTTAAAATTCTGTCTGTAGCATCTGAAGACCTGGCACAAACACTGGGGCTAAAATTTTTTGTTTCCGAAATACTATATGACGGGGGCGGGGCATCAAAGTTTTCACTTAAGATTTCCTTCGCCGCAATGGACAAAATGCTTAATAACTCTCCTGCACATGCTGCTAAAAATCCAAAACTTCACATGTACATAAAGAGTCTGTACCTGAAGACATCTATATGTTTATATTCAGTTATACACCTTGCGCCAATCAATATCATTTTTTACATTTTGACGTACTGCACGGTGCCCTTTTAACGAATCTGATTGAAAATTGGCTAGAAAAGACTCAAGACATTGATCTTACTCTATCCCTATTTTTGTGACTTTCCTTCGAAGGGCGTGGCTATTACGGTGCCGCAGAGTCTGATTATTCTCCGTGGCAACAAAAGTTCCTGCAAAATGATTCAGATGATCCATCTTCTCGAAATTTTTCACATTTGAGGATATTCAGGCCCTGAAGACGGCTGCCAACTTATTTTTGATCGCAGTGGTAGCGCCACCAACTGGTTAAAACAAATACAAATTATTTTCGTTGATTTTTTTCTCCGGGCAGGTTAACAAAATCTACCTTACATTTGCTCGGATGAGTGTTTAGGCCTTGAGGATGTCACAATACGAAAGTCTTTCGCCTTCTTCAGAGTGTCACATGATGGTGTCTTGTGGCCCGTCTTTATCAGCTGATGTTCCATGAGGGCGTGACTTACCTGTCACAAGAATGAAGCCAAGTCACGCCCCCCGCTGTCCGTTCACTCTGCCAAGATGCTGGTCCAGGTGGTAGAGAGGATGAAGGCTCCCTTGTCTCTGTTCATGGTTTTTATGCCTCGCTTGCAGATCTCAATGGCCTCTCTGATCCAGCGCTGTTGTTTGTTCTCTTCGGTGCGGATGACCCTGCCCTTCTCCCGGTCCATGATGTGGTTTTCCCTTTTGCAGTGGTCAGTGATTGCTGATTTGTAATGTTCATGTTGTGCTTGTTCTTTTACTGCTCTGATTTTTCATTTTTTTGACAGGTAAGTCACACCCTCATGGAACATCAGCTCAAGACACCATCATGCGACACTCTGAAGAAGGCGAAAGACTCGCCGAAACATGTCAGTGAAAAAATTAACCTAAAACATAATTGTCTGCTTTTAATGAATCAGTCAAATATCAATAATAAGAAGACAAAATGAACCTAATACAAATAAATGAATGCTTAATAACTCCCCTGCACATGCTCCTAAAAATCCAAACCTTCACCTGTAAATAAAACGTCCCGACCTGAAGACATCTTAATGTTATTATTTTGTTATACACACAGTGCCGCCAAGTGGAATCAAAAATTAGTTTTTATTTTAATTTTCACGTACTGCACGGTGCCCTTTCGACGAATCCGACTGAAAATTAGTCAGAAAAGACTCAAGACAATGATCTTACTCTCTGCCGAATTTTGTGACGTTTTGGCAAAAGGCGTGGCTATTACGGTGCTGAAAAGTCCGATTGTACTCTGTGGCAACAAAAGCTCCAGCAACATGACTCAGGTGATCCTATCTTCTCGAAGTTGCACACATTTGAGGATACTTAAGCCCTGAAGACATCTACCAACTTATTTTTCATCGTAGTAGTAGCGCCACCAACTGGTAAAAGCTAATACAAGTTATTTTCTTGGATGTTTTTCTCCGTGCAACTCAACAAGGTCGCCCTCATATATGCTCGGATGACTGTTTCGGCCATGAGGATGTCCCAATACGAAATTCGTCCTTTTTCATGAAAAGTTGTGGGAGTGGCATTGCACTGTTCGGCAATAAAACAAAGCTGATTATGAGGTTCTAAATATGAACGACAACTCGTGAAACTTTACACACACATCAGGCCGAGCAAATTTATCAATATTTTATACGTTAGTTGTGCAGCTTTTTTGAAATGGCTCGCCATGGCCCTCGAGAAATGTTCAAAAAAGCAGCCCTGGTTGAGTGTTTCACCTCGCTTTTTGTAAATTTTATGGAGTACAGTGAACCCTCGGTTATCGCGGTTAATGGGGACCGAGACCACCCGCAAAAACTGAAAATCCGCGAAGTAGCGGCGCACCTTCAAAAATGCTTAAAAAAAATATACAATATATATAATAAATATATATATATATATATATATATATATATATATATATATATATATATATATATACGGGGGAGAGAGAGAGACAGAGAGTGAAATTCATGTTATAACAAAAAAAACAAATTATTATTAAAACTTATTATTTTTTTATTCCCCAACCATTCTTTTTGTATTTATTTAATTACTCCGACTTTTACCTGCTGGTACGCCGTCCGGTGTGCCCTGTGAAATGAAAGGTGGCATTCTTTATTTATTCATTTATTTATTCATTCATAACTGACAGCCTCGCGCTCCGCTTGTGCCCGGGCAGAAGAGGTGCTCCAATTCGGCTTCACTGTGACACACGCCCGCCCTCCTCCCCCGGAGCTTCCATTCGGTTAAACTTAGGGGCCGCTTGGCACCGCCCGTGCCCGGGGAAGGTGCTCCTCTTCGGCTTACTGTGACGCGAGCATGCCCTCCTCCTGCGGAGCTTCCATTCGGTTAAACTTAGGGGCCGCTTGGAACCGCCCGTGCCCGGGGAAGGTGCTCCTCTTCGGCTTACTGTGACGCGAGCATGCCCTCCTCCTCCGGAGCTTCCATTCGGTTAAACTTAGGGGCCGCTTGGCACCGCCCGTGCCCGGGAAAGGTGCTCCTCTACGGCTTAACTGCCACGCACGCCGGCCGGAGCTCTGGTACGGTCCGAACCGCGCGAAACGTCGCCACCGATCGTGTCCGGGGGAACGTGCTCTCTTCGTCCACTCTCCTCTTCGCCCACGCTCTTCTTCGGCGCACGCCGGCCGTCTAACTGCTCCAGCGCCCCGTCGTGCCGCTCGGCGAAACTACAATGCCCCCGAATATTTTTTAGACCCGCGAAGCACTGAACCCGCGAAAGGTGAACCGCGAAGTAGCGAGGGTTCACTGTATGTATAAGACCAAGACCTACAAAAAAGTCTCTTGGAGCAATGAGCTAGGTTTTACAGGAAGTCGGCCATTTTGAATTTACTTAAAAGGGGGCGGGTCACCACAATGGACTTTGTGTAGAAATTATTATTGGGGCCCGAGCAGCGACCGCGGCGAGGTCCCTATTGTTTTTGTAGAAATTATTATTATTATTATTTTTCCGATTGTTCGATCGCATTTTTGACCCCCGAAACATGCACAAAAACTCACCAAACTTGGCAGTCTCATCGGGCATGGCGAAAAATTTGATATTTTAACGTCTAATATGAACAGGAAGTGAGTTATGAATTTTTGAAAGTCCGATTTTTGCCCTTTTTTGCATGTTTACAGGGGTCATTCTTTTGCACCCTGATCCTAAAGGCTTCATCTGATTGCCTTAAAATTCTGTCTGTAGCATCTTAAGACCTGGGACAAACACTGGGGCTAAAAATTTTTGTTTCCGAAATACTATATGACGGGGGCGGGGCTTCAAAGTTTTCACTTAAGATTTCCTTCGCCGCAATGGACAAAATGCTTAATAACTCTCCTGCACGTGCTGCTAAAAATCCAAAACTTCACATGTACATAAAGAGTCGGTACCTGAAGACATCTATATGTTTATATTCAGTTATACACCTTGCGCCAATCAATATCATTTTTTACATTTTGACGTACTGCACGGTGCCCTTTTAACGAATCTGATTGAAAATTGGCTAGAAAAGACTCAAGACATTGATCTTACTCTATCCCTATTTTTGTGACTTTCCTTCGAAGGGCGTGGCTATTACGGTGCCGCAGAGTCTGATTATTCTCCGTGGCAACAAAAGTTCCTGCAAAATGATTCAGATGATCCATCTTCTCGAAATTTTTCACATTTGAGGATATTCAGGCCCTGAAGACGGCTGCCAACTTATTTTTGATCGCAGTGGTAGCGCCACCAACTGGTTAAAACAAATACAAATTATTTTCGTTGATGTTTTTCTCCGGGCAGGTTAACAAAATCTACCTTATATTTGCTCGGATGAGTGTTTAGGCCTTGAGGATGTCACAATACGAAAGTCTTTCGCCTTCTTCAGAGTGTCACATGATGGTGTCTTGTGTCCCGTCTTTATCAGCTGATGTTCCATGAGGGCGTGACTTACCTGTCACGAGAATGAAGGCAAGTCACGCCCCCCGCTGTCCGTTCACTCCGCCAAGATGCTGGTCCAGGTGGTAGAGAGGATGAAGGCTCCCTTGTCTCTGTTCATGGTTTTTATGCCTCGCTTGCAGATCTCAATGGCCTCTCTGATCCAGCGCTGTTGTTTGTTCTCTTCTGTGCGGATGACCCTGCCCTTCTCCCGGTCCATGATGTGGTTTTCCCTTTTGCAGTGGTCAGTGATTGCTGATTTGTAATGTTCATGTTGTGCTTGTTCTTTTACTGCTCTGATTTTTTTCATTTTTTTGACAGGTAAGTCACACCCTCATGGAACATCAGCTCAAGACACCATCATGCGACACTCTGAAGAAGGCGAAAGACTCGCCGAAACATGTCAGTGAAAAAATTAACCTAAAACATAATTGTCTGCTTTTAATGAATCAGTCAAATATCAATAATAAGAAGACAAAATGAACCTAATACAAATAAATGAATGCTTAATAACTCCCCTGCACATGCTCCTAAAAATCCAAACCTTCACCTGTAAATAAAACGTCCCGACCTGAAGACATCTTAATGTTATTATTTTGTTATACACACAGCGCCGCCAAGTGGAATCAAAAATTTGTTTTTATTTTAATTTTCACGTACTGCACGGTGCCCTTTTGTCGAATCCGACTGAAAATTAGTCAGAAAAGACTCAAGACAATGATCTTACTCTCTGCCGAAGTTTGTGACGTTTTGGCAAAAGGCGTGGCTATTACGGTGCTGAAAAGTCCGATTGTACTCTGTGGCAACAAAAGCTCCGGCAACATGACTCAGATGATCCTATCTTCTCGAATTGTACACATTTGAGGATACTTCAGCCCTGAAGACATCTACCAACTTATTTTACATCGTAGTAGTAGCGCCACCAACTGGTAAAAGCTAATACAAGTTATTTTCTTGGATGTTTTTCTCCGTGCAACTCAACAAGGTCGCCCTCATATATGCTCGGATGACTGTTTCGGCCATGAGGATGTCACAATACGAAATTCGTCCTTTTTCGTGAAAAGTTGTGGGAGTGGCATTGCACTGTTCGGCAATAAAACAAAGCTTATTATGAGGTTCTAAATATGAACGACAACTCGTAAAACTTTACACACACATCAGGCCGAGCAAATTTATCAATATTTTATACGTTAGTTGTGCAGCTTTTTTGAAATGGCTCGCCATGGCCCTCGAGAAATGTTAAAAAAAGCAGCTCTGGTTGAGTGTTTCACCTCGCTTTTTGTAAATTTTATGGAGTACAGTGAACCCTCGGTTATCGCGGTTAATGGGGACCGAGACCACCCGCGAAAACTGAAAATCCGCGAAGTAGCGGTGCACCTTCAAAAATTCTTAAAAAAAATATACAATATATATAATAAATATATATATATATATATATACGGGGAGAGAGAGAGTGAAATTCATGTTATAACAAAAAAACCAAATTATTATTAAAACGTATTATTTTTTTATTCCCCAGCCATTCTTTTTGTATTTATTTAATTACTCCGACTTTTACCTGCTGGTACGCCGTCCGGTGTGCCCTTTGAAATGAAAGGTGGCATTCTTTATTTATTTATTCATTTATTCATTCATAACTGACAGCCTCGCGCTCCGCTCATGCCCGGGCAGAAGAGGTGCTCCAATTTGGCTTAACTGTGACACACGCCCGCCCTCCTCCCCCGGAGCTTCCATTCGGTTAAACTTAGGGGCCGCTTGGCACCGCCCGTGCCCGGGGAAGGTGCTCCTCTTCGGCTTACTGTGACGTGAGCATGCCCTCCTCCACCGGAGCTTCCATTCGGGTAAACTTAGGGGCCGCTTGGAACCGCCCGTGCCCGGGGAAGGTGCTCCTCTACGGCTTAACTGCCACGCACGCCGGCCGGAGCTCTGGTACGGTCCGAACCGCGCGAAACGTCGGCACCGATCGTGTCCGGGGGAACGTGCTCTTCTTCGTCCACTCTCCTCTTCGCCCACGCTCTTCTTTGGCGCACGCCGGCCGTCTAATCTCTCCAGCGACCCGTCGTGCCGCTCGGCGAAACTACAATGCCCCCGAATATTTTTTAGACCCGCGAAGCACTGAACCCGCGAAAGGTGAACCGCGAAGTAGCGAGGGTTCACTGTATGTATAAGACCAAGACCTACAAAAAAGTCTCTTGGAGCAATGAGCTAGGTTTTACAGGAAGTCGGCCATTTTTAATTTACTTAAAAGGGGGCGGGTCACCACAATGGACTTTGTGTCGAAATTATTATTGGGGCCCGAGCAGCGACCGCGGCGAGGTCCCTATTGTTTTTGTAGAAAACATTATTACTTTTATTATTATTATTATTATTATTATTAGGGCCTGAGCAGCGACCGCTGCGAAGTCCCTATTGTTTTTGTAGAAATTATTATTATTATTATTTTTCCGATTGTTCGATCGCATTTTTGACCCCCGAAACATGCACAAAAACTCACCAAACTTGGCAGTCTCATCGGGCATGGCGAAAAATTTGATATTTTAACGTCTAATATGAACAGGAAGTGAGTTATGAATTTTTGAAAGTCCGACTTTTGCCCTTTTTTGCATGTTTACAGGGGTCATTCTTTTGCACCCTGATCCTAAAGGCTTCATCTGATTGCCTTAAAATTCTGTCTGTAGCATCTGAAGACCTGGGACAAACACTGGGGCTAAAATTTTTTGTTTCCGAAATACTATATGACAGGGGCGGGGCTTCAAAGTTTTCACTTAAGATTTCCTTCGCCGCAATGGACAAAATGCTTAATAACTCTCCTGCACATGCTGCTAAAAATCCAAAACTTCACATGTACATAAAGAGTCTGTACCTGAAGACATCTATATGTTTATATTCAGTTATACACCTTGCGCCAATCAATATCATTTTTTACATTTTGACGTACTGCACGGTGCCCTTTTAACGAATCTGATTGAAAATTGGCTAGAAAAGACTCAAGACATTGATCTTACTCTATCCCTATTTTTGTGACTTTCCTTCGAAGGGCGTGGCTATTACGGTGCCGCAGAGTCTGATTATTCTCCGTGGCAACAAAAGTTCCTGCAAAATGATTCAGATGATCCATCTTCTCGAAATTTTTCACATTTGAGGATATTCAGGCCCTGAAGACGGCTGCCAACTTATTTTTGATCGCAGTGGTAGCGCCACCAACTGGTTAAAACAAATACAAATTATTTTCGTTGATGTTTTTCTCCGGGCAGGTTAACAAAATCTACCTTATATTTGCTCGGATGAGTGTTTAGGCCTTGAGCATGTCACAATACAAAAGTCTTTCGCCTTCTTCAGAGTGTCACATGATGGTGTCTTGTGACCCGTCTTTATCAGCTGATGTTCCATGAGGGCGTGACTTACCTGTCACAAGAATGAAGGCAAGTCACGCCCCCCGCTGTCCGTTCACTCTGCCAAGATGCTGGTCCAGGTGGTAGAGAGGATGAAGGCTCCCTTGTCTCTGTTCATGGTTTTTATGCCTCGCTTGCAGATCTCAATGGCCTCTCTGATCCAGCGCTGTTGTTTGTTCTCTTCTGTGCGGATGACCCTGCCCTTCTCCCGGTATGATGTGGTATTCCCTTTTGCAGTGGTCAGTGATTGCTGATTTGTAATGTTCATGTTGTGCTTGTTCTTTTACTGCTCTGATTTTTTAATTTTTTTGACAGGTAAGTCACACCCTCATGGAACATCAGCTCAAGACACCATCATGCGACACTCTGAAGAAGGCGAAAGACTCGCCGAAACATGTCAGGTAAAAAATTATCCTAAAACATAATTGTCTGCTTTTAATGAATCAGTCAAATATCAATAATAAGAAGACAAAATGAACCTAATACAAATAAATGAATGCTTAATAACTCCCCTGCACATGCTCCTAAAAATCCAAACCTTCACCTGTAAATAAAACGTCCTGACCTGAAGACATCTTAATGTTATTATTTTGTTATACACACAGTGCCGCCAAGTGGAATCAAAAATTTTTTTTTATTTTAATTTTCACGTACTGCACGGTGCCCTTTTGACGAATCCGACTGAAAATTAGTCAGAAAAGACTCTAGACAATTATCTTACTCTCTGCCGAATTTTGTGACGTTTTGGCAAAAGGCATGGCTATTACGGTGCTGAAAAGCCCGATTGTACTCTGTGGCAACAAAAGCTCCAGCAACATGACTCAGATGATCCTATCTTCTCGAAGTTGCACACATTTGAGGATACTTAAGCCCTGAAGACATCTACCAACTTATTTTTCATCGTAGTAGTAGCGCCACCAACTGCTTATAGCTAATACAAGTTATTTTCTTGGATGTTTTTCTCCGTGCAACTCAACAAGGTCGCCCTCATATATGCTCGGATGACTGTTTCGGGCCATGAGGATGTCATAATACGAAATTTGTCCTTTTTCATGAAAAGTTGTGGGAGTGCCATTGCACTGTTCGGCAATAAAACAACGCTGATTATGAGGTTCTAAATATGAACAACAACTCGTGAAACTTTACACACACATCAGGCCGAGCAAATTTATCAATATTTTATACGTTAGTTGTGCAGCTTTTTTGAAATGGCTCACCATGGCCCTCGAGAAATGTTAAAAAAAGCAGCCCTGGTTGAGTGTTTCACCTCGCTTTTTGTAAATTTTATGGAGTACAGTGAACCCTCGGTTATCGCGGTTAATGGGGACCGAGACCACCCGCGAAAACTGAAAATCCGCGAAGTAGCGGCGCACCTTCAAAAATGCTTAAAAAAAATATACAATATATATAATAAATATATATATATATATATATATATATACGGGGGGAGAGAGAGAGAGAGAGAGTGAAATTCATGTTATAACAAAAAAAACAAATTATTATTAAAACTTATTATTTTTTTATTCCCCAACCATTCTTTTTGTATTTATTTAATTACTCCGACTTTTACCTGCTGGTACGCCGTCCGGTGTGCCCTGTGAAATGAAAGGTGGCATTCTTTATTTATTTATTCATTTATTCATTCATAACTGACAGCCTCGCGCTCCGCTCGTGCCCGGCAGAAGAGGTGCTCCAATTCAGCTTAACTGTGACACACGCCCGCCCTCCTCCCCCGGAGCTTCCATTCGGTTAAACTTAGGGGCCGCTTGGCACCGCCCGTGCCCGGGGAAGGTGCTCCTCTTCGGCTTACTGTGACGCAAGCATGCCCTCCTCCTCCG
Organism: Idiotropiscis lumnitzeri; assembly: GCF_059441095.1. Taxonomy (NCBI): domain Eukaryota; kingdom Metazoa; phylum Chordata; class Actinopteri; order Syngnathiformes; family Syngnathidae; genus Idiotropiscis; species Idiotropiscis lumnitzeri. Next base: position 585,990 of record NW_028283629.1, read on the forward strand.
GAGCTTCCATTCGGTTAAACTTAGGGGCCGCTTGGAACCGCCCGTGCCCGGGGAAGGTGCTCCTCTTCGGCTTACTGTGACGCGAGCATGTCCTCCTCCTCCGGAGCTTCCATTCGGTTAAACTCAGGGGCCGCTTGGAACCGCCCGTGCCCGGGGAAGGTGCTCCTCTACGGCTTAACTGCCACGCACGCCGGCCGGAGCTCTGGTACGGTCCGAACCGCGCGAAACGTCGCCACCGATCGTGTCCGGGGGAACGTGCTCTTCTTCGTCCACTCTCCTCTTCGCCCACGCTCTTCTTCGGCGCACGCCGGCCGTCTAACCGCTCCAGCGCCCCGTCGTGCCGCTCGGCGAAACTACAATGCCCCCGAATATTTTTTAGACCCGCGAAGCACTGAACCCGCGAAAGGTGAACCTCGAAGTAGCGAGGGTTCACTGTATGTATAAGACCAAGACCTACAAAAAAGTCTCTTGGAGCAATGAGCTAGGTTTTACAGGAAGTCGGCCATTTTGAATTTACTTAAAAGGGGGCGGGTCTCCACAATGGACTTTGTGTAGAAATTATTATTGGGGCCCGAGCAGCGACCGCGGCGAGGTCCCTATTGTTTTTGTAGAAAATATTATTACTTTTATTATTATTATTATTATTATTATTATTATTAGGGCCTGAGCAGCGACCGCTAAGAAGTCCCTATTGTTTTTGTAGAAATTATTATTATTATTATTTTTCCGATTGTTCGATCGCATTTTTGACCCCCGAAACATGCACAAAAACTCACCAAACTTGGCAGTCTCATCGGGCATGGCGAAAAATTTGATATTTTTTAACGTCTAATATGAACAGGAAGTGAGTTATGAATTTTTGAAAGTCCGACTTTTGCCCTTTTTTGCATGTTTACAGGGGTCATTCTTTTGCACCCTGATCCTAAAGGCTTCATCTGATTGCCTTAAAGTTCTGTCTGGAGCATCTTAAGACCTGGGACAAACACTGGGGCTAAAATTTTTTGTTTCCGAAATACTATATGACGGGGGCGGGGCTTCAAAGTTTTCACTTAAGATTTCCTTCGCCGCAATGGACAAAATGCTTAATAACTCTCCTGCACGTGATGCTAAAAATCCAAAACTTCACATGTACATAAAGAGTCGGTACCTGAAGACATCTATATGTTTATATTCAGTTATACACCTTGCGCCAATCAATATAAATCTTTACATTTTGACGTACTGCACGGTGCCCTTTTAACGAATCCGACTGAAAATTGGCTAGAAAAGACTCAAGACATTGATCTTACTCTATCCCTATTTTTATGACTTTCCTTCAAAGGGCGTGGCTATTACGGTGCCGCAGAGTCTGATTATTCTCCGTGGCAACAAAAGTTCCTGCAAAATGATTCAGATGATCCATCTTCTGGAAATCTTTCACATTTGAGGATATTCAGGCCCTGAAGACGGCTGCCAACTTATTTTTGATCGCAGTGGTAGCGCCACCAACTGGTTAAAACAAATACAAATTATTTTCGTTGATGTTTTTCTCCGGGCAGGTTAACAAAATCTACCTTATATTTGCTCGGATGAGTGTTTAGGCCTTGAGCATGTCACAATACGAAAGTCTTTCGCCTTCTTCAGAGTGTCACATGATGGTGTCTTGTGACCCGTCTTTATCAGCTGATGTTCCATGAGGGCGTGACTTACCTGTCACAAGAATGAAGGCAAGTCACGCCCCCCGCTGTCCGTTCACTCCGCCAAGATGCTGGTCCAGGTGGTAGAGAGGATGAAGGCTCCCTTGTCTCTGTTCATGGTTTTTATGCCTCGCTTGCAGATCTCAATGGCCTCTCTGATCCAGCGCTGTTGTTTGTTCTCTTCTGTGCGGATGACCCTGCCCTTCTCCCGGTCCATGATGTGGTTTTCCCTTTTGCAGTGGTCAGTGATTGCTGATTTGTAATGTTCATGTTGTGCTTGTTCTTTTACTGCTCTGATTTTTTCATTTTTTTGACAGGTAAGTCACACCCTCATGGAACATCAGCTCAAGACACCATCATGCGACACTCTGAAGAAGGCGAAAGACTCGCCGAAACATGTCAGGTAAAAAATTAACCTAAAACATAATTGTCTGCTTTTAATGAATCAGTCAAATATCAATAATAAGAAGACAAAATGAACCTAATACAAATAAAGGAATGCTTAATAACTCCCCTGCACATGCTCCTAAAAATCCAAACCTTCACCTGTAAATAAAACGTCCCGACCTGAAGACATCTTAATGTTATTATTTTGTTATACACACAGTGCCGCCAAGTGGAATCAAAAATTTGTTTTTATTTTAATTTTCACGTACTGCACGGTGCCCTTTTGACGAATCCGACTGAAAATTAGTCAGAAAAGACTCAAGACAATGATCTTACTCTCTGCCGAATTTTGTGACGTTTTGGCAAAAGGCGTGGCTATTAAGGTGCTGAAAAGTCCGATTGTACTCTGTGGCAACAAAAGCTCCGGCAACATGACTCAGATGATCCTATCTTCTCGAAGTTGTACACATTTGAGGATACTTCAGCCCTGAAGACATCTACCAACTTATTTTACATCGTAGTAGTAGCGCCACCAACTGGTAAAAGCTAATACAAGTTATTTTCTTGGATGTTTTTCTCCGTGCAACTCAACAAGGTCGCCCTCATATATGCTCGGATGACTGTTTCGGCCATGAGGATGTCACAATACGAAATTCGTGATTTTTCGTGAAAAGTTGTGGGAGTGGCATTGCACTGTTCGGCAATAAAACAACGCTGATTATGAGGTTGTAAATATGAACGACAACTCGTGAAACTTTACACACACATCAGGCCGAGCAAATTTATCAATATTTTATACGTTAGTTGTGCAGCTTTTTTGAAATGGCTCGCCATGGCCCTCGAGAAATGTTAAAAAAAAGCAGCTCTGGTTGAGTGTTTCACCTCGCTTTTTGTAAATTTTATGGAGTACAGTGAACCCTCGGTTATCGCGGTTAATGGGGACCGAGACCACCCGCGAAAACTGAAAATCCGCGAAGTAGCGGCGCACCTTCAAAAATGCAAAAAAAAAATATACAATATATATAATAAATATATAAATATATATATATATATATATATATATATATATATATATATATATATATATATACGGGGGGAGAGAGAGAGAGAGAGTGAAATTCATGTTATAACAAAAAAACCAAATTATTATTAAAACGTATTATTTTTTTATTCCCCAGCCATTCTTTTTGTATTTATTTAATTACTCCGACTTTTACCTGCTGGTACGCCGTCCGGTGTGCCCTGTGAAATGAAAGGTGGCATTCTTTATTTATTTATTCATTTATTCATTCATAACTGACAGCCTCGCGCTCCGCTCGTGCCCGGGCAGAAGAGGTGCTCCATTTTGGCTTAACTGTGACACACGCCCGCCCTCCTCCCCCGGAGCTTCCATTCGGTTAAACTTAGGGGCCGCTTGGCACCGCCCGTGCCCGGGGAAGGTGCTCCTCTTCGGCTTACTGTGACGCGAGCATGCCCTCCTCCTGCGGAGCTTCCATTCGGTTAAACTTAGGGGCCGCTTGGAACCGCCCGTGCCCGGGGAAGGTGCTCCTCTTCGGCTTACTGTGACGCGAGCATGCCCTCCTCCTCCGGAGCTTCCATTCGGTTAAACTTAGGGGCCGCTTGGCACCGCCCGTGCCCGGGGAAGGTGCTCCTCTACGGCTTAACTGCCACGCACGCCGGCCGGAGCTCTGGTACGGTCCGAACCGCGCGAAACGTCGCCACCGATCGTGTCCGGGGGAACGTGCTCTTCTTCGTCCACTCTCCTCTTCGCCCACGCTCTTCTTCGGCGCACGCCGGCCGTCTAACCGCTCCAGCGCCCCGTCGTGCCGCTCGGCGAAACTACAATGCCCCCGAATATTTTTTATACCCGCGAAGCACTGAACCCGCGAAAGGTGAACCGCGAAGTAGCGAGGGTTCACTGTATGTATAAGACCAAGACCTACAAAAAAGTCTCTTGGAGCAATGAGCTAGGTTTTACAGGAAGTCGGCCATTTTGAATTTACTTAAAAGGGGGCGGGTCACCACAATGGACTTTGTGTAGAAATTATTATTGGGGCCCGAGCAGCGACCGCGGCGAGGTCCCTATTGTTTTTGTAGAAAATATTATTACTTTTATTATTATTATTATTATTATTATTAGGGCCTGAGCAGCGACCGCTGCGAAGTCCCTATTGTTTTTGTAGAAATTATTATTATTATTATTTTTCCGATTGTTCGATCGCATTTTTGACCCCCGAAACATGCACAAAAACTCACCAAACTTGGCAGTCTCATCGGGCATGGCGAAAAATTTGATATTTTAACGTCTAATATGAACAGGAAGTGAGTTATGAATTTTTGAAAGTCCGACTTTTGCCCTTTTTTGCATGTTTACAGGGGTCATTCTTTTGCACCCTGATCCTAAAGGCTTCATCTGATTGCCTTAAAATTCTGTCTGTAGCATCTGAAGACCTGGGACAAACACTGGGGCTAAAATTTTTTGTTTCCGAAATACTATATGACGGGGGCGGGGCTTCAAAGTTTTCACTTAAGATTTCCTTCGCCGCAATGGACAAAATGCTTAATAACTCTCCTGCACATGCTGCTAAAAATCCAAAACTTCACATGTACATAAAGAGTCTGTACCTGAAGACATCTATATGTTTATATTCAGTTATACACCTTGCGCCAATCAATATAATTTTTTACATTTTGACGTACTGCACGGTGCCCTTTTAACGAATCTGATTGAAAATTGGCTAGAAAAGACTCAAGACATTGATCTTACTCTATCCCTATTTTTGTGACTTTCCTTCGAAGGGCGTGGCTATTACGGTGCCGCAGAGTCTGATTATTCTCCGTGGCAACAAAAGTTCCTGCAAAATGATTCAGATGATCCATCTTCTCGAAATTTTTCACATTTGAGGATATTCAGGCCCTGAAGACGGCTGCCAACTTATTTTTGATCGCAGTGGTAGCGCCACCAACTGGTTAAAACAAATACAAATTATTTTCGTTGATGTTTTTCTCCGGGCAGGTTAACAAAATCTACCTTATATTTGCTCGGATGAGTGTTTAGGCCTTGAGCATGTCACAATACGAAAGTCTTTCGCCTTCTTCAGAGTGTCACATGATGGTGCCTTGTGACCCGTCTTTATCAGATGATGTTCCATGAGGGCGTGACTTACCTGTCACAAGAATGAAGGCAAGTCACGCCCCCCGCTGTCCGTTCACTCCGCCAAGATGCTGGTCCAGGTGGTAGAGAGGATGAAGGCTCCCTTGTCTCTGTTCATGGTTTTTATGCCTCGCTTGCAGATCTCAATGGCCTCTCTGATCCAGCGCTGTTGTTTGTTCTCTTCTGTGCGGATGACCCTGCCCTTCTCCCGGTCCATGATGTGGTTTTCCCTTTTGCAGTGGTCAGTGATTGCTGATTTGTAATGTTCATGTTGTGCTTGTTCTTTTACTGCTCTGATTTTTTTCATTTTTTTGACAGGTAAGTCACACCCTCATGGAACATCAGCTCAAGACACCATCATGCGACACTCTGAAGAAGGCGAAAGACTCGCCGAAACATGTCAGTGAAAAAATTAACCTAAAACATAATTGTCTGCTTTTAATGAATCAGTCAAATATCAATAATAAGAAGACAAAATGAACCTAATACAAATAAATGAATGCTTAATAACTCCCCTGCACATGCTCCTAAAAATCCAAACCTTCACCTGTAAATAAAACGTCCCGACCTGAAGACATCTTAATGTTATTATTTTGTTATACACACAGTGCCGCCAAGTGGAATCAAAAATTTGTTTTTATTTTAATTTTCACGTACTGCACGGTGCCCTTTTGACGAATCCGACTGAAAATTAGTCAGAAAAGACTCAAGACAATGATCTTACTCTCTGCCGAATTTTGTGACGTTTTGGCAAAAGGCGTGGCTATTACGGTGCTGAAAAGTCCGATTGTACTCTGTGGCAACAAAAGCTCCGGCAACATGACTCAGATGATCCTATCTTCTCGAAGTTGTACACATTTGAGGATACTTCAGCCCTGAAGACATCTACCGACTTATTTTTCATCGTAGTAGTAGCGCCACCAACTGGTAAAAGCTAATACAAGTTATTTTCTTGGATGTTTTTCTCCGTGCAACTCAACAAGGTTGCCCTCATATATGCTCGGATGACTGTTTCGGCCATGAGGATGTCACAATACGAAATTTGTCCTTTTTCGTGAAAAGTTTTGGGAGTGGCATTGCACTGTTCGGCAATAAAACAACGCTGATTATGAGGTTCTAAATATGAACGACAACTCGTGAAACTTAACACACACATCAGGCCGAGCAAATTTATCAATATTTTATACGTTAGTTGTGCAGCTTTTTTTAAATGGCTCGCCATGGCCCTCGAGAAATGTTAAAAAAAAAGCAGCCCTGATTGAGTGTTTCACCTCGCTTTTTGTAAATTTTATGGAGTACAGTGAACCCTCGGTTATCGCGGTTAATGGGGACCGAGACCACCCGCGAAAACTGAAAATCCGCGAAGTAGCGGCGCACCTTCAAAAATGCTTAAAAAAAATATACAATGTATATAATAAATATATATATATATATATATATATACGGGGAGAGAGAGAGTGAAATTCATTTTATAACAAAAAAACCAAATTATTATTAAAACGTATTATTTTTTTATTCCCCAGCCATTCTTTTTGTATTTATTTAATTACTCCGACTTTTACCTGCTGGTACGCCGTCCGGTGTGCCCTGTGAAATGAAAGGTGGCATTCTTTATTTATTTATTCATTTATTCATTCATAACTGACAGCCTCGCGCTCCGCTCGTGCCCGGGCAGAAGAGGTGCTCCAATTCGGCTTAACTGTGACACACGCCCGCCCTCCTCCCCCGGAGCTTCCATTCGGTTAAACTTAGGGGCCGCTTGGCACCGCCGTGCCCGGGGAAGGTGCTACTCTTCGGCTTACTGTGACGCGAGCATGCCCTCCTCCTCCGGAGCTTCCATTCGGTTAAACTTAGGGGCCGCTTGGAACCGCCCGTGCCCGGGGAAGGTGCTCCTCTTCGGCTTACTGTGACGCGAGCATGCCCGCCTCCTCCGGAGCTTCCATTCGGTTAAACTCAGGGGCCGCTTGGAACCGCCCGTGCCCGGGGAAGGTGCTCCTCTTTGGCTTACTGTGACGCGAACATGCCCTCCTCCTCCGGAGCTTCCATTCGGTTAAACTTAGGGGCCGCTTGGCACCGCCCGTGCCCGGGGAAGGTGCTCCTCTATGGCTTAACTGCCACGCACGCCGGCCGGAGCTCTGGTACGGTCCGAACCGCGCGAAACGTCGCCACCGATCGTGTCCGGGGGAACGTGCTCTTCTTCGTCCACTCTCCTCTTCGCCCACGCTCTTCTTCGGCGCACGCCGGCCGTCTAACCGCTCCAGCGCCCCGTCGTGCCGCTCGGCGAAACTACAATGCCCCCGAATATTTTTTAGACCCGCGAAGCACTGAACCCGCGAAAGGTGAACCGCGAAGTAGCGAGGGTTCACTGTATGTATAAGACCAAGACCTACAAAAAAGTCTCTTGGAGCAATGAGCTAGGTTTTACAGGAAGTCGGCCATTTTGAATTTACTTAAAAGGGGGCGGGTCACCACAATGGACTTTGTGTAGAAATTATTATTGGGGCCCGAGCAGCGACCGCGGCGAGGTCCCTATTGTTTTTGTAGAAAATATTATTACTTTTATTATTATTATTATTATTATTATTATTAGGGCCTGAGCAGCGACCGCTGCGAAGTCCCTATTGTTTTTGTAGGAATTATTATTATTATTATTTTTCCGATTGTTCGATCGCATTTTTGACCCCCGAAACATGCACAAAAACTCACCAAACTTGGCAGTCTCATCGGGCATGGCGAAAAATTTGATATTTTTTAACGTCTAATATGAACAGGAAGTGAGTTATGAATTTTTGAAAGTCCGACTTTTGCCCTTTTTTGCATGTTTACAGGGGTCATTCTTTTGCACCCTGATCCTAAAGGCTTCATCTGATTGCCTTAAAGTTCTGTCTGGAGCATCTTAAGACCTGGGACAAACACTGGGGCTAAAATTTTTTGTTTCCGAAATACTATATGACGGGGGCGGGGCTTCAAAGTTTTCACTTAAGATTTCCTTCGCCGCAATGGACAAAATGCTTAATAACTCTCCTGCACGTGCTGCTAAAAATCCAAAACTTCACATGTACATAAAGAGTCGGTACCTGAAGACATCTATATGTTTATATTCAGTTATACACCTTGCGCCAATCAATATAAATCTTTACATTTTGACGTACTGCACGGTGCCCTTTTAACGAATCCGATTGAAAATTGGCTAGAAAAGACTCAAGACATTGATCTTACTCTATCCCTATTTTTATGACTTTCCTTCAAAGGGCGTGGCTATTACGGTGCCGCAGAGTCTGATTATTCTCCGTGGCAACAAAAGTTCCTGCAAAATGATTCAGATGATCCATCTTCTGGAAATCTTTCACATTTGAGGATATTCAGGCCCTGAAGACGGCTGCCAACTTAATTTTGATCGCAGTGGTAGCGCCACCAACTGGTTAAAACAAATACAAATTATTTTCGTTGATGTTTTTCTCCGGGCAGGTTAACAAAATCTACCTTATATTTGCTCGGATGAGTGTTTAGACTTTGAGGATGTCACAATACGAAAGTCTTTCGCCTTCTTCAGAGTGTCACATGATGGTGTCTTGTGACCCGTCTTTATCCGCTGATGTTCCATGAGGGCGTGACTTACCTGTCACGAGAATGAAGGCAAGTCACGCCCCCCGCTGTCCGTTCACTCCGCCAAGATGCTGGTCCAGGTGGTAGAGAGGATGAAGGCTCCCTTGTCTCTGTTCATGGTTTTTATGCCTCGCTTGCAGATCTCAATGGCCTCTCTGATCCAGCGCTGTTGTTTGTTCTCTTCTGTGCGGATGACCCTGCCCTTCTCCCGGTCCATGATGTGGTTTTCCCTTTTGCAGTGGTCAGTGATTGCTGATTTGTAATGTTCATGTTGTGCTTGTTCTTTTACTGCTCTGATTTTTTAATTTTTTTGACAGGTAAGTCACACCCTCATGGAACATCAGCTGATAAAGACGGGTCTCAAGACACCATCATGCGACACTCTGAAGAAGGCAAAAGACTCGCCGAAACATGTCAGGTAAAAAATTAACCTCAAACATAATTGTCTGCTTTTAATGAATCAGTCAAATATCAATAATAAGAAGACAAAATGAACCTAATACAAATAAATGAATGCTTAATAACTCCCCTGCACATGCTCCTAAAAATCCAAACCTTCACCTGTAAATAAAACGTCCCGACCTGAAGACATCTTAATGTTATTATTTTGTTATACACACAGCGCCGCCAAGTGGAATCAAAAATTTGTTTTTATTTTAATTTTCACGTACTGCACGGTGCCCTTTTGACGAATCCGACTGAAAATTTGTCAGAAAAGACTCAAGACAATGATCTTACTCTCTGCTGAATTTTGTGACGTTTTGGCAAAAGGCGTGGCTATTACGGTGCTGAAAAGTCCGATTGTACTCTGTGGCAACAAAAGCTCCGGCAACATGACTCAGATGATCCTATCTTCTCGAAGTTGTACACATTTGAGGATAATTCAGCCCTGAAGACATCTACCGACTTATTTTTCATCGTAGTAGTAGCGCCACCAACTGGTAAAAGCTAATACAAGTTATTTTCTTGGATGTTTTTCTCCGTGCAACTCAACAAGGTCGCCCTCATATATGCTCGGATGACTGTTTCGGCCATGAGGATGTCACAATACGAAATTTGTCCTTTTTCGTGAAAAGTTGTGGGAGTGGCATTGCACTGTTCGGCAATAAAACAACGCTGATTATGAGGTTCTAAATATGAACGACAACTCGTGAAACTTTACACACACATCAGGCCGAGCAAATTTATCAATATTTTATACGTTAGTTGTGCAGCTTTTTTTAAATGGCTCGCCATGGCCCTCGAGAAATGTTAAAAAAAGCAGCCCTGATTGAGTGTTTCACCTCGCTTTTTGTAAATTTTATGGAGTACAGTGAACCCTCGGTTATCGCGGTTAATGGGGACCGAGACCACCCGCGAAAACTGAAAATCCGCGAAGTAGCGGCGCACCTTCAAAAATGCTTAAAAAAAATATACAATATATATAATAAATATATATATATATATATATATATATATATATATATATATATACGGGGAGAGAGAGAGTGAAATTCATTTTATAACAAAAAAACCAAATTATTATTAAAACGTATTATTTTTTTATTCCCCAGCCATTCTTTTTGTATTTATTTAATTACTCCGACTTTTACCTGCTGGTACGCCGTCCGGTGTGCCCTGTGAAATGAAAGGTGGCATTCTTTATTTATTTATTCATTTATTCATTCATAACTGACAGCCTCGCGCTCCGCTCGTGCCCGGGCAGAAGAGGTGCTCCAATTTGGCTTAACTGTGACACACGCCCGTCCTCCTCCCCCGGAGCTTCCATTCGGTTAAACTTAGGGGCCGCTTGGCACCGCCCGTGCCCGGGGAAGGTGCTCCTCTTCGGCTTACTGTGACGCGAGCATGCCCTCCTCCTCCGGAGCTTCCATTCGGTTAAACTTAGGGGCCGCTTGGAACCGCCCGTGCCCGGGGAAGGTGCTCCTCTTCGGCTTACTGTGACGCGAGCATGCCCTCCTCCTCCGGAGCTTCCATTCGGTTAAACTTAGGGGCCGCTTTGCACCGCCCGTGCCCGGGGAAGGTGCTCCTCTACGGCTTAACTGCCACGCACGCTGGCCGGAGCTCTGGTACGGTCCGAACCGCGCGAAACGTCGCCACCGATCGTGTCCGGGGGAACGTGCTCTTCTTCGTCCACTCTCCTCTTCGCCCACGCTCTTCTTCGGCGCACGCCGGCCGTCTAACCGCTCCAGCGCCCCGTCGTGCCGCTCGGCGAAACTACAATGCCCCCGAATATTTTTTAGACCCGCGAAGCACTGAACCCGCGAAAGGTGAACCGCGAAGTAGCGAGGGTTCACTGTATGTATAAGACCAAGACCTACAAAAAAGTCTCTTGGAGCAATGAGCTAGGTTTTACAGGAAGTCGGCCATTTTGAATTTACTTAAAAGGGGGCGGGTCACCACAATGGACTTTGTGTAGAAATTATTATTGGGGCCCGAGCAGCGACCGCGGCGAGGTCCCAATTGTTTTTGTAGAAAATATTATTACTTTTATTATTATTATTATTATTATTATTAGGGCCTGAGCAGCGACCGCTGCGAAGTCCCTATTGTTTTTGTAGAAATTATTATTATTATTATTTTTCCGATTGTTCGATCGCATTTTTGACCCCCGAAACATGCACAAAAACTCACCAAACTTGGCAGTCTCATCGGGCATGGCGAAAAATTTGACATTTTAACGTCTAATATGAACAGGAAGTGAGTTATGAATTTTTGAAAGTCCGACTTTTGCCCTTTTTTGCATGTTTACAGGGGTCATTCTTTTGCACCCTGATCCTAAAGGCTTCATCTGATTGCCTTAAAATTCTGTCTGTAGCATCTGAAGACCTGGCACAAACACTGGGGCTAAAATTTTTTGTTTCCGAAATACTATATGACGGGGGCGGGGCATCAAAGTTTTCACTTAAGATTTCCTTCGCCGCAATGGACAAAATGCTTAATAACTCTCCTGCACATGCTGCTAAAAATCCAAAACTTCACATGTACATAAAGAGTCTGTACCTGAAGACATCTATATGTTTATATTCAGTTATACACCTTGCGCCAATCAATATCATTTTTTACATTTTGACGTACTGCACGGTGCCCTTTTAACGGATCTGATTGAAAATTGGCTAGAAAAGACTCAAGACATTGATCTTACTCTATCCCTATTTTTGTGACTTTCCTTCGAAGGGCGTGGCTATTACGGTGCCGCAGAGTCTGATTATTCTCCGTGGCAACAAAAGTTCCTGCAAAATGATTCAGATGATCCATCTTCTCGAAATTTTTCACATTTGAGGATATTCAGGCCCTGAAGACGGCTGCCAACTTATTTTTTATCGCAGTGGTAGCGCCACCAACTGGTTAAAACAAATACAAATTATTTTCGTTGATGTTTTTCTCCGGGCAGGTTAACAAAATCTACCTTATATTTGCTCGGATGAGTGTTTAGGCCTTGAGCATGTCACAATACAAAAGTCTTTCGCCTTCTTCAGAGTGTCACATGATGGTGTCTTGTGACCCGTCTTTATCAGCTGATGTTCCATGAGGGCGTGACTTACCTGTCACAAGAATGAAGGCAAGTCACGCCCCCCGCTGTCCGTTCACTCTGCCAAGATGCTGGTCCAGGTGGTAGAGAGGATGAAGGCTCCCTTGTCTCTGTTCATGGTTTTTATGCCTCGCTTGCAGATCTCAATGGCCTCTCTGATCCAGCGCTGTTGTTTGTTCTCTTCTGTGCGGATGACCCTGCCCTTCTCCCGGTCCATGATGTGGTTTTCCCTTTTGCAGTGGTCAGTGATTGCTGATTTGTAATGTTCATGTTGTGCTTGTTCTTTTACTGCTCTGATTTTTTCATTTTTTTGACAGGTAAGTCACACCCTCATGGAACATCAGCTCAAGACACCATCATGCGACACTCTGAAGAAGGCGAAAGACTCGCCGAAACATGTCAGGTAAAAAATTATCCTAAAACATAATTGTCTGCTTTTAATGAATCAGTCAAATATCAATAATAAGAAGACAAAATGAACCTAATACAAATAAATGAATGCTTAATAACTCCCCTGCACATGCTCCTAAAAATCCAAACCTTCACCTGTAAATAAAACGTCCTGACCTGAAGACATCTTAATGTTATTATTTTGTTATACACACAGTGCCGCCAAGTGGAATCAAAATTTTTTTTTTATTTTAATTTTCACGTACTGCACGGTGCCCTTTTGACGAATCCGACTGAAAATTAGTCAGAAAAGACTCTAGACAATTATCTTACTCTCTGCCGAATTTTGTGACGTTTTGGCAAAAGGCATGGCTATTACGGTGCTGAAAAGTCCGATTGTACTCTGTGGCAACAAAAGCTCCAGCAACATGACTCAGATGATCCTATCTTCTCGAAGTTGCACACATTTGAGGATACTTAAGCCCTGAAGACATCTACCAACTTATTTTTCATCGTAGTAGTAGCGCCACCAACTGCTTATAGCTAATACAAGTTATTTTCTTGGATGTTTTTCTCCGTGCAACTCAACAAGGTCGCCCTCATATATGCTCGGATGACTGTTTCGGGCCATGAGGATGTCATAATACGAAATTTGTCCTTTTTCATGAAAAGTTGTGGGAGTGCCATTGCACTGTTCGGCAATAAAACAACGCTGATTATGAGGTTCTAAATATGAACAACAACTCGTGAAACTTTACACACACATCAGGCCGAGCAAATTTATCAATATTTTATACGTTAGTTGTGCAGCTTTTTTGAAATGGCTCACCATGGCCCTCGAGAAATGTTAAAAAAAGCAGCCCTGGTTGAGTGTTTCACCTCGCTTTTTGTAAATTTTATGGAGTACAGTGAACCCTCGGTTATCGCGGTTAATGGGGACCGAGACCACCCGCGAAAACTGAAAATCCGCGAAGTAGCGGCGCACCTTCAAAAATGCTTAAAAAAAATATACAATATATATAATAAATATATATATATATATATATATATATACGGGGGGAGAGAGAGAGAGAGAGAGTGAAATTCATGTTATAACAAAAAAAACAAATTATTATTAAAACTTATTATTTTTTTATTCCCCAACCATTCTTTTTGTATTTATTTAATTACTCCGACTTTTACCTGCTGGTACGCCGTCCGGTGTGCCCTGTGAAATGAAAGGTGGCATTCTTTATTTATTTATTCATTTATTCATTCATAACTGACAGC